>NC_081427.1:42582714-43229902 GCF_949786415.1 Peromyscus eremicus
AGACAATATACAGATATGGAACTTGATATAGAAGACTGATGCTACCAGGAAGGCAGCCTTGGAGTTTTGGTGAATGCTTGTGGTTTAATGACCAATTTTCCTTTTAGTGGTGACATTTATTACCTCAAGGTTCTAACTGCTCAGTTCCCATAGCAACCCAAGTCCTGAAGTGATGACCCAGGGAGTCATCTTGTATTTCTGTGGATGGATATTATGTTCCATGTAATTTATTGCTTCTTTTATAAAACTGAGTTTCAACTTTGGATCTTTCATTTATTTGATATCTGACCCTACGTGACTCTTCACTGATGGTTTGTCTCCAGCTATCTACTGGAAAAAAATAAGGAAAATGTTGTTACTAGAAAAGTATAAGCATTAAATTGGTACTTACCTTTCTTAAATATTTATATACACCCCACTTGAAATGAATGATTTTAATGAAATAGCATAGAATTGTAAAAGGACAGCAGTTTATTTGGGCATAAGGAACAGAATGCAATAAAAGGAATATGCGAGTTACATTTTGAAGACCATGAACCGAATGAATACTAGAAGAACAGCATGTTTTCCTTATATGAAGATGCTACCCTATAATGTATACATATGTATTTATGTATGTAAGCATCTCTAAGTATGGGTATAGTGTAACATTTAGAAAAGAGACCAGGCAAAGGGAGCGTTAGGTAACGGATGAGGAAGGATGGAATGCAGGCGAAAGGTCACATGAATCATGACAGGTGATGTAAAGCTAATTGTTCTCCTGCTTTCAATTCTGTCTCAATGCCTTTATTTTTGTAGTGGATAAATGTGTAAAATGTAATTGATAGTGGAAGTGTAACATCCTAAGCAAACTCCATGATGACAATTCTAGTTGTATACAAGTTCACCGAGATGCACAGAGTTTGGATCCGAGTAAGTGCTGGTGTGAGTAGCTGCCTTAATTTAGCTGTGTGATGTTTCCATTTGTGAACTCATTATAATACCTGATCTGAAACTATGAACCATAAAAATAAATTAAAAATAAAATAAATATATATTTCTTTCTTTAAAATTCTTATCTCACTTTCTGTTTCTATTTTTATTGTCTTTTACTCGATCATTTTCAAAATTCAAAACATCATTATAGAAAGTAGGACTGAGATTCTTGAACAAAAAAGATTTGATGTGTGAACACACAATTAGGATGTTTGGCAATTTCCGCAGGTGTGTAAAAGTTTTCAAATTCAGAAACTGAAAAATTCTGAAGTTGGAAAGCAAAAAATGGCACCTACCTCACTGGATGTTACAAAGAATAGTTCAAGAACACCAAAAGCTATTCTGCAACCATTTCTTTTTATAAAAAGGTCGGGAGATTCGTTCACATCTGTGGCCTGAGGCACAATAAATAACATGCATTTCTAAGTTAGAGCACTGGATTTGAACCCTTGTGTCTACTTACAAACAGATATTTTCATTTTATTTTATAATGTGTGTGTGTGTGTGTGTGTGTGTGTGTGTGTGTCTGTGTCTGTGGTGGGTATGTATCTGTATGTGCATCCAGTGTGTGTGTGTGTGTGGTGGGTATGTATCTGTATGTGCATCCAGCACATGAATCCAGTGCCCACAGAGAAACGAAAAAGGCTTCAGATCCATTACAGCTGGAGGAACAGGCAGTTGTGAGCCATTTGCCTTGTCTGGGGACTGAAATCGGCTCTCTGGAAGAGTAGCAAGCCCTCTTACCCAGTGAAATTGAACCACTTCCCTAGTCCTCAACACATTTTGTTTTAAAATCTTTCTCTGCAATAACTGATTTATTACTTTGTCTTTGGTACTCTGATAAAACATCATGACTAAAAGTAACTTGGGGAGGGAAAGGCTTATTTCAGCTTACAAATGTAGTCCATCATGAAGGGAAGTTAGGGCAGGAAGCTGGAGGAAAAAACTGAAGCAGAGGTCATAGAGGAACACTGCTTACTGGCTTGCTCCCATGTCTGGCTCAGCCTGCTTTCTTATTGCATTTAAGACAGGCTCCCCAGGGGTCGCACCACCCACAGTGGGCTGGGCTCTCCCATATCAATCATCAATCAAGAAAACGCTCTACAGGCTTGCCTACAAGCCATTCTGGAGAGAGCATTTTTTCAGTTGAGGTCCTCTCTACCCAAGTAATTCCAGCTTGTTTCAAGTTGACAGAAAAAAGAAACAAACAGACAAAAAAAAAAAAAATCCACTAACCAGAAAACAACTCTTAACCAAATATTATGTTACTGTGGATTACATGTGAGAAGCAAATTATTAAAATAGCACATATTAAGAACCTTAACACCTCCTGGCAATGGGCAAAGAGACACCTTGTTAGTGGTGGTGTTCTTATGTCAGTCAGGGGCAGAGCAGATGGTAGTTCTCTGTTCATCTTATTTGATGTCAAAGCTGTTTCATGCCTAGGGTGCATTTAAAACAAACAAACAAAAAAACCCTTTTTCTTTTTCTTTCTTCCTTCCTTTATTTATTTATTTCTTATTTATTTATTTATTTATTTATTTATTTATTTATTTATTTATTTATTTATTTTTGGTTTTGGCTTTTCAAGACAGGGTTTCTCTGTGTAGCCCAGGCTGTCCTGGGAACTTGCTCTGTAGACCAGCTGACATCTAATTCAGAGATCCACCTGCCTTTGCCTCCCGGGCGCTGGTATTAAAGGCATTTGGGACTCCTTGTAACAGAGGGAGCAGGGGCTATCCCTAATGCTTTGGCTGGTTTTGGGGAAGCCATTCCTTATACTGGGTTGCCTTGCCTAGCCCTAATACAAGGGGAGGAGCTTAGTCCTGCCTCAACTTGATGTGCCGTGCTTTGTTGACACCCATGGGAGGCCTGCCCTTTTCTGAACAGAAACAGAGGAGGATGCAAGGGAGTGAGGTAGGGGAGAGGGAGTGGGAGAAGAGGAGGGAGGGGAATATGCGGTTGGGATGTAAAATAAATGAATAAATTTAGTTAATAATAATAATAATAAAACCCAACAAACTTTTCTAGAAAGCCAATTTTATGACTCATTGCTAAATCACGGCCTAAAATGATGAACCTAACTTTAGTTGATATGTGAATGTAATCTATAGAATTGAGTCAAAACTGAAACCAGCAATCAGGGCTTCCGTTATCCACAAATACATGGAATATAATGTTAACAGGGCACAAAATTTTCCTTGTGCATCCTTCCTCCCAATGTTCTAGAAAACACTTGAGAAGCCCAAATTAAATTTATGATTTAATTTTGTAGATCCCAAGCTATTAAGAGTAGCTTCCATTCTTCTGGCTTTGCTAAAGTAGAGAGTCCTTCCAGCATTACAGATCTTCATCTACCTCATGGTCGGAATAAGAAAATCAATTCCTCAGAATTTCATATATTTTTCATCTTTCTGCCATCTCCACCACCCACTTTCCCTGCAGACAGAAATGAAGAACTCAATAAGGAAATAATGGAGTGTGTTGAAGTGAAATTCAATTCTCTCTGGTTCAATTCAAATAACACTCCAGTTCTTGGGTCTGAATGATGTGTTCCAACCCAGCATGTCCTCTTGATGGGTAATTCTCCTTTAAGTAGCTTCTGAGAGTTAAAAGCAACAAGCCAACAACTAAAAAAAAAACACTCTTATGAACCCATCTGTAAAGAAACATTTAAAGGGAAAACCTCTCTACTTGAAATTCTTATTCTGTTATAGCACAAGGCAAGAAGTCTGACATTGAGAGAGCCTATGATTGCAGTATGCTAAAAGCAACATAAACCAACAATTCTAGGATCTCGAAGCCTCAGCTGGCTGCTATTCACAGGATGAGTGCTTTCCTACTAACACATAATGTTCCAGGAGCCAAGAGATGAAAAGCACAGGGTCAGAAGTTTCACTGGGCAGCACTTGTATGACACCAGCTTGATTCATAGGCATAAGGACAGTCAGTGTACAGAAAAAGCTTACTAGTTTTCACTTTTCCCACGAGGTGGAACCAACTCAGCCTCGTTCGCTTGGGACTTTCATGAATGAAGTTCAGAATTGTAGGGGCTCCAAGAAGAACATATCTGGAGCCTCGAAGAAGATTAAAAATATCCCAAAGGTGTGTTGACCAAACTGGAATCTTAAGCTGATTTATTAAGCTAGAGTCACAAACCCAACCAATGAAGCTTTGTGCTGTAGAGGAGGCAAAGTAGGGTGTGTTTTCCTGACCATGATGCGACACAGTACTTGACATAAAATAGACACAGCCCAGGAAAATAGATGTAGCTCAGGATAGGCAGCACTCTGGAAATGGATTGACAAGACAGGTAAAGATGCTAGAAGGGCTTAGTCTGGGTCCTCTAGAGCAAACTTTCCCTTATTATCATGTTTATCCTCATTTCCTACTGGAAAAATCTCAGAGCCTGGGTCATTTCCCTTTCAAGTCTCAAGTACTCAAATATTCTTTGTATTTATAAGTTAAATCTCCTTCACCTGTCAAGACCCATCTGGACCTTCGGTCTTGATTTTCATTTCTGATAAGGTTTCCTCAGTCTCTGGTGACCAAGCCTGATCTCCATTCTTCCCATCTCTCAAACCTGTCATATACATGCTACCTGTCTACACGTTGTATTTGATATCCAGTGTTTGTGTTTCCACATCTATTCATCAATTCATGAATATGTGTTGAGCACCCACTACCCACTAAGCACTATCATGAGTTCTGTTAAGAAGCAATGAACAAGTCAGACATAAATCTCTGGTTCTTCTGGAGCCCGCAGGGTCCTCAAAAAAGATTATAAACATCTAAAGGGTGACTCTGTTATACATTTTAGTTATATCTTCTAAATCTTATATCTATATCTTTTTGTCTATATATGACAAAAGCTATCATCGCACAACTAGTCTGTTTATGATTATTTAACTTGATTACATGAAATATTTGTCAGTAAATTTGTTCACCTTGGGAAATAATAATGAGGCAGACAACGTTGCAGAATTACTCTATAGTTCAGTTAAAATGTGATGATAGAAGTATCAATTCCTTGCTGTGGTTCTGGATATGATATGGGTATGAAAACTAAAGGGAGGAATAGAGCTGCAAATTGAAAATGCTCCTTGCATTTGGTTTCTTTGCTTAGCTTAGTGGGGTCATTAGCATGAGGAAGGCCTAAGTTCACATTGGTTTACTTTTATGACCTTCAATTGTCAAAAATTTCAGGGGGCTCTCAATTTGGTCACGTTTAAAATAGGGGAAATATGCTGATATCTCCTGTTTGTCTCTTGCTTACCCTTCTCCATGCCCCATGTCAGAGGATGCTGAAACCTGGGTTGCATCAATGGGTCCAAAGACTCTGGATCAGATAGAGTTCTGCCCATGGCTAGAGAAGGTAAATAGTGGGAGGACTGGTGACTTCCTTTCCCTGCTGATTCCTTCTTTAGCAGAGTGTTCTCTGGTGCCAATAAACTCTCTTTTCCTGGATGGTGGCCTTCTGGGTATAACAACTCACTGGCTTCGTTCTGCTTCTAGAGCCAGAGCACAGCGTTCCCTGTCAGTTCCAAATAACACTTCCTATGGGTCAGTAAAGCCCCCTTTAAAACTTTGTAATCATTACCCAATTGGTCTATGCCATTTTTCTTACTATCAGCATCCAAAGCAGTCATATTCACCTTGGATAATGTGAACATAAAGTATGTTAGTGATTAAGTACCATTTCTACTGTGAAGTAAGGACTAAGTAAGTTTAAATATAGCCATCTAGTGTTTCTTTCTGGTTTCCTTAAGTCATGGTGCTAAGCAACAATAACATAATCTCTGTTATGCAACTTTTAATAGTTTGATCAACGTATCCTTTAAGGGTGCTTTATAATTATAAAGAAAAATAATTTTGTTTATATAAACAGGCATTTTTAAATAAAATTAAGAAATTGTATCTTCTAAAAGTCACAGCAGAATAAAATGAAGTGTACTGCAGCTGTAATTAAAGTTGCAACTAGAACCAAATGTGTCCACTATAATGATCTGCTTTTCCTTCTCAGCAACACGCTTATACTTGGACAAGGAAACTACATGGACAGATAGAAGAGAAATTAGTTGTGAGAGAGATCAGATCTATTTGAATAGATAGCATGTGTGTGGACGAAATGTTGATTACAACTTATTTCAAAAATGATCATTAATATTTTGAACTCAAGTTTCTTATAAATCTTATCAGAAGGGAAATGTGTTAGCTGTTTATCCACTATTATAAAATAAAAATACATAAACAGCTTTAGAGAGGAAAGATTCATTGTAGCTCACAGTCAGCAGTTTCTTTTGGTGTTAAGCCCATGTTAAGGCAGGAACATTATAGAAGGGTGTGGTGGTGGTAGCGACCTAATTACCATGGTAGCCAAGAAAAAACAGGAACAGAAAAGGTCAGGGCCAAATTAAGGCAGATCCTTTAAAGACTCATCCTCAGTAACTTACTTCCCCTTCCTCCTAATGGCACATTGATAAGGCTGGTATCCCCATAATCTGTCATCTCTCAATAGCACCATCAGCTGGTGATGATCTTTCAATGCCTTAGTTCCTTTGGGAGACATTTCACATCCAATTCACAACACTCTGGCCCACAAAAGCTTTCTGTTCAAATGGTAATACACAACGCATTTAGTGTATGACCCCAAAGCTGTAATACACTTGACTATTCCAACAGTGTTCAAAAGTTTAGGACCAGACTTTCTTCTAAGACTTAAGGAAAACTGTTAGCTGTTAAGCATCTATAATATTTAAGAAAGTTATATATTTTCAAGATATAATAGCATGGAATAAACATTTCTATTTCAAACTTGTCCCAGGATCTTTGTGGCTTAGCTTGGCATAGGAACAACACAGCTACTTGTAAATAGATGGATGCCTCACACTAATCAGGAACTGTCAAGCATGTGGGGAGTGCCCGGCATACACCATTTTCTATCTGACCAATTTATAGGTTCTTACAAAATCCGAAAAGAAATAAGACTCCATTCTTGACAAATTAGTCCATAGTAGATACTCTGATTATTTTAACATGTCAACAGTTAGGATAAATTTAATTCAATATAACTTGGGTTCTAGAGCTGAGTTAATGCAGAAATTCATAATAAAATTTAAAATGTCTCCAGCCCATATTTAAAGGAGAAAGTGTTATTCTTCAGCAATTCTTGTTTCTCAGCCAGCAAAGGAGAACTATCAGACCCCATATTCTTCTAGATGCATTTTTTGAGGTTTTGTCCAGTGATCAGTAATTGCACAATTTTAAAGCAAAATTATGGTCAAGTTGTAAGAAAGCACACATCAGGCACAAGACAGTGATGGTTAAATGCATATGTTTAAATAGAACATGAGACTGAAGTCCCACGGGTTGTATGCTAGTGTGGACTGGATTATTAATTAGTGTGATATTAGATGAGGCATAATTCATCTTTGGGCCTTAGTTTAATTTTCAAACCTGGAAAGAGAAACCAACCAGCCATCGTTGTGTTCCTTTCAAAGTTCTCCTATGTTACCGCTTCTGCTCTGGCAATCGAATGGCCTGCTAAATTTACTTCTGTGGCATGGTAAGCTGATCATTGTAGATTTTTAGGAATCTAATTCTTTATCTTTATGGATTAAGGGATTAGGTTGCCTTCTCTACCACATTTCTTCCTAGTGTACCATTGTGTCTTTTTATTAATTCTCTGGAATTTCAGAACAGTATCATCTATCAAGAATCATGTTTGTCTTACCTGAACTTGGTTCTGAGGGGTAAGTTTAGCTTAGATTATAAAGAGAGAACCCTGGGTTCCCATCTTGCTAAAGGCACGCAGGCTGTCTGTCCCAGGTTCACTGGGTAGGTGCGAGCTGCATGCTGTTCCTTCATCCTGCATGGAGCCTATGCTGTGGTGAGTCTTCGGAAATATTCTGCATAAAACTGCTCATCCCTCAGAGACAAATTATTGAGTTGCCTATTTTCCATCATATCAAAAGCCTATTGGAAAGCTTTACAGCTGAAATTCACTCAGTTAAGTCAGATCTTAATAATAAAACTTTCCAACATTTATAATAGTATTAGGAGGGCAATGGCTTTTAAAGATAATAATAAATCTCTGGTGGAGAACTAATAAAGATGTAGGCCACACTATGCTCCTCCCAGGATAGTGATCCTACTGAGTAAGTACTTGGTGTGAAATGTGGACATCGGTGTTTAGTATTCCTCTGATTTTCTTTTGTTGTTCACTGTTTTATATGAGCTAGAGAGCTAGAAATATAGTACATGCTTTCCAGAAAAAGAATCACATTTGGTAAAAAGTTCCCTAAAATATTTCTAGTAGATCAAATGGATTGACATTTGACTGAAAGGGTGGATGGTTGCTTTAGTTACTTCCTTTTGTCACTGTAACCAGACACTTGACATAAAGCAATTTGAGGGGAAAGGTTCATTTTGGCTCACGGAAAGAGAAAAGAAATTCATTATGGTGGATAAGGCATGGAAACGGTCAAAAGAAGAGAGAGGGGGCCGGGATCAGCCACCTTTCTCCTTTCCTTTCCAGGATCTCATCCCATAGGTGATACTGTTCCTTTTCACAGCGGATCTTCCTCTTCATCTTCACCCTTTACAGACACACTCAATCAAGTTGAAAATCAAAATTAACCAATTACAACATTTTCAAATAAAAATGTATTAAGCCGGGTGGTGGTGGCAAAGGCCTTTAATCCCAGCACTCAGGAGGCAGAGCTAGGCAGATTCCTGTGGGTTTGAGGCCAGCCCATTCTACAGAATGAGATCCAGGACAAGTACCAAAACTACCCAGAGAAACCCTGTCTTGAAACCCCCCCCAAAATGTATTGAAAGTTCTAAGTAACCCTATAATTTCATAATAGTGTTATAATCACATCATTGATCTCAATCAAGGACAACAAGATTTAGGTCTGGTAAAACCTGTAATATATTGTGAAATGTGATATTTTACAATATTAACTTTTATGAGAAAAACCAGATTGAGAACCTGGGTTTTGAATCAGATAGCTCTGAGCTTTAAAGCCTAGACCAAATCATCCTAGTCAGTATCTTTAAGCAAAATACTTACCCTTTCTTGATGGTAAAATGAAGTTGTAACATAACCTTTCAAAATTATTGACGATTAAATGGAATAATCTAGACAAAGTGCCTACCATGGCATTGGTATTTTTAAAGGATAGCAATTGTGAATAGTGTTTGTTATGGAAAGAAATCAACATCATTTTATATTCACTTGGAGGCCATTTCTTTTTTAAAAGACATTTTACTTATATTGATTATGTATAATGTTAGAAACTTCATGAGCAAGAACGAGTTAAAATAATTTTCCTTTTAATTTCAAAGAAATCAATAGCGCCATGGGGATATTTAACTTCTAAAGGGAACCTGAGAGAATCAATAGTATTTCATGGCATGGATTCGATACAAGGTTGGAATCAAAGCCAGCTTACTATGTCCAGCCAGGCAGAGGTAATAGTGCCCAGGCCAAAATATCTCCCACTCAGTTAGATACACTCCCAATTGTGTTTCAGGTTAGACACCCATGTACAGCATCAGATTGTAGATTTGAGTCAGGCTTGTGTGAGGGAGGCATCGAATTCTAAGGAGGTGTCCTTAATCCTTATTCTGAGGCTCAGTAACTTCAGTTTTGAGCATGAATCTTAACTGGGATGTCATGAAAATGATGCCAATAAAATGTCTGTTGTGATTTCTTATACAGCTAATAGCATCATTATTATAGCTTAGCACTTGGCTACTTTTAACAGAAGGCTTAAACAACAGAGCTGATGTGAAATATGGAATGATAACAGCAAATGAATAATATATAAATTAGATCTTTACAAATGACAAAGTGAATACTATTAAGCTTTAGAGCAGAAAAATCTCAGAATCTGAGTAGTGATATAAGACAGTGCAAAGAAAAGTGTATCCAAGGCAAAACGTAAGTGCTCTTATCCCATTCATTCCTTTATGGATCTGTGTGGTCCTTGGGGAGTTATTTACCATCCCTGGGCCTTAGATCTTTCAGCCCCCCCACACTAATATGGTGAGATGCTCATGTCACACACTGTGTTATTATCTAGTGGTCTCTTCTTCTGTTAACTATTTTCAGACTTATTTTTTTAAAGATTTATTTATTTGTTTTGTGTGTATGTATGTGTGCCTTGAGTGTATGTCTGTGTACCAGGTGCATGTAGGTAGAAGTTAGAAGAAAGTGTCAGATACCTTGGAAATAGAGTGACAGATGGTTGTGAGAACCAGATGTGGGTCCTAGGAACTCAACACCAGTCCTCTGGAAGTCCTCTGGAAGTGCTCTTACAGGTTGAGCCATCTCTCCAGCCCTCTTAAAACATTTTAATACTGACCCATAACCTCAGATTCAAATGTAAGTGAAAAAGGCTTTCTTCTTTTTCTGGTTCTCAACAAGAACCACAATATTCTAACTTTGAGTAATCTCTTGATTTTAGGGCTTTAGTGGCTGTTAAATTACAAAGATCTCCAGGAATGGGTACATTTTATACTATACATTTACACTTTGGTAAAAATATAAAAGAGTAGAAGCATAACACTTATTGTTATAGTCACCCTGATGTCTCAGCTGTTCCATCAATGACCATTTTTCTCTCTCTTTTTTTTTTTTTTTTTTTTGGTTTTTCAAGACAGGGTTTCTCTGTGTAGCTTTGCGCCTTTCCTGGAACTCACTTGGTAGCCCAGGCTGGCCTCGAACTCACAGAGATCCGCCTGGCTCTGCCTCCCGAGTGCTGGGATTAAAGGCGTGCGCCACCACCGCCCGGCTCATTTTTCTCTTTTTTTGCCACTTAAACTTCCTGATTTTTTACAGGGAACAACTATGCCTAGAATATAGATATTTCTAACTTACCTTGAAACAGGTGTTGTCATAAAATTGACAGTAAAAATGTCAGAATATAAGCACTGGAATTGGGCATTGCTCTTCAAGTTGCATTTCATTCTTGACTAGACTGTAGATATAATAGCAGGAGCTCCAGCAGCCATTTGGTACTCCAACATAAGACTGACAGATAGCATCTTGATTTCAAGCAAAAGCAAAGTGCTCTGACTTTAGAGAGATGTTCAACTCCAGCTCATTTTATTTTCCTTTAGCAGACTCCCGGCAGAATTAACTTTCCAAAGATCTTTAGTGGTTCTAGGTTCTCAAACTCAATTATAAGGAGTCATTTCACAAAGAAATGGTAGTAAAAAACAGTGATCTCAATTAGCAAACTTTGATCTCAACACCCACACCATGGTGTGTGCACACAAGTGTATATGATATACACAATAAATAAATGTTAGAAAGATATACATTTTTATATATGTCTTAATTTTCAGAAGTCCTTCTGGTAGTTAGCTGTCATGATGAAACATTGATTATTACCATTCATTTTGTTATTAACTGTGGTGGTTTGAATGAGAATGGCCTTCACAAGCTCACATATTTGAATGCTTGTTTCCCAGTTAGTGGAACTGTTTGAGAAGTATTGAAAAGGTTAGGTGTGGCCTTGTTGGAGTAGATGTGGTCTTATTGGAGGAAGTCCATCATGTAGGCTTTGAGGTTTCAAAAACCTATGCATGGCCAAGCATGGTGCTTTTTTCTCTTTTTTTTTTTTTTTTTTTGCTGCTTGCAGATCAGGATATAAAGCTCTCAGCTACCGCTCCAACACAATGTTGTAGTGGGTAGCCGTTCCAGCTTTGACCTGGAAGTGCCACCCCCCATTGAGGCTTCAGCAACTGTCATGCCTACAAGGTGGAGCCGAGAGAGGACCCCTGAAGATCTGAGGTCTGGATGGGCTGGCTCTCTTGGTTCCTGGATCCTGGATGCTGGAGGTAGACTGAGCAGAGTTCTCCAGAGAACACCACTGAACTGCGCTTCACCTTTCTCAGACCCTGTTACCTATCTCTTCACTTGTAAGTTACCCCACAAAACAAACCTCCCTTTTAACTATGAGGAGGAGTTGCCTTAATATTTAAACCAATATCTGGTGCTCAACGTGGGGCAAGAGTTTCCACCTAAAACCTGAGAAAAAAAGATTCTAAAATGGAGCTAAAAACAGCTTCCTAGTTGTCTCTCTCAAGTTAGTGGCAGCCTGCAGGTTTGAGCTACTATGGTGAGTTTCTGGTATAAACTCTTGACTTGCAGTATGGCAGGAATGAGGCATCTACAAGTGGCACATTATGCTGTGTGGTGGATTTAGCCTTTGCTAGTACAAAAAAAAAAAAGAGGTTTCTGGGCTACACGCTGCTTTGATAGAAGCATAGACCCACGATAGCTCGCAGAGCTGGCGGTAAACGTACCACTACCATGTTGGGAAGCTGAGGTGGGCGGACCCACAGGGGCCATTTCGGTCATACAAATACTGCAGTTTAAAGCAATAGGTTCACAATAAGACAGATTCAGATGGAATAATTTACAATGTGTGTAAATTGTATGTAGGCTTGAAAGAGAGAATATATATATATATACATATATGTATATATATATATATATACAGTTATATGCAGTTATATAAAGAAATCAATAGTTTTAAAAAAATAAAGTTTTTAAAGAGACAGTAAAGGTAGTATAAAAAGTAAGCCCCATAAAGATGGATATTACACAGAGAATCTGGATTGTGTTGTCTTTGGGAATTTTAACTACAAAAAAAAAATTGATTGTAAAAGCTGTTGAGTTAAGCCAGTATGTATATTTTAAAGATACCTTGACTTCAAAATTTGGATCTAAGGATATGTTGCTTTGGAAAGGAGGCTCTGCTTTTGTTTCCACAGAAAGCCAGAGGCTATGGATTTGTTCCAGATTAAGATACATCAGGTTTGACCAGCCAAGACCCCCTGAAAGGTCTCTGCTGACACCATGGCCCAGATGATCCAACATCCAGAACAGTTTCAAGGCAACTGGCTCAGACAATACAGCCTCACGGACTACCCTATAATCCTAAAATTTTCTTTGTGTCCCCATAAGATACAGCACCCCCATCCAGCAGGAAGTAGTAAGAGAAGCTACACCCAAATTCCCAAATATACCAAGCTGGCTTTGGAGATGGAATTGGCTCACATCTTCTCTAAAGTCAGACATATTGCTAAAAGAAAAGATTAAGAGATTCTTGTGTCCCATATCAGAAGAGCCCTCTGGTGTGGGACAGAGAAAAACCAATATTTTTATTTAAAAATGCAATCTCTTTCTAAAGAAAAAAAGGGGATATGATATAGATATGATAGGATGAAAGGGTAGATTAATAAACCTACTTTTAAAGAGCAACAACTTGTTTAAAATGTTTTACATTGGTATAGATTTTAGTTTATTGATACAAATTTAAAGTTAATTTTGTTATACTATGTGTATATTTCTACTCTTGTTTAAGGTATTATGTGTGTACAGCTCATTTAAAATTGTAATGGAGCCAGGCGGTGGTGGCACACACCTTTAATCCCATCACTCGGGAGGCAGAGGCAGGCGGATCTCTGTGAGTTTGAGACTAGCCTGGTCTACAGAGCAAGATCCAGGAAAGGCACAAAGCTACACAGAGAAACCTTGTCTCAAAAAACCAAAAAAAAAAAAGTAATGGATAATTAAAAATATATTAATAATTAGTCATCTATGATAATCATACTTGTAGCCATGTTAATTAAGTTTTCTAGGTATACGTAGATATATTTCAGATAGATAGGTAATCTTCAAACACTTCAAAGACCTACAGAATATGGCATTTTAAATGTTTTAAAAAATTTAGACTTTCTGGACAATGAGACATGTCTGCTCCTGGCAGCACCGATTTACTTCAGAGAGGAGGATGGGCACCAAAGACACTCCATATGGAATTTATCTTCTTCTTGGCAAAAGTAGCCATTTGGGCAAGAAACTGTTCTTGCCTGGACTGCTTGATGGACTGGACATGCAGGACCCATAGGAAGGTGACCACTGAACTTTGCTTGGCAAAATGGTCCTTCAGGTTCCTGCTTTGCAGAGGAAACTGCCAGACATTCTACAGGACACAGAGAGAAGTGACTGAGACTCTAAACCTGTGGGCTGAAGACAGATGCCCCAACTTTACAGAGGAACATTAGGTAACTGTCCAGACTGCCAGCTGTCTCTGTCTACTCTTGCAAGACTCCCGAAAGTTGCTTGCATCCTTCTCCCATTTCTCAGGTAATATTATATCCTTCTGAGGTCTTTGGTGTAGCTGAAGACTAGATAGTTATAATTTCCTCAGTTATGATAAAAGATATGTTAGATATAAAACCTTAGATTCACAAATATAGGATAGATAGGGTATCTTCTTTAATATCGTAACTGTAATTCTTGCTTGATAATTGTTTTGTTATATGTAATTTTACTATATTAAAGTTAAAACCTTCCTTTTTGAAAAAAAAAAAGAAAAAGGGGAAGTGATGTGGGTGATTGATTGATAAATAAAATGCTGATTTGCCGGTAGCCAGGCAGGAAGTATAGGCGGGACTAGCAGAGAGGAGAATTGGGAGAACAGGAAGGCAGAGTGGGAGGAGATGCCAGCCTGCCGGCCAGGGAGCAGCATGTAAAGGCAGCAGGTAAAGCCATGGAACATGTGCCGATATATAGATTAACGGAAATGGGCTGAATATAAGTGTAAGAGCTCGATCTGAGCTAATGGCTGAGCAGTTTAATTAATATGAGCTTCTAAGTGATTATTTTATAAGCAGTTGTGGGGGCTGTGGGGCTGGACAGGACTGGAGAAAACTCCAGCTACACAATGTCTGTCTGCTTCCTGCCATAATAGTCATGGACTAACCGTATGAAACTGTAAGCAAGTCACCAATTAAATGCTTCCTTCTACAAGAATTGCATTGATTGTAGTGTTTCTTCACAGCAAGCAATAGAACAATGATTAAGACAATAATTAAAATTTTTTCACTACATGTTATTGTTTTTTGTTTGTTTGTTTTGAGTGTGTGTGTGTGTGTGTGTGTGTGTGTATGTGTGTGTGTGAATTCAAGAGAACCCCAAACCACATTTGAAAGTCACAGGATAACTTGCTTTGAGCCAGTTCTTTCCATCTGCTGTGTGGGTTCCAAGGATTGAACTTAGGTCATCAGGCTTGGCAGGAGACACCTTTACACACTGTTCCTGTTTTTAATTTTCAGGTTAATTTTCTCTAGTCATCAAATAACTCATCTAAGAGGTGATCATTTAAAAATGTTCTTTCGAGTTGTTGTAAAAGTATTCACCTAGGTGATGCCACATTGCATTCTCATTAATCAGAGATTGGAAGACAGATTTCTGAGAAACACAAAAAATAAAAGAAACCAGTATTTTTACTAGATCAGGTATACACTGCATCATCTCAATACTGAGAGTTTAGAGGAAAAATTTTGAGGTTTGTGTCTTTGAACAAAGTCTTTCATATAAATCCTTTAAAAGCAGTGTTGCCGGAATTACAGCAAAGGAATTACTTGCTTAAGACCTTCTGTGGATGATGTTGGAAATATGGATCCCCACTAGAATCTCTGGCATGGGGCCTGAGAATATGAAGGATAATTTTTACCCCGAAAAGATGTTCCCAGCACGTTTTAGTTCCAGAATGTCCTTTCTGCTGATCAGTCTAACGAGACGAAGTTCAAAGCTGATTAAAATTAACCTTTGCCTGACTGCATGAGAATATCATGAGGGTTTCTTCTTTTCCTCTGCCTCTTGTGTAGTGTATCTGACCTCATGGACAGGTGGGGGTCACAGCTAGATGATGAACTTGTACTCTGAAGGGGAGAAGACTTGCCTCAGGGAAGGACGACACACGAGTCACACATACTAGAAGTTGACAAGAGAGAGGAAATGTAACTAACGAACAGATCAGAGACCCGAAAACCATGTTATGAACCGGTCCAGGAAGAGAGCAATGGCTCTATAAAGAAAGAGGGCTGCACGTTAAAGACAGGACCGGGTAACTTAATCGAGGTCTCCCATCTCATTCCGTGAAGGCAGGCGCTCGCTCCTGGGCTCTGGTGATGAATGTGTTCATTTTGTGTGACTTGCTTTGGGTAAATAACCCAGTGCCCTATCCGCTCCGTAGCCCTCAGGTGGTGTGTGTGTGTGTGCCGGGAGGAATCGGGGAGGGGCTGCCCGACGCGAGCGCCCCTGGCACTTCCTAGGAGACTCACAGCCCTTTCCCTGCAGCTGTCACTAGAAGACTCCTGAGCTCCTCTCTGGAAGAAGAAGAAAGCCGCCCATCCGAACCCGCGGTCCCTTCCATCCCTCATTCGCTCTCCGCAAACCGCTCCTCCTTCCTAGCCTTGCCATTGTGCTCTGCCGCCTGCACAAGACCTTCACCTCCTTTGTAGTGAGTGGGAAGATTTGCTTGCGGCTATCCGAACCTCCCGCTGCAATGGAGCTGTATGGAAAGGTAAACACAGAGGAATGCCTTCCCGGGATCGGCCAGAAATCTAGGTTTTGTGGACTTGTGTGTGTGTGTGTGTGTGTGTGTGTGTGTGTGTGTGTGTGTGTGTGTTCGCGCTTGCTTGCTTGAAGATCTACTCAATGCAGCCGTGCCGATGAACCGCTTTTCTTAACATGCGTGCCATTCGTCGTCGTTTTCCCGCGTGATTGTTGAATCAGACTGTAAAACTACTCCGCTCTGGGTATGTGTCAACTTTTCGGGTTCAGGATAGAGGAAGGTAAACGCCCGTTTGCATTGGAAATTAGAACAAAGTGCTGCGTTTCCTAGCCAGAGAGACGCAGTCTGGCTTCCAAACGCGATACTGAGGAGAGAAGGTCCCTGTTTGGGATGAACTGGTGTCATTTTCGCCAGTGCTCTGAGGAAATGGTCGGGCAGGCTGAGAGAGATAACAACCGGTGTAACTGGAAAGGAGAAGTGAGGCTCCGCTGCCCAGTGCAGCTGGAGAGACAACCCCGAGGGAAGCCCGCTGGATCTCTGGGAGTTGTAGTTCACGGTTCTCCCGTTCGCACAGATGCCTCTTAAGATTAGACTACAACTCCCAGAAGCGCACGGGGTTCATGGCCAGTACGCCTGTGCCGAGTCAGGAGCGGACAGCTCCGGTGCTGATGTTGGAGCGGGCTACAGAGCCCCACGCATTTCGAGTGTTGCCGGGAGCGCGCTCGCGGGCTGTGCACGCTTGACCAGACGCCCCGACCAGCGCTGTCCTGACAAGAGAGAAAGGACATTTGCCTACAATGAGACACGAGGCGCCCATGCAGGTGGGTCTACAAAGAAAGAGTGGTCTCGGGAGAAACAGAGAGAGGGTTTCTCCAGTCGCTCAGGGGATGCCTTGGTGAAATATAGATAGGGTTGTTCAGTATCTTTTAGGGTTCCGTAAGGAGACTGAGTGTGGAAAAGGAAAACCCAAGCTAATAAAGTCAGGACAGACCATCTCTTGTTGGATTTGATGTACTTGGCTTCCTAGGTTCGTGATAGTGGTGTAAACTGGGGATTTTTCAGTCACATGAATTAGCAGAGACATGTTAAGAAAGAGAAGCCAATGCCAGTGTCTCCGAAGTCTTTTTTTTTTTTTTTTTTTTTTTGGTAATTAGGGTCCCAGTATCAAAGGAAAAGAGCAAACATATTTACGCGTTTATCTCAGAGCTCTGCCACCCTTGATATATGCCTACTCAACTGACTGGCTCAGTTTCCAGGACCCTCTTTTCCCCAGCATTCCTGTGTGAGGTAGCCATTCACTGTACTATCAATTTCCCCCTTTTAATCACATCCTTGGGCTTACTCCCTTCAGAAACGAAAAGTACCCCTGTTGGAGCTACTCACCAAGTTAAGCTTTTAAGTAAAGACCAATGTTGTTTCTTCTTTCTGTGTACAACTGGTTAATTAATGCTAAACATAAGTCTATGTTCATTAACCAAGCAGAGTGAGCCTATTGCATAACAGAAAGGCATTTTATGAATGGGTTGAGAGAAGAGATCACTCCATTTGGAATGTGTTGCCTCCCTTCAGAACTCATCTCTGTTGGCAAACTCAGTAACATAAATATTTGACAACCAGTCTCAAATGTTTCCCATAGTTTCTTCATAAATCAAGGACTTTATACATCTGCTTTGATTTACTTTTCATTTATTTTATGTTACATATATTAAGGAATCCTAACTGGACTTTTCAATGAAAGCATTATAGCATTTAAGTATTTGCTGGAGTATTATATAATGGAAGACCTCAAATTACCTTATGAGTTATTAAAACTTGATTTGTGCCTGGGAATAGTAGACCCTTTGTGTGACATCTGATATTTCTGTTTGTGATTTAGCTTTTTATTATAGACCTGATGCAAAATGTGTGTGGACAGACAATAAAGGCTGTTGTAATCAAGATATATTAGCTTATGATAATTTCCCTCATTGGAGATGTTGCTAAGAGCCAACTAGCTGAATTAATAATATCTGATGATAGATAAATATTGTCACTTGTCTTTAAAACTGGGTTGTCATTCTTCACTTTGTATATTTATATCAAAATATTATGTGCTGACCCTAAACGTATGGTTTTCCAAAATTTAAAAACACAAAAAATAATAATGTAAATTAGAATTTAAAGTTGACTTCATTTTGATATACTGAAATCTTTCTGTCAAATGACAAGTAAAATAGCTATTGTATATTGATTTTATTTTTCCATGTTGCTTGGACTATTCAGAAAGGTAATGAAATGTTATAGCACTGTATGAAATTAATGCTTTAGGACATATTTTACATTATTGTGTGTATGTCCATCAGATAATACTAGGTATTGTAAACCTGTATTTCAATGAAAACTGTAATGGTGAATTAATGTAAAAATTAGGTACTATGGAATCAATTTTCTGATGGATACAGATGCTTTCCTATTTGTGGTGTGTTTCAATTCACTGGGTTATATTTTTGGAATTTAAAATATAACCTCCCCAAAGCTAGTGTGAATTTATGCATTTTAAGAATTCAGACTTGTTAAAAGTGTATTTAATTCAAGCACACACATTGATTCATTCTAATAGATTATTGTTAGAGCGACTTCTATCATTTTCAGGTTTTTTAAAATTATATAATAATTAAGAGTATAAACAATTTAGATTTTCTTAAGCAGCAATTAATGTTTTGGGATCCCTTTTTCTAAACTAGAACCATATTCCATGTGACTTTGAAACACAAAGATGCAACATTAGAAATAGTGGATGTTCCTTTTATTCCTTTTAAAGATTAAACTGTCCCATCACTTTAAGCATATGCCCCAAATATTTCTTTACTTACATATACAAAGGATGAGTCACAAGGAAAGCTTCACTTTATATTCCCTTATCTCAGATATTTTTTCCTCCTTTTTTTTGGAGTATTTAGTTCAGTTGCTGATATGAAACAAAGTGAGCTTTTAGTTTATTGGCTAGCTTCCTAAATAGCATTTTTTTTTTCTGAAATAAAATTATTTGGAAAAATACACGATATCCATTAAAAAGCATTTGATGTTCTTATATAGATGGCTTTGTGTTCAGTTCATTGTAGTTGTTTCTGCAAAACATTTTCCTCCAAGTTGATAGAAAATAAGACAATACTTGTTTCTTCCAGTGACTATGACAATGATTACTAATAATAGTCTTGGATGCTTATGTTTTCTTTCTAATTAGTTAATCAAGGATAGCATTTGGTAAGCATGGTAAGTTGAGAACATTAGTGTGGGTGGTAGTCATTTCAGTCTTCTTATTCAGCATATCAATAAATCCTAGGGGCCCAGTGACACAGGGAACAGTAACACTCATCATTGGGGGCAAGACTTTGAAAGCAAATATAATACAGGAGCTGACTGAAAAAATAACCCCAGTCCACCCAGTGCTGGCCTATGCCAACCACTGTGCTTTGCATTCAGATGTCACTGTACTTGTATATATGTATAAAACCCTTATATACACAGCTATATATGGGCTAAAGTAGTTATAAATAAGTCACCATTACCTACTTAAAAGCAAGGTAACTAGAGCTTATTAATATTAAATAACTTCTCTAATATGGAATAGTTAAAATTCTGACAGATCACTATGTTTAGAAAACTCATGTCCTTTCTTCTGTTATTTTGATTTCTCCAGAAGGCATAAATGGGCAGTGTAAAGAATGAGGACCCAATAGATAAATATTACTCATTCATTTGGTTGAGAAGAAAGAAAAATATATTCATCCTATTTTATGTTTACAAAATAATCTTGCATAAACTAAACTAAATACTTGGGAAGGGTCATTGTGTTGTAAGTATCTTCTTTGTTATTTCTTGTAGTTTTGTTTACTCTCTTATGGGACTAAAGAGAGATCCATTGTCTCTCACATTTAATATTTAGTTTAGTTTTTAGGTTTATCTGATAAAAGCAGAGCCTTCTTATCAATAAGGGAACGTAAAACAAAAATGCATGCTGAGGGACTGGAACAGACTGGAAAAAATGCCTAAAGACAAGTGGAAGTGAGAAAACAATGTCGACACAGACCAGAGATGACTCTGAGGTGAATGTAGAAAGGCAGATGTTCAATTCAGGCCTGTTATACATAAACCAAGTGATAGAAAATTACTTTATAAGTATTACTGTTGCATTGGTGATAGAAAGGTTATGCATTCCTACATTTTATTATGTGTGAATGCCTGACTTTTCTCCTCTACGATCATGATTGTCTTTTGTGCAATGGACAATTAGTCCCCATCCTTCACAGATTTCTTGCTAATGTTGGTGGGGCAGCTTCCCTATTTCTTTTTTACTTGTTTCTTGGGTGTCATCTGTACAAAAGCAGCGAGCAAAGAGTATTGACATAAACAGCAAATGGACTTTGGTGCTACAAGGATGGGTTCCCATCTCTACTCTTTTAAGTTCAAGAACTTGGATTTATTATGAAGTCACTTCTCAGATGAGGACTGAGTGCTGCATCAAGTAAAGGGTATAGATATAAGTATTTAGAAGGAAGTGTGATAGTATCTCTACTTAGTAAAATAATAGGAGACTCACTCCTAGGTTCGTGGCCAGATGTATTAGTCATGAGTTTTCTCCTGTGGAATAAGCCTTAAAGCCAAAAAGGAAAGAAAGAAGGAAGAAAGAAAGAAAGAAAGAAAGAAAGAAAGAAAGAAAGAAAGAAAGAAAGAAAGAAAAAGAAAGGAAGGAAGGAAGGAAGGAAAGAAAGAAAGAAAGAAAGAAAGAAAGAAAGAAAGAAAGAAAGAAAGAAAGAAAGAAAGAAAGAAAGGAAGGAAGAAAGAGCAGTTGGTTACATCCATAACAGTTGTACCATTATTATAGTCATGGTCAAAGGCATATCTTGCTAGACCAGTTTTGTGGTTTGTAGGATTTGCAGATTTATAAGACTGGTGATGACTTTTCTCCTCCAGTAGCCTGAAGAGCATCTTCAAGTATAATCAAAGCTAGCAAGCAAGAGGTAGCTTCCAGTCAGTACTATCTTGATTCTTCTAAGTCCTGTGGCTAAAATGTGGTGTCCTCAGCAACAGTGGTCTTATCATCAAGTTCTTATAGACAGTGAAGAGCAATGCCAATAGCCTCCATTGTTTCAAGGGTTCCTAGGACCACCCACACGACCAATAACTCGAAGGGATGTACCTCATACCTGTATATTGCCACTTTGAACCTCAGTAATGACCCAGATCTCACTAAGTAACCCAAGCAAGCCTTGGACTTGAAGCAGTTCTTCATCAGCCTTTCAATGCTGGAATTGCAGACCATGGTCTTAGCTTTGCTTGTCATTCTTAATGCATAGTTCTCAGTATTATTGATGTTTGCTCACAACAGCCCATTGCCTTCAGCTTTTTCTCTTATTTTGTGTTTTATTGATTTTGGCTTTTAAAAAACTCATGTTCCTTGTACTTATATTAGTAGAAAATTATCTTTTTAGGGTAGAATTGACATCACTGATTTTGATTATTTCTTTTCTGCTGGTAAATATAAGCATTTAAATGACAAAACTCCCTCTAAGGATTGCTCTTAGCTGACTCATAAGTTTATGAATGCATTATTTGATTGTATATCATTTCAAATTCTTTGTTCATTTCCTTAGAGTGTTCTGGCTTAATACTTGGATTTACAAATATCTTTAATTTCCACAGGTTTATGTATTTTCCAGATCTTGCATTGGTATTGATGATGCATTAAATTTCACTTATATAACATTTAGAGGACATATTCTTTAAGATTTCTTTTTTTATTAGGTCTATTTTTAGATCAGTATAAGATCTAACATGAACATTCCCTCTATCTTTATGTGGACTACAATTGTAAAATATAGTGTCTAAATGTCAATTTGGTCATCTGTGGTGTTATAAAGATCTTCTACATCCTTACTGAGTTTGACTATATTTATTATACAGTTATTAATGTTTCTCCCTTTTTTTAATTCTGGTTTTAGTTTTAATATATTCTGAACCAATATTACTAAACAGACACACATTTCTAATTGTTGTGTCCTCCTGAAGAATTTCTGTCCAATACCCTTCTTTATTTATGGTAATATACCTTATCTTAATATGTATTCTTAATACAGGTATTGTTGCTTTAATAGTACTTATATGTTATGCATGTATTTTCATACTGTTGCTTTCAACTTTTATGCTTTTATATGCACAATACATACCATATGATTAGTGTCCAGTTGGGACTTGTATTTTTATACAGTTTGAAAAATCTCTGCCTCTTAATTATTATTTTGATTCATTTCATATATTGTGGTGATTATTTTGTTGGATTTAAACCAATCATTTTGCTATTTTTTGTATACTTTGTTTTCTGTTCCTCTGCTACTCCTTTCCTACCATCATTTTATTTAAATGTTCTTATGTATTTCAATTCCTTTGTAGATTTTTTAAATGTATACCTTTGCATTTTTTAGTCTTTAAGACTACACAATACATGGAATACATGGCTAAACAGCCTGCCTTGACTTCATATAATACCCCATATACTTCATACTGCATTTGTGTGATGTAATTTCATACATATTACATTTGTACTTATTATAATTTTAGCTTTAAACATAGTATGTAGTTTTTTCATTAAACAGAGAGAGAGAGAGAGATCACACACACACACACACACACACACACACACACACACACACACTTGCCTGACACCTATTTACCATGTCTAGTATTCTTCCTATTGCTCTGAGCTTCTATGTGGTTTTGTCTTCTTCTTAGCTTTCAACTTTACCTATGGTATAGACTCTGTCAGTACATTCTCTCAGGCTTTGTGTATATAATTTTTGGTAATTTTTTTCTTTTGAATGAGAGTTTTTAATGCCTATCAAACTGGGCATTGATTTTTCTTCCTTCCAGTGCTGAATTTCAGTATATTATTTCATTGTCTACTGGCTCCATTATGTTGTGTAATCATCTGCTCTTCATATTATTGTAATATATATATATATATATATATATACATATATATATGTGTGTATACATACATACATATATATGTATGTATATGTATGTACAGTCATGTTTCCTTTTGTTAGTCCTGAACATATTTCTATTTAGCTTTGATATGCCTATTTTCTTTGTAGTTTGTCAACTTAGAGGGTTGAAGTGACCTCATCAGACAATTAACATTTACACATTCCAACAAGTTAGAGATTATTTAGTCCTTATATCTTTAAGTATATTTCCATAACATCATTCTACTCCTTTTCCTTCTAAGCCTTCAGTTACATGTAAGTTAGACTTCTGATACTGACCCAACAACTACAGAGGTTCTGCTTATTTTTATTTTCATTCTTTTTTTGTTGTATTATGTGATATTTACTGAATCATCTTCAAGTTTAGTGACTCTACTGTGTTTGTTAATTCAAATACAGGGGTTATTTATTTCAGTCATTATATTGTTACATTTAGGCTCACAACTGGCTCCATTTAGACTAGAATAATGTTATGTTACCAACTAAAGATAAATGAGCATTCTTAGGTTGAGGGATTAGGGTATTAGAAGAGTTTAATGGAGCTCATTTGTATTATTGTTCAGAAAAACCAAGAAGAAATGTGATTATTTGAGCTTCTTATAGGAAAAAAATTATAGAAATAGAAGCAATAACCCTACCACTTTGATTATACTTCATAAATTTTGGGTGTGAATATTAATGTTTGCAGTTTAATATTACTGTTTAATTTTAACTTTATTGATTCCTGATGATCTGGTATTGTACTTTTTGTGCCTTGAAATAAAAATTGTGAGCATCAAGGAACTTTTAAAAATTGAACATGGTATATAATTCTTAACAATAAAATCAAAATCTAAGTTCTTTAACCAACTCATATCTTCTATAATAGCTTTAATTCTGCAGACAAAGAAAGTTTTATACAATGTTGGTATATTTTATAATTGTTTGAAGTGTCATGTCAGTTTTATTGAAGACATGAAATGTTTTTTAAACATATATACAGTGAATAATGAAAGCATGGGTGTGAATGGTCTAGATATCCAGGCGTCCAGCAAATGTTAGCAAGTCTAAGTCAGATTGGCTATATATAGTACTAGGATTTTTAAATAATAGTATTTTGTATCTACTTGGCCTCATGATAAAAGTCTGGAACCATGCTATTTAGCTCCTACACCCTTAGCTTTTTATACCAGAAAACAAAATATAAGGTAACTGGTGGAGAGGCTTGGAGCCTCTCATCTGTCTGCTGCTGTTAGGTTAAATGTAGCCCTTCAAAGATTCTTGTGTGACTCGTCAGCTACCCCATGCTTATCTCATCTTATTCACCTGAGATTCTTGTAATCTAATGCATATGAATAATTTCTATTCCAGTGGACATGGCCTGATGAACCTTAACAAGCTTAAAGAAGAGATGAGTTAAATACCAGTTGGCAAATTCTCATACCACCCTTAGCTATGATATTAGAATTAAAAGGCAGCATTCTTTTGAAAGTTTGATTCAGTGAGACAACTGACAAAAGGGATAAGCAAAAGCACAAGTGAGCAGGTGACTATGCATGTATAAATGGGCATGAGTAGGCTCCCTTTTTTATAGAGACAATGGTCGTAGTAGCTTTTGCATGTGAAGCAGTGACATCTTCATCACTCATTCTAATTGGTGCCACTCTGCAACTGGGAAATACAAGTGCATTGACTACAGGTTTCTCAAGGGTGGTTCAGACATTTCTTTGTCTTAAAATGCATGGACAACTTGGTCTTGACCTGACGAGTGTCCAACACAGTGCTGTTTGACGAATGGAATAAGGAGGAGAGATGTCTGGGACATCTTGGAGCACATGATGATTGCTTCTTACAGGGTTGCTCCCTCACATTCTGATAGTGTCTACAGTGACTTACAGCACCAGAAGGGTGGCTGGTCAAGACAGAAGCTGGTACAAACCTTTAGAATCGTATTTCTGTGGTCCTTGTGTACAGATGCTTGAGAACTTGACCCCATGTCCCTGCCCTGGCCTTGTGTAAAGGCTTGTTTTATGAAATCCGACTTGCTGTCTACTAGGTAGTTGCCTGCATATCCGTGTTTTAAAGTTTCAGTTCTATCTTCCTATAAGATTTCTAGGACATTCAAACAGCTTAGTATTTATGATGGTAAATTTACATAGCGCCTGTGTATAAGCCCCAGTGACATTCAAATGCTGCTGTAGAGTGAACAAACCAATTTCTGTTCTTAATGACATTAAATCTGTCTCTCATATTCATAGCCAGGATTGATTTCATTATTCTGAAGTTTTACAAAGCACGCATACACTTGTGACAAACTCTTGTGACTTAGTGAATTTTACTGATGATATAAATGAGGAAATATTAGACAAAGAAGAAGAAAAACAATCTTTAAAAATAAACGGAGGTGGAAATTTTTTCTAATTCATTCCTCACTTGGGAAGTGGAGGCAGGCAGACCCCTTGAAGCCAGGGCTTTGAAGTCAGTCTGGACAACATGCCAGACTATCTTAAAAAATAAGAAAGAGAGAACTAAAGAAGCAAAGGAAGAAGAAAGGAAAAGAAGGAAGGAAAGAGTGAGAAAAGAATAAAGAAAAATTCCTGTCATCAGAAGAACTCCTCAAGATAAACATAGTCTCTCAGCACCACTGCCCTCATACTGAGTTATAGGCAGAAAGTTCCTGTCCCGAGGGCTGCTTCCAAATTACCACGCAGATGCTTATATTAATTGTAAATGCTTGGCCGATAGCTCAGGCTTATAACTAACTAGCTCTTACATTTTAAGTTAGCCCATGTTCCTTATTTACACTCTGCCACATGGCATTACCTTTATTAGCATGGCACACTCATCTCCTGCTCCCTCTGTGTCTGGCTGGTGACTCCTCTGACTCTGTCCTTCTTCTTCCTATCATTCTCCTAGTCTGGCTCTCAAGCTCAATCTCTTCCTGCCCAGCTTTTGGCCAATCAGCATTTAATTAGCCAATGAGAGTAGTACATATTCATAGTATACAAAAAGATTGTTCCACAGTGCTCAATACCCTCCCATCCTGTGGTTCACTTCCAACACACAAACTGCATTAGCCCTTGAATTTAGAGCTGATGCATCCTAGGTAAATCTTATGTCTCCAACTAAATCCTCACAATTACATTTAAAACTCTCCATATTCATGATGCCACTAATGCTTCAGTTTTAGAATCCATATAACTTTGTGGTATCCTGCACCACGCTTTCTTTTTAGGCAGCCTGGAGAACACACAATCCTGTTGACATGGTTCCTTACTGCTCCAGGCTGTAGAATGTGGTAGGCTAGTAGGCTGAGCAGTTCTGTAAAGTTTAAACTCTCATTCGGACTGTAGCTTAGCTGTATATCCTAAATCCTGATCCAGAATTTAAGCTGGCTCATAACAAAATATCAAAAGACCTTGTTAATGAAGGGCACTTGCAGACCTGCAGGAGCATTAATAATTGGTGAAAGGGATTTATTTATAGGAATGTCAGTGCTAAAATAAAAAATCAAACAACAACAAAACCCATAACCTAACTTCCTTCCTATTAGGATGTTGGAAGCCACTTATTGTTAAAGAAACTTCTTGTTAAACTGATAGGTTTTAATCCCAACTTCACCTTTGTCTGCCAATGATAGGTAAGACTTACCAGAGCCTGTATGTTGCACAGTCACCAGAGAAGGTGGTGTTGCCTGTTTGCAGGCCCAGGTTCACACACTAGCAAACTTTCCCTGTTGGTGATCACTGTTCCCTGGATATGTCATTGTTATCACATGGATTTACATGACATGCTTAAGTCTGTATCAGTTTAGAAAGTGTCAAGTTCAATCAGAATCTTAATCACCTTTCACTTTTGTGATGCAGAGAGATATTCCCCTTTGTGTTACTTTTCTACAAATAATTGCACTCTTCTGCTGCCAATAAGTGTGTGTAGAAAGGTGGTATGTTCTCTTATCTCACCTCCTCCTTTTCATTTGGCTTCACATCCCTCCTCCATGCTGTTTCTCCTGGCTTCAGGCAATTAACATCATCGTAGGTGTCTTAGATGAGCCCAAGTGCCCTTTATTGTTTTTGGTAGTCTACTCCTTGCTGGACCTTCTTTTATACCCTTCCTTCTAAGATTATTACATTTTCTGTTCTGCAACAAAACACCTGGTGCTGGATACTTTATTTAAAAAACAGGGCATATTGAGCTCACATTGTAGAGGCCCAAATACATGGTGTTGGCCTCTGTAAGCCCTTTAGGGAGGGTCTTCTAGCTGCATCATGGAATGTGGATGCCATCATGATGCAAATACATGTAAGAGTCAGAGATCACTGGGTGAGATAGGAAACCAGAGAGACTCAGGGCCCAGGTTTGTTTTTGCTGTAACAACATGCTGCTGTGGACATTCACCGAGGTCCCTTGAGGATTCACATTACTCTCTTCTGAGAACAGTGTTCCCAGTGACCTGTCTTGTCCTAGGTGCCACCTTTAAAGTTTCTACCACCTCAGATGGAGAATCAAGCTTCCATCCCAGGAACACCATCACTAAACTCATAGTGTTTTTCAAGAGAAGATATAATAAATATTAACCACCTTTTTGTGGGAAACAGACTGTCTAGCCTAGCATTTTCTGTAGAATTTGCTGCAATGATGCCAATGTTTTGTATATAACTACCCAGTACGCTAGCTTCTGGGTGTGTGTGTGTGTGTGGAGGATTGTATGCTTGAAGCTACATTTTAAATTCTGTTTAATTTTAGTCTAGTTTAAACTGCCATATGTGCTTAGTGGCTAGCACATTGACTAGCAGAACAATCGCCAAATAATTCACAGCATCAGAAAGGTGCTGAAACAAATGGACTCATCATTCAAAATGCCTCTTTTCTCTCCTAAGCCAGTGGTACTTAGAAGTGATACAATGACACTTTGATAGATATTAAAATTATCACAACCATGAGGAAGAATAAACATCTACCTAAAGTATTTATACACAACAAGAAACCAATCTCTATTCTCTACTGAGTAATAGATCTGATTTATAGATATATTATCTATTACTTTCATGAGCATTCTGGGTAGGTACTGTGTCATTTTCACTTCATGTGAGAAGAGAAACTATAACACATCAATTAAAATAAAACAAACACATTGCATGCATGTACAGAGTTCTCAGACAGTAAAGCAAGTATAAAATGAGGAAAACTAAAAATAAAACCAAGTTCACACAGATGGTAAGTAACAGAACCAATGCTTGAACCTAAGTAGGATTCACCATGCTTTTGTCAAGAAATGCCTCCCACATGACCATCTGGATTACTGAACTTATTTCTGTAGATGTCACCAAGAAATAGGTCAGAGGTGAGGAACTGTTCCCTAGCACCAATTGCCTCTACTATTTACCATCTGTATAAACTTGAGTACATTATCTTATATTTCTGAAGCTCAGTTTTCTCATTTTAGTAGGGATAAGGTACCCACCTCCTGTTGTTAAGAGGGTTAAATAGGTGAACAATGTCTGCTACATTTTGAACCATATAGATGTATCATAATCATTATTTTTAATTTTAAGGAGACTGGCATTTATGTTGGGATGCTGACATGATATGGTGTTATTAGATAAAATAGAGATGTGCTTGGATTTTTTTTTCTAGAGTAATAATTCTCATTTTCAGGGATAAGCCCTGCTCAGTCACTTTGGTGTCCCCCTCACTGAGATTACAAAGTTTCAGAGCTCACACGCACTGCCAGTTCCTCATATCTTTGCTTTTCATGTTACTTTGAGAGATGTCGCCTTTGGTGTCTTTGATTGCTTGTGAATGCTGAGCGGTGACAAGTACCAACACAGCTGGAGAGAGCTGTAAGATTTGCTGTTCTGTTTTCCAGCTGGGAATTATTGCCATGGATACCAGTATCAGAGGGGGATTGGGGAGCGCTCTGTACTTGCCTCCTGAGTCTCTGACATCTGTTTCTGGCAAGGGTAATAATGAGTGTGCTGCTAGCTTCCTATCAAATGGGACACTGATCCATGCCTGCTTCCCCATAGATGGCCTCTGCCCAAGATGCCCGGTTCGGCCAGAAAGATTCCTCTTCTGACCAGAACTTTGACTACATGTTCAAGTTGCTGATCATTGGCAACAGCAGCGTGGGGAAAACATCTTTCCTGTTCCGCTATGCGGATGACTCCTTTACATCTGCATTCGTCAGCACGGTTGGCATCGATTTCAAAGTCAAAACTGTATTCAAAAATGAAAAGAGAATCAAGCTTCAGATTTGGGTAAGTGACTTTGAACTGACACCATCCTTCATCCTGGAGGTGTTGGATGGACAAGTATGCAAGTGAAAAACACAGTGCTTTGTTCCCTCCCCATGGGGTCCTCGAAGGCTGGTTTCTAGCCTTTTTGCTGTAGAACATTGTGTTTTAGAGTGTGCAGTGATACTTTTGATGATATGGAGAATGACTTGTACCTCGCAGTCATGTGATGCTATTCAGTAACCCTTAGAAGAGGAAAAAAATCCAAGCTCTTGATGTTGGCAGTGGGGGATGCTCAATGGGAGTCTGGTTCTGCCTTGATCTGCATGAACTTGAGCAAGTCTGTGATTCCTTCTGTGGTTGTTTTTATAATATATACTTAAACAGGCAATACACATATAACTGGCTTTTCAGGGCACGGGGGTCAGCCTGTTTTGTGCACTGTAAAAGAGAAATAATAGAAGGTAGGGGAAAGTGGGGCTACTTCCTTTATGACGTCCAGGGCCTAACTTTGAGCACAATCTTTTTTTACTTTACAACCTTGGTGTGTCAGCTCTAAATACTATGTTTGTATACCCAAACGAAAGAAAGCACAAGAAACAAAGTGTTTAATAGGAAGTTCCCCACAAAATTATGAAATCAGTTGGCTAGCTTTCTGCCCTCTCAATGCATGAAGATCAGAGGTTTCCTAACTACATTGTTGGTATAGATTTAGAAAACTAGGAGTAAGAAACAAAAAATATGTATGTGAATAGACCCCAGATGATGTAAGTGGTGAAGTAACTAAGACTCCAGGTTATGTCAGAGAGATTCATGTAGTAAATGTCTTACAAACATCGCAGTGTACTCATAGGTGGATACATGCCCCCCCCCAAATAAAACAGTCACATGGAAGATTTTAACCTTAGTCATGAAGCTAGTCAATTTGGATCCCTTTCTACCACTCAAATTGATCAAAGCAATAGACAAGGATTTCCTAGGAGATGTTTTTTGCCTCATGTGGAGACAGTACCATTTGGTACTGGCACAGGGCTGATCTACAGGGCTGATACTTCTTCAGTTAAATATGGAAAGCTAAAGAGAGACAAATCCCAGACTATGGCATTTAGACTGTTTTAAAAAATAGAACAACTCATATTAAAATGTTTACATAAACTGCATGACCTTTAACCATCTTAAAAGTCTTAGAGATAAAATTTAAAGGTGTGAGTATATATATACATATATGGGCGGCTGTCTAACAACGGATTATGACTGTTTCACTTATGCTAACTGTGGAATCGTCTAGGTCTGACTAGAACTCACACAGAAGCTCAACAGTTCAGCTCCAAGTTTAGCATCTCCAATACTCAACCATTTTCTGAAGTCACTTTCTTGTGCAGTGTGTGTGTGTGTGTGTGTGTGTGTGTAGGGAGGGTACTTGCCTGGGAACTTGTCACTGTTGATGTGTTACTAGTCACACCCCCTCAGTGCATGCAGACAGAAAGATGGGGTTCATTGCTTCTCATTCAGGGCCTCTTTTATTCTCTTCCTATTTAGCTTCAGGCAATTACAGTCATATTCACAGTCATAAGTGTCATATTCAAGTTTAAGAATGCTCCCTTTACTTTCAGGGGCTTTGATAAGTTGAAAAACAAATTAATCTGGTAACCACATATCTCTTAACTTCATATTAGTAAACTTCCTGCTCATCAGGCAAAGAGCTCCAACGCTCTTTCTCTTCTTTGTCTCTTAGAGATATTTAAAAAAGATCCTTGTAGCCTTATCTTATACTTATGAAGATAGTTTCCTTAACATGGTGCTGCTTCCAGGCCAGAGAAAACTCATTCTCCATTCTTGGGCACTAAGGGTTGGCTCCTTCTGTCTTCTCTCACTTCTAGGTGATGCTGCACCACATGGAGCCGGACAGAGCCCAGCTCTGATTCTGCGGCTCCTCCTGTTCTCTGGCCTCCTCAAGAGTCCCACTTTTTTTTTAAGCTCTGTGTAGCCTCTGATAGTATTTGTCTGATTCATCCAAGATTTGTCAAAATGCAATACTTTTTGTGAAGCTGCCATGTGTCTTCACTGGCAGCCCAACCTCATACCTCATTTCAGAACTCCATTGCCTAGTTCTAGGGACACCCCCCCCCCAAAAAAAAAAGTCACATGGAAGCTTTTAACCATTCCTTCCCCTTAGTCATGACACTAGTTTAATCATTTTTGTTTTCTCAATTAAAACATAATCTTGTTGGCTATGAGGAACATGCCTGTAATCTTAGCACTTGCGAGGATAAGACAGTAAGACTGTGAATTCGAGGTCAACTTGAACTACATAGAAATACCATATGTCCCTTAAATAAAATCACAAAAGCCATAACTCCCAAATCTCTCCAAGCCAATCAAATGACAAAAGCACCACCCCATTTCTTTGTGTTTGGCTCTACGGGGGGCTCTTAATACACCTACGGTTTTAGGGTTGTGAAAATGAGTTTTACACTGCTGTGGAGCATTTGGTATACTGCATAGGTAACATTTGGAAAAAGTACTGTAGAAAGGTTTTGTGTTTACTGAATGTTCACTACAGTTAGAGAATTTAAGACATGGAGCAATTAGACACTTCGGTAAGCAAACACTGTGTGGGGTAAATATGATAAATGACTAACAGTTGTTGGATAAGCATTGTCCATGTCTTGTCTCTTTATTCTCCCGATGATCCTACTTTGTGTTTATTATCTTCCATGAGTCTGAAAATGACACATGCCAAATAGCCACCTCAAGGTCATACATGGCGAGTGGCTAAGGGGATTTTCAGGATTGGTCTGCCAGATTCTATGGTTGCACTTGCTGACCCTCACTGCTGTGGTAGACTTTTGTGACCATGACAGGGATAATCTTGGACCATGTATCCTGGTATACTGAAGATACTTTTTGGAAGAGTTTGATTATACTGTTGGATTGAGGTTTGGGAAAGAAGGTATAATAGGGAGAAACATGGTCTACATTTAAATGTAGATATTCCTGTGATAACTTCAGGGTCTTCTGTTTAATGCTCTAAGGGCAGTGGAAAATGTTTCATTATGTGTAGCTGTTACTGCTTAGCAACACTGAAAATTTACTCAGGTCTATATTTAACACTGATGGTTTGACATATCTTGGTGGTTTAAAAACCAATTTACTGCTCTTCACAGCCTATTTGTATGCCCTTATGCTAATGTATAATTAATTTGCTAAGACATCAAAAAATCCATATCATCTCACCCTATTACATATTTCAAGTAAAAGAAATGAAGCAGTTTCACAGTCTGAAAGCCACTGAGGCTTAATCCACTGCCCTACACCCTTTACCAAGACAGGCTAAAGACACTGAGATGCTGTGAGGTATTGGAAAGTACCGTGGGTGCTCAGATACTGGGGTGGCCATCCAGAGCTGTAGACAGTACACATTGGACAAGAACATCAGCCAAGGTCAACAGAGGCTTCTCTCATGCCAGACCTTTATGAGTATTTAATTTCCAATAAAGGTACCTAGTTATGAAACAAGATCTAGAGAAGTTAAGCAATTATAGTTCACGCCAGAGCAGAACCGTATGACTACATCTTTTGGCACTTGGGTTGGTCTAATTTTTACTATACTGAATTCACATTCAAGATAAGTGCTGAACTCTGACAACACTGATCAACTTCATATCTGATTATCAGTGAAATATATTAGACACAGACAAATCGAATAAGGCTGGATTTCAGGTAGTATTTCTACTACATTAAGAGAGAGGAGCCTCCACTGGAAAAGGCAGAGGAGAGACTCGTACTCTTTCACCTTGGTGGTTTGCTTTCTCTTTTTGTACTATGTGGGGTTTTTTCTCACTCCACAACTGCTTGTTGGATTTTCAATGGCTAACCATTTGAATAAAGCTATTTAACTGCTATGAGAAACATGGGCGACATTTCTGGACATTATATATCTCTATGGAACTTCCTTACCACTTTGAATATACTTGTCTAAAGACATGTCACCCTTCAGTTACATTTACTTACAAATTTTGAATTCTATTAGCATATTTATAAATCTTAATCACACTAATCTTTCTTATTGAAGTTTCATTTCCTTATTCTTTTTATGAGTCTCAAGTTAAAAAATAATTAAACATTTCAGAGATTACAAATGTTTGAGTTGGCTCTCTCTCTTTTTAACATATGTTTAATGCTATTGGGAATAAACTAGGGATAGATTTATAGTATTTTGGTTTGAGTATGATGAAAGCTATCTGGGATGAACATCTTCCCAAGGGAAAGATGAAAAACAGTGCAGTGCCCATAACCTAGAAGAACATAACCTATGTTTATTTTCAAAGTCTAACATAAGAAAGTAGAAATTTAGAACAATGTGTGTAAACTGAAGAGTTCTGGCAGGTATTGAAATTTGACTGTTGAAGACCCCACACACCATAGTGGAGTCTTGTGAACAAATCACAGTCCTGTTTAGTTCTCTCTAACTGCTCAATTCCAAAATTCACAATTGACTCTAATGGAAGGCTAACTGTCCAGCTTATGGTTCTCATATATGAAGGGGAAGGTTGGGAGAGGGGGTTACTATTGCCTTCTGCTGTTCTGAAAGCAACAACAAAAAAAGATTCTGGTTCATAAGTTACTTTATACACTAGTAACTGTACTCAAATCTATGGAGCAGATGGTGCAGACCTATCAAGAAAATGATGGTGGTCCTCCTTTTCACTGGAGGTCAGGGAAAAGAACATTTTGAAACATGCTTTACTGTTTAAGTGTGACAAGGTCAACAGAGAAAAAGATGACTGTGCCGGTGAAGAGAGAGTCTGTTGTACTCAGTGATCACAAGACAATGGCACTCGGTAGCTGGATGGGAGGGAGACGCAGTGGCATCCAGAAAATTAGGAACCACAATTATGGTCATGAGGAGGAAGTCATGATGGGGAGCTGTGGGAAAGAGCCTCCCTCAAGATCTCTGCAGAAAAGAATGGGAAAGGGAGTTTAATAACTTTTTGATTGTATAGTTTGGATCTTTTTGGCAGTCTCTGAGGTATTGGGTCTAGCTCTAATGGTCTGGCTGTCAGGGTACATGAATAGAGGCCAAGAGTATGAGAGACACATGAAGGCAGTGGGTGCAAGGTGAGCTCTGGACTGGTTGGTTTGCAGTTTTAAAGCATCCTTCAGTAAGTTATTGGCTTTAGTGTTCATTGATCTAGAGAAAAGCAGTCCCTCTGTGCTGTGGAATAATCCTCTTGTACACTGTAAAGATTTGTCACTCAAATTGGTTTAATAAAATGCTGATTAGCCAGTAGCTAGGCAGGAAATATAGGCCAGGCAACCAAGCTAAGAATGCTGGGAAGAGGAAGGGCAGAGTCAGGAGTCACCAGCCAGATGCAGAGGAAGCAAGATGAGAATGCTGTACTGAGAAAAGGTACCAAGACAAGTGGCTAAACACAGATAAGAATTATGGGTTAATTTAAGTGTAAGAGCTAGTTAGTTAAAAGCCTGAGCTACCAGCCAAGCATTGTAAGTTATATTAAGCCTCTGAGTCAATTATTTGGGAAGCAGCTGCTGGATTTTCGGGAGTTGCTGGTGGGACAGAAACTTCTGCCTCCACTTCTGAGATGAGTGAGGCCTCAGAATGAAAGGGAAATTAATAAAATGGGAGGGTAACACAGAGGAAGATTTCCAGTCTGACAGAGGCTGGCATTCTAAATACTCTCATGCAGGCTCCATGTATTTATGGGTTTCAGTATTTGTGGACCTGGAAAACTGGGTCAGGGAAAGATATTGCACATTGTTGACCAAACCATTATTAATATTCAATTGTATTAAGAGTATCATTTATACTATTATTTTTTAACCCAGTACTGAGCTATAAATTAACACACACACACACACACACACACACACACACACACACACACACACGGTAGAATTACTTAATAACACAGGCTTTTGTTTTTTATTTTTGTCTTAGATTGGAACTCCCTAGGTAGCCTCAGTGGGCCTTAAACTCCTAATAATAATGTCTCCCAAGTACTGTGATTACAGGTGCTTGTTACAATGGTCACTCCAGGTTTTCATTTTTTGATACAACCCAGTGAAAGAAGGTGGCAAAATAGTCCTGCTTCATAGATAAGGGTAAACAAAACCAGAAAGATAATAATATCATTTGCCCAAGGATGACAAGATATGCCAGCACCCATCTTTTAAATACATTCAAAGCCCATGTATTTGACCACACAGTATAAATGAGGTTTGGGGGCAGGGCAAGATCTGTTGACGCCTTAGAACACCAAATGTTAGATTTTTGCATATCTTAATCCCCAGTGACTACTATTTCTGTACTATATAATTGCTCATTATCTTTCTTCCCTGTTCTAAGAAATTTCTAGTTCTATGGGGTGAGGAGATTTGGTTGGAATTTCCTACCTGCCAGCAGGAACACGTGGTGCATTATCTGTTTTGTGTTTAAAACAGATATGTACAGCAGAAGGGAGTGGAACACATTCAACTGGCTCCTTTCCTTCGCATTTCTGGAATGTCTGCTGCCACTGCTGGGGAGCACACATGCAGTCAGGGGTGTGTGTAGGGAAGAATCACTGCGCAACAAGGGGAGTGAATGCCTGGGCAACAATACCCAGGCCTCTGGATTTGCATTCAGTACTTTTTTAGCCCAGTCTTTCTGCTCATTGACTTGAGGCTGGTCTTTGAGTGTTCTAGTCTATTTTAAGGAGCCAACATGCTCTGCCCAGACAAGCTCCTTAGGAGAATCACCAGAGCCAGTGACAGCTGCCAGGGCTGTCCTTGCTGTTGCCATGTGTATGCTCTTTTCTCCATCACATCTCCTTTAACTTAGCACTTGCTTTTCCTGAGAGATTGAGAAAGGCCAGCTTTCATTTTTCTCCCAAGAGGAAGCTGCTGTGGTGTGTGAAATGTCAAGATGCATGAAACCATTCACTCTGCTGGTGGCTGAAAGCAACATCCCTGTATCCTACTGTGTTTAAACCAATTTCTAGCACTGACAAGATACAGAAGGTGGCAAAGACTTTGTCCTGCCTTCTTCAGGCTCGCCTGCTATAAGAGAAGACTGGGAACATCTGAGGTAGAGAGGATTACCTGGTGGGATCAGTAACTGTTTCCGGCAAATGGAGGTCAAGTGGCCCAATGGCAGGGGCAGAGATTTCGGAATATAGCGAGCCAGGTTTTAAATTCTGCTTAATTCTCAGCTGCTGGGCAACTTCAAGTCCTGAGTTCTCTTTGTCTCCATTTCATTTCATTGTGGAATGGTGTGAAATAACACATAGCCCTTAGGTGCCAAATATCTGATACCATAAATTTTTGAAACATGATATATATATATATATATATATATATATATATATATATATATATATATATATATATATAAACTCAATAGATGTTGGTTTGCTTCTTTTCTAAAAATGGTATACCTCCATTAAATCTTTTGTACTTAATTTAGTAATTCCATGGTAGCAAATGCTTTTTGAGTGCCTACTGTGTGCCACAGCAGGTTCTGAGAATACAGTAGTGGAGGGTGCACAGGAGCTATGAGAGGGCCCAACCATCTGGCTGATGGTTGAGGAGAGCAGGTAATATGCCTGACCTAGTCTTGGAGATACTGAGAACCTTCACTGTGGTTATCCACACCTGAGATGAGAACTGAGAAATGAAACAAAAAGGAATCACCTGCTTGTTCATTAATTCAGTAGCATTTATTCTGTGTTTAAATGCATTTAAAATATGCACTTGTGAAGGAACTTGGAATTGAAGCTGAATACACAAAAATATCAATTATGGTAAATGCTAATGGGGAATTGGAGCACTGTGATAATTGAAAAACACAGTGGGGAGTAGAGCTTTTAGGCAATTTCATATGAGATGGAGAGTTTATGTAAAAAGATTCCTAAGCTGAGGCCTGTAGGTATTTAGAGCAGGGATGAGCTTTTTGCATGAAAGGAGAGACATACTTTTGTTTTATTTTTCTGCCATAGCTGCACATAGCACATTCATGTCTGCTTTCTGTTTATCAAATTCTAGCATCCTTTTATTTTGCCCTCCTTCTGAGGGTGGATTCAGACTATGAAAATTTGAGGCTTTGGCAATTTGCTGGCCTTAACTGAGAAAGAAATACACATCTACATTTTGAATAAGTTCAGAAAGCAGATGGCCACGTGAACACATTGCTGGGACCACTTGGAAGGGATCTTGTACCAGGATTTTTTTTGGGGGGTCCACCAACCAGTTCCCAAATCATGACACAGAGACTTAGTATTAGTTTTGAACAGTTGGCCTTAGCTTAGCTCTTTTCTTGTTAGCTCTTATAACTTAACTTGTTTGTCTTCATCTATATTTTGCCTTGAGACTTTTTACCTTTTATTTCTGTATCTCCTACTTTTGTTGCTTTTTCTGTGTTTGACTGACTGGCAGTTGCCTGGCTGACTGACCCTGGCATCTCTCCCTCTTTCTCTCTCGTTCTCTCCTCCTTCTTCTCTCATTCCTGGAGTTCTCCTCCTATTTATTCTCTCTGCCTATCAGCCCCGCCTATCCTTTCTCTGCCTAGCTATTAGCCATTCAGTTCTTTATTGGACCAATCAGGTACTTTAGGCAGGCAAGGTGAAACAGCAACACATCTTTTGATAATTAAACAAATGCAGCAGAAACAAATGTAACACACCGTTACACAGTTAAAGTAATATTCCACAATGTAAATGTAACACATCTTTACATAGTTAAATATTCCACAACAGGATCAAAAGCCTAATCTTCAGTTATTTTCATGGAAGCTCACCTCTGCTTCTGTAGAAACCTTTTCTGCCTGGCTATGGGGACTGAAGACCATATGTAAGTGGCAAGAAGCAGTTAAGACTGTGCAAGATGCATATAGAGAGGGACATGTAGGCAAAAGGGTCAAAACAAGAGCATTGAGGCAGGAGTCTAGACTCCAGGTCTCTATGTAGCTTAACCTCTCTAGGCATTAGTTATCCAATATGTAAAATGAAGGGAATGATTTAATGGAAAATAAGAAAGAAAACATGAATAAAAATAATAACTGGCATTCAATGGTCTCTTAGATGCTAGCTGGAGTTGTATGTGGTAAGTGACCCAATCCTCACAAAAGTCTGTTGTGGGGGCCCACAGAGACTCCATAGTGTAGTCTATTCCATTTTGACTCAATCAGAGAGTCTTAGCTTGTTTTACCCTTCAAAGATGAATAACAGGATGTTTTGCCAAAGGCGTGGTTACCAGATGTCTTGAGAATTAAGGAGGTGTTTACACTTGTTTGTACTTTGAACTGTGATGTCATTGAGGGGGGAGGTCTTTTGCCTCCCTTGCTTTGGGTATAAAAAGGCCCTGAGAAATAAACTAAGGGCAACTGTGGTATTGACCCAGGACCCTCTTGGTGCTATTTTGTGTCTCTGTCTTCTTTCTTTACGTCTACATCTCTATTTTTAATATCTATTGTTTTTTAATCCTTACTCCTCCATTCAACACTGTTTGATGGTTGGGTGGGACCTGGCAGTCTGTGAGGTAAGAACCCTGAAGCACAGAAAGTAAGTCCCTCACTCAACTTCACTGTTAGCATTTGGATATGATGTTTCCCTCAAACATCTGTCAAAGGTTCGATTCCCTGCTAATGTTTCTGTTGAAAGAGGATTGGTACCAACCACACCAATAGATTACTCCATTGATGGGTTCCTAGCTGGATGGGCTATTATGTGATGGTGCCTAGTCACTAGGAGTGTGCCTTTGAAGGAAGTGTGTGTCCTGTCCACTGACTAACCCTTCCTTCCTTGCTGTTTCTACTTCCTGCCTACCACGAGGTGGGCATCTTTGCTTTGCCGCATCCTAACTCTCCACCTGCCCCAAATCAACTGAGCCAATTAATGTGGAATGAAACCTTTAAGCCTTGAGCTAAAACAAGCCTCTCCCTTGTGTGGTTTTTCTTACAGTCATAAGAAGTGACAAATGGTTTACGGTCTAAGCTTTGGAGCATCTTCCCTCAACCTATTCTTCTACACCCTTTCTCTATAACCATTATTCTCAAGTCAGCTCTGGTCCACACTATGCAGCTCTTATTCTTAATGGTTATAATAAGCACCTTGAAATGTTGCTGTGGACACTGATCCTTTGAAAGGAAACTAACTCTCAGAGAGGGCGAGTGATTTCTTCCAGGTCATATGATTCTTTCTGTTATATTTAGAGTAACATCAAACATCATTATTCAGATTAACATAAAAAAGTCAGGAAGCATCAACAACCAGTGATAGGAAGAAATGTCATGGAAGACAAATGCTGGAGAGACACATGGAGACCAGTCTGCCACTGCATCAGAAAAAGGAAACTGTAGGTAGACCCAAGGTCACAGAAAGCACCTTCAGGCCAACAGGAAGTGGAGGACTTCCCAGAGCCAGTCATTCACTGATGTTTCTGAGGGTCAAGTGACTGATCTTCCTCAGTCTTCCTTTTCTTTCCCTTTCTTTTTCCTACCTATGATTACACAAAAAGATTTCTATTCCAAGATTTAGTTTTTCCAAGTTTGACAATTTAAAACTTCATTTATCTAAGACCAGTTATTCAGAATTGCCTCTGCTATATGGAAAGTGTCTGACAATCGTTAGATTTGAGAGCAGCTGAGTGAGTAGTCTTGGGATAGAAGTAGTATGGGACCTTCGCTAGAATATCATAAAAGATACCAATCTGGGGTACAATGTAAGTTCTCAATTAGAATGTTATTATTCCTTACATCCTTTATCTTATCAGCATTAAACTCACCCATCCAACTTCTTATTTTTTGAGTCAGGCATTTCCAGTTCTAAAGCATACAGACATTTGCATGAAGAACCTTGATTTTGATGTTCTGATGTATAATAAGGCATAAAAGATGCTGTTGAAGTAAAACACCTCCTGAACAGTGTTACAGTGTCCCTCCACCCTCTCACCCACCCCAGCTACCCCTTACTCATACCCTACTCCATCATGAGCCACTGGTAAATTCTCATCTACCCAAGTTCAGTCAGCCGCACTATTGAGGTATGTCCTGGTGTTTTTTTGAGACATCTGTGCATTTAAATAGGGCCATTAGCTACACAGAGAAGTCAAATCCATACAGCTTGTTTATTAAATGCTCATAAAATTAATGTCCTACCTCAGAGCAAAACAATCATTGAGTTCATAGAAAAATGTTATTGAAATGCTGATATGTACTTTCTTCTCACTACTGCCTGGTGACTGAGGCAGGCTTTTGTCTAATACATGAGCTTAGCTGTGCCTACGTCACCAAATCACCTGTTGGTATTTTTCTACCCAGCTCATTTAAAATTATATAGGACTTGCTATCATAAAATACAGCTTAAATTGTGGTACCAGTTAAATATTTAATTACCCAATATATTTCTGAAGTATTATTTAAGGGAAAGGCAACGTATTTCCCCAAATAGGTAGTAGTTAATTTTATAGGAGCAATATTTTTTCCCTTCTGCTTCTGCCTGCATAAAACTAATTCTACTGACCCTGAACATTCTCACTGCAGCGGCTCCATCAAAGATTGAGCAGGATAAAAGAGAAAGCAAAGGTGAATGAGTGTAAGTCTATCCAAATAAGGGTATAAAAATTGGAATCCAGATTAGTCATAGTTTGTTTATACCAAACTTGACATACACTTAGCTGTGCTGGGAAGAGGGAATGCCAGTTGAGAAATTGCCCCCATTGGATGGGTGGGTGCTGTGGGATGGTCTGTATGTCAAGTGTGTTGCTGATTGGTCAGTAAATAAATCACTGATTGGCCATTGGCTAGGCAGGAAGTATAGGCGGGACAAGGAAAAGAATTCTGGGAAGTGGAAGGCTGAGAGGGGGACACTGCCAGCCGCCATCAGGACAAGGAAGATGTAAGGTACCAGTAAGCCATGAGCCATGTGGCAAAGTAAAGATTAATAGAAATGGGCTAAATATAAGAGTAAGAGCTAGACAATGACAGGCCTGAGCTAATGGCCAAGCAGTTTAAATAATGTAAGAGTCTGTGTGTTTATTTTATAAGTGGGCTCTGAGACTGGCGGGACTTGGTGGTGGGAGCTGGAGAGAAATTCTCCAGCAACAAATGGCGTCCAACGTGGTGGCAAGAGTTTCCACCTAAAAACTTAGAAAAAAGATTCTAAAACGGACCTAAAAACAGCTTCCTAATTGTCTCTCTCAAATAAGCGGCAGCTGCCGGTTTGAGCTACTGGCGGGTTCCTAGTGTGCACTCTCGACCTGCAGTATGGTGGGAATGAGGCCTCTGCAAGTAGCACATTAAACTGTGTGGTGGATTTAGCCTTTGCTAGTACAAAACAAAAAAAGAGGTTTCTGGGCTACACGCTACTTTGGTAAAAGTGTAGACCCACTATTTATGAGAGTTACGGCTCCCAGAGCTGGCGGAAAGCGGACCGCCGCCATGTTGGGAAGCTGAAGTGGGCGGAGCCAGCAGCCACTGCCCCATTTCAGGCTTAGAAGGCTGCAGTTTAAAGCAATAGGCTCACGCTAATATAAAAAAATAAGCCACGTAAAGATGGCTACCACACAAAGAATCTGGATTATGTTCTCTTTGATATTCGTAACTGCAGAAAAACATTTGATTGTAAAAGCTGTTGAGTTATGCCAAAATGTATATTTTAAAGGTACCTTGACTTCAAAATTTGGATATAAGGATATGTTGCTTTGGAAAAGAGTCTCTGCTCTTGTTTCCACAGAAAGCCAGAGACTATGGATTTGTTCCAGATTAAGATACATCAGGTTTGACCAGCCAAGATCCCCTGAAAGGTCTCCAATGACACCATGGCCCAGATGATTCAACATCCAGAATGGTTTCAAGTCAACTGGCTCAGATATACAGCCTCACGGACTACTCCATGATCCTAAAATTTTCTTTCTGTCTCCAGAAGATACAGCGCCCCCCTCCAGCAGGAAGTAGTAAGAGAAGCTACGCCCAAATTCCCAAATATACCAAGCTGGCTTTAGAGATGGAATTGGCTCACTCCCCCTCTAAACCCAGACATATTGCTCAAAAAAAAAAAAATGGTTAAGAGATTCTTATGTCCCAAATCAGAAGAGCCCTCTGGTGTGGGACAGACAAAAACCAATATTTTTATTTAAAGTAGGTTGATTATAAATACAATCTCTTTCTAAAGAAAAAAAGGGGATAGTTTAGATATGATAGGATGAAAGGGTAGATTATTGAACCTACTTTTAAAGAGTAACAACTTGTTTAAAATGTTTTACATCGCTATAGATTTTAGTTTATTGATACAAATTTAAACTTAATTTTGTTATACTGTATATATATTTCTATTCTTGTTTGAGGTATTATGTTTATGTAACTCATTTAAAATTATAATGGATAATTAAAAAATAGATTAATAATTAGTCATCTATGATAATCATATTTGTAGCCATGTTAGTTAAGTCTTTTAGGTATACATAGATATATTTCAGATAGATAGGTAGTCTTCAAACACTTCAAAGACCTACAGAATATGGCATTTAAAATGTTTCAAAAGTTTAGACTTTCTGGACAGTGAGACATGTCTGCTCCTGACAGCACCGATTTACTTCAGAGAGGAGGATGGGCATCGAAGACACTCCATACGGAGTTTATCTTCACCTTGACAAAAATAGCCATTTGGGCAAGAAACTGTTCTTGCCTGGACTGTCTGATCAACTGGACATGCAGGACCCATACAAAGGTGACCACTGAACTTTGCTTGACAAAATGGTCCTTCAGGTTCCTGCTTTGCAGAGAAAACTGCCAGACATTCTACAGGACACAGAGAAAAGTGAATAAGAGACTCTAGGCCTGTGGGCTGAAGACAGATGCCCCAACTTTACAAGAGAACTTTGAATGACTGTCCAGGCTGCCAGCTGTCTCTGTCTACCCTACAAGACTCCTAAAAGTTGCTTATATCCTTCTCCATTTCTCAGGTAGTAGTATATCCTTCTGAGGTCTTTAATGTGGTTAAAGACTAGATACTTACAATTTTCCTTAGTTATAATAAAAGATAAGTTAGATATAAAACCTTAAACTTACAAATATAAGATAGATAGGATCTCTTCTTTAATATTGTAACTGTAATTCTTGCTTGATAATTGTTTTGTTATATGTAATTTTACTATGTTAAAGTTAAAACCTTCCTTTTTAAGAAAAGAAAAGGGGAAGTGCTGTGGGATGGTCTGTATGTCAAGTGTGTTGCTGATTGGTCAGTAAATAAATCACTGATTGGCCATTGGCTAGGCAGGAAGTATAGGCGGGACAATGAAAAGAATTCTGGGAAGTGGAAGGCTGAGAGGGGGACACTGCCAGCCGCCATCAGGACAAGGAAGATGTAAGGTACCAGTAAGCCATGAGCCATGTGGCAAAGTAAAGATTAATAGAAATGGGCTAAATATAAGAGTAAGAGCTAGACAATGACAGGCCTGAGCTAATGGCCAAGCAGTTTAAATAATGTAAGAGTCTGTGTGTTTATTTTATAAGTGGGCTCTGAGACTGGCGGGACTTGGTGGTGGGAGCTGGAGAGAAATTCTCCAGCAACAGGTGGGCAAGTATGTCTGTGGAGCATGATTGATGGGGGAGGGTCTAGTCCACTGTGGACAGTTCCATTCCCGATCATATGGCTCTGGTTTGTTTAGAAAAAGCAGCTGAGTATACTAAGCAACTCTTTGGTCTCTGTTTGAATTTCTCCCTCCAGGTTCTTGCCTTGAGTTCCTGCCGTAACTGCTCTTGGCAATGACCCCTGTTAATCAGACAATGTGTATTTTTGGTTTTTGTTTGTTTGTTTGTTTTCTTTTGGTTTTTTCGAGACAGGATTTCTCTGTGTAGTTTTGGTACCTGTCCTGGAACTCGCTTTGTAGACCAGGCGGGCCTCGAACTCACAGAGATTCACCTGGCTCTGCCTCCTGAGTGCTGGGATTAAAGGTGTGCATCACCACCACCACCACCACCACCACCACCACCACCACCACCACCACCGCCCGGCAAGACAATGTGTTTTTATTTTCCATAATACTGACCTATTACATTAAAAAAAAAATTTAAATTCAGGCTAACATTATTCAGTTTTGTTAATTCTTTCCTATCTTACTCATAATCTGTAATCTTAAACATTTTTGCCATAGAAAATGTATTGATTATTTGTCAATTGCCTCCCAGCACTTATCATTTGCATTGTTTTGGTATTAATACCTCAGATGTCTGGGAACTGATGACATTCAGGAGTTCATGCTACTGAACTCCCTTGGCTGAACAGTTTGGAGAAGAGAGACTTGCTGTGGCCATGCATATGTCAAATCATCTAACACATCTTAAATCAGGTATTTTTGAGTGACTGCTGCGTGAGAGTAGTACCAGGTTCTAGAGGGAGGACACTATGGCTTTTCAATTTTTCTATTGGCTTTCAGTGATTTACAGAATTACAGCACCGAAACAGATGTGAATATAAACAGAGCACCCCAGTGAGAATAGCCATGACAGAGAAGTCAGCTACATCATTTATATTTTGATTGACAATAAAGGGAAACCAGTGGTGTGGGCCTACTATGTTGTGGGAAATGGATTCTTTGGGAGTGCCTTCATGGGAAGCTGTAGGCATGGGGAAGCTCTTGGGAGGCTGACTTGGGAGGTAAGCATCCTCAGATCCCTTGTGACTGGTTAAGGGTGCGATTGATTGTCTTTCTTTAATTGGTCCTAAGTTGGAAACAGGAGTAAAAATTAGGAAGATTACCAATTATTAAATGTGTCCCAGTCCATTTGGGTGATTGATGAAGATTCTATTCAGTTTCCTAGACTGTCACTTGACCGAGCAGTTTGGCTTCCATCAAATCTGACCTACAGCAGGCTTACTTCCTGGTTGGCTGATTATCATAGACAAAGAGGCTGGTTTCCTAGGCAAGGATGATGCAAGTTGTGGACCAAAGTCTATTTTTGCATTTGGTCTGGTGTTCATCCATTTGTATATTAAATCCTTCACAGTGTGCCAAACACAAGGGCAACTCAAGAGCAAAGAGAATAACAGCACAAAGAAATGTAATGAGTTCTGTGAATCTGATAGTTTGATTCTGGATGAACTATTTAGCTGCAATAGGCTTTTTGTTTTTTATTTTCTATAAAATATGGATAATATATTTGTTTTGTAGAACTGTTTTTGAGAAATAACAGAGTATGTGTCATGCACCTGTCTCAGTGTTCTCATGCTCTTTGGACCCATACATACCAATAAAAGCTACCAAGAACCCAGAAGAGCTTATGTCCATTGATGTTATTATATAAGGAATTAAACCTGAATAGTATTTAAATTGTCTATTAGATCATGAAAACACTGAGCACACACCCTTCATATCTACCCACAAACAACATGATAATTGTTAGTGTTAAGAACTGGAGAGTTAGCCGGGCGGTGGTGGCGCACGCCTTTAATCCCAGCACTCGGGAGGCAGAGCCAGGCGGATCTCTGTGAGTTAGAGGCCAGCCTGGGCTACCAAGTGAGTTCCAGGAAAGGCGCAAAGCTACACAGAGAAACCCTGTCTTGAAAAACCAAAAAAAAAAAAAAAAAAAAAAAAGAACTGGAGAGTTGGACCCTTACTCTTATCCCTGTCACTCAAATGCAGTTACCTGGAGTAACAACCTCCCCAATTCTGACTAGAAAAGCAGGTAGTCTGTATGAAAAATCCTTCTTTATTCCAACCATTGTCTCTGCTTGGCACCATTAGGATTCTTCCTCCATTGGGATTTCTAGGAAAGTTCTGAGCACAGCAAGCGAAAGCAGACTCCTGGATCCTGAAACTCTTTCGAAGTTGATCAGATGCTAATTGCCAGTTTACAGGAAGCCTTACATGATTGGGGGAGTAATGTTCCTGTTTTTCTAGTGATAGTCCAATTGCAAAACATTGGTTTGTTAATCAAGGAATGAATGAACTTTTGGCCACTATCCCTGGATCTTTTAAACTAAATCACCCATATAAAAAGCTGAGCCAGACCCTGATGGCATATTACTGACATTTTACCATAGATTAGAGGGAAAGTTGGATGGTAGTCATTATTTCATCCTGGGTAAGCTGTAGGGCTGAACTCTTTTCTTTTCCCTCAGTGATGGACATTGAAGCTAGGGCTTTATGCGCATCTCTTTTTCCCAGACTCCTTAGCCTTCCCTTTTAATTAAAGTAAGAGCACAGAAAGAATTTTTCCCCTGCTCCCACCCCTTTGGAATTTTTCAAAGCAAGTAACTGCCTGGTCAATGAAAAACTCATAAAATTTCATCTGTACCATTAATTTGTCACAAATTCACAACCAGTTGGAAGCAAGAGGAAGAGAATTGGAAGCATTTTTCTCACATGCTGTCCAGCCAGAATCTGTGAAGACTGCAATAAGTCTGAAGCTGTGAGTTTTGAGAGTGAAATTCCAGAAGAAGTTTTGTAAGACACAGACACAAAGGGCTGAAAATTGAGATTAGAGGAGAGAGGCTTCTTGTTCCAGAGCTGGTGGAAATGGTCTGAGGTTTGCAGAGGGCTTCTCTCATAATGAGTGGGACTAACAAGGAAGAGAGGAAGAGAGTCTTGGAAGACAGACTTTCTTGTTCCATAGGATGTATCCAGGGAGGCTCTGGTGAATCACTGTAGCGCTGAGACCTTAACCTTTCTAACTATCAAGTCTCCAAGGGACTCTTTGGAGGGTCTTGCTTAAGATATCTGTTTTTGAGCCTCCTTCCATGTCTACCAAGTCAGAATTGCTCTTTGACCAGCAGGAACTCTAGATTTTTTAAAAATAAGCTTCTAATTTGATAACTAGCATTCTACAGAGCAGGTGCTGTGTGGCCTGACATACCTCCTCTCACACTGTGTCTGTTCGTGATGAGGTGGATGCAAGCTTAATTTATTAAGATCAGATAGATCTAGGTAATGGAACAGACTCTTCGCAGAGCCCCTCCTGATTTCCGGAGCCAGAGAACAGCCTTTGCTTGGCTCCAATGTAGCTGACAGCTGAAAACCTTTTATTTGAAATAGCTGGGGTCAGAGGGTTGTGTAGCTGGAAGAACAGCATCAATGTTTCAAGACTCACAGCATAACTTGGTGTACAGTGGGTCTACCTGCTCCTAATCTTTTCTCCCTCTCTTCAAGACCAGAAACACTTCCTTCCCTTACGGTTACTGACTTGCTTCTGGTCTTTGTTCTTCTCCATCCTATTTACTTCCCTCTTAGACATGGACATCTTGAAGCATTTTCTCTCTCTCAGTTCCCTTCAGAGTAGTTTTCCATTCTGTGTCACGCCATAGATGAAAGTGGGCAAGTTTCAATACCATCTCTCCCCATCTCAAGCAAAGAGAGGCTGCTTTCTCAAGCTCCTGCATTTACAACAGATACTCTGCCTTTTAAAAAGGCATGTCAGCATGTCTTCATAAATCCTAATGAGCGGAGCAAACCGACCTGTTTGGGAGCCCAGAGCAGCATTAATCCAACTTCCCAACCGTTGCCTAGACAAGGCAGCAAGTTAAGTCTAGAAAATAAATGCTGTGTCATATCTTTTAGAGTGTGGATTGAGGAACACAGGGACACATCCATCTTTGACTCTTTCCACAAGATGAACCCCAGGGGGATGGCAGATCTTCTGGGAAGATTTCAGGACATCTTAAAATTAGATGATAGAAAGACAAAGAGTGTGAGAGAGAGGTTTAAGACATAGCACGTACAGAAGAGTCCGCCATGACCTGATACTATTTTTTTTGCTCTGTTTTTATGAGAAAAATGTAATAGTAATTAGTGCCATGAAAACCATTTAATATGGATATTCCATACAGAGAAGGGGAATAAATAAATGAAGATGTCAGCAATAGTTAAAACTTGATACACCTGAATGAAATCTTATTATTGACACAGATACATGGGTAAGCTATCATTTAGATATGGTCTGTAGCTGTTCCTTCTACTCTGGACTCCCGAGAACTTCATAATAGGCCCATGGGAGCTTGTCATTTAGGTGCTGGCTACTTGAAGGTGTGCACCTGTGTCTGATGATGTGAGACTGTGCTCACTTCTTCTATAAATATTTGGTCAAGAAGCGTGTTTAGCTTTCCTCCTAAGTTTTATTCATGTATTTTTAAGCTCTCATATTCATTACCATTCTTCCTCCCTATTATTTCAGCTGCTCAAGTTGGGGGCTATTTATTCTTATCTTTGAAAGGCTGGCGAGAAAAAAAAATCACCTCTCAAGAACCAGTACTGCCTTCTACCTAGGAGGCCAGGCCCTCATGGCCTGCCTAGGTTCAGCTTCTTAGCTGCTCAGTCCTAGAACCCAACTAACTCCTATCAGTTCCAGCTTTTTTTCAGCCATAAAATGGATGCAATTAGAATATTTACCTTATAATTATAAAGGGCAATCAAAGGAGCAGTGTCTCAAGAAATACTAGTTTTTCTTATTGGTGTAAACCAAGTAAAAAGCTAAATTATGCTTTGCCATTCTGAAACTACCCCCTCCTCATACAAGTTTCTTGGGTCCTGACCATGTGGGTTACTTTCTGAATATATAGAAGCTCTTCAAGCTGCTGGTTACCTTTAAGTTGTATGAACTCTAGGCTCCACATGGCCTGGATCCACCTAGCTGTAGGGCAGTGGGACAAAGGAGAAGGCGGTGTGGTTGGAGCATGTTGGAGTCTGTTGATTCTTGTTGCAGAAAGAATGGTGTTCAAGATAAAGATGTCAGACTGAAAGAAGAGGGAGGAGGGCAATGAGGAGGGAGAGTGGGAAACGGGTTATTAAAAAGGGCATTTGTAAAAGTGCATTGCAGAATTCAGTTCCAATCTCACAGTAATGTGAATATTTGATGTGGGAACTCTCCAAGAGGGACAGGGAAGTTTATTATTCTCCTGATCTGTTGAATTCCTATTTGATATTTGAAATAATACCATATCTTAGTCATCTATCCTAGAGAAACCACACTGGACTGCATTCAGCTATCAGTTTCCGAGGATTTTGGGTCCTCAAATTGAACTCACTGTGGTAGAAAATATTTGAAAAAGAATTCATGTTAGTACTAAACATGTAGGTTTTTTTCTTGATGTTATTTACTAAACAACACAGTACAACAACTATGCACATAGCACTTAGTTTTTCTGTGGAACTAGGCATTATAAGTAACTGGAATATGATTCAAGCATATAGGACAGTGTGCTTATGTTATAAAAAATATCACTGTATTTTTATATGAGACTTGAACATTGGCAGGCTTTGGTATCCACAGGTGGTCTTGGACTCAATCCTCCTTGGATACCTACTGATGAATGTACTTATTTATATGCAGAAATGCTTCATTCTTCTCTTCTCCCTCCAGAAGACAGAATATCAAAGTCATAGAAAGACAACTTGCTGGCCAGATACATATGCTATGGTGAGAACTGGGTCTCTATTGTCCAACAAGACGTGGATGGGGGCTGCAGTCCATCCTTAATGTGAGCTCTACAAATGAAGTCTCCTGCTTCCATGTTTCCAATAACACTTTTCATCAAGTTGTGTTATCTGGAAGCAGCATAGATTCCTGGGCCTGTAGGGATGACTTCTAGAGAACTGGATATATTTAAGTAAGACAGAGAATTGTCATCTTGGGATCAAATTCAGATTCATTGTGTCTAGAGCTGTAAACTTTTTGGGACTTGGCTAGTACAGGTACCTTTCTGGACCAGGGGTTGTGCATATGCAAATCCTTGCTGGACTCCCCTTCCAGCCTCTGTGACTATTCTGAACAGTTTGCCTTAGAACAGTTCTCACTGAATTTTTTGCTTCTTTTTCTAATGCAGAAAGGAAAATGAATGGCTGAATTCCTAACACAGCTGGTAGTTTGTTTGGTAAAGAGGACTTCATTCCTTCTGTAAATATGTTTTCCAAATTGTTTCGCTTTAATTTTTTAATGTATTTTAGACACATTTCAGTAAGTATTACTCTTACACCTATGACCTCTTTAGAAAATGAATACTTTCAAAAGATAAGACACAATAGCAAACACCATGGAACAATAAATATAGTTTTATTATTTTGAAATAATAACCCACTTTACAACTCAAGTTGGTCCTCCAAATATAAACATGGTGGAAAATTCTGTGAACCTGTTAGAATGACAGTGTCAGGGCAAGGCACAGAATTCAGAATTGAAACTAGAAGGAAGTAAAAATTACATGTTGCTTAGGACTTCGAGTGTTCGTCAGTCTCAAAAGGGAAGAATGTGAAACACTGTTGGGTAGTCTCAGATCAGTTCCCATCACCCTTTATAAACGCCCTTTTCTTATTCAGTAGATGTGGGAGGCAGGTGTTCCCAAGGCCCCTGCAGACTCTGTATCCTGCTTCTGATGCTCAGGCCCAGCTGTAGTTTCCATCCTGGTGACACTAAGTGTCTCTCCTCCCCCAAACCAACACATAGATGTTCGCAAATTCCATAGGGGCTTTCCTGCACAGGTCAGCTAACTGTATCTATGCTTGCCAACTATAGCCTGGAAATGCAGGGCCATAAATCCCCTTTTCTGCCAGCCATTGTAGCTCCCAGTTAAAAAAAAATATTGGAGTCAGTGGAAAAGTCCTCCAGCCTCCAATGTTATAAGAGGACATTTATTAAAATTTCTGTATATTTTTAGGAAATTATAATGCCACTGAGACATCCTTATTCTCACACATGCACACACACACACACACACACACACACACACACACACACACACACACACGAAGGAAGGAAAAGACAACCAGATATATTTTCTATAGCCTTAGTAATATATCTTTATGAAAAACCTACAAAACATATCTTTGTATTTTCTTTTTCTCTTTTCCTGTCCAATCTAACTGGTTTGCTTCTTCTGTCATGGAAAATACTATGCAAGGTGCTTAAACAACAGCAATTTATTTATTTACTCATTTTATCATTCAAGAGGCTGTGAAATCCAAGGTAAAAGCATGCCAGCAGGCTTGTTCTTGAAATCTCATTGAAAACACTCAAAAACAGAGTGCTTTCATACTGTCCCTGGTTTATAATGAACTCCCCTTGCTATATGTCCCCATTAGGAGTAAAGAAGAAGGGGTGAGGGAGGGAGGTACGAGAGGGGGCTTCATGGAGCACAGCTACTTGCTTTCTCTTCTCATAAGGATGCTAATCTCATTATGGGACTACCTTCTCAGTGTCATCTAAACTCATGTCTAGAGGCTCCACTACCACCTACCATCATATGGCTTAAGACTTTCATATCTGTGTTGTGAGAGGCAAAATCAATCAGCATATAATATTTCCTGGGAGTTAACGTGCTTCCCATTATCGCCCACCAAATAAGTTACCTCCTCCCAAGTTTTCTTTTCAAGCTGTTTGTAGAGGATGGGCATTTAAGTATTGTGTTCCTTTAGTTGTTTTTTTCTTTGTTTAATTTTGGTGCATGATCACCCTGTGTGTGTATGCTCACCTTGAACACAATACTGTGGCACAGGTTGCCCTTGAACTCAGAGTCTTCTTGTCTCTATTGCCTAAGTGCTCCCGTTACAGATCTGTGCCACAAAGTTTGGGTTTAAACAGTGTCTTCCTAGTAACATATATATGCTAACCTGACTTGGATGATGTGAGATTATATCTTCTGAAAGATCTATATTATAATCATCAAGTGTTTATAATCAAGTGCTACCTCTCTCTTTCCAATCCTATTTCATTGTCAGGTCTTCCTAGTATTTCTGGTCCATGTGTCCCATACTCTATTAAATAATCAACGGTTTTTTATAAGACTAACACACTTCCAGCTGTACCAAGGGGACCATGTGGGTTTTAAAAGTACTAGAGAAACTTGCTACTTAGAAGGCATCTTCTATACTGACAAGAACAGTACAGATGCTCACCTGTGCAGTGCCTCCCATTTGCAAAGACACATTTCACCCCTGCTGCCTTCGGTCAATGTGCTTGATTTCTTCCCTCTCCCATTCCAGCCAACCAAGAATAAAGAGGGGAAGTGGGAAGCAGCCGTCTCAGTCCATTGCCAACATTAAGCTCATTCCCGTTGGAATGAGTGACCCTCCAGCAGCTAGCAGTAAAATTTTCTGCCTGCCCTGGAGCTCTTTTGCACTGACCTGTTTCTTTGCCAGGAAGACAAATAACAGGAATCACAGTTTATACAATAGAACTTGCAAAGCAAGGGCACTGGCCACTTTTCCCTTTTCCCCAAAACCTACACCTGTAAAATAACCTTAAGCAGAGGACGAGAAAGGAAGATTCAGGCTGACTAGGACATCTCTTCAGAGTCTATTATTCCTGCTTGGATAAACATTTATCCCACAGATGCTAGGAAGGCTGGCAATCACCGTCACAGAGAGCACTGCATTAAAATTTATGAGCCAACATACCGTGAGGAAATAATTATAAGTAATAATTACTTCCATGGAATTCAGTGTTGTGTTTTATTTGAGGCTGCCTTGCTTCAGGTGGTGTATAAGGTGCAACTGAAATATCTGACTCCAAAAAATACCCTCATAAGCATCACCAAGAGATGCTGAAATGGAAGAAGGAATACAAATCAGATGTCTTTGGGAGACAGCCTCTCCAGATAAGGTGTCTCCTCTAGCAGGGTGCTAGCCACAATTCACATGATTATAAAATGGGGACAGCAACTCTGGCTAGGAATCAGTGCAATATTATAATTATTCTGACTTTGAGTGGTGACAGAAGAGGCTCCTGACTTCAGTAGAGTCACATTGTTGATATTTTGCATCATGCTTTTAGGGAAAAAGTCTTTCATTGACTTTAAATATATCCCATTAAACTAGGTAGTAATGTTAATGAATAAGCTGATTTTGTTGGTTTTGATGGCTCCAAGAGGACTACTATTTGCAACTGCAAGCAAATGGTATAGAATATGTTATGATTTAACAGATTTTATTGGCTCAAATGATAAACAAATGTGCAAAAGTTAATAATAATTAGTAGATAAATAATAATTAATAGATAAATGAGTTGATCCCCCCTCCCCCAAGAATGCAGTGTAGGAATTTGCAGGCTTGGTAGAGAGACTACTTGAACATTGTTATTGTCTATCAAGCTTGCTCAGCTCTTCCATGTTCCCTGAGAATAACACAAATCAACACTTAGAACAACTCTGTAAGTAAACTCAAACAGGGATTCATCTCTCTGTAATGATAGAAAGAGTTATGGGAACACTCCCTAATTATTCCTCACTTCTGTGTCATGCACATCAATTACTCTCATAATGCCAAGTAAATGAAACCAATAACCTCATCCTATAATGCAGCAACATTTTGAGAACAAGTTTCATATATGTCTCTAGTAAATGCACGTCAACTTTCAAGTGTTAATTCTTATATTATCATTTGGAATTTGCATATATTTTATTTTTAAATATTGCAAAGCATGATGAGCTTCTGAGTAGATCTACACAATACTATATAATCTATTATGTATATATAGATGAAATTAATTTTGGCAGAAATATGTGAGAGAAATAGGATACAGAACTGTGCTCTGCCTCTCCCCAGGAGTGTGTGTGTGTGTGTGTGTGTGTGTGTGTGTGTGTGTGTGTGTGTGTGTGGTGGGAGGACTATGATTATATATGTGTGTGTGTGTATAATATATATACATTGTATATACATTGGCTTCTCCTATGTTAGCATTGGGGAGAAAGTCTCCTCAGGATATGCCAACTTTTGATGTTCATTATATATATATGTGTGTATATATATATATAATGAAATAAGTTGAATATATCATATACTGTATGCTATATATACCATATGTTAAATATAGTATAAGTACTGCATATGCAATATATATATATATACACAATACATACATGTATACATATGTAATAGATCTTGTGTGTATGTGTATATATTATATAGTATAATAATACTATATTATGTACTATATACACATATACATACACACACACACACACACACACATATATATATATATATATATATATATATATATATATATATATATATGACATCAAAAGCTATGCATTTCCCAATGGGATTTTCTCCACAGTGTTAACATAGGAGAAGCCACGGATCTTAAAGGACAAACAGCACCACAGGTGAACAGCCACAGCCTGCTGGAAACTATGAAGGAAGGCACTTGTTTTGGAGATCTTGGAAATGGCACATCTGTTTCTATGATGATGGCTTTCATTGTCCATTTGACACAATCTAGAATCATCTGTAAGGGAGTTACAGTGATGGAATGTCTAGAGTAGCTTGACCTGTGGGTACCTCTGGTGGCAGATTATTTTGATTACCTTAATTGACATGGGAAGGCCTGCCCACTGTAGGGGGCATCATTCCTTAGCCAAGGGATTCCAAACTTTATACAAGTACATAAGTGGGAAAGTGAACTGAGCACGAGCATGAATGCATTCATTGCTCTCTCTTCTGACTGTGGATGTAATAAGAACACCTGCTTCAAGTTTCTATGGCCTTACCTTTTCTACAGTGGTGAGTTATATATTAAACTGTGAGCTTTCTCATGTAAGCTATTTTGTTGGGGTGTTTTATCACAGCAATTGGAAAACAAAATAAGACCACATCTTTAAAATAGCTCAAAATAAATACATATTTTCAGCCTTTATTTTTTCCACAAAAAATAACTTAATAGTCAATACCTAATTGTAAAGACATTATTTGGTGGGCTGTCAAGGTTAAATAGCAGGGATTTGGTTGATGAGAGTAGACTGTGCCCATTCCTGTCCAGAGCTTGGATTTTTGATTTTTTCCTTCTCTTCCCTGACAGCCTTCTAGAATGTTACCAATGTCTTCTATTGCTCACTTTGAAATAGAAGTCACTTTTATTCAGTTTGGTTTCTATTCTTACTAGCCAATGCAACTGTTCAGCTGTAAATTATATCTTAATAACAAGCACAAATGGTTCATCTACTCTTGACTACATTTTCCATAGACTTACTTAATTTTGCTTAATGTATGTGTGTGTGCACTCACATATGTGTGCATGTGTGTGCACATGCACACACACACGCTCACATGTGCACGCATATGTGGGTGGAGGCCTGTGGTCACTTTAGTTGTCTTCTTCCTCTATGATAACCCACTTTATTTTCTGAGATAGGATTTCTCTTTGAACCCCGAGTTCATGAAATTAGCTATACTGTCTGGCTAGGGAGTTTTAGGGGTCTTCTTGTCTCTCCCCTCCCCCCTCAACGATGCAGTTACAGATGTACACAATGTCAGGCTTTTGTGTGGGTGCCTAGGATCTGAACTCCACTCTTTATGCTTGTACAGCAGGCATTTTACCAAGTGAGCTGTTGCTCCAGCCCTTGCCACAACACTAAGCTTTCCTCTGTCTTCTTTGGCTCTTTGTCCATTTCTCCTAGTTGTCCTTCAATGAAGTGTTCCTTTTTTTTTATCCTGTTGATATTAAGACTTTCCAATTCTTGAATCCCATTGCAGCGTCTACTTGGTTTTGACGGGTGACATTTTTTTATGTCCAAAATTTTAATGAATCGCTCATGAGACCAAACCCACTCAAATCAAATTCTAAAGCTTCTTGAAAATTGAAAGACTGCATATCCTTACTCCTGGTATCCTTGGCCATTATGATGACATACATCCCACTACCAAGCCCTGGGCTAGCTTCCTACATTGTACCATTGAAAACCATGATAGCCTCTATAAGTATATATCTACTGTTAGTATATCCATAGGGGTGACTACAGTTCAGAGAATTTATGTAGTCACCTTATGGCTGATAGTAAGGGGCAGAGCTGTGGTTTGAATACAGTTCATAGAACCGATAGTTTGCCCTTCTGTTAGTGCACTGGTCTTTCATCCATTGACCATAAGGGGCAGAGCTGTGGTTTGAATACAGTTCATAGAACCGATAGTTTGCCCTTCTTTTGCTGCATTGGTCTTTTATCCATTGACCACTAGGATTTTTTTTTCTATAACATTATTCTACACACTGTTTTCCAGAAGGGCTGATCATTTGTGGAAAATTAAACCATATCTTGATTTGATAATATAAGCACATTTTATGTAGAAGGGATCAGTAATAATTGTGTAATTGTTTAATTTTTCTGCACTTACTTAGTTTTGTGACTTGGTATCAAAGTGACCAATTTAACTTGGTTCTTTTTCTTTTATAAAAAAATTCAACTAACTCCTGAAAGTGTCCTTTGACCCCCCACTCGCATGCTGTGCTGTGTGTACCCCCAATAAATAAATACATGGATGTGATAAATTTCAAAATTTTTCACTAAAAGAGCAACTCCTGGGAGTGTGAAAAAGGAGGACGAAAAGTCATCATTTATTTGGATCCTAAAAATAACTGCAGATTTGGATGTAGAATAACTGAATATGCACAAAAATAAGCCTGCCAGCAGAGATCTGTGTCATTTATCCTAAACTTACCAAGAAGAGAATATAAGGGATAATAAAAGAACTATATTTCAACTATGAATATTGCCATTACTTGTTAGTTTTAGGACTCCTGCCCTATGTTAGGGAAATCTAAGGCTACACTTGACAGATAGCAGATTATTAATGATATGTAACTGGCACTTGGCTGCATAGGCAGACTACTAACAAATGTACCATATTTTCTCTTGGAAATTCAGGCATATGGTACTGAGTTGAAAACACACATAAAGTGCCTGATTTGGCTTCCAGATAGATGTGTGATTGAAAGTAATGGTTTTCTACCTTTCAAGCCATTATGCGTGACCCTCTGAATCCCCAGTTGTAAATGATCTGTTTCTGAATTCCTGCCTTCTTGTGACTGAATCCAATTAATTGCCATACCACTCCTGAAAAGGTTCCCTGCCTCGCTTTCGATGAACTCGTTTATTAGCCTTGCAGGGATTTTACTTCAGTAGTATATTTAGTTTGCACCCCCTGGGATATTGTAAACAGAAGAATGAGCTCCCTGGGGAAGAATGGTAGGGCTAGACGAACAATCAAGAAATAAACATCTGGCTTTAAAAATATTGTCAGTTGTGAAGAAAAAACGAGTCCAGTGGTGCTAGCTAGAGTCAACAGCACTGTTTTTCTAGTAGGCTTTTTCTTGCTCTAGGGCAAGTCATGCCTTAGCCTTCTGCACAGGAAAATGTAATGTGAAGTCCAGGGAATAATAGCTGTTATTGTTTAAGATTGTGTTGAGGCTTGGTAGTGAAAACAGTCAGTATAATGTTGTAGTTGGTTAAGACTAGGTTTCATGTGTGTTACATGGACCAGTTAAATAAATATGAGAAAAAGAGTTCACAGAGCTCATAGCTATGAGAAGCAGCCATAGCAGAGGGGAATCTGGTCAGATGGCTTGTCTTAATGCTGCCATATGCAATCACCTGTGCATTACGTCTTCTGGGCTTTGGTTTTACCTTCCATTGAACTCTAACCTAAAGGTAAGATTTCTTAAGATATCTTCTAATTTTACTATTCTGTGTTTCCTTAGTAGCTCAATCTAAATGGTTCACTATGTTGAGAATCAACATTTGCTTGGCACTCTTGACTCCCAATCAAGCAAAAGGTGTGATTCAGTAATAACAGAAATGGCTCACAGAAAGGATTTCTAGCCTCTCAGTTATAGTGTGCTTACCACAGCCCTAATGCATTGCTATTACTGGTCCCGTTATGTACCTGGGAACTGAGACACAAAGAAATTACAATATATGCCAATCAACACATTGTTCATAAATGAAAAAGCCAGGATAAAACCTAGTGTACCTGTGCTATTAATATACATACTTCCCATAAGTGAATTGTGAAGGTTCATATTGATTGTTGACTTAACAAGATCTAGGATCACCTATGAGACAGACCTCTGGGCTTGTCTGTGAAGGAATTCAAGATTGGGTAAACTGAGATGAGAAGACCCTAAATGTAGGTGATACCATTTCATGAGCTAGAATCCTAGACAGAATAGGCTGGAGGAAGTGAGCTGAGCACCAACATTCTTCTCTCTCTGCTTTCTGACTGTGGATGCCATGTGACCACACTCAAGCGCTTACCATCCTGACCTTCCTAATTCAGTAGACTGTGTTCTCAAACTCTGAGTGAAAACAAACCCTTCCTTTCTTAAATTGCTTCTGTCAAAGAACAAAAATTAAGTAGCCAATTCATCAACATTGTCCAGAAAAGTCACAGAAATTTTATAATATAAATGACATACTTGTCTTTTCCACCTGGGTTATGAAAAAAAATGATTAAAAAACCCAAACATTAAATAAATAAAACTTGAAAAAAGTCTCCATTATTTATATAGCTGAAATTGGAAATGGTGGTTTAGGTATGAAAGCTCCAGATATGGATAGATTTCTCCCCAGATCACAGATGGTACTTATCCACCATGGCAACAGATCTTTATGTGCCCTGCATCCCTTTGAAACAGAGCAGAACACAATTCTTGAAGGATGGTAGGGTTTTTGCTAGCTTGTTTGTCTCCTTTGTTCTGACACTAATCACACAAGTTACTCTAGACAGTTGGAATGAGAGTAGAGATGCCAGGAAACCTCCTACCACTGATTAAAAATCAAGAACTGAGGAGAAATGTTCTCCAGTCTTTTTCCTGGCCATTCATTTACAACTCTTCATTTCCATGCTATTTTTAATGATAAAACTATTCTGTCCATTTTGACTTACATGGAGATAAATGATTACAGCCCACAGGCTTCTGTGCCTGTTTTTATCTTTTTCACATTGATAAGAGCCCTGCAGGAGAGCTGAGAAGGTTTCCCAGGAGCACACAATGCGGAAAGGCTGCCCTTGAAACCACATCGGCAGGGTACATGGGAGCTTCTGATTTGGCTGTTTGTTGCTTAATAACCAAACTGAACAGCTCAGAAGTCAACTTATATTTGTGAGAATATATTTATGATTTATGATCAAAAGCAGCTGTCATCTGGGAAACATGATTTCCTAGGCAGTGATGGAGGACAATTTGGACAGAAACACTGGCAACTGACTAGATGACAGCCAGTGGACATATTAGGCTCAGGAGAGAGGCTTCCCTCAGCAGAGGCAAATGTGTCAGCAAATCACCTCAGCAAACAATTTGAGAGATTGCTGAATTATAATTTTGTCATGTAGCTCTCCTAAATGAATGTGTAGAGCATATATGTCCGTGACTAATAATGTGTTTCGCTTCTAATGAGAAATATATGTTTCTGATTTATACAGATGCTTGAAATACAACTAGCTGGAAGTATGAAAAAAAAGAAACATAGCACCCATTATTCTTCCAGTAGAACAATTATTGGGAGTCCTAGAGGCTCTCTAAAGATTACTGAAAAAAAAAAAAAAAACTCAGTGTTTATTCATCTGTCTGCCCACATACCCACTATCTATCTAGCCTCCAAACTAGTGTTATGGGAACACAGTAGTTCCAGGCAATGAGTTCAGAGAGGAAGAAGAAAGATATAGATCTGTTTTCTGAAGTTAGGCAAGAATCAAAACTCATGGCAGTTACCAGTGCAAATACTGAAAGTAACCAGGCAATGGGTGTCAAGGTAGTAGTGTTATGAGAGCAGCACAGGGGTGATCTTTGGAAGAACTAATAACTTCTCTGGGCCCTGATGTCAAGCAGAAATTAATTGGGTAGTAAAGGGTTGAGGTACAGTTCAGGGTATTCCAAAAGTTGTAGAATGTGGCCAAGGTAACAATGGGACTCCAGATACGACTGATCATGCAGGGAGTGAAGAAGAGGAATTCAGGAGAGGAGAGAAGGTTTCAGAAAGAATCTTCATTCACCTTCACTTGGGCATATTGTGGTTGGTCAACCACAGCTGGTCTCTGGGGCCTCTGAATAGCCTACCAGCACAGAAGCTTATGAGCCATGGTCTGTTAAAGATTACACAAGAAAAGAGAGAGCCTAATTATTTGCTCCCAGACAGAATGCTTAGTTGCTATTTTGGTCTTGTCTTTAAGTGGTTACAAACCTCCAGGTCACCACCCATACCTGTCCCAATGAGTTAGAGGTCTCTCTCTGCTCACACACTTTGCCTAACTCTGTCCAGAAAATGCTTTGAAAATGGCTCCTGTCTCAGTTTCTGAAGGGACATGAAAGAATGTAATTGTTCTATACCTTTGCAATTTTAACTCTGAGTATATTGTATGACACATACTAGCATTCAATAGAGGCTCATTGGGGAAAAAGTTAGCTGTAAACAGCTAATGGGGGTTAGCTATTCTGGTGTATTTTAAGAGTGCCTGTTGAACTTGAGGTTTCTTAGGAAGAACTTTATTATCAGGGCAAGTTACACACCAGCAATCTTACAGTAAAGCAGATGTTCTCATGGGTGCTTGGCAGAATTTCAAGATTGCCATGGAGTAATAGAGGAAGAAAAAGGCCCAGACCTTTTACTCCTGTGGCTCTTACAGATGGGCAGAGAATGCTGTGAGCTGGGGTGGGGCATCCAGTGAAAATGGATATCTTCTAAATCAATTGTGCCTGTTTCCTAGTTTTACCTCTAGTCTCTTGTGGTCATGCCCCTCATCATGAATGAGGGCAGGACAAATCAACCCCATGCATCATTCATCTAGGTTTTAGTATGTTCATTAAATAGCAAGACGGTGATCAGTCATGGCTAACACACCACTCAAGTAGAGGCAAACGTTCTCCACAAGCTACCCCCTGGTACCTTCTGCTGTGTCATTTTAACATGTGCAGAATCAGCTAAGAAGAATCACGATTGGGCTACGTTGTCCATTTTACAGATGCAGGCTGTAATTGTGAGCTCCAGACCACCCAGAAAGCATCCAGATGCAAAGCTACAGTGCTTCATCTAATTCTCAATCCTTTGCAGAAATTGAACTAAGTCAAGTTCAGATTTTCTCTTTGATTTTTCTCCCCTCCCCTCTTCTTCCCAAGGATACTGGGAACTGACTCTAAGGGCTGTGTAAGTTCTCTACCATCTGATCTGTATCCCTCCCCACAGATCCTCAATTTTCAAGAGATATTAAATAAAACACTAAGCCAATTAAAAGAAAAGTGAGTCCCTGGAATGATAAAAATCTCTATACACTAGCTTTGAAGTTAAAACTATATTTTGCCTATTTTCTGATTAGCAGAGCAGTAATTTCTTTACCCAAGAACGTTCCACTGTGTACATTGGCTAACACTTTATGCCCCAGGCAACCTCACAGGATTATCTGAAAGCAGATGGAACTGTGTTAAGCCCAGGATAAATAAATACTATTGGTTTTTTTAATGACATAGTTAAGTTAAAGGTATGCCCAACCCTCAGATATAATCACCTACTCAGCCTCACATACCTGATTGGACTAAGCAGGTATAGAGGCTGGAAGTTACCATTTCTTTCAGATACTAAGTGCTATCTAGGATATTGGTATCACCTTGTGTTCTCATCACAGGCACCTTTTCAGGTTAAATGGAGGCTGATTTAATGTCATTTGAAGATGAAGACTAACCAAGGGTAAGCATCACACATGACAATATGTGGCTATAATACTATTATTGCATTATGATAACCAGAGTTTTACAATAAGTTTTGTTATAAAATAGCTCCTTGGATGTGAGGTGACCTTTTTCTGGTACTCAGTAGCCTTGATGGAAGAGAAGTAAAACACAAAGTTGCCAGAGTCCTTGTAAAGAAATAAAGCTGATCGGTTCATGAAGAAATCTTCTTCACGGTGTTAATTAGCAGAAGACCCCAGGTTGGCCTCCATATCTGCCTTTGAATTTACTTTTCATCACTACATCGCTTTCCCAGTAGCATGAGGTCTTGGGGGTGTGTCATGGCAAGTTATTAAGCCAGAGCCTTAAGCTTGCTAGTCAAGCTTTCCATCACAGACCTATATTCCTAGCCTGATGCATTAATTTAGTCAGTGTTTACTGGCTGTGTCCTATAGACCACACTGTGGACAGAAAGACAAAGAAGACTGTCTTAGTGTCTCTACTTTTAACAATCACAGCCTGATCCATGATTTCTGTGAATTTTGGATTTGTGAGATGAACTTCTTCATCGATATGGAAGGATGTCCCATATGGTCTTCTGTGCTATACAATGATCCACGTGTATGAAAAGGAATAAAACAACAACCAAAAAAAGTACATAATTGTCTCCTGGTTCTTGAAGTTTGATCCAAAATCTAGACTTAATTGTTTAGGTCATTACCTAAGACTCCCCTTGGAAGACAAGAAAATCTGGAATCTGCTCATTTTCACTAATGTGAAGCAGATGCATTGAATGTGTGTGTGTGTGTGTGTGTGTGTGTGTGTGTGTGTGTGCGTGTGAAGGAGGGTTGCCATGAGTTCATCAGAGTAAACCAAAAGACATAGAAAGCCCAAACTTCAGTAGGTTAGTGGAATGGAATGTAACCCAGCAGTCATGAGAAGTCCAGTTCTGATTGGCTTGGGGATGCTCCGGAGCAGTCCTTCTTTAAACAATATAGCAGGTCCCAGGGAGCTCCCCCTTTACAGCTTCTTCATTCCAAAGCCTCAAGAGCTTCCAGATGGCACTGAGAAAATGATTTTACACTCAGTACCTAATCATCTTGGCCGTGAACAAAGCAACCTTCTCCTTCAGATTCAGTTAGTTAAAAGTAAGCACATGTCTCACCTTGTGAAAAAGGGAATTCAGAAATATTCTGGCTAGCCACTTCCTAGTGTACACCTTAGTTATTAGCACTATGAACAAGGCAAGTACTGGCTGTCTCAAGTTCCCTAGGTGCCCTAGCACTAGCTGGTTCACTGTGGGCCCAGGAATCTCCTACCAACCCAGAAACTAAACACCCAGAGGAAGGCGGGCTCCACAGCATCATTTCCTTTCAAAGCTCCCCTGGTTTCCCCTCTGATTGGTTGGCACCCAATTGGAACAGATTCCTCACTATTTTACATCACTTAATCATCCAAGTACCATTTCAAGCTCTGTTTTCCAAACATCTTGTCCCTAATTTGCCTATATGACCACAGTTTTCTGGTTTTAGGTCTTCTTCTCCCCATGGAGTTCCTTTGGATTTAATGATTGCTGCCTTACTGAAATTCTTTATCTTCTGCTGGCAGGAGACAGACCTACTTGTTTCAGACCTCCACTTAAAATCAAGAGTCCATGCCTCCTTCTTGCATGTTCATGTCCTTCATGAGTCTCCTAACCACCAAAATGTCTAACATCCCCCGACAGTACATATAATTATGTTGGCTATCTCAGTCCCTTACTACCGTGCTTCACCAGGTAATACCCATTTCCCTGCTTCTTCCCTCTTCCCTCTCTCCCTGCCAGCCTCCTTCCAACAAAGAGATAGTTCCATCACCACCTCATCACACCGTCTGAACAATACTGCGTTTCCTGGGATCTCTGAACTCTATTAGCTAAAGAAATGAACATGTCTCTGCTAATGTTTTAATGGTCTGCCCATCTCATGTGGCACATTTCCCTGACAGTTATAGGCGGCTGAAGATAAAACCTCTGCAGTTCGTGCCATTCTTTCAGGAGCCATAGGACTGTCAAACTACTTTGTTGCTATTCTTTCCTTGTCTGTGACAGCCTCTGATTTATTCTTCCTTTTCTGCATTCCTGACTTCCTGCTTTTCTGTTTTGAAATTCACAATTTATATGCAAAGAATGTTCAGTGTCTGATCATTACAAAGTGTGGGGGGTGGGGAGGAAGCCCTGCATAACGTTATGCTTGCAAGCTTAATTACATGGATTGAAAAATCTCAGTTCATATAGCCAGGAACATTTTAAATGCATAAGCAGTGAATACTGGCTCTTTACCAATTCACGGTTTCTTAAAAAAATGATACGGGCATTTCTAACTCTGGTCTTATTCAAATTGAAGATGTAAGATGTATTTTGTGCTAATGATTTAGTTGGGTCCTGGGGTGGGGGATAGAGGAAATGAAGAAAATGAAGTGAAAGAACAAGAGAGAGGAGTGGGAAAGGAGACTGTTGTAGCTAGAAAACAGAGTAGCAGTCAAGACAGATGGAAAGAATCAAAGGTAAAATTTCAGCTTTTGAGTGAAGAACAGGTAAGAATAAAGGGTAGATTTAGCAAGAGATTTAGTAGCTAGGTGAGTAGAGCAAAACCCTGAGAACTCCGTTTATCACTTTTGTACATTTATTCATTTAATGTTTGTTCTTGTGTATGGACAGGAGATTGTGGGTGGGCATGTGCACTCCTCATGGGTGTGGAGGTCCAAAAACAATTCATGAAGTTTAATTATCTCCTTCCACCATTAGGGTTATGGGGATCAAATTCAGGTTATTGGTCCTGATGGATGGTCAAGCATCTTTACCTGATGAGCCATCATGTCATCCTCTGAGAACCTTTGACGCATGTGATGTTTGGCATATGTGTGCTAAACATTATCAACTCAACACAGAGGAAGAGTCCTTCCATACCTTGTTGCATCATCTTTCATAATTAAAGTTGTCAGTTACAACTAGGGAAGCTGATTACCAGAAAATAAATAGGACCCTGTTTGCTAAACTATTTATTATTATCTCTGGTTCTTTTGCAGCTGTGTTTTTACGTATGAGGTACACTAACAACCATAAGACCTCAAAAAATTATTGAGAAGTGGCTGGGAAATCTATGAGACTCACCTAGAACACAACTTCCATAATATTCTTGTACACTCCAGTCTGAAAAGCCCCTTGTTTGAAGGCAAACACAAGACAAAAACCTGGAATGTAGAAGAACACTGAGAACTTAGATTAAGCAAGGTCACTCATAATCCTGAGAGATGCCTTTCTCTTGCCCTCCATTGAACTTAATATCGGTTCTTTGGAAACTAATAATGCCATTGCTGTAGAGCTTGCATTCATATTTAGCCTGTAACATAGCAGACATAGGGCTGCTAAACTAAAACAAATCAGATTCCAGGAATACAGGCTATTTCTACCCACCCTGTATTTGTGGGAGTCAAAATGTAGCAGCAACCACAGTGCCTTCATGTGTGTTGAGCCATGTTACAGATTTGTGATGGGAACACTGATCTCTGCTAGCTGCTTCACAGAAGTATGTGCTTGATGATGACTGAGTTGGAATACAAAGTCTTAGCTTTTTATCTCTGTGGTTTCTGTCACCATTGGGTAAGTCAATATATGAGACTTACTGATCCCTTAGGTCAGTTGTCTTCAAAGTGATGGACAATATGGAAGTGATGGGACTAGAGAGATGGTGGTCATTCCAGAGGGTGGACAGAATAGAACATCTGTAATTACTTTAAAATGTCTTCATACTTTTAAATCTGTCTTTGTGACTATTCTGTGCTTTTGTTTCTATAGTCATAATATGTCAGTATAGTACCAACGCATATAATTTATTATACGTGAAAAAACTAAATAAATTTGTCTTAAGAAGTCTTTTAATTTCAATCTCAATGTAGCTATTTGAATTTTAATTTACTAAAAAAAATGGCATTAGTATTGTACCAAGCACCATCGTAGCTGCTGAGGATACAGTAGTCAACAAGATAAAAAGGAGTTTCACAACCAAAGCTTACAATCTAGCTGGAGATAGTGGCATACACCTTTAATCCAAGCACTCAGGAGGCAGAGCAGGTGGATCTCTAGGAGTTCAAGGTCAGCGTGGTCTATATAATGAGTTCTAGGACAGCCAGAGCTATCTAGTGAGACCCTATCTCAAAAAAAAAAAAAAAATTCACAGTCTACCTGAACCAGTGAGTCTAAAGATGATGAATGCTGTGTCAGCTTCAGATAGGATGCCTTACTTAGTCTAGGGATGGGCAGTTGTGAGCAAAGGTGACTTACTACCATTTTAATTTTCCTTTAAAATTGGAATACATTTTACAATATTCTTTAAAAAAAAGTGTCCAAAATAGTATAACATTAGCATCAGATTACATTATCTAAAGAAATTGGATTTTTTTCTCCTCATAAACCTTAACAAGATAAATGTGCCTTTTTATCTACTGCTGTAGTAAACATGAAATAATTCTGTGACCTGTATGGTCAGTATCTTAGACACTGTTCTAGTGCTGTGAAAAGGCAAAATGACCAAGGCAACTATTATAGGAGAAACATTTAATTGGGAGCTCTCTTACAGGTTCAAAGGTTCAGTCCATTATCATCATGGTGGGGAGTATGGCAGTATGCAGGCAGGTGCTGGAGCAGTAGCTGAGAGCTACATCCTGATATATAGGCAGAGAAAGACTCTGGGCTTGACATAGGCTTCTGAAACCTCAAAGCACACCCCCAGTGATACACTTCCTCCAACATGGCTATGGCCATACCTCTTAATCCTTCTAACCTTTCAGATAGTGCCACTTCCTGGTGACTAGGCATTCAAATACATGAGCCTATGGAGGTCATTCTTATTTGAACCACCACAGTTAGGTATTATGTTGAAATACATTGCCCAGAAGGTATCTTACTATCTTAGGAAATCAACAGGGATGCTGATAAGTGTGCATTATACCTTGTTATTCCAGAGCTATGTACCTGCATATACACTTAAAGAGAGAAAAATTAGGTTATTGGGGTTTTTTTATAATAAAAAAGAAAAAATATGATAAATTTGAGGGAAATTTATGAAGTTTTGCTTATTAAAATCAGATAAAAATAATTAAAATTTTAAATGAAAGTAATTTTTAGTGAAATACAACTCTCTCCACAAATTGAGTGACTTTTATCTTTTAAATCACTATAAAAGTATTATTTATGTTGTACTTGAAATATAATTTCTTGTATGAAATATAGTTTCATAGTATTATGTCAATTTTGTAAACAGGCAAATTGACATATAGGTACTTATGTAACATATCTAAGGATTAGCTGGGAGATGAGTTCAGAAATTACGTTTTTTTAACACCAATCTGCTTAGACGTTCCTTTGATATTCATATTTCTTATGTGTTTTGTGAAAACTAGTAAGATGAAATCGTGGCTTTTGCCTATTTTTTAGTTCACCATGGTCTCTTGACTATGTCTTAACTTTGTTCTTTATCCTTAAATACACTTAGAAATTTGATAATTATAACAGATGCTTATTATCAAAAGATAAAACAATATAGATGAAGTTAGCAAAGTTAAAAAAACATTACAAACCTTCCATGTCTATGAAACTATTACTATTATCATTTTGCAGTATAGCTTTCTAGAACTCTCTGTGAACATTTTATACTTATGGTACTAGGTCCATCATGTTTTACAAATGACATTAAACTTTTATACCCATGTTTTGTTCAACTATTGTGAAATCATCTGTATTAAATCTATTTCATACATATTAACAATTTGACTTCTTTGACATGAATAATAAATCATTTCCCAGTATCTCCTTTATCAATCTTTACTAAATATCTAAAAATATTTAAAAAGTAACATGTGTAGCATATAAAATATACTCAGTCGACTGTTCTACTGATTTTAATTTTTCCTTTCCTTTCCTTTCAAGTTTTTATTTTATATAGATAGTGTTCTAGGAGAGAATTTATGTCTTCAGATTTCTTTGTTCTAAATTACTATTACTAGCTCATTGTCAAGTTTCATGTTCCATTGATTGAATAATCTTTTTTTGCCTGCAGTTATGGAATGTTATTTTTTTCCTTCCTGTTGTATTTTGGCCAGAATCTTGCACACTTGCACACCATTGACATCTCTAATTCAGTTTCAGTTACTCTAGCTTTAAAATGTAGTTCAGTATCTGAAAGGGTATGCTCTCTCTCTTCATAAGGCTTGTTGTTAGCTATTACCCTCTATGACTCATCTAGAAAAACTTAAAAACTCACACAACTTTCAAAATAGAACTCTGTTGAGGTTTTATTTTGAGCCCATTGAATTTATTAAGTAGTTTATGAAAGCATTGGTAGTATCACACTATTGTGATGAGATGTTAGTCAGATATTTAGTTGGTGATGACTATTGAAACACCTGAGAGGAGCCAAAAATGAAAAATTGGGGCATCATTGGTTGTTAGGTGATAGTTGAAGTCACGGTCTGATCAATTTCATTCTGATGGAAAGAAAAAACTCATAGGCATTGTGTACACTAAGCCCCATAATCTTCCATGCATGTTATTTACTTCAAGTCCCCATACCCACAACAACCACCCGAAGAACAATGCATTTCAGATACAGCAAGTCTAGAAATTAAGTCCCAAATTATGCATTTCATATTTCTGACTAATTTAATTTTTCTGCTTATGCTTCCCCCTGGGTCATTGTTCTGCTTTATTCCTTTGTATAGTTCTTTTAGTTAAATGATCCAGTTTTTAAACATTGACTTTAAGGCTTACCACAATTGAAAGCTTTCTGAAGCATTCTTAGTTCTACTCCTGGTTATGATATGCCATGTCATCAATGAAGTGTTTCTTGCAATGTGCAAGTCACCCAAAGGAAATCATTTACTAGGGTATATCATGAAAGAGCTTCTCATGGTCAAGAATTTATAATGCATTTAGAAAGCTTAGGAAGTGGTAATGCATTTTTATTTGGAATGTATTTTTAAATCAGAAAAATTTCAAAGCAGTTGAATTTTACTATATAAGATTTAAAGACCATCTTTAAATATAAATAAGTGATATGATATCTCATATGTTCAACTGTGCCATTAATAGTCATAATGTAAATGTTTTGAGTCGTAGGAACTATTACCACTGCAGAGAGAAGGTAGTTACATAGAGGGCTACAAAGTGCCCTCAAATTTGAATTAAATTGTCAACCTTAGATTAAAAACATCATTTCAGTTAATACCCATTGTAATGAAAAAAAAAAATTAAAAGACAAACTGCACAAAGCAAGCAAACTGTATAGAAATCTGCTCATCATTCTCCCCTCCTGTCTTCTCTCCTCTCCATCTCCCATGTCCCAAAATTACATCAGATAGTTTTTGACATGTGACCATCATTGTACCAATGCTCAAACACATGTCATAGTAATGGTTAAGAAACATTTGTTCATTATTTTCTTTCATTTCATTCTACATTTATTGAGAGCCCATTGTGTCCTGGATATGTTTCTTGGCGGTGGGTATAGTGCATAAAATGTATCAAAGAGCTTATTTTTTATGGATAAGAAAAATAATTAATAATTAAATAAAGAAACATTTTTTCAGTGGTGACAAAGTTCATAAATACATATGCTATTCACTTCTCTTCTCTTTCTTTTCGATAGCTATTAATAAAAATTAAAGCAGAATAGGAATGGAAAAAACCTGTAGACGCAAAGTGTCTTTCTAAGTCTGATATTTTCTTCTTCTCTTGCCAAACAATGCAAATTAATAGGAACAAATAAAATCCTCTAAAATTAAAACTTATATAATAATTAGGACACAAAGATAGACAACTACTGGGGATAATATAGCCAAGTATTATCTGTGCTACCAACTAAAGATGAGCCTCATTCAATCAAGAAATGAGTAAGAGATTGGAGGAGTATCTCAGCGGTTAGAGCAATTACTTAGCATATGTGAGGCCCTATGGTCAATTCCCAGCATCAATTTTAGAAATGAATAGAAGATGGAAATGAGTGAGTAGCATTTGGCAAAGGATTTGTAGTAGTGCCTATTAAAATTAATTAAAAACAAAGGTGGAATAAGGTCATAGAGTGACAGCAATAAATTGTGTGTGTGTATGTGTGTGTGTGTGTGTGTGTGTGTGTGTGTGTGTATGTGTGTGTGTAAGCATGTGCACACATGCCATAATATACACATGTAGATCAGTGGGCAGTTTTCAGGAACCACATCTTGCCTTCCACCTTGTCTGTATGTCTGTCTGTTTAGTGTGCCCCAGGCTAGCTGGCCCTTGAGCTTCTGGCCAATTGTCCTGTCTCTACCTCCCACCTCAGAGCAGAGTGCTGAGGTTACAGATTCATTCCGCTGTATCGGGCTTTTAGTGTGGGTTCTGGGGATTGAACTCTGCTAATCAAGTTTCCAAGGCTGGCACTTTTAGCCACTAAACTATCCCTCCAGCCCAGGAGTTACATCATGTTTTGACAGAATAGAAATAACAAACTTGAGAAATGGAGGAGAGCCAAAGAATGATAAATTTCCAGGTTAAGTTGATTTTTATTGTTAATTGCTAGGAGTCAATGGTATGTTTAAAAGCTGACACACCAAATAGTAGAATATTAAGGAGAACTGAGGTTAGCAAGAAGGTGAAGAATAAAATAAATGAATGAGTGATTTGGAAGAACATAGAAACTGTTCTAATTAACAGGTTTTTAAGACAAAGAAATATTTTTTTTCTAGAGAAGAAACATAATAAATTAAATGTCATCATAAAAATAGCCCAAGCATTGTGATAGACTGAGCTCCAACATACTCGCATACCAATGAGCATAGTCATTACTGTCTACTAGATGAAAACATTTTAGGCTGCTGACAAAGTAAAATCCTTTTCTTACATGGTTTATAAGAGGCACACCAAACAAAGGGAGTTAAAGAAGCAAAACCAAAAGAATCCAGGGGGAGAGACAGGCAGATACAGACAAAAGCAATTTCATATATATATACTTCTTCCACAAAGCAAGATTCAGGCTCAAAACAAAATGAAGGGGTAAAGAAAACACTTTATAATGCTCAAGACTTCTAACTTACAGCATCATGGCCATGGCTAATAATGAACTATTGCATGTTTGAAAATTGCTAAGAGAGTAGATTTGAAATGTTCTCTGAACAAAAGTGATAATTAAGTGGGATGCAGATTTTGTTTATTACCTTTAATTAATTACCCCTCAAAATACATATATATCAAAATACCATGTTCTGTTCTATAAACCAGCAGAAATCTTGTTAAGGAAAAATAGAAAACAGTAAACACTTTAAGTACATTTAAAATGTGATTCTAAAGACTGTAATTGACAGTAAATATATAATATCTCTCAATATCTCTTCCTCCAAGAGCGTAGGCACCTTTATCGGGTAGAAGTGAGCAGAGGGTCGTTGGCCATGCTGTTAGCTGAACATCAGCTGAGAGGTGAAATGAAAGAATTCCATAGCCCACTGCAAGTGCAGAGGAAGATGGGGAGGGCACAGTGGCTCTGGATGTCCACAAGAGTGAAGAACTGCTGGCTGAGAGAGCTCTGAATGTAGATCTGTGTAGATCCAGAGAAGAACATGCGGGGTAGAGGACATCAGCACAGCCCCTCCCTGCTGAGAAAAGGCCCGAGTTCCCACTGAGCCAAGATGCTCACCAGCTTATGTTTTTAGGCCAAAGTCCTAAGGGCAGAGAGTAGAAGCGGAAGGAGAGACAGACAGGCCTAGGCTATATCTGTCTTTATACATATGCCAGGGTGAGAAGCTCAGCTTTCAGTCTCTATGACCAGGGACGCTCCAGAGGGTTTCAAGATGGTCTCCCGGGATGCTTTCTTTAAAAACTCAGGTCTTCATGCTCTACAGTTCCTCTAAGTGCTAGTTTTAAATGTAAGGACTAAATCACTGGCATGAAATTAGCTAGCCTCTTCTGTCAGTGCTGGAGTTTTAGAACTGATTGCTAACAGAGGGAGATGGTGGATATCATCTGTCACTAAGTACTTCAAAATACAAAGGAAATAAAAATTAGAGCGAACAAAGAGAACTGCTTTGCATGCATCCATTACCTTGCGGTGACAGCAATTAGACAACCTATCTACAGTGGCTCACATAAACTGGTGTAGTCCACGCCAATATGATAGACCAGCCCTGTTAATGCTGTATTAACATGCAGGCATTTTTTCCTCTGAAGGATAGTGAGAAATTCTCCTGTGTGGTCCCCTCTAAAATTTAAAGCTTCAAGCTGCTTCCATCTTTTACCTTACCTTTTTTATTTTATTATTTTATTTTTATGTTGACAACAGAAGTAAAAGAACATGGAGAATGGACATTCACTGATACCTGCTATGGGTTGAATGTAAAGTCTCCCTTCTCTCCCATTCTTTTGTAGAGTGATGCATAAGTCTCTCCAGGGTGGATGCATGGAGGAGTCATTGAGCTTAGGTGACCTTGAGCTCTCCTGATCTAGAGCAGGAGGTGGAAACACTTAGCAAATGGAAAAGCTGTCAAAAACAGGCATGTCTATGCCTCATAAATTCCTTTTAAAATATCCATTTCAACGAAAGTCTTAATTATATTTCATTTCTATCACCAAATAAGCAAAATAATTATTAGAATGAATAATGGAAAATTAAACATTCTTTACATTATAGCCAAGTGTGAGTCTCTTCATTAGAATCTGCAACTTACACTTTATTATACTCAGTAAAATAGGGAAGCTCAGACGTAACAAATGAATGCCCCAGAATTCAATATGATGGCACGTGTTCATCCACATCTTTTTTCCCCCACTATGTTGTTATTAACAAATATGTCTATGTGAATGCTTTGCCATATGTCTGGAAGAGTTAGTTATCCTTAGAGTAATTGTTAATCTCCTGGGACAAAATGTCTAGAAATAACTTTCATGCATATTTTTTTAAAAAATAATTCCTACTGCATGGCTGACCAAGCCAATCTTCTTTAAGCCTTAAATCAGAACTAGCAGAGTTGAAGAAAGAAAATTGGAAATGAGGAGTACACTGGCAGGTTTTATGTCAACCTGACACAAGCTAGAGCCATCAGAAAGGAAGAAGACTCAATTGACAAAATGCTTTCATAAGATCCAGCTGTAAAGCATTTTTTTTTTAAATTAGTGACCAATGAGGAAGGGCCCAGCCCATGGTGGGTGGTACCATCCCTGGGCTGATGGTTCTGGGTTTTGTAAGAAAGCAGGCTGAACAAGCCATGTGAAGCAAGCCAGTAAGCGGCATTCCTCCATGGCCTTTACATCAGCTCCTGCCTCAAGGTTCCTGGTCTGCTTGAATTCCTGTCCTGATTTACTATAGTGGTGTACAGTCATGTGGAAGTGTAAGCTGAATAAACCCTTTCTTACCCAACTTGCTTTTTGTTCATGGTGTTTCATTGCAGCAATTGAAACCCTAAGACAAGGAAGATCTTTGAGAACTGCCTTTCCATTGGTGACCTTGCTGTCTCTGCCACTCTGGAGGCAATGTCTGAGCAGGGATGAGCAATAGTAAGCCAAGTCATTAGGATGTTAAAGCAGCAGCAGTTTGCTGAATCCACTAGCTCTATTCCTGAGAGTGACTAATTTCTGGAACTATTGGCTCTCTCTCTCTTGTTCCATGACCCAAGCTTCTTCTGAATGAATTTTCACACTCAAATATCATGGGTGTCCATCAGAGGAAGAGATGAGGCAGGTAGATATGGGAAAATGTGGAAACAGGATACACGGTGTTAGATACCAAATGAAGATGAAAACCAAGCAATGAAATTCTCTCGTATGAAAAGGGAATTTGGCACAGATGGGTAATTAGAAGGGGAGTCTTAAATCCTCCTGCTGTTCTTCCTTTCTCTGATGGAGTCAGGTCAGGAAGGGTAAAGCCTTTAAGAGGAGAAGAGCTTTGCAGATTTACTCTTTCACACTGACCTCATGTGGAGCAGGTACTTGAGGCTGTAGTTCTGTTCTCCCATTCTCTGTTTTAATGGGAGCAGAAAAGAGGGCTTTGTGCCCTCTTCGAGCAAAATATTAGAAAATTTTTGGAGGTTTTCTCTGAAAAGGGCAGGGAAAGCACAAGCACTCTGCCCCAAATTTACTTGAGGCCAAAAACAAACAGAAGATGATAAACCAGATATTCGGAGGAGTGTCCATTCAAGAAAGAAGAGTTAGAACAGTGGAGGGTTCCTGTGTGTGTGTGTGTGTGTGTGTGTGTGTGTGTGTGTGTGTGTGTGTATGCACATGCTGATTGCATTTACAGAACACGGTATGCTTGAATAACACTTGTAGCAAGTTCAAAATTACCTCTTTTTTTCTTCTGGTAAGAGGAGATGATGAAGAAAAAGTCTTTAGTGACATAACCCACATTGTTTGTAACCATTTGGATATGCCATGCACTTCATGTTCATTCTCACAGCAACCCTAAGGGAAGGTATTTATGAGATCATTTCTCAGAAGAGAGATTCAAGTTTAAGTAATTGGTCCAAAGTCATCCTGTGGATTATGCAGTGATTGAGAGTGAAGCTACATGTCATTGTGCCCAAAGGTTGGATTCACCTATAGAAGCTTATAAATTTGCACCAGGATTCAAGTTCAAAACTGAGCTGAATATGTAAAATATTATATGAAGCAAATAAAGCCACAACAGAGATTGTACTAAATGAGTTCATGTATATGAAATTCTATAACGGACCTAAATCTAGGTTATAGTGACAAAAGTCTTTTCAGTGGTTGACTTGACAAAGCCTGGGAGGGGACTGCATTCTGTGGGGACATGTGCACACTTTCTTGGGATGAATTTGCTGTATTTCTTAGTTGTCCCTGTAGTTAAACAACTGTGTTTGGCAAAATTCATGGAAATGTATGTATTTTACTATATGGTGTGGGAATTTTAATGAAATAAGATTACTACTGATTCTTACAATCAATACAGTGAGCTGTATCCCCCAAAGAGATGCAACCATCATCCCTATCTCTGACAACATAAGGGAGGGTGTGGTGGAGAATGTAGTCATAGGATTACTACTGAGGAAAAAATACTTAAGGTTACTCCTGTCAAATCACCCAGATGGGTACTTCTGTGCTTTCTGCTTAACTACTGAATGTTCTGTATTTATTAGGGACACTGGTCCAAATTATGTTTAAATATACAGAGTATGCAAAGTGAGTAATCCAGATACTCTTTTGCTTATTTAATTTAAAATAAAAGAATAAAAGAAGCACATTTCAGTCAATTGTCATAATTGCATGATTGCTTTCATTTTTGCTTGTGTCTGTGGACCTTGTATGTATAAAGATAAGGGGGTATTAGTCACTGCCTAACTCTACCCTGGTAGGAAATGTAACTTATAAAATTAATATCAGTTTTATGCAGGAGCATAAAACTAGTAGAACCTTCCTTGGCATAGATAGACTTTCCTGTAGACATGTCACTCAAAGAAATTTGGATAAAATCTCTTAATCATTTCTTGGAAAATTAATCTTCAAAGATATTAGTCATATTTATCCTAAGATATTGAAGTTTGAGACACTAAGATACTACTAAGTTTAGACTAATAGAAACAGGTTAATTTAAGATATAAGAACTAGATAACAAGCCTGCTGCGGCCATACAGTTTGTAAGCAAAAAAAAAAAAAAAAAAAAAAAGAAATGTAAAGAGTCACCCACATCTAACCATTGGCTAAAAGTAAATATTATTTGGGTCAAAGATACCAACAGATACTCCACAGAATATTCACGTGCTAAAGATATTAAAAAACACTTGTCGTTGAGTAAAATTCAAACCACAGTGATATTCTCCCACACATCTGTTAGAATGGTAACAGGAAATAAAACAAACAACTAGAAAGCTGTAAGTGTTGAGCGATGACAGGGCTGCAGAGGAACTGAAATCCTTACATCGCAGTGATGGGAACATGGAATGATGATGTCATTGTGGAGAACGGTTTAGTGCTTATTATTCAACAAACTAAACTTCATGCTTTCATCATTATGCCTTAAATATTAAGGCTTCCCATAAGTGTATTTTAGAGCTAGGAGTGAAGAAAGGGTAGTTAAATCTATTTCATATATTTAAGAACAAAAAACTTCCGTAAATTTGTTTTTTTCTGAAACCTCAAAAAGTCACTGAGTATTATACTTTCTAGAATTTACTATAATAGAAAAATTGCGTTAATAAACATGTATTCTAGAAATTGAGAAACTTTGGGGGTTTTGTTGTTGTTTATTTTGTTGGTTCAGAGAATGATCTATGATATGATACTCATACTTTCAGTTTTAAATGAGTTCAATAAGTACATAGCAAGCCAAAGTAAAAATAATTAATAATAATAAATGATAGATAGGTGGATAGGTAGATAGATAAATGATAGACATAGATAGATAGATAGATAGATAGATAGATAGATAGATAGACAGAAGATGGATGGATGGATGGATGGATGGATGGATGGATGGATGGATGGATGGAGAGGCAGGCAGGCAGGCAGATGGACAGACAGATAGATAAGAGCAGAGCCTCATCAAATCAGGTACTCAAAACACCCAGCAGAACCTGACTAGGGAAGTCCCTTAGCTAGAGTTCCTGATTGTGCTTTCTCTCCACAGATGAGCTTCCCACGGCTGACCTTCCAGCCTCTCCTTCCTCCTGTAAGCACTTTTATAGCACAGGATTAACAGCAGCAATCTCTGTTGGAAATGGTTTACCTTGTAGCTATTTCCAGGAGCCAAGGGTTTCTGTTCTTGGGCTTTGATGCTGTTCTCTCCTCCCTGCCACAGAGAGAGTGGCAGCCTATCCCTAGACACAGGGCTCTGGAGATCACTTGATACCAACAGACTTTGGTTGCCAGAGGTGGGACAGAGGCTGAGGGGCAACCCGGCTTCCACAGCCACCTTCTCGTTTGAGCTCAAACAACACACGATAGTTTACCAAATATATGTACATTGCCTATGGCCACATAAAAGTCTATAGACATACGTTGACAGCAGCATTATTCTTACCCTTAATCTGTAAACAATCTAGAATTTACCTCAGTAAATGAATCACTGTGTAAATTGTAGTGTATCCATACTGTGCCATCCAAGTCATCAATAACGGTAAATGCACTGACACACACCAGGCTGGATGATTCTCCAGAGAATTCTGTTGAGAGAAAAAGGCAATCCCCAAAGGTGATACACTACGTGCTTATGTTTAAATGAGGTATAGAAATGGGGAAATTTGGCTCAGTAAGTGCCAGGAGTCAGCCACAGAAAGCCGAGTTAAGAAGTGGATGTGGCCACGCCTTTAATCCCAGCACTCGGGAGGCAGAGCCAGGAGGATCTCTGTGAGTTCAAGGCCAGCCTGGTCTACAAAGTGAGTTCCAGGAAAGGCGCAAAGCTACACAGAGAAACCCTGTCTCGAAAAACCAAAAAAAAAAAAAAAAAGTGGATGTGGCTGAGACAGGCAAGCAGGAGTATCCACTTGGGGCTGACGCAACTGCTCTTGACTCCGTGTCGGTATGTGGTTGTGATCATCAACAATAACCTCCTAAGATATTACCATTGAGGGCTACTAGTAAAAAGCACATGTTTTATATTCTTTTTTTTTTTTTTTTTTGGTTTTTTGAGACAGGGTTTCTCTGTGTAGCTTTGCGCCTTTCCTGGGACTCACTTGGTAGCCCAGGCTGGCCTCGAACTCACAGAGATCCGCCTGGCTCTGCCTCCCGAGTGCTGGGATTAAAGGTGTGCGCCACCACCGCCCGGCATGTTTTATATTCTTACAACTGCACACAAATTTATAGTTCTTTAAAATAATGAAAACTATCATTCTTTAAAAACACATTAAGTCATCTCTTCCTCAAAACCATCAGTCACTTCCTATCCTTTTCAGAATTCAGAACTCCTCATCATTGTCTAAAAGTATTTGGAAAATCTGGCCCCAGATACTCCAAGGCTTCGACTTTCAGATTCAAGGTCTCTATCCTCTTGGGTAGTTTACTTACTGCTTTGTATAGTTGACGCAGTGTTATTTCCTTAATCTCTCTTACTCAATGTCTCGCGGTATCATTATAATATGCCTCGTATGTCACAAGATTTCCATGAATGAATTTCCAAATAAAAGAATGAATAGAAAAGGACATTTACTTGTATTTGCATATCTAGGAACAGGGACCTTTGAGAAGTTTTTTCATATTTATTTATCTAGTGTGCAGAGCAATAGGTCTCCTTATGGAATCTTCATACATAATTTATTTTTTGGCTTATGCCCACTTCCTCTTCCACACCTCTCTATTCCTTCACCTTGATCCCGTAATACATGCCTTTCTACTTAAGCATCACATGTCTTCCCCTCCACACACACTTTGATTTTGTTTGCATGAAACTAAAAAACAACCTGAAATATTATACTTTTAGAAATTATTAGGTAAAGTTAATGGACAAGTTTCACTTCCACAAAGGACCATAGAGGCCAGCGCCTCTCGATAAATTATTGAGGAACATAAAGAATCCATTTTGGGTTTGCCTACAGGCAAACTTTATACAGTGGATTCTTATGAATAGACAATGAGCTGTGCAATATTTTTAATTCAGTGCTTGTGGCATGTTGCAACACATAGGGCTGAGAGGGTGAAACAATCAGCAGTTAGCAATTGAATAAGCTACAATTTATTGTCTCTTATGTAGTAGCACTGTACAATTAACTTCATTTTATCATGTTTGTTATGTTCATGTTTCCCAGAGTCATCTGGGTTTTATTCCAATGTAATTAAACCAAAAGCAACAAAAGCGTTTCCTACTGGTGAGTATTTGACAGCAGAGTAATGGTGTTACTCTGTGAGTGGGAGCATCTCCAGTCTTGCTGAGTATTTAAGGGTGCTGGAAACAACCAGAAAACCAGGATATTCTCACACTTGAGCATGAGTGAGATCCACATGAAATATTTGTCAAAATGGAATATTCTTTGGCTCTACCCCCAGAGATTCTGACTCCAGAAGACCAACGTAGGCACAAGAAAATTAATTTGTAATGTACTACAGGCTGCATCTGATTGGCAGGCCAGGCCACTCTGCTAAGCTACGAGAGGGCTGCTGGAGCTACTCTGAATTAGACTTAGATGGAAGCCAGCTGAGGACTTGAGCTCCGTTAGGAGCAAGAAGACCCATGTCCTCGGCAGAAGGAAACTGTGACTTCTCTTAAGATAGATGAATGTGAAATTGATTATGTGCATGGTGACTCAGAGGATAATGGAGATGATTCATGGAAAATGAAGCTGCAGACTTGAATGGAGACATGGAAACAACAGGGACGGTGACGTCAGTGGAACGTCAGAGCCAAGCTAAAGATTTCTTTTATTGCATATGAACCTTTTAAAACACTTATCCTAGGGAGACAACCAATTGCAATTAGTCCTGAAAAACAAAATAATCTGATACTTTTAGAGAGACTACATGACGTGTAAATGCACAGTCAAAACGGTCATGGAAAACAGTTCTGGCTGTGTGCCTAACCTCTCCCGCCTCTCTCTCCATCAATAGAACTACAGCACAGTAATAACCAGGGATAAAGGAGAATTCATTTAGTGCTCCCATTGAAATCACAAGGCCAGATTTTTATAGATAGTAGCTGTGTACTCTGTGATGACTTGTATTTCTCAACTTAAAAATTATTTTTATTCTTTACAAATTAATAGAATGCATTTTGATCATATTCATTTACATTCCTCCCCATATCCTCACACTTCCCTATCCCCTCTACCTTCATGTCCTCATTTCTTTTTGAATAACCCATTGAATACAATGTGTGAGGTCACTGGAGAATAGTCAACCTACCAGAAGCGTCACTCTAAATAAAAATTGACACTTCTGTTTTCCAGAAGCCATAACCTGTCCATAGATCCTCAGTTAGGGATGAGGCCTATTGAATTCCTTCCCCTCCATGCTACAACTTTGACGGGCTTAACTTTGTGCAGGTAACTGCAGCTACTGTGAGTGTGAGTACAGTAGTCCTCTCCTGCCCAAAAGACACTGTTTCCCTCAAGTCCTCCCACCCTCTGGCTCTTGGAATTCTTCTCCTCCCATTTCTGCTACAGTCTCTAAGCCTTGGGAGAAAGGTTACATAGATGTCTCAATTATGCCTCAACTTCTTATCGTTATGTAGCTCTTTTCATAAGCAAGTGGTCGTAGGTGACACAACCAGATGTCTGTTGTGTGGGCTCTTGGAATCTACTGTTTGCCTCATTCAGTGAAATGAAAGGGCAGAAGTGAATGTAGTGTGAGCTTGGACATGTCTTTCTTGTTCTCTGGATGTCTATGAGTTCTGGATGTGTAGAAGCCAACACTAAAACCCTTAGAACAGCCACGTAGGAAGAGGAGAGGCCCACAGGAGCTGCTGGCATCATGGAATTTCCTTATTTGCCCTGGGCTGCCTGCCACAGTTTTAGTGCCTAAAAAAAAGTACATTTGTTTGGTTAAGCAGCTGCTCTTGGGGCTTGTTTTATGGAGCCAAATAAAACTCTTAGCAAATGAAATGGTTATCACTTGTTTCTTATATGCCAGATTCTACTATCTGGCCAGCAGTTCTGTATGAATTTGACATGCACTGTTTTGGTTAGTCCCGACTGCAGCCCTATCAGATGCATTGTTCCATTTTAGTCAGAGCTTCTAAAGAGAAGTCATAGTGTTTTTTTTTAAGATATACTGTAATTATAACAGGATTCATTTACTTGGGTAAAATTAAGTTTTATTTATCCTAATCTGGCTTCACTCCAAGAAAATGTATTAATATTTACTTTGAAGTTATATTAGTCTATGTATATAGATTGGCTTATAATACCAATCCCTACTTCCCATTGAGAGTAAAATCAGGTAAAACTTCTTGCAAAAGAAACTTGCTTGATTCTTACAACATGTATGTAGGCTATGGACAGATTCTAACTCAAGTACAAATGACCCCATTATAGACTGTGTTGGTCTACAGCATAGCTAATCCAAGTACAGCCTCAAATTAATAGTGTATCACACTGGTATAGGCAGATTTATTAATCTTTTATTGTATTTACCCACCTCAAAAGCCTGTCTGCATTTTGTTATTTCTTCTTTTTCTCTTTAGAGAAAAGGGATTAGAATATTAAGTGCAACTTGATCTGAATCTCAAGTATAAATATGAGAGGAATTCGTTTGCAAAGATGTAGTTTTCACTGCCTAGAATTAATTTGACTTTGGGTGTTGAGGTAGAAGATTAGAGTCCTAAGAGACAAAGTGAGAGTCTAGTTTTAAATTAGATATAATATCACTCATCAATTCTAGGTAATTGCCCTCAAAATACTTGACATTTTCTTTGGCTTTATCACTAACCCTCAGCAATGATTTAATGAATTTCATGGCCATGCGGGAAGAGCACATGACTCTATAAAAACCCATCTTTTGAATCCACATGGAGTACATGAGGCAAAATCAAGATCATACCATAGGAATACTGAGTCTTGAAGCTCTCTTAGTTGTTTAATATATATACGAGTTTACAAAATGAGATTGTACAAAAAGAGAGTCAAAAATCACTCCTGCCAGTGTTTATACCATGGTCAGAATTAAGGCTTCCTAATTTTCAGTTTAGGGTTCTTTCTAGTTGCCCATGGCTTCCTATGAAAGGTTCCTGTTAAATCTTTTTAGCCTGTTATGACAAAATATTAAAGTATGAATGGCTTAAACACCAGTCATTCTCTTAGTAAAGTCTGAAGACTTGAGAGGCCTGTTCAGTTCCCTGTGATCAGCAGTTTTATTGGATGTCAGATGTCCATCTTCTTGCTGTGTCCTCAAATAACAATAGGAAAGGAGAATCTTGTGTCCCTTATTTCCTATAAAGACACTAATTTCATTGTATGAGTTTTATTGTCATAACCTAATTACCTCTGCCAAGCCCCATGTGATAGTTTGAATGTGATTGGCCCCCATAACCTCATGTGGAATGGCACTATTGGGAGGTGCTGCTTTGTTGGAGTGGGTGTGGCCTTGTTGGAGGAAGTGTGTCTCTGTGGGGGTGGGCTTTGAGGTTTTGTCATCTCAGGATATGGCCCAGTGTGTCAGTCAACTTCCTGTTGTCTACAAGATGTAGCACTCTCAGCTCCCGCATCATGTCTGCCTGCCTGCTGCCATGCTCCCTGTCATGATGATAATGGACTGAACCTCTGAAACTGTAAGTGAGCCACCCCAATTAAATGTTTTCTTTATAAGAGTTGCCATGGTCCTGGTGTCTCTTCACAGCACTAAAAACCCTAACTAAGAAAGCTCACCTTCAAATATATTAGTGGGGAGTAAAGCCTAAACATGAATTTTGGAGGAATTGAAATTCAGAGAAATTTCTCTAGTGACTTTTCATATTATAAACAGCATTAGATGTGTATAATTTTATAATTATAAGCTTATAACAAATGACCTTAAGATGAGTCCTTTTTATTGTTGAATCAAACTTCCATAACAAATTATAGGAAGCATGATTGAATGTGTATTGCGTGAGATGGGCATGGCCATGTCGAGAAACCTTATGCCTCAGACCTATGAGAGAGACAAAGCCTTCCCCAGGTGAGGCTGAGAGGGATGGCAAGCCTTCCTCTGGTCTGAGTATGAATGTTAACAGTATGTGCAGAAAATGTCCACCATAAATTTCTTCTCCCACCCAACAATGTTCACAGTCTGAAGATTGCTCTCCTATAGAGCCTTCTTCTACAGAGTAGCTAAACCTGCCTCTTTGTTCAGGTATATACAGTAATCCTGCCTCCTTGTTTATCTGTACACAATAATCCAGCCTCCTGGACCAGCAGTGTGCATTAACCCTGAGTCCTTGTTCAACTGTATACAATAATCAGGCTGAGATTCTGGAGTGCTACAGCCTCTCCACCTGAGCCAAAACAACCTCATCCCAGCTCTTCTGCATCTCTATCCGTGTGCCTGTCATTTCCTCATTCCCTCTATGCCCAAGTTGGCTCAATCCCTATAGTGTGCAGAGCAGACAACTAAATATGTTTGCATATGATATCATTTTCACTGGAAAGAAAAGTAGAACTTGCTGCTGAGAAGTAAACTTGGTCCAAAAAAAACCCACTCACATCCATACACCTGTGTCTATGACACCTGGAAGCAAGTCACCATCGGTGGTGGGCTTAACTCACACCCAATACACTGTCCAACAACTTCCCTTTGCCCCAAATCTGAGATAGAACTGAGAAAGAGTTATGAATCCAGCACCATTGAGCAGATTCCTGCATGGATGCAGGAGAGCCCTAGGAGTCTAGGTCACTCATTTGGGAATTGGTATATCTGGGGCCAGATGCCAATTCTGACGGCTACTGGTTTGTTTTTTAATTTATCTTAAGCAAATAGTTTCTAAATTTACCTTAGCACCTAGCTTGTTTTTCCTTTGATATTTTAAGGCTGTAAAATGAAGCTAACAATTTTAACGTTGTAAAATTATAAAAAGATGAAATTGTTATTGGAAATTTGGGAAAGTCCCCCAGAATCACATGTTGCCAATCACATGTGTCTCAGTTACTGTTCTGTCACTCTGAGAGACACCATAACCAGGCAACATATAGAAGAAAGTATTCAATTGGGGGCTTGCTTACTGCTTCAGATGGTTAATCCCCTATCATTATGTTGAGGAGCATGGCAGCTGGAAGTTAGACATGGTGCTAGAAAAATTGCTGAGAGCTACATCCTGATCCACAGACAGATAGAAAGACACTGAGCCTGGTGTAGACTCTTGAAACTTCAATGCCCATTTCTAGTGACACATCTCCTCCAACAAGTCCCCACCTCTTAATCCTTCCCCAACAGTTCCACTAACTGGTAGCCAAACATTGAAACATGAGGCTATAGAGACCATTCTCATTCAACCTGCCACATCCCACTCACTGAACCCTATAAGCTTGTAGTTAAAACACAATGCAAATCATTCAGTCCAACTCCAAATGTCTTTCAGTCTCAACACTGTTTAGAAGTCCAAAGTTCAAGGTCCAAAGTCTCTTCTGAGACTATGACAATCCCTTAACTGTAACCCTTGCAAAATCAAAATTTAAAAAGAGGTCACATACTTTCAACAAACATGCAATGGCATTGAATATACACTATCCTTCTGAAATGGTGGAAAGGGAGCCTGGTAAAGAAATACTGGAGCAAAACAAGACTGAAACCCAGCAGGACAAACTCCAAATTCTGCATCTCCATGTCTGATGTCAAAATGCTCTTCAGATATCTCATTCCTTCTATTTTTGTTGACTACAACATACTTCTCTCGCCGGGCGGTGGTGGCGCACGCCTTTAATCCCAGCACTCGGGAGGCAGAGCCAGGCGGATCTCTGTGAGTTCGAGGCCAGCCTGGTCTACCAAGTGAGTTCCAGGAAAGGCGCAAAGCTACACAGAGAAACCCTGTCTCGAAAAACCAAAAAAAAAAACAAAAAAACAAAAAAACATACTTCTCTCTCTTGGGCTAATCCTATACCTTGCTAGCCGCTCTCTGTGGGAGCTATCCCACAGCTCTGGCATCTCCAGTATCTTGAGGTCTCCAACACAACCCAGGCTTCACCTTACCTCTTTCATGAAATTGCCCCTCTGAGATTCCATGCAGGGACTTCCCTGCTACATGCCTGGCCTCAGCAGCATTCCTTAGCGATGGAGGAAGATTTCATAACCTTTTTCCTATATCCTTCTTGTCTCTAAATCTTGAACCATGTGGCCAAAGCTGCCAACTGCTTCTGCTTGCTGGAGCTGGAACCTACCCCATCCCTTGAATTACATTTGCATAAGCTTTCTGTTGTTGCTGGTTTCCCTTGCAGCTTAAGCTTTCCGTAATTCCTTTTCACAAGTTGGAAGCTTAACTGGGTGGGGTTTTGCCCTGGGGACACCATTCCCTTTAATACATTTAATATCAGACTTTTCTTTAAGCTTCTTATCTGCTTGAGCCCAGGATTTGGCTTCAACATTATATTTCCTGATTCTCTTTTTCTCCCCAAACTATGCATTTTGTATTTCTTTTTGCCCTGCTTGCTTATTCTCATTGCAGGTCTTCATAAGAGTGATCACTAATCACCACATTAGACAGTCAATACTAGACTGTCTTGAAATCTCCTCTGCCAATTTTCTTAATCCAAAACTCTTCAATTTAGCCTTAGTCAGATTCTCAAGGGAAGGGAAAATAGCCTCATTCATTGCTAAAGTATCATAAGAATGGTTTGTCTTTAGGCTACTCACTAATATTCTTTCCTTCCAAAACCTCTTGAGCTGGGCCCCACAGTCCAAACTGCCCTCAGCATTACTGCATTTCATGTTCTTACTAGGGTGGTCCGTTAAGTCCTGCTTAAAGCATTCAACTACTTTTCTAATCCAAAGTCCCAAAGTCTTTCATATTCCTCCAAACAGTGAGATTGTCAGGCCTGTCACAAGAATATCCCAGTCCCTGGTTCAAACTTCTATCTTAGTTGCAGTTCTATTACTGTAAAAAGACACTATGACAAAGGCAACTCATAAAAAGAAAGCATTTAATTGGGGGCTTGCTTACAGCTTCAGAGGGTTAGTCCATTATCATCACTGTTGGAAACATGGTGGCAGGCAGACAGGCATGGTGCTGGAGAAGTAGCTGAACTACTCACAGATCCATAGGCAACATATAAAGAGAGAGACACGGGGCTTGCTGTGGGCTTTTGAAACCTCAAAGCTACTCTCAGTGACACAACTCCTCCAACAAGGACATACCTCTTCCAACAAGGCCACACCTCCTAATTCTTCTCAAACAGTTCCACTAACTAGGGACCAAGCATGTAAACATATAAGTCTGTGGAGGCCATCCCCATTCAAACCACAACACTGGGGAAATTAGGATCCTCTCTTGGGGTTATTAGTCTCATTGATAAGAGAATTTAAGAATAGATGCAAATAGAAGCTTGAGGACAATACTATTAGAGTTTTAAGAAAAACCCCAGACAAGTTGGGAATCTCTGAAGCTTCTCAGAGGAGTAAAGGACAGGAGCAAACCATGTTGTTTGAATTAAGCTGGCATGGAGGCTCAATTACATATCAGACAAACACCATATAGTAGGAGAGGAGCTTTAGAGAATGGGTAAGAAAGCATGGATTACCAGTGAGAGCATACTTAGGCTCCGGCCAGCAATCAAAACAAAGAGGTAAAAGAGAAGCAAGGGGGAAAGTTATGCCCTTCTTTTTTTAAGTTTTTTTTTTTAATTGAAAGTAGATTGTTCTCTCATACAATACATCCTGACCACAGTTTCCCTTCCTTCCATTCCTCCAAGGTCCCTGTTCCACGTTCCCTCTTCCCCAGATCTATGTCCCCTCTATTTCTAGTCAGCAAAGAGCAAGGACTCAACAAGACAAGCAGACCCAATAGAACCTCCTGCCTGCTGTGGGGTGATCACACTAGGGGGCTTTCTAGAGGACTTATGGAAGAACCTGGGATGAGGTATGGGAAGTGGACAAGCTGGTCAATCCAGTTGGCCCACCCAGGTGTCCAGATGCCCTAATTAGTTTCAATCATGAGGTCACATATAGCTCTTAAGCAGAGGCACTGATTATGAGATAACCAAGAGACAGGAACCAGAACTCTCTTCTGGCATTCCTGGCCTCCAGCAGGAACACTCTCAGAGCTGTGGCTTTGGGGTCTTTCCTTTACCCGAACAGTTCTAACTTCTGTTCTCATCAAAGTTATTAAGTCTGTAGTGAAAAAAAGCGAATTAATACAGAGCAAGTAGCAGATGGAGCTGCAGGATAGACAAAGAAACACCATCAAATCAGGAACGAAACATCCAGCAGAGATGACTCAAGTAGCTTCACAGAGAGAGCAAGCAAAGTCAACATCATCAAATGAGGGTTTAAAATACAGCAGAAATTGACTGGGGAAGTTGAGGCAGTGGGCGAGGGTTTCTATGGTGAACTTCCAGCCTCTCTTTCCCACTGCAGGCATTTTTACATTGTGGGATAAACAATAGTAACTAACCTCTAGAAGTTAGAAATAAGTAGTTCCTTTTCAGCTGTTTTCAAAGGCTGAATGTTTTTGATGGCCTTAGCTTCTTGCTATTTTTTTTTCTTCCACTAGAGTCAGGGAGCCAGCCTGGCCCAAGATAATGGGTTTGGAGAAAACAGAGAGAATGTCCTCACTTCCAGCATCCACATCCAACAATCTTATACATACAGCGCATGACAGTTTCTCAATGTAATTTATATTACTCGATCTTAAATTCTACTCATCCAGGCAAGTATAATCAAAAGCTCATCCAAAGATGAACTTTTCACACTCTTTGGTCAATCCTTTCTCCACCATCTTTTATTTTAAAGACTTGATAAGGCACCACCCAGCCATTGATACTATCCATATAAACGGTCTGTTACGTACAGACCCACAATTCATCTCTAAGATTTTCTTCATCATTCTCAGAACTGGTTTGATTTAGGGAAAAGGGGAATGACATTCACGCTTTCAAGAAACTTGGAAGCAACTAGAAGAAAACACATCAAGACATACTCATAGGCAAAGACTTTTCAAAGAGGACTCCAACAGCTCAGGTCATAATAGCAAGAACTGAAAAGTGGGATTGCAAGAAATTAAAAAGCTTCTACAAAGCCAAGAAAAGAGCCAAATTTAAAAAAAATGGCCTATAGTATAGGGGAAAATCTTTATCAGCTATATATCCAGTAGGAGATTAATATCTAGGATGTATAAAGAACTCCAAAATTCAAACACCAAAAAAATCCCCAAATAATCAATTGCCAAGCAATACACAGCAAGATGAAATGAACAGATAGTTCCCAAAAGATGAAGCACAAATGGTCAGTAAATACATAAAAGAGCTCAGTATCATGAGGCATCTAGAAAGTGAAATTTAAGGCTGTAGTGAGATTCCATCTCGCCCTAATCAGAACGGCTGTCCTGAAGAAAGGCAACTGCAAACACTGGGGGTTGGGGGGGAGGCTGTGGGGAAACAGAACCCTTACTGCTGATGGGAATGGAGTTGAAGATCATCATATTAAGTGAAATAGACAAGACTTGGAAAGATGAATATTGCATGTTCCCCTCTTTTGAGGCACTTAGATTTGCATATATATTATATGCATGTGACCTGAGAGTAGAAGGGGACTGTAAGGGAAAATGAAAAGGGGTAGTGGATGGGGTCAGGAGAGGGCAGTAGGCAGTGACTATGTTCACAGTAGATACTGTATTTGAAGGAAAATGTCTTCCATAACTGATCACTGTGTACAATGAATATACGATAATAAGAGAAGAATGTGATAACAGCTATCCTCACTCACTCTGTTCTAGGGCTTTCTGGAAAGGCAAATAGTGACAAATCCATCTATTTTAAACCCGTGTATGCATCTTAAGAGAATATTCCAAATGATGGATTGAAACCATTTTTAAACCTTGGCTCAGATAGAGCTGAAGAAAAAATGTGCTAAACAACACAAGGGATTTGCACTCAACATCTGAGAAATATGACAGATTTGACATTGGACTCCCTAAGCTCTGTTAAATGTGATAATATTCTTCATTAGCCAAATCTCATCCCAATCTGCCAAATTTTAAATAAAAGTTATGTAACTATGCATTGCCAACATAACAATTTAAGGTACATATGAGAACTTACCTTGAAAGGTGCGGAAATATTTTAAGAGACTACGCATGTACTTATTACCTCAAAAGCATAGATTTTACAAAACTTTACTTCTTGTCTGAATTGTCTGACCAAGGTATAGCTGGTAATTTAATCAGAGTTCTTATGTCTAGCAACGTTAGGGTGCAAAATCAACATTAAGGTGAAAACCAGAAGCCTTGGTCTCATTTCCACTACTAACTTAGCCCAACTTTGCTCTGATGCCTTACAGAGTGCCCTCTGAGTCCCATTCCTATCAGGACGGGATGGCATCTACAGAATCACGCTCATGGCAAAGGCTATACATGACTACATGATTAAAACTAAGAAGGGCATCTGGACACTTGGGGTCAGCCAGCTGGACTGACCAGCCTAGCAGAACTGAATTCTCAATTCTGTTTGAACAGGCTGGCAAACACTGTGGGTTTCATGTCAAGTGGCTGACTGAATCACTTAACTCTAAGACAATGGCTCTCAAGAGAGGATATTGAGAGTTTTTTATATATTTATTGGTCATTCATTCTTCACATTTTGAAAACTATCTGTTCATTTAATTTGACCATATATTGATTAGCAATTGATTATTGGAGTTTTTGGTGTTTGAATTGTGGAGTTCTTTATAGATCCTAGATATTAGAGCCTATAAACTGTTTATAGATCCTAGATGTAGATCCTAGATATTCCTTATTACACAAAAGCAAACTTCTAGAACACTATATACTACAGGACAGTGACTTAACTTAATTGTAGAGTAGAATACAAAGCAGTGGTTCTCAACCTTCCTAATGCTGTGACCCTTTAACACAGTTCCTTATGTTGTGGTGACCCTCAACTCTAAAATTACTTTCATTGCTACTTCATAGCTGTAATTTTGCTACTGTTATGAATTGTAATGTAAATATTTTTTGAGACAGAGGTTTATCAAAAGGATTGCAACTCACAGGTTGAGAACCACTGTTCTAAGGTCCTCATTCAACGTGTGTGTATTTATACACCCCATGAGTCTCACCAATGGCTGCTTGTTCATTTTGTGTTCACTCTTTCCCCAAGATTTATAAATGTCAGACACTGTTTTAAATCTCATAGCAACCTATCATAGAGATTCTCTTATTCTGGCCTTTTGATAACTGAAGAAGTGCCTTCCAGGAGTTCGCAGTGCCAGCAAGAGGCAAAGGGAGGCTTCAGAGTGGAAGCCGGCTGTAACACGAATTGCTAACGATCTTATTAATAAAAAAAATCCCAGAGCCAGATATTGGGGTGAACGCTGAGAGTTCAGAGAGACAGAACAAGCCATAGCCAACCTCCCCTCGCCAACTCCTCAGCTAATCCTGTTTCCATGAACGCTCAGACTGAAAGCTTCTGAGCCCTCACCCATGAGGGTCTCAGTTGAACTGCTGCTAAAAGCCTAAAAGCTTAAAAGCCTCTAGTTCCTGGTCCTCACACCTTATATACCTTTCTGCTTCCTGCCATCACTTCCTGGGACTAAAGGTATGTGTCTTTCCCAAGCAAAGACATGAGATCTCAAGTGCTGGGATTAAAGATGTGTGCCATCACTGTCTGGCCTCTATGTCTAATCTAGTGGCTGTTCTGTTCTCTGACCCCAGATAAGTTTTATTGGGAGACACGATGTATCACCATAGCCAGGTAGGTCTGAAACTTGAGTCTTTCCGGTGGTTCCTAGTCAGGATTCTTGGGACAAGTTTCTTATTTTCCAGCGTACTTCCCAGACTTGAGACATTTAGGTGGAAGATGTCCTACTTTGGAACTATGACCATTTAGAAAAATTGTTCTCCTAAAGTAACTTGATGTAAATTATTATCAAGTACACTTTATCTCAGACAAGTCCTTCCCACCTCTCCATATCAGCCCCTCAGCAACACATGCTCAAGTCGCCAACTGTGTAGGTTTTAAAAATAACACTTAAGACAAAGAATTTTGAATATAATTTATGTGACTCCAATTCACTTGAACTTGCATTTTCATCAGCTTTTAGATGTGTTGATACCCGAAATATTTACTGGCTTCATTTTCCTAAGAAATAGATGGCTGATGAAGCACAATTGATATTTAGAATTATTGAGAATAATCTTTGACTTCCACCCAAGATTGAGAAATTCAATAAAGCTAAAACACACTAAAATAGTATGTAAAAAAAAATCTAAAAATAACTGCATTGATAACTAAATATAGTTTACCTACCCATTAGGTTCTCCTCCCTCATTCATCCAAGGTGGCGTGATATGAATGAGCTGCCATTGTGCAAGGAACTTATGACAAATATACCTTAATATGTCATCCTACATTAAAACTAAGTTAAAGGTAGACTGTTCCAAGTGTTTGGAGCATAATAAGATACAGTAAAAATAGCATTTACACGAGAACAGAGTCTTTTCTCCAACCTCACTATTACCTTCTAAATTAGTCTTATAATCTCAGTTCATTTAAAAGCCAAGTACATTCTCAACATTTCTTCATCTGGAGATTGGAAATGTGTAAGAAATCACAGTTCACTAGTAGATATGAACTAGTAAAGGTTTGGATGTCATCACCCCTAACAAATGCAAAATGAAATGTCAATTAAATTTGAGTCATCTAAACCAGGCTCAAATACAGGAAATCAGCCCTGGTGTGTGTGATTTCCATCCCTGCCTCTTCTTGAAAAACATGTTACCTCTTAAATATTTTCTAGATTTATGAGATAAAATTAATAACAATTATATATTCAGGGTGTACAACGTGATTATTTGCTGCACAAATATGTTATGAAATGGTCATTCTGCCAAAAAGAGAAAGAAATGACATGTAGCAATGTGAAGAACCTTGATTCTGATCAGTCTCTAAGGTCTGTGGATATCCTGAGAGAACACAGCTCCCTGTTGTAATAACACTCTGTGTTTTCTGACCCTTACTAGTCATATTTATATGGCAAGAAGAGATTCAGCTTTGTGTGTAATAATCGTCACTTGTCAGCTTCTTTTGCCTTCCATGTATTCAGTATTTGAAATTGCTATATTAAAGAAATAATTGGTTACGTTTCATTTTCACAAACATACCAGATTTTGGAGTTGGATTTCTTAGCCAAAAGTTTCACTTACATGTTAAGATGTTTTTGCACTGGAGAACTGAGTACTTTGTTTTCACTCAGAGTTCATTCCTACAAGGTATTATGCTAGAAGGTATAACAGTACATTGAAAAGTCAAGATGTCAATGAAAGTAAAGGTTATACGTAGGTTTTTTTTTGTTATTTCATAGAAATTAAATTGCTTTTGAAAATAAAGAAGTATTGAGGGAAAAACATGAATGTAACTTCAATTCCATTCACTTGGGCTCAGTGGATCCCTCTGAGCTCCGTCCTTAGACCTGGCGGTAAATTCAATACCTTTTGGATTAGATTGGGGTTCCTATGTTGAACTGAAAGCTGTATCACCAGTCTCGTGATGTCTCACAGAATCACTCTCTCACACTCACTCATCAAACAAGGCTTCCTAAAAGCATGAAACTGTCCCAGGCTCAACGTCTTCCTTTCTTCAAGACTCCATCAGCCCTTGTGCCTATCCCATCCCATTACTTTAGGTTGTTTGGTATTCCATTGCAGAAGTCATTATATGTATCTCCTTAGAAGAGCAACACCTAGCTTCCTCCACAAATAATGCTACTGTCTGGACCCCATGGACCATACCTTTCCTCTCAGGCACCTCTTCAGGAACACTGCTCAGTAAGACACTTTTCATGTTCATTTGTAAAGATATATTTAAAGCATTCTGTATATTTTATTTGAATCTCTATCTGCTATTCAGATTTTCTTCTCAGCAGAACCCCTCACCTTTGTTACCTTTCTATACATGGCAGGCAGTCAAGCACTGCAAATAGAAGCCACAGGTATGCTGAAAGAGGAGGAAATGCACTTCCTGTCAGAGCCTCCCACCTGAGGCCATTTGCCTTTCTTTTATTTTTAATTTCTTAAAAGGAATGAGCATTAAAAGAAACCCAAGACTTAACTCAGTAACATCTCCAACTGTTACACAAATCACTGGATTTGGTCATTTACAGTGTAGGATTTTATTAGCAATATTTTTGTTTGAATCTATGATGATCTGCCTTCTGAGTTGCTGTCTTTCAAGTTGCCTGGAAGATTCCCCTTAGTGACACCTGCTGGCATCACTTTTCTCTTTCAGATGGTTCTTCTGGGCAGGCTCTTTTCTGTGTAGCTCAAGTCTAGCTCTTTTTGCAGGTCCCCATCTGGCCTAGTGAATCTCTTATGTGCCCTCACTCTGCTTCACTGTGGAAGAACAGGCCTCTCCAGACTGCTTTGCCAGCAACCTCCTCTCTCCAGCCTTGGCCTGGAAGTTTACTTCCAAGAAAGATGCTTGTGTTGTCTGGGAGAATATTGATTGCTCTTGCTGAGATGTTCTGGAAGCCCTCATCCAAACTCTATCAGGAAGTAAGCAGTAATGGAGGCTGGAGAGATGGCTCAGCAGTTGAGAGCACTAGTTGCCCTTGCAGAGGACCTGGGTTTGGTTTCCAGCATCCACATGGAGAGTGACAATCATGCCTAACTCCAGTTCCAAGGGATCTGTCCCATCTTCTAACCTCCAAGGTTATTCACCTGATACCCGTACATACTCAGGCAAAACACTCATGCACACCTAGGTAAAATAAATCTAACCTAAACCAAAATAAGCAATAAGCAAATTCCATAGAACTCAGACAATTTGCTCTACACTATGAAGACCCAAGGCCGCTCTGAACTCTCAAGCCCAAGCTAAGCTGGATAAAAATGGACAGAAAATTCCAACAAGAAATGAGAGATAAGCTGATTTTGGCAGTCCCAGGTTTTCATCGCCCATCCCCTTTGTAAGCCTTGTTTAGACAACTCAATCCTTAGTCATACTTCTTTCCTGTGTTTCAGGAGCTCTGCTAAAATTCCAAGACAGGAATTTGTTTTGCTTTCTTCTAGCATATAGATTTGTGTTTAAATCATGTGCTCAAAATTATCAGTGCCAAGTATCGCTAGACTTTATTTCACTCTATTTGCTTAGTAGGGTCTCTGTAACAAAACACAACCTAAGTTTTTTTCAGTTCTGCAGGTCGTGCATCTGAAATTATACCACCCTTAAGGCATAGAGAAACATCTCTCTCAGGCCTCCTTCCTGGTGTCTGTTGATTTCTTGACTTATAACTAACTAGTCTTCAGCTTCTTCCTATGTGCATGTCAGTTCAAATTCCACTTCTCATAAAGATGCTAGTCTTACTGGAGAAGGAGCTGTTCTGTTTTCATATAAGATGATTCTGATTTCATTGGTTACTTTTGTAAACGATCCTATTTTGAAGTAAAATGACCTTAGGAGATACTGTGGGTTGGTATTTGAGACAAGACATAATCCAGCCTGTAACGGCTATTTAGCATTATCTAATCTTCTTTGCAGAAGATTCAAGTAGCTAGTTAAATTTATTCCTGGTTTCTGTTATTTTTCTCCTTTTTCCTTGTTTTTGTTTGTTTTGTTCTATTTTTTCTCCATCTGTGCTTCGATTGAAATGGATTTGGTAAAAGGAAGGGGATAGGAGTAAAGATTTACCTAAATATGTTACTCACAAGTCTTGCCAGGCATAGCAAAATGCCCAAACAAATGTAAGCACTCAATGAATGCTTCTAAGATTGAGTCGGAACACTGACCATAGAACTAAATTGCTGATTTTCCAATTAGGTGATACCTATTTGAACTGATGAAGGGAGAGAAAGCTCCAAGCTTGTTCTTGGGTTCTGGGGACATTTTAGAGAAATAATAAAGCCCACAGTTGCAATGACCCCAAAGACTACTGGGTTTTAAAAACATGTTTTCTGTACTTAATGAAGCAAGTGAATGCAGCTCCTATGAACCTCTTTGCTTGAAGATGAACTCTGTATCCAGACTGACCTTGAATCATAAATCCTCCTGCCTCTTCCTGCATTGCTGGGATTACAGGTTTGAGGCAATGTGACTGGCACATATCTTCATTTCTAGCCTGGAGGACAAAATAATAACCTAGAATGGAGGTGATTTTTTTTTTTTTACACTTTTTGGGACCTTTCATGCATGAATGCTATGTATTTATATCATTTCCACCCCACCCTCTCTCCTCCATTTTTAAGACAGATTTCAACTTTTGCTGGGAGGTAGATTTTTGGGGGAAAGGTTGTCTTTATGTGTGTGCCTGTGTAGAGGGATTAGGAAGAGCATCAGAAAGGGAAGGGATCCTAAGAGCAGCTGGAGAGGTTCAGGAAGAAGTTTTAGAGAGATGATAATAAAGCATTGGTTTAGACCCTTTTAAATGGTATGGGGGAAAAAAAACTATTCTAGGGTGCTAAATTCACAAACATTTTTTTCTTTTTTTTTTTTTTAAATTTGTTTATTATGTGTTCTACCCACATGTATGTCTGCATGCCAGAAGAGGGCACCAGATCTCATTATAGATGGTTGTGAACTACCATGTGGTTGCTGGGAATTGAACTCAGGACCTCTGGAAGAGCTGCCAGTGCTCTTAACCTCTGAGCCATCTCTCCAGCCAAACATTTTTCTTTTTAAAATTTCATTTGATTTATTCGTTTACTTGATCTGTGATCATGTAATCACATGATAATCAGTATAAAAAAATTGGAGACCAACATCAATTTGAGAGCACTCTAGTCACTAATTCCTCCTCAATTTTGACAGCATAATTGACTTGTTTAGTAAGGTTTTTGAGAAGTTATGAGGTTCCAGAACATCCTAAAATGTTATGATTGCATATTTCATTCATCTTTGCAACTACTATGTAATGAGACATTGTTTTTACTGAAAAATATTTGTTTTCATGCAATAAAATTTGATCAAGGTTTCCCCCTCTCCCAGCTCCTCCCTGTCTCTGTACCTACCTAACTCCAACCTATGTCTTTCTGTCTTCAAAAATCCAAGAAACTTGTATACATACAAATAAAGAAATAATAAAATAAACCCCACCAAAGTGGAAACCAAAATATACAAGCGAATGACCAGTAAGACTCCCCCAAAACAAAGCTACATGAGACAAATAGTCTACCAAAATATCATTGAGTTCATCTTGTGTTTTCCACCTAGTCCTGGGCATAAGGCCTGCCCTGAACTGTGGTTAATAGATCCAGTGATACTCCATTGGCGTAGACTAAGTTTTTCTTTACAAGCAGGTAGCATCTGCAGATAGCTTCTTGATCAAGGGGAAGAGTAGGTGTCCACTTCCCCCTCTCAGCATTGGGATCCTATCTGGCTTGAATCTGTGCATGATGCCACAGCTCTGTGAGTTTATATGTGCATCAATGTTATTGTGTCTGGAGAACCCTGTTTCTTTGGTATCATACATCACCTCTGGCTCTTATAATCTTCTCACCTCCTCTTCTATATAGGTCCATGAGCCCTAAGGGAGGGTTTGATGAAGACATCCCATTTAGGACTGAGTGCTCCAATATCTCTCCCTCTCTGCACATTGCCCAGCTGTAGCTCTCTGTGTTAGTTTCCTTCTACTTCAAGAAGCTAATGACTGATCAATAAAACTAATGAAGATCATGCTGCTGAGGATGAGGGAGAGTAGAAGACTTATTCATTATGGGTAGGAGTGCAAACTTGTACAGCCACAACAGAAATCAGTGTGGTGCTTCCTCAGGAAGCTGGCATCTAGCTAAACCACTCTTGGACATACAACCAAAGGACGCTACGTCCTCGTACAGTGATGTTTACTCATCCTTGATCATTCAGGCTCTACTCATAATCGCCAGAAAGTGGAAACAGCCTGGATGTCCATCAGTTAATGAATGGAGAATAAAAACACAGTAATTTACACAATGGAATGTTCAGCTGTGAAAAAAAAATGAAATTCTCAGGTAAATGGATGGAGCTAGGAAAAAAATCTTGAGTGAGGTAGCTCAAACATAAGCATTTTTCTTAAAGACAGGAAAATTTAAAAAAAAATGCAAACTAGCTTTAAATGGATACTTGAAAATGAAAGTTACTTAAATTATGTTTGAAATTTACTAACATAGTTACAAAACAGATATGAACTTGAAATGTTCTATGAACACCTGAAATTGTTATTACGGTATTAATTGAAATTGTCAAACGGTATTAATTTATATCCATATCCCAAGTGGTTACCATTACACATATGCAATTTGAAAAAGCATAAGGTGTCAGCCAAATGACTCATTGGTTTCTTTATGTAAAAATGCTTCACATGACCAAAGGACACGGTCAGACTCTAATTTCACGAAAGTGAAAAAAAAATATACATTATCTATGAAGGAGTCACCTCTCAAGAAAACAATCTTCGTTGCTTCTTTGTATAATCTTCCATGAATCTCTTATAGAACGCCTTAAAATCTTCTGGAAGCAGGTCACATTTTTCAGCTCTTGCAATCTTGTCTTTCAAACACTGAGTAGGAGATTTATTTTAAACTGCATGAAAGTTTAATGCTGCTCTTTGGTTCGAAATTAGAACGAGAGAATCCAAGTTTGCATCAGTCAGCAGCAAACTTGGCTAGGCTTTCCTTTGCACAGGGAATTCAGCAGAGGGAGTGATGCCTTCAGTCAGAGAACAGCAAGCGTGCCCTTTAAGAAACAATGTCTGGATTCGGTGCAGAAATGGACTCTGAGCTCATGAGTTTGTCAGCAGATTTCTATGTCATTCAAATTTTTGCTTATTTCTCTGGGAATCTGAATCCCAAAGACTAACTTAAAAACTGAGGGAGCAGTCTTGTGTGTAGTGAGAGTGATGTGTCCATAATGAGTCAAAGAAAAGGAAGGAGTTAGTTCATTTGTGAACAAGCGCTAAGAAGTTTCTCATCCAAAGAAGATGGGCCATCTCAGAAACACTCTCAGTCACTGAGTTATCTGTTCATTGGACCATGGCTTTCTCCTTTGAGATCCTAGACCCGGACCAAAAAAAAAAAAAAAAAAAAGAAAAGAAAAGAAAAATTAAATTACTGACTTTGCCAGGCCATTTGACCAAAGGACCTTACTATCTATGCTTAAAAACTATACCAGGGACAATTCAGAAAGATCATACATTTTTGGATGCGGGTGGCTTTCTTGAAATGAGTTGTGAAAAGAAAATGACCTTGATAACTGTATGTTTTACCAAAACCAATGTTAGTAAGCAACAAATTAGAAAGAGAACTAGTTTTCCCTGTATTAGTTTCCTGTTGATACAATAAATTACTACAAGCTTAAGGCTGTAAGTGCCACACATTTATTATTTTATATTTTCAAGGTCAGAAATCCAAAATCAGTGTCCCTGCCAGGGCATCTGCAGGGCTGTGTTCCTTCTGGAGGTTCCAGTGGAAAGTAAGTCTGGGCTCACAGCTTCCTGGTACCTCCATTATCACATTTTGCTTCCCTGACATTCTTATGCTGTTATTGTGAGGACTGTCTTTACATTGGGCCCACACAGGTAACCCAGGATAAGACCCCAAGATGAAAGCTTAATTTAGTCACACTTTCAACATCTCTTTTCCCTGTGAATTTGTATGTCACAGATTCAAGGTGTAGAAGGATATTGTTAGCATATCATATACCCCTTGTTTCACTGGTCTATTTTAGAAAGCAGTTAATTAAGTCTTAAGTGGACAAAGGCTTAGATTTTTTCTCTAACATTTGTAGATCCATCAACAGATAACTAATTGGGCTTATGGGGAAAGATATTTATATGCTTATGCACTGCTTATATTATAACTTGCTTGTTTATAATCCATAAAACAAATGAAAATATCTTACCACAGTAAAATTAATGTGGTGCTGTTTCCAATGTCTATTTCATTTCATTTAAAAATATCTTTAATTGACAAATATATACATATGCAAAACAATAAATACATTAAAACATTTGTAAATATTACAGCAGGGATATTGAGATCTTGCCAATGCAATGTTCTGCTTTATTCTTAAAGAACATGAAACTGGCACTAAAATGGAATATCATTTTGGAAAATTGATCAAGCAATTGAACCAGCAGATGTGATGAGTCACTTTTATTTCCCACAAGAGAACCTCCCTTTTAAATGGTGGTCTTAAGCAAGCCTCACATAAATTAAGACAGAGCAGCTTAGGAATTGCAAGTAAACACTCTTTACTTCTGTTTTCAGCCAGGACAAGGTACGGCAGTGAGAACAGATGTTTAATTTGAACTATCAGGAGCCATGGTGAAGAGAAGCAAATAAGAGGAAGCAGAAGCATTTAAGGGTTGTGGGTGGAGTTGAGAAACACAAAGAAAGAAGCTGGAAATAACACTTTTGAAGCCACAGTGTGAGGTTCCTAACTACCCTATTGTAAACTAACCCTCAGTTTAGTGGAAAATCGGAATACTTGGGGATTTGATGTGTAATTGGGCAGGTTGTTTTCTAGATTTATCAGATAACATTGTCTTGTGTATAAGTTGAATTACTGAAAAAGAGTTGAGGAAGACCTAAGGACATTGTAGCTGGAATAGTGCTAGCAGGCAGGCAGGAAGAGGGCTGAGGTCTTGAAGAGGAAGCATCTTCCTGACTTAGCAGCTTGTCGGCTGGGGAGAGTAGGACTCAAAGAAAACCAGCTTTGCGCAAGAAGTGAGATATCATTAAGGTAGTGTATGTGTGTAAAGGTTTGGGTTGGAGGTTGTTGCAGCTTGATGTCTGCTGCCCTGGACATGGGAATCCCAGGAAGGGAAATCGTGAAAGGGAGCATGAGCTGTCTGCATGTTGGTTTCAATTTAAGCTATAAAATTTAAGAGTATCTGTAAGGTACTTTGTTATTCATTTCATAACTAAGAAGCCTTTTGAACTTAGACTTTATTGCTACTTTCACCATTGTTATAATATAACGACAAAGGTTTATTTAATTGTTATTGTTACACACACACACACACACACACACACACACACACACACACAAAACCTACTGAGTCCATATAGTGTTGTTCATATATACATGTATTCAGGCATGACCACTGTAGTTGGATAATCTATCAGGGGGCTCCTCTCATCCCTGAAGGAAACTGATTCTTCTCTCAGTATTACTCTTCATCTAAGAGCAGGGTCTTGTGAAATTTATCATCCACATTAGCATGTCAACTAGTATTATCATTGTACAGGTCTTGTTTAGGAAACCATATTGTTTAGATTTCATGGGTGCTGCTTCCTTGTTATGTCTAAAAGATTCTGTCTAGCAGCAGACACCTCTGAAATGGCAGAAGGATGGGCACAGGAGGAGTTGAATGGGGTGGAATGATGTAAATATAGAACTCATGTATAAAATGCTCCAAAAATTAAGTAAAAAGAAAAAAATTAAAAATATGTGTGTGGGCATTATTCTTTCAGGGTATCGTTTAAGATCCTCTAACAAGTACTAAAAAAGTTCAAGCATTTCTTTTTTTCAAGACAGGGTTTCTCTGTGTAGTTTCGATGCCTGTCCTGGATATTGCTCTGTAGACCAGGCTGGCCTCGAACTCACAGAGATCCGCCTGGCTCTGCCTCTTGAGTGCTGGAACTAAAGGCATGCGCCACCACCGCACAGCAAGTTCAAGTACTGTTAGTTTTCACTAGATTTGTGAAGGTTAGTCCTCAACAAGTAAAGCTGTATACCATACGATGTATAGCCATTAGGAGGGACATGCAAGGGGTTGTGGGAATTAAGTGAGTAGGAGATCCACATGGCACAAAGCGCATAAAAGTCAGTGTTTGGATTGTATGGATAAACCATAATCATGAGATGAACATATATTCCTGACTCTGAGACCAGAGAGAAATACCTCCATTGGGTCCTTAGAGAAGATGATGTCAACTCATATTGTGTCCTCAAGAACATCATACATGTGAGTATATGCAAGAGAAGTGCCCAGTGGATGTTTCTTCTAATGTTTCCTAAAGCAGGATGAGAGTGTTGTGGATAGAAATTCTCCAGCTACATGAGAGTCTAAAAACAAATGCAGTCTAGCAAGAGCAAAGAGAAAAGCACACTCTGGGAAATACTCCATGTGAATCTCCTTACACGGACTGCAGCAAAGAATGTAGACTACAGAGATCAAGTTTAATTTTAAAAGTTCATATAACATGCACAGTATATAACTATAAAGTGGTCTGAAGGCTGGAACTAGGAGGTGATGGTCAAAAGGTATGAAGGTCAAAGAATAGGGGGCTAGGAAGTTACATGAAGCTCCTCTGGGAACAATGGGCTTATCACAAAGGGTATAATTTGAGATGTAAAAGGTTGGTTCTAGTGTTCAGCATATTCAGTACATAATTAGGAACGACAATGATGACCACAGGAGGAGTAACCAAAGGCTTAGGCTCCCATGCAATGGGTTATTATTAATCTGTAAGCATTAGACCAAGGGTACACCAGCCCTACTGACTGATCTTGATGACCAACCATTAATTTCCTTGGGGAGAAATTAGCTACACTCAAGGCAAAGAAATATATATATATATATATATATATATATATATATATATATATATATATATATATATATTTAATGAAGAAGCTAAGGTTGTTAAACTGAGTGGCATCTCAGGTCTTTCTTTCCTCTACTTTCTAAGCCTTCCTGCAAAACAAAAACAAAACAAACAAACAAAACAAAAACAAAAACCCAGGAGATGGCAGTTGGTACAGTCATGCTTGAGAATGAGGGGAAGTCTGACTTTCCAGGTGGTCAAATTGCATCTCAAGTACCAAGAGTCAGTGGATTCATCCTGGTGTACCTCACAAAACCTTAGAACCTCGAAACACCAGGAAAAAGTAGAGGTAAAGGAGCCAGTCTGATGGAATATATGGTACCTTTGACCTCAAAACAATAATATTAAAAAGCTGATGGACTGATTAGGAAAAATTAATTCTGAATACATATGCTATGAAACAAATGAAAAAAAGATTAAACTGTTCTCTTTAGGAAGATGTTTTAAAGATGAACATGAGAGGGGCATTATTTTTCTTCAACATTTAAGATAGCTATCGTGTTCTAATGGGAAAGACAACAGTTAAGTCAATGAAGCTAATATATTTTGTTATGACTTCACTGTGAGAAGAAAAGGTATCACTAAGCTTAATCATCCTCTGCTATTGTAGGAAACTAAAATGTAATGTCAACTATTTATCAATGTCAAGAAAAAGTATTATTGAGAAATAGGAAGGTCAAGATGATTGAGGTTACATGGAATATTGGAACTTTCCTTGAATATTTTTCATAATATGCCTTTTAAATTTAGTGCATAGATTATTGTGATTAGTATTAGCATTCATTAAAGTCCGAATAAACAAATAAAATTTGAGGGAAGGGAAGTAAGGAGACTAAGGAGAGAGAAGCTCCAAGTAGGCAGGTTACAAATAGAGGACCTAACATATTTTGTTGAAAGAACATCAAGTCTGGATGCCATTACCTTCTCCAATGGCAGTCACTGACACTAATCCATCAAAGGCTGCCACAGAGTAAGACAATGTTGAAAAGATTGAGGTTTTTGGTTATTGACTCTTATACATCAGGTTAGATAAGAACCATAGCAAAGAATGACAGAAGATGTACTGACCTGACTCCAGGGAGCAGCTGAGTCCACAAGCTTCACAGCAGATCCCCCAGAGCTCCTTGGTTCTTTCAAGGGGGGGAGGAGGCCAGAGAGCTCCATGCATGCTCAGGACCACACACAAGTTCCTGGTAGTGCCCACACCACACATCCCATTTTCTAATATTCAGTTTCTACTCCTTGGCATCACAGTATCTGTATGTGCCAAGAAAATCATCGCTTCTAGATAAAGCCAAGTTGGAAATGTAGTTGGAAGATGGAAAATTGTAGAAAGAAATGTGAGGAAGAAAGTGATAAAGGAACCTGAGGAATAGTATGAATAATGAAGGAAGGGACTAAACTGGGGGGAGGGGCAAGCTGGATATAGTTTGTTAGAACCTTTGTTCATTTTTACTGACACAACAATATACTTTTTCTTATAAAAAATAATCTAACTTGGATATGGTTTTAAAGTATGTATATACTCATCTTCTTTTGAGAAGTTAAAGTCTCTATGGGTAACTGCAGAAGAGAGAGGCCAAAGACTAACTAATACAGCGAAGGACTATGAACAAAGTTGAGATAGATGAGGTGGCCATGCCTCTCCCTGGGCATTGAGCAGGTGTGGTACATTGTTTAAGCCTTGGTCAATCTATTGAAAGTCCTGTTAATGTTAAAATAAGTTCTCTAAGTTTATGTTGTAAGCACTCCATCTAATGTTGATTTTTTTTCGGTAAGAAAAGACACTGAGGATCGGGTAATTTGAATCCTTAATTAGCACCTATTAGACTCTCCCTTGTGCCTTAAACAAAGGGACTATTAGTCTAATAGCCAGCTGGAGTGCTCTTATGCCAGGGCCAGCCATCTTGAATACTCCATGGACTCTTTGAGACACCTATCCTAAAGGTTATAGTTCTGATTGCCCTGGCTCCTGAAGGTGTAGTCAACCAACACTTTTTGAAATTATCTGTACTTGATTTTTTTTTTTAACTGTCATGAACCAGCATGAACTGTAGATGACTGGGTGGTCATTTCCACCTTGGTCACAATAAAAGCTCGTCCCCTGCAGAAATAACTTCTGTGACAAGTGCTAGGTGGCAAGGCAAGGCTGTGGCTGTCCTAAAACACCAACCTTAATGACATTGACTAGTACAATGGGGCAGGGCTCTGATCTCTCCAAGAATGAAGAGTTGTGATTGGTTCAAATAGATGTCATTTGTCCAAACACCTCTTCCCAGGCAATGTAAGCAGTCTGCTACTGCTGGGTAAAGTGAGTTGGCTGGGGAACATTCTTGGGTTGCTTCTACTGATGGTGGAACTTCAGACTCAATAAAAGCTTTTTCCGGAGTGGTCTTTTCTTGATTACATTCAGTAGTGCAAGCTGAGCTGGAAACATGAAGAATGAACACAATAGCTCACTAAAGGAGGGAGGCAGGAACAACAGAAAGAGAAGCTTGACAAGTGATTGACAGCTGAAAAAGTGTCAGCCTCTGTAGAGGCTTCACAGATAAAGAAGCAGCTGACTTGAAGGTAGCTGACATCCGAAGAAGCCAGCCAGGTGCACACAAATCTAATAGCTCCTGGCCTCCAATGGCCAACCCTACAGACTAGAAGGGCCCCGCTTGTATCCACTGCCTGGTTCCCACTTCCAGCCCTAACTTCTGAGCACAGTTCATCGACAACTTCTGTTCTACAGATGACTCTCCAGAGGTGCAGTGCTGGCCTGCTCTGATCTTGCTTCCCTCCACCTGGCAATCTCACCATCTATTGGTGCCCATGCCTGCCTGAGTGATTCTGTTCTGCCTAAGGGCTGAGCTGCTGAGCTGTCCACGGGTCATGGGGTGGCTCCTGATGTCTACCTCATTCCTGACTGTAGTCTGGACAGATGCAGGAGCTACAAGTCATCCTGGAAGTGGCCACCAAGTTGTGGAAGGGATCAGACAGCTCCCTGCCTGCAACTGAAGCAGCTGTAAGCTGCCAGGGCAACACAAAGAAGAGAAGCAAAAATAGAGATGGATAGGGGAGAGCAGAGAGCTGCTAAAGCCTGTAAGGAGCCTGAGAAGAAAATCTGCAAGCCCTGGTCACCAGGACAAGTCCAAAGAGTAGCAAGTCGCCAAGGCCAAGTTCTCAGACCTCCAACTTAGACCTGTTGAAACTGATCTTTGCCAAGAGCCTAGGGTTCTGATACACAAGGCCTGTGCAGTTGTTACAACACTTGTAAGGCTGAGCACCTTGAAGACTGAGGCCTTCAAAGGAACTGTGACATTAGGTTATACCAGTTGCCTGCTTCCACCTGCCTTACTGATGCCCCATCCCCATCCCCAACCCCAACCCCAACACACACACACACACACACACACACACACACACACACACACACACATGAACTTCTCTTTTACCCACACAGTACACAGGGTCAAGTTGAATTCAGAGTCTCAGCTTCCCTAATCAGACAATAATGGTGAGAGGAGAAGATACCTGCTGGTACTTTTGACCTAGAAATCAATTTATAAATAGCAGGTCACCTCTTTGCCTATCTAATTGTCCAGAAAAAGACAAATACCACTAACACAGTCAGTTGGAGGGAGGTAGAATTTCTAATGTATGTAAGGTCTTTCCAATAACCACACCAGTTTTGATGAAAGTCCAATAATCCTCAAAATAGAGTTGGGAAAGAATCTTTAAGTTTTAAATCTCAAAATAATTTCTAGCTCCGTGGCCAAGAACCCAAAGATGTTTTATCCTGCCAACAACCAACCCCCCAACCACACAGTTCTCCAGTCACTAAAAATGACATCCTGATTGTCTTTGTTTACTTTCGCGGTTAGTTGGGAAGAGCATCATCTTGTCAGCCTTCACGAGTTAAAGCCCTTCTAGAGATGATTGCGGTTCATTTGTCCACCCACTAGATACGAAAATAGCCTGCTGTCTTCTCAGAATGTGCATTCTCTCTCCAAATCGTATTTTATGCCAAGTTTCAAAAGAGAAGGAGCCACACCAGCATTGAATTTATACCAAGTTCCGGTTCGTATTTCTAGCACCCGTGCGTGGTAGACAGGTGGACGGTGGTTGTGCGTCAGTTGGCTTCTTTGCCACTGCTTCTTGTCAGAGATGAGTTTGCTAGACTTGGGCTAAAAATGAAGTTGACTGCAAAGTCAAAGAAACAGTGGGTAGCAACAATGGTAATTGCCAGTGAATAAATCCCAGCAAACTGTCCAGTGATAGTTTGCTTTATGGGACAGTTAAGATTTCTCCTGTGTTTAGGGGTTATCCATTAATGAATGCCAGTAATGCCTCACCTAAGAATTTCTGGTTTATATGAGTATGGCATAAACTGAGAAATAATCTAAAAACAAGAACATCCAATCCAAAGAGAAAAAAAAGAAAGTTTGTTATCAGTACAAACTCTGTGTTCCACACTCTAGATGTTAGGGCTATTGATCCTGCACCTAAGATTCACTCAGAACACAAGAAATGAAAGAATGTGGTCATTTAGGTGTACTGGCATAATTTTAATCATACTATCAATTATTCAAGGGCAGAAGAAAATCAGTGCAGTGGAAATAAAGGATAAGAGAAGATACACAGCACACATATTCCCTCGTAGGTTGTGTTAAAGAATTTTCATTAGATTTTTGGATTAGTGAGGAATTGTGAGGGGATCAGCTTTAGAAGAAGAAGCTGAGTCATGCGGTGGATATATAGTGGAGTTAGTTTTTCTTATATTCATAAACAAATAGAAGACTCTTCTTCCAAATAGGGTAGAAGTTAACAGCCAGGGAGCATTTTTTGTGGGGGACACAATCACAGGGTGCTGCTTGCTGAATAGCAAATAATAAAATCCACAGGCAAAGGAAAGAGCATCAAGGAAGGTAGAAGTTTCCCTCTTCAGCATGACCTGTATGTGCGAAACAAACCAAGGTTCTCGGACAGTCTCTTAGCGCAGTGACTCACCACAATGCAGTGAGGATGAGAAACATGTTGCCTTGTCCTTCACTCATGAATGCCAGTGACTCACTGAGATGCAGTGAGGATGAACCAGTGATTCAATGCAATACAGTGAAGATGAGAAACATGTTGCTTTGTCCTTTACTCATGAATTCTAGTGACTCACCAAGATGCAGTGAGGATGAGCCAGTGACTCACCAAGGTGCAGTGAGGATGAGACACATGTTCTGTCTTTACTCATCAATGAACTATCTCAGTCTTTTCTTTATGAAATGTGATAGTGTTCTGAAGATTTCTTGACTCAAATACATTTTATATTAGGAATCACAGTCTAGACTGTAGCTACAGCAATAAATACTTCTGCAAGTTTGGAACCCCCAAGAATGAGTAGGCCTGCTGCAAAATTCCCATTTTATAGATTCATCCACTATAGCTGGCATGAAAATGTCCCCATAAGGGTTGAATAGTTAAAATTCAAAGTGCGTGCAATATAACAATGTAGGTTGAGTGAAGTTGTATATGTAATTTAAATGTCTAGGCCCTTGCCTTTTTATTGCAATGCTTCATAAAGTTTAGCTAATAGAATATTCAATGTGTCCTTAAATGTTTAGATAATATATTTGTGAAGAACCAATGTATTGTTATATGAACAATCTAAACTGTGAATACATTTTTCAAAAGATAAAATAATATTCATAGAAAAACAAATAGTAGATTGATCTCATTTGTAAATCAACAGGAAATTGAGGTCTTGGCATCTCTGGTAGGCATTTGAAGTTTCATTTGAATGTTAAGCTTAAGGTTTAGCCACCAAGAGCTTTTAATGCAAGTATCACACAGTAGTGGAACTGACTGCATTTAAAATGGTGCCATGAACACAATAAAGCAGTCAACAAATTGTAAGTATTGTTATGTTACACAGCAAAACATAGTCTAGGCACCCACTTCTAAGGGACATGAAATGGAGTGAAGACATATGACACTGATTATTCTTTGCTCCTGGGTTTTGTTCCATATATATTACTTTTTATGTAGTGATACTGAGGTGACAATAGCATTTAATTCCAACATAAGCAAGATTAAATAGCCCCCAAAGATGTCTCCTCATGGTCATCATATGTTTGATGAGACTATCCTTGAGACAACTTTTTTGGCATTACTGTTCTATTCCTTTTTCTTTTCAACACCACTAAAACAAAGTCCTTAGGAATTTAGAAGCGAATCCTACAGACTACTTCTGTTTACCAAAAGTTTCCATGAATAGTTCAGCATGACATGCTCAGGTATTCTTTCCTTAACCTAAATCCTCCTGTAGGGATGGACCTTCCAATAACCGAAAGAAAATGCCTTTCACAGTCTTTCAGCTCAATACTCACACCTCCTCCTCCATCACATTTGACATCTGGTTGTTCTTCGTGTCTTACTGCACCTCAAAAGTTCCGTAGAGCCTCTCCCATTACATGTTAGTTAGCACAGCCCTTCTCTCCAGGATATTGCTGTTGCTTCTTTTTAAACCTTTTCAGCTTTTAGCTTCCTCTTGAAAATCTACTCTTACAGACCTTGTATTAGTTGTATTACTGTAAAACAGTAATCCCAATTTTATTGGCTTTAATCACTCTGCCTTATCATCTTGACAATTTGGAGATGAGAAATCCAAAGTAGACAAGCAGTGGTATGCCTCTTCTGGGAAATTCCAAAGAGAATTCCATGGCCAGACACCTACCTGCTTTCCTGAGCTCCTGGACTCTCCCCCAAAGTTTTCGGAGTGTGGCATCTTTGTTCTGGCTCTCCCTTTCTTTGGTATCATCGCCACATCTCTGGCTCTCATGCCTTCTATCTTCCTTTTAAGGACCTCTGCGATATTCCAATGAGCTGAGACTCCTCGATAACACAAAATGACCTCCCTACCTAGATAGCCCTAATGAAATCACACTAGTAAAATCCCTCTGGCCAGGTAGTCCACTCTTAGATTTGAGGAATGCAGGAAACACTTTGTAGAACCTTTTTCCTTACTCATCACAGAGCAAGAGTGACTTCTTCCTAAAATGCAAATCTAGTCTGGCTTTTGTTCTTCATTGGGCACTCATGACTTCCAAGGGACCAGGAATAGCTTCAAAACTTTTCTGACCTCAATCAATAATTAAACATACATATTTTTTATCATGAAACAACTTACACACACACACACACACACACACACACACACACACACACACACACACACACTCTCTCTCTCAAATAGAAATCCTTACAAAATAACTACTATGTATAATACACTCTGATATTTTCTTGTTCCATCCTGTTAATTTAAAAAATGCTGATGATGACACACTTTACTCAGTTCCTGACAGCTCAGCAGTGGTTCTCAACCTGTGAATCAGGACCCCTTTGGGGGTTGAGCACCCTCTTCACAGTGGTCACCTAAGACCATCAGGAAAACGCAGTAGCAAAATTACAGTTATGAAGTAGTAACGAAAATAATTTTATGACTGGGAGTCACTACAACATGAGGAACTGTGTTAAAGAGTTGCAAGCATTAGGAAGGTTGAGAACCACTTAGAGGGTTACCAATCACAGTTACAGGGTTACTGCCATATAGGCAAATTGTGCACTCATGAAATAAACTACCTGCTGATCCCAAACAGACCACATTTTCTCATGGTGTGTACTTTAAGCTATCCTTTGGTCCCACAGAATTTTCATACCTTCATCTACTGGTAAAATCACTTCCAAACTGTGCCACTCTTAGGAGGCTCACTTGATTTCCTTTAATCACTCAGGGGACCATCCCAAGGCCGGCACTTGTAACTTCCCAGCCTAGAATGATGTCTTTGTTAGAGTACTGTGTATGTCTCTCTGTGTTTCTCCCTTCCTCCCTCCCTTCCTCCCTCCCTTTTCTTGCCCCTCTTTCTCTTTCTTCTCTTTCTTTCTTGCCTTTTCTCCTTTCTACCCACAAATTTCTGTTTCTCCTTTTATCTCACTCCTCTTTCTCTCAATCTTTCTTTCCCCATCTCTTCCTCTCTGTGCTTTCTCCTTATCACTCTCCTCTCACACAGACCCCCCCTCTCTGTCTGTCTGTCTTTCACCACAGTACAGGACACACATCTCTGTGTTTTCCTCTTCTTCCTGTCCTTTCTTTCCCTACTGTCTTCCCTCTCATTTCCCTTTTTCTCTTTCTGAAGAGATGATCATAGTAGAATGTTAAAAAAGAAGAAGACATATAGGAGTGAGCAGAAACTTAAGCCCCCCTATAAGTAATCCTATAGAGCTGACTATTAATACTTGCATATTTTCAGATCTTCTGTTCCAATAGCTAGCTCTATGTACTTTGACAATAGTGAGTTTGTACTATAGAGCTTCTACGTTTTTGGGTAGCTTTGACCTAAATGATGACTAGGGGTTATAAACCAGAAATTTTGACAGAAAAAGCGATCCTGGACAACCTTCATTGTAGTCTAATAAATGTTCATGATACATAGTAACTAAAGGTGTGTTCCTGTGAGAAAGAGAAATGTAAACAATTGTTAAGAAAGAAAGGGATGACTTAGAAATAGCATGTGGCCTTCAAATTTACCAGACATTTGTGTTTGGACTGATTATTGTGTCTTAACATCCTCATGAAGCAGTTTTCTCAACACTAAATGTAATCTTAGAGAAACTGCTTAGTTCTTTCAAGCCACTAGACTGGTCTTAATATGAGGTTCACAGCAGAGTTTCTTGGGGTGGGAGGGCTCTGTCAGTCATAGGTACCCATGACTACAGCAGCCTCCTCAATCAGTCATCAAAAGCGAGTGTGGGGATTGCTACTTTTAACATGTTCCAGTGCTTAGTAAAGCCTGCTCACCATTACACCAAAATTAAGAAAACCTTCAAAAATGAATCTACCAAAAGAGCTCTGTAGGGACCCAATAGTAGCAATGTAAATTCTCTCCAAAAATCAGTTCCTTTACAAAGCCCTGACCCCAAGGATTCTCTAGACGTGACAGGCAGAATTCTTGAAATATGACTCAATCATGACTTTTTGATAATCATGGAAACTGACAAGATTAAATGAGTACATCTTACATCTGGTTTTTGGAAGACCTGAACCTGAATAGAAGACTTCTAGTACCCATACCACAGCCTCCCTGTTCTCTCTTCCTTACCCAAACATGTTCTACCTTATCTGTTGGACTGCCTATTTCAAGCCATTGCTTCCTCATGCTCCATGCTGTTTTAATCCTTGCTACTTTACTTTCAGAAGACAAACCTTGAAATCAATTTCTTTATAAAATCACGTTTGGTCTTTAAAGAGAAACAAGCCTGGCTTTAAGGTAATTGTGAAAAGTGCAGAGTACTGGGATCTCCTTGGCTAACTGTGTAGGACTTAGAGTTTGCATGTAATTTTGTGGCCTATAATGCCCAAGTTTGCCTGCTGGAATATTCTGATAAGAGAAGCAGCAAGGTTTCCAAATTGAAGTACCTTGATAGGAACCAGAGCTGCCAAATCAGAGAGAACACTGATTAGTAACTAACTGTGAATTTCCTTTTACTCCAATTCCTATAAAATAAAGCGAGTAACAGTGGAATGTCATATTCAGAAATGAATTGTTTTTCACAATGATTTAAGTACTTTTTTAATACATTAGATCTTTTACAATGTTTTTCTAGCCTTTTAATTATTTAGGATCTTGTATTGTGTGTTACATGAAAGTAGGTTGAGAGGTACTTTTCCAATATTGAATTTTTTAAAAACCATTAATTCCCATTCTATAAACAGGTAAAGCAAACTTTATTTTTCTGGCAAAAATTAGCTAGCTTCTCATGACTGAATTTCATTGCAAAAAATTGTAGGGCCATGTCCAGTGCAGACAGAACTAGCTCTTTCTGGTTTCTGGTCTAGGATTTTCCAGTGCCCATGTTAGCTGGAATCTCCAGAGATCAAAACAGAGCTGACTTTTTCCATAAACCATTAAAAGCATTGATAAATTTTATACCATGAAATCTGGATACTTTTTACCAGGAAAGGAAGTAAGATTTACTTGAGTTTACTATCTGTGTTTTTTTTTAAAGCATGTTTTAATGAACATTTATGGTTGTCAACTAAGCTAAGAGAAGTCATCTTTTAAGGGAAAACGTAAGTCTCTTGTAGCTGGAATAGAGCTGGACAATATTCACTTTTCCATTAGGATTCCATGCATAAAATGGTTTAGTCCCAAGCACTATTATCCCCCGATGTTCCCTCTATGTTCCCTTTTCTCTCTCCCTCCTTCTTTTTAGAAAGGTACCCCATGATGTCTAAGTTAATTAGTTTGTATCTGGAAAGGGAACAAATTGAATTGTACATGTCTCTGTGCTGATGCATGAGTACCCATTTTCCTGCCACTTGACTGCATTTGGCCCCATTGCTTAATCTACCCTTTCTTGCTATCATACTGCTCCCAATGGCCCTGTGGTGTATTTAATAATGGGAGTAAGGGTGGGGATACTAGATAGCAATCTTCAGTCAGTTCCTCAAATATAAAAGAGAGACTTTTGACTCTTATGACACTTCTAGAGCAATTTAGATAACTTTTAGAATTTAAATAAAAATTATCAGGTGCCGGCAACATTGGATGATCTGGAGAAAAGCATAAATAAGTCACCAAGTACAGAAGAAGCCTCTTGTGTTTGGGGATAACTCACGTTGGCCATGTTTAATAATAAACATTAATTTTACACTAATTTAGGGTAGAGCTCAGTCAGTTTCAGCTTCATTTTGTGGAGTGATAGCCTTAGGCTTGCTCCATACAGACTGAGTGACCTCTGGATATGCCTAATTTTCAGCCTCTGCCTTATGCATCCAGCCCAAATTTATGTCTTTTATTTATAAATAAATGGCTAATTTTCCTCATTCTCAATCCTACTTTATAAGAAAAAAGACTTAAATAAATAAATAAAATAGAACAAGAGAAAAACTGTGATTAAAATAGTGGAAAACGAATTCATGATCTGATAGTTCTCTTTCTTTACATGGGCTATTAATTTCAGAGCATCTGTGCCTGAAAGTTCTTACCTGCCCCCAAAATTAAAAATCACTGTTATTTGACCTGTTCCTACACCGATATTTAATATCTAATGTAGTTATTAAAAGATAACAACAACATTAACCTTCCAATACCCTATTGTTTTGCAAGTCAATATTACCAATAATTTACATCTTGCAGTCAAATCTCTTGTAGAATGCAAAAGCTTCTTTTTAAACAAGTGATCAAATTCACTAAATGATATATGTATTATTATCATGCTTCTGATTTTGAGTCAATGATCTCTGTGATCATTGCTACTATTGGGGGTAAAAATGGTTTTAATCCCTTTGTAAAGTTAACTTAGAGAAGATTCCAGGGACCACCTCAGTCATCATTGTCTATCTTTCTCCATTGCAACCTTTTACTTTTATTTATTTGTGTCTCTTTACGGTTTAACCACCTTGGACATTTCATTCACAAGTAGGTTTTTCTGGCAGAAAGAACTTGTAAAACATATCAACATTTTAGCAAACCGTACAACCACAACCATCATTTTCTTTTCATTTATTTGAGGTAAAGGATGATATTTTGGGAGAGTATAGCCATTTATAAAAACATCCTTATTTCTTTATCTGTTATGTTTCAAACAGGAGTGATTACTAATGATTTATAGCCATATCTTGAAAAATATTTCCCAAATTGGATTCCACATCAATGTTTTCATCATTCTATGAGAAGTTTAAGAATTTAAAAACTCAAATTATGTATGTAAAAAAGATATGCAAAACTAAAGAGCAACTAGGAGGCAGCTTGCATGTACCACTTCAGTGAGGGCCCGAGCTTACCAAGTTACTTGTGACAACACGTTTGGTCATTATAACCTTCTGTTCTCAAAAGCTTCATTTGTTAGTTGAAGAAACTACTGTGGAGAAGTTGATTGATTTGCCCAAAGTCCCCAGCTCAAACCATGGAGATGAACCACTAATAAGCATCTCTCGGTCCTATGGTCTCTTTCCTTCCCCACCACTGGTAAAATTGTCGGCATCAGAATGTGCAGATCCTAGACTCAGTTGCCAAGCCTAGTTAGGAAGAACTTCTGAAACTGCTACACCTTGCTGTCAAAAGCAATTTATAAATAAACTGGTGACAAGGGGTTGGTATCCTACTGTTTCCCTGAAAGGCAGAGGTAAGAGGACATCCCAGGCCAACTCTGAGCAACATCAGAATTCTAGTGGGTGATTGCAAAAGGAAAGAAACCTCTCTCCTTCTGGTCACATTTTTCAGCAGCTTGCAACATCTTTAGGTACCAAGAACCATCCCTTCATCTTTCCATGAAGTATGATGAATTTAATCAAATGCAACCTTACACTCTTGCCCATCTGCCTGCTTCCCATGCTGTGAGGTAACTCAGCAGGTTGTGCTTGTAGCCTGTGGCTTGGAGCAGAGGGAAAAACACAGGGGGCACAGTGTAGCCTTATTAGCACAGCACAATCCTTGGCCTGCAGTAACCAGCCCAAGCGGTGTCCTGCTGGAGATGCTTCAGTGTTTCCTGAAGAAGGTCCTTAAGTGCCCACACCTCTGCTCTGATTCTCCCATCAGGTTTTGCAGGCAGCACAATCTGCAGAGTAAGAAAAATACTGTCTGGCACAGGAACCCTAAAAGGACGTTTTGCATGAAAATGGGAATTTGAATGATAGAACACTAACACCCATCCTGGCTTCCCAATCCACCAGCCATGTTGACAGTAAAATTGAAATGTGAGAAAATGCTTTTCTGGGCTGCTAGATATTTCCTGAAATGATTTAAGCTAGTTTGCTCTATTTGCAATGCTGCAATTTCATAAGGTAGTTCTTGACTATGAAAACCTTTTAAAAGCCCTAAATTCTGCTTATATGTGCCTTTTATTCCCCAGAAAAAAAAAATTTATATGTCCTAGATAACCTTTCTTCTTAAATTTGAAGTAGGAGGTGTTATGATGCATGCCTTTAATCCCAGCACTAGAGAGCCAAAGATAGATGAATCTCTGTGAGTTCAAGGCCAGCCTGGTCTACATAGTTCCAGGGCAGCTAGGGTGACACAAAGAGACCATGCCTCAAAAAAAAAAAAAAAGTTATTTTCTTAATTTGTTGTAGCCCACTGTTTCCTAGTGACTGTACCCAGCAGGACTGCATAAGAGGTTGATTGGACCACAGACCTGAGTATCAAGTGTTTGTAAGGGTCTGCACTTGACTATAACTAGCAAGGGGGAGGTCTTTTGCTCCACCCCTTTGCATTGTTATAAACAGACCTTTGGAATAAAGTTCTGGGCCAGTGGATAAGGATCCAGGCCCACCCGAGTCTATCCTGTGTTTTCTCTCCCCTCTTTATCTCTAACTAGGTCTCTTATCACTCATTCCTCAAGAGTCCCTGGAGTAAATAAATGTGGGGGCTGGTCTGCCACATTAATTTAAATTTGAAATGTTAACATAATGTTTTATAAACTATAGAGAACCTGTCCTGCCTCATTTCTAGTGTAGACACACATCAACATCGATTTTTTCTCATTTTTCTGATTTACTCTTATTTTCTGTTGACCTAGAAATTGTAGGGTTGGTTCATTTATAACTCTTAGAAGTTTGCTTTTTCTGACAGCACAGACTGTGACCCTGATTCTGTAGAATAAATGCTATAGATGTTATTCTGTCCATCAGCTGTTATTGGGTTCCAGTGTCTGATTTTAAATGTTGTATTCTTGTTGCTTTTCATTAGGGTTTATCTTTTTCAAAACCGACAATGACAATAACAGTATGAAGGGGACCCTGAGTCCCACAGTGTTCCCTGAGTCACACAGTGCTCACTATCTGCTCTCCACTTTGGCCTTCCCTGGTAGTGTGGCACTCCCTTTCCAGAAGGAAGTCCAATCCTCAAGCCAGGATGATATCCAGTTTGTGCAGGTGAGGATGTGGCCCCATTTCCCTCAATCAACTTTAGTCCTGGGTTGAATGTAGATGCAATTCTTCTCTAAGAACTCCCTCGGATCCTCAAAGCTGATAGGAAGGCTGGTAGAAAGACACCACTGGGTGACGAAGATTTGCTGAAGCCTTCTCAAGGTGGACCATCATTATGTCCAACAAAGCCTTTCTTCAACTGACTTCTTAGCAAGCTTCTGACTCCAGCCTGTGATTTCTGTTTCTCTAGTTATAGAGATAAGTGCTAGTGTCAACTCAAGAGTTAGTCTCTGGTCATCACTAAAGAGGAAAGAATGAACTATTTAAGCAGCAACCAAGGCCAACTATAGGTAGTTCCTATACGTGACCAAAATGTGGAGACAAAACATAGGGTTTGTCATCTAAACAGCTGTGCAATCTTGAAGTCTGCTTTGAAATTTATCTTAAGAGGTCAAAGGTCACTTTATTCCTTGTAAAACCTGGCATTATATTATTATCTCATTAGGAAATTTGAAGTCCTGGAAGTCCCATGTGAGCATATCCTAGGCTGTCTGAGACCTCAGTCTGAATACTCTTCCATATTTTCTTATGACTCAAGAACTCAGAAACGAGTCCTGAACCACTTTAAATTGCCTTTGGTGTTTGTATTTTTAAATTTGGCTATAGTATAACAATGTTATAGTTTTGGTATTATTTAAGTTGAAGGATTGTTTTAAAAGAAACAAGGAATTGGACCCGCTTATAAAAGATAATTTCATATCATATTTTTGGCGTATGTGTGTGTATATTCATGTCTGTGGATGACATGTGTGCATGGATGCACATATGTAAATGTGAATGTCAAGGTTCAAGGTCAACAACTGGTAGCATTATCAATAATTGCTCACCACCTTGTATATCAAGGCAGGCCTCCCTCACTTGAACATATGCCTCATCAATTTGGTTAGTCGGGATAGCGAGCTTGCTACAAGGATCCCCATGTCTTTGCCTCCTGACTGCTGGGATCACAGGCAGGACACCAAGACCATGCAACTTTTAAGAAGATCCTAAGGATCTGAACCAGGTTCTCACAGTTGCATAGCAACTGAGTCATTTTCCCAGACCTGTGTATCATTCTTAGTACTTATGCTAGCTTGTGTTTTATCAACTTGACACAAGCTGGAGTGTTTGGAAAGAGGGACTCTCAATTGAGAAAATGGACCTGTACGGATGTCCGTAGTGTATTTTCTTAATGATTAATGGTTGACATGGAAGGCCCCAGAGCCCCGGGGATGATGTCACCCCTGGCCTGGTGGTTCTGGATGGCTTAAGAAAGCAGGCTGAGCAAACCAAGGAGAGCAAGCCAGTCAGCAGCATTCTTTGTAGCCTTGGCTTCAGTCCCTGCCTCCAGGTTCCTGCCTCGAGTTCCTACCCTCACTTCCCTGAACGATGAACTGGGACCTGAGAGCTGGAAGCTGAAAGAAGCCCTTTCCTTTCCAAGGGGTTGTTAGTCATGGAGTTGTATCACAGCTGTAGAAACCCTAACGAAAACAGCAGTTGTGATGTTTTTGAGTCATGCCAAGAATTCCTCCTTGCCAGCCATTTCTCAGGTAGCTCTTTTCCCTTTGCTTTCCATGGTGCTTCCCAGACAAACCCTGTCAATCTCAATTTCATGTTGTTCGCATCTGCCTCACAGCCGCCTTCCTGCTGTGTGCTCCATCCTCCTGTGTGCACTACACAATGAGACACTGTAGAGACATCTATTTTTCTAGCATTGGATTTCTACATGTTCATTCCCCATTGCCTTTCTTTCTTTATATTTTAGATACTTCACCAGATGTAAGCTTAGTTTTAAGTTTTTCTTGTCAGCTGAAGCAGCTTGAAATAGGGAAATTCTGCTTTGATCTTGAACTCGTTTACCCTATCAGGTCTTTTGCTTCATTAAAGATCATAGTAGTCACTGAAATAAGAGTGAGCAGAAATCTGTAGAGAAATCAATGAGCAGTACCAGCTGATAGTCGTGGTAGGTGTTTGACTGTGCATTTCATCTCTGAACACTGTTCTCTTTTTATGGCAGGGCAGAGGAAAGGAGAAAAGAAGTCATGCAGACACAGATGATCCTGAAGGACAAATGCCTTTCTTTTCTCCTCCTCTCTAGGGGATAGATGAGTAAGGAATAATGTTCTATTGATATGCCCAGTTCTGTATTCACATACTTCCTGTTGGGATCTGGCAGGCTGCCTTCAGGTCTTGGTTCTTATTGCTAGAAATAACTATGCATTCTCTGTTATTATTTAATGCTTATGGTTCCACTCAGAATGAGGTGTTATTTCATTTTCAAAATCAAGGCACCTATTCAGAGGGGTTAAAGGACATTTCTAAAGCCACCCAGTGTGTGCATCCCAGAGGTAAGGTAGGATTCCAGTTGTTCTAACTACAAAGCCTTTGCTCTTTGCATTTGTACCTGCTGCAGGGCCTGGGGTGTTCCCATTTATTGAATACTTGATACACACAAGCAATCTTTATGTTAATATGTGCTATTTAATTATTCCAACAGCCTTGAGAAGGTAAACAATACCATTATTTCAGCCAGAAAGTGAAATTCAAAGGAATTTAGCTACCCAAGATCATGTAGCTGGTATCAAGTCATGAATTGAATTTTTTGCTTCCATTCCATGTTATGAAGGCTGCTCTGGTACAAACAAGAATTTGCCCTCAGTAACCTTTCCCTTGTCTGTATATGATGATAGGACAAAAAAGTAGCTTTGAGTTTATATTGCTCCTTCTTAGAACCTGTTGAATTTTCAAATGCCAAACAAAAATCTCGGCCATATTCCAACACTGTTTGAGTCCCTTTAGAGAGGAAATGAGTGGTAAATACACAAGTGATAAATACCTGTCAGTGCGTTCACTCTCGGACCCATTTCCACTCTGTGTCACTATTTGTAGCAATGTTCTGCCCAACTGCCTATGCCATTTCCTGAGCCATGATTGAATATATCACATAGGTTTCCTGTCACTTTTGTTACATTTAAAACAAGATCAGGCCTAGTGAAGAACATTTTTAGGGTAGGATACTTATAGGCACACATCATTACAGATGTGTTCTATGGGGTATTTTACATCGTGATTGACTCTAAGGTAGACTATGCACTTTGAGTGACATGACCTGTCAGTGTAGGTTTATAGATTGTGATGAATGTATTATTGTGGTCAAGGGTGTCCATAATGGGGGATGCCAGGCATGTGTGGAAAAGGAAGCATATAGAGTCTCTATACCTTTTGCTCAATTTTGATGAGCATCTTAAACTTCTCTTAAAGTAAAAAAAAATGAAGGCCATCATTTAAAAACAAAAACTAAAGCTCAGGATGGTTGAATCTACCTGAAATCACCATTGTTATACCCAGTTTGGCGTTCATATTCATATCAGATCATCTAATCATAAGAAAGACAAGATTCCCAGACTGCTAGTAAAATAAGAAGAGGGGTTTTTGAAGCCATTTGTACATTCCGTTCCTCCTTTCCCTGGCAGGGACAGAAGGAATGTTGCGAGATGGGAGAGGCCCACCCACCTGGACAGATGCGAAGCTGCACTTCCCCCTTGGCTGCTTCTGGGCACCTGTCCTACAGCACAGTGCTGGTTTTCTGTGTAACACCTTCCTGGAGCCACCCGGGGCTCTCCTTGCACAATGGCAAGGAATGGAAGTTTAACCTTTCTTGACCTCCCTTTTCCTCATTAGAATACCTTCTATTTCGCCATGCTTAACTGTGAGACAGGCTTTCCGGCCGTAGATTAACTGCAACTTGTCTCCAGTACAACTCCTCACTGTGGTGTTTATTGTTTCTGGGGACACTCGTATAAAATAGCCATAACGCTAAATTTTGGGGATTTCTTTCTCTCTTCTGCCTCCCCCTTCTCAAATTGGCTGTCCTCCAGGTAACAGTTATTCCTATTCAGTGCAGATCAACTCCCCATTACATGATTAGGTACCATCCAACCTGCCACAGCTCTGGGCTTGTGTTGATTGAAAGCTTTCATCCTTTGTGAGGAATCGCTTTGAATCTTAGCAGCCACCTTAAGGTAAAAGTCTCACAAACAAGCCTGTTACCCTGTAAGCCTAGTGAATTTTATCTGATGCAAGCATTTTGTATTGTACTCTGTGAAGAAGAAAAATCAGCCACCTTGACTGAAAGTTCAAAATTGCCTGCATTTATGTATTTATGCCTCAGGATTTCAAAAAAAAATGAGCATAATCAAATTCCTGCTGGGAAGAAGCATGTCAAAAAAGATTAATTAGAAGGAAAGTAGAAATGGTGTGTCTGTCTTTGTGCTAAACAATCATAGAAAAACAAAACTCCTTAAATGAAATGAGAAAAAATGCCTTTTACAGTTTGGGTAGTGAATTTTGTTAAGTTCATAAAGAGAGTTCATCTGAGTGTTTAAGTCATGTTTACTAAAAAGTGTCTTGGAGTTTCATAAGCAGAAACATAGAATAGGGAAATACGTCAGGGTGTTACTGACAGCAGAGTCAAAGACCCCCTTAAAAGAGCTATATATGGCTGTTCCTCTCTGCCAGGAAAGATGAATTGCCATGGCAACACTACTATGAAATAATAGGTCAAGTTTTATCCTTCTGCCTCAGGCTGAATTTATTAGGCTTTACTTAGAAGTAGATGCCATTGTAAAATGAAGGTTTGAGTATTTCACAGCTAAACATTATAGCAAGTTAAATCTGATCAATAAGATCTCTCATACTAGGATAGATGAACACTTAGCTTGATTAAATGAGTGCTTAGAGGCTAGCTTATTACCGTTCTTTTCTGAAACATGGGCTCCTTCTCATCGATGTGTGTGTAACAAAGTGTGTGTAAATGGATTCACGCTGATTGTTTGAACAAGGTCGGCAGGGGAAAGTGGTTTGTAAATTTTATTTTAATGGATGACTAACTGTGATAAAGAAAAAGTTCTTATATCACTCCCAACAAAAGTATGCAGCAAGAAAACATAAATTTTTTAAGACTCCTATTTTTTTTTTTTTTTTGCTCTTCTCATAAGACTAAATCGAATGCTGCTTCGTGCCTATTTGTAGGAATGAAAAATTAAATACATGTTGGGGAAAGTAACATATTATAAAGTAAGATGTCTAATCATTATTTTGCTTTTTAAGGGAGCTGTGTCTCCTTGTATGGTATGACATTAACTGTCTATTTTTAAACAGTATCTCCAACATTTAGGATTAAAATTCTAACGTGAGGAAACACATAAATCTTGTCACAAACAACAGTGTTCCATTCTCTAATGGGAGCTAATTACGAGAATAGGTAGGTAGGTAGACAATCCAATGTTTAAAAGACCAGTATATATCAAATCGTCTCTTTAAATGGTTGATTTTACTTAAGTAGAATATGGTAGTATATTTCAGCATTTTATCTTTCCTGATGGCACAGGGAGACAGTGCTTAGATCTCTCTGTAGGGCTACCTTTAATTTTCCTTATTTTTTTTTCTGCAGTAACTTAATAAAGGTTGTGCAGATAGCTGTGAAATTTCTATTGCTTTTGCTCTGCTCATGAAGATGGGAAATTGGGATCAGTGACCACATTCATTCCCCAGTGCAGCTTATTGAAGTGTCACAAACTGATTGGGCTAAACAACCAGCATTTATTGTCCCACACTCCTGGAGGCTGTGAATCTGACTTTGTAGTGCAGGCAGGGCCCTGCTTTCTGCAGTCTAGGAGAGGCCATCTTCCCTGCCTGTCCTCTAGTCTCTAGAGAGTGCCTGCAATTCTTGACATAGCCTCTCTTGCAGATGCATTGTTCCAATCCTATTCTATGCCTTTATGGTTTTCTTATTTATGTATATTGTGTTGTGACTCTGTTTTTGCTTGAATACCTTTTTCTTTTTTTAACTATATGTGTGTGGGGGTCTGGGGGAGTGATATGTGCATGTAGATGCAGGTGCCTACAGAGGCCAGAGGTATCATATCCCCCTGGAACTGGAGTTCTAGGTATTTCCAAGCTTTTTGACATGGGTGTGAGGAATTGAATTTGGGTCCTCTACAAGAGCGGTATATCTTCTTAACCAATGAGCCATCTCTCCAGCCCCTGTGTCTTCTCATTTCATGAAGACTCTCTCTTCACAGGCGTAGAAGGCACCTACGCTTGTATGATCTCACTTACGTTAGGTTGCATTTGCAAAGACCATTTCTTTAATGAACTCATATTTGCAGGGCCTGGATGAAATCTTTAAGATAACCAGTCCATAGCAATCACTGAGCTAAAGGACTCCATCTGTCAGTAGACTGTCTCTATCACAATTTTAAATCACTATGATGCCTGGTTCTTTGCAAATATTTTTTCCCAATTTTGAGTATTTCTTATTTTTGGAACAATGGTATTCTGCTTAATAAGGTTCTTTTAATGGATAAAACTTTGCAACATTCCAAATCTACCTAGAGTGGGTATATGTAACATATCTTTACCTTCCTGGCTATTAATAAATGCTTAATTGAGATTTATTGGGGGATGGATTGATAGTAATATCAAACTATACTGAAATAATTCAATCTTTCTTGTTTATTCCAAACAATTCCTTGAGGTAAAAGTGTAGTTACATATTAGTTAAAAGATCACCCCCTGCTTGACTAACACAAATGCTAAATGACTAGATCCTTATTCCACTTTCTTTGTGTCCATTTGGACACTCACTGGTGAAAGTAGGTTTTATGTCTTGGGTTAGAGTGTTTCTACCCAGTCCTCATTTCTGATGATTTCCCATGGACTTCATTTATTTTAATCAAATTACTTTTGCCATTCAGTTAATATGAATGCACTTTGATTTGGTTTCTCCACCTATAAAATATACCTGCTTTATCTCATGTCATTATGTTCTGTTCTTCAATCTAATTGTGTGAGTGTGTGTGTGTGTGTGTGTGTGTGTGTGTGTGTGTGTGTATAGACATTCAATAAATGCATTTTGATTGTGATTATCTTGTGTTACATTTCTTTGCTGATAGGTCATTCCATTTTCCCTTTAATTTGATGTGGAAATAAGTAGGGGAAGAAGAAATAAATTGTAGTGTAACCCATACTTTGCAAATGAAAGCTATTTCCGCAGTCTTAAAACTGTGCATTATCTCTGCTTGACTTCAGAATGCTTTGAAAGTGCTGTATATGCAGTTAAGAGAAAGTTCCATTGGAGAAAATCACTGAAGGCAAAAAACAAAGAAAGAAATGGTACAGTTCACATTGAAAGAGTTCTTAGCTACTTTTTATCAAGCTGCTAATATTTTCCATTTTGCAGGTCTGGTCTTGACAGATAGTCAAGCATTTGCTATCAAAACCACCATTACACCAAAAATGACTCCAGGAAACAATATTTGTATAGCAATATATTTGAACTAACTAAAGAGATTTTTTTTCTATAAAGAGAAGAAAAACAGTCTTGCTTGTAGAAGAAACATTTCTCATCTTGTAATCACATTCCCATCCATTATTTTCTCTATGAGGGATTCCCATGACATTTATAGGAAACCAACAGATATTCCCAGCTGTTAGTAAACCAAGCAGAAGAACAGCACTAAGATGTCTGAGCACAGTGAGGACAGACGCCATTTTCCCAGCTATCTTCTGGGCTGTTCATGTTTAATTACAGTACTGGCACTTGACATTATAAAATGTTCCTTTATTTTAAATATAACCTTTTATCATCATTAGTAAATGTCAAATGTAACGAAGTGTTTTGCTGACTTCCCAGTAGAATGGTAAGAAAATGGTATTACGTTTGCAATCCTGAAATTCTTTTCAATATCAAAGCCAGTACGGAGGCAGCTTGGTGTGAGATTATTAGACGAGGTTTAATGTTCATATTGTCCTCACATTGGGAGAAATTTTCCTGTGTGTGCTTCTTACTACATTTGCCTTCTTTGGTACAATTTCTTGTTCTGTCTGATTGCTTTAGTGACAAATACTTCCAATTGGATTGTGTTTCCTGTTTCAGTCAGAATGATGTTGGAGATTTGGCCCCATGCTGTGTCTTAACTTCCATCCAAAATCTTCTTCTGCCTTCTTTTTTTCTTTAAAGTTATTTCTCTGTCTTTCCCTCCTCCAAATTTTGATATGTAATGGTTACTCAACCCTGTGGTTTCCAGCAGCTTCCTGTAACATTTCAATTATAGTATAATGGAATCATGGTTTTTTTGCTCTCTCAACAATTAAAAATTGCCACGATGTGAAACTGATGTATTATAGTGTCTTTACCATCACAATAAAATTAACATCCTGTAAGAAGGGGACACTATCACCAGGAAAGGTCAGAAAGAAAAAGCCACAGTTTTTCAACATATTTATCAGCAGGCTCTGTTGAAAACACACTTGACAGAGGTCTGGGTCACCTTTCTCAGTGTCTCCAGTGTGTTTTCAAGTTTCCTCTATGACAAAATGAGAGAAAAGCTGTGTGTTGTGCAGAGAAGAGAGCCAGCATGGCATCGTCAGCCTGCACCAAAAAAAAAAAAAGAAAAGAAAAGAAAAAAGAAAAGAAAAGAAAGCTGTTTGAAGCTGCTTGAAGGGAGGAGGAGTACGCTGCATCCATGTATATGTTCTGAACAGTATGAAGTCAGGAAGAAGATGGGGAAGGTTTTAAATAATCTAATCTGACTAGAAAAAGGGGTTCTGCCCCCCAGAGAGACAAAACATCTTACCATGTCTTTGACTATCCCTTGCTCTTTTGAACACGTTCATCGGGACTTTGGCTCTGGCATTTTTTGTGTGTCTTCTTCTTGGTTTTATGGTTATATATACTGTTGACTAAATGAAGTGCATGATTTTCTGAGAACACACAAAAAGGCTCAACATTAGCTTCTTTCTGCCCAGTCAGTTTCTGTATTTGTTCCAATTATATGCAATTGATATCCTAGGCACCTACATTTTCATAATATTTATAAAACATTAAGCAAAGCACAAGAAAATATTGAAATAATTGCCAAGAAACCCTCATTATATTAGAAAGTAACTGGGAAGATTTTATTTCTATTATTATGGTTAGAATATGACTTCTCACTAATTAGCCATTTACATTGGAATATACATTTTTTCCTAATGATTTTAATACTACTTTACCTATTACAGATATTAATTGTTGCTTTCTCTGGCACAATATAAACATGCTTCTATTATACTTTCCTTTTCTGTTGTTTTCTAAAAGGGTTCTCAAAGCTTCCTCACAAGCTTTCCTTAATTGCTGTGCATTTGAACATTCTGATCTGTTTCATCCAAACTTGAATCCTTATTTTCTCTAATCAGAGCTTTAATCAGGCCAGTCCTGCCTTCTCCAGAGAAGCATGTGTTCTCGTTGGCTTTGTGGAGTCACACTCTTGGCTAAGTTGGTTCTAGGCCACTTAGTCTCATTGACTGAGCCCAGCCTCCTCTGATCACCCTCCTTTGAACCTGGAGTTGCTGAAGAACATGCCACACAAACTACTAAAGAGCTGTGCACAATCTTATGTTCCTCTCTGCTGCATTGCTGAATGTTAGGATCCAACTAGGAAGATGTCTATGGGTGGAATTCAAAATCCAACATGGGCTCCATGAGATCTCAATGTCCTTTTGATGGTATGGAAAACTGTTTTTGCATCACCCAACAAGTGAGCTCTCTCTCTCCAAGGCCTACTAGGTCTTAGAGGGATATGGGGTGCACTCTGATTATAAGAGGCATCTTAGGGATAAGTGAGGAAGACGGTCCACACTAAGTTAGAAAGAAGGCAATTTTTGTTCAAAACACCAAGTTCCTAAAGAGTTTATGAAAAGAGAAGCAGCTAAGCACAGTCTCCAAAAAGGTGGAAAAGAGGAAAACCAATTAGAAATGATGCTTCCAATCCTGAAAGAACAGAGGAGGAGCCATAGGGTGAACTGAGGAACCAGTTCTTCCTGTATAGTGTCTGTGATGGGTAGCAGAGCCCTTTAGATGACTTGCAGATCTCAGAATCCTGATATCACAGCCACATGCCATGACTTGACTTGTGCAGACATTACTTCCTCCATTTGTAAGTTGACATCTGTCTACGATCTTAAGTTAGCCCTGGCATCTTAGGAATGAAACCTTCCCCTTGTCATTTATTAGCCCGTTTTTATCCTGTGCTGTATGAGCTCTGGATCCCCAGTGCACTTGCTTAGCTTTAAAAGGGTTCAGTTTACAAAGGATTAGATACTCGTCTATGACCCCTAGCCATAAAATAGAGGGGCAAGAACTTAAGCTCACATTTGCTCATCCAACTCAGACTTGAAAGAAGGTGTTTTATTGTCATCTCACAGTTGATTAAGCTGACACTGAACTGTAACCTCCTTAAAAGTAGGAACATGTTCCTTTTGTTCCCATCCCAGCTGGGATTCACGGACAAACAATTTATAAAGGCATAGTGTTGTGGCCGAGGTATCCCTCTAGCTTTAAAGTATGTCAAGAGCCACCAATTTCAGACGGGTGTAAGTTTTTCCTTTCTATAGATTTATGCTGGTTGGTGGGGAATAAGCGTTGGTCTTCATTCATAGAAAAAAGAGGGAAGTGAAGACGGAAAGAAGAGAGGGAGGGAGGGAGGGAGAGAAGAGAGAAGGAGAGAAGGAGGGAGGGAGGATGGGAGGGATGAACTTCTCAGAGTACTGCAGAGCTGACTTGTGAGTATCAATAGAAAAAACAGAACTAAAAGAAAATCAGCTGTGCGTTATACACACACAGTTTTAGATGAGGTTGTGACTTCTCTGGAAATAATTAATCGCTCCGCCCAAGTCTTTTGCCTCCTTTATGAGATGGTGTCACTGTTTTGTTTCTTAGGACACAGCAGGCCAGGAAAGATACAGGACCATCACCACAGCCTATTATCGAGGGGCCATGGGCTTCATTTTAATGTATGACATCACAAATGAAGAATCCTTCAACGCTGTTCAAGATTGGTAAGTTGCTGCCATTATAAATGGTGATAGTTTTCCATTTGACAATCTATTCCTCTCACAGCAGCGGTTATGGGGCAATGTCCTATGTATGTTTATTATGAACTACAATCCCACTTGTGCCCTGAGCCAAAGAAAAGTTGGTCATGCTCACAACCATTGTCAGAAGATTGGCGAGAAGTCATTTTAGTGACTTTTCTTCATTTTTGTTTACTTCAGGGCTTTCCATCCCATGAGTCTTCCTTCTACAGAACTGAAGGTGTTGCTAAAATGTAAATAATGATTTGGAAGTTTATTGATCTAATGTAGGGATCTAGAAACTAAGGCTAGTGGGCCTTGGCCCACAACTTGTTCTTTAAATAAAGCTTTATTGGAGCACAGACAGGCTCATTTGTTTATTCTTTGTGGTGCATTCACACCACAAAAGCCAAGGTAAGTAGCTGCAGCAGGACCCGTGTGGCCCGCAGAGCCTGAAACATTTCTCTCTGGACATTTGGAGGAAGCCTTTGCTTATTCCTTCTCTAGCAGTTTTGTTAAATAGATTATTCAAACTAGAGCATTTGAAAGGACTTAGGACTAAAGCAGAATCACACCCGGACCCTTTCTGACTCATAGCTCTATCAGACTCTGTGAAAATACTTGTATCCATAGTGAGTGTGATGTGCAGTAGGGGACTTTCTGTTGTGAGCTCCTTTTCCTACCTTCGCAGAATAGTAAGAGCACGGTCGTGAATTCCAGCCCAGGGCTAAGAAGAACAGGAAATTTGTGGAAAGTTCCAGAATGGAGCTCCTAGTATCCAGGGATGGCTGAGCAAATACAACATTTAAATGCTAAATAGTCACAATCCATCTCCTATAAGAAGCATCAGATGAGCACTATATTGCAAAACAAACAGGATTTGTTTTTTATTTTCTATACTAGTATTACCCACTGATTTTATATGTGTACCAGAATCTGATGTTGTTAGAGACTTGAATTTGCTCTAGGTTGTTTCTTGAATATGATTATTGTTGTTCTGGGAAAGCATCTACATCTGTCACATACATTTTCACACACACACATGCATACCCACATATGCATAACATGCGCACACATATACATGTACACATACATATACATACACACATGCACATCTACACATACAGATATACATATATACATATACTCACCCATATCCATGTAAATGTATACATACACATATGCATATACACACATTTATATACACACACATGTAGGCACACACACATGTACATACTTCATGTGCATGAAGGTATACCATTGATAACAGTAACTCAAAAGAGAAAGAGATATAAATTGTCAAAAGTCAACTTTAGGAAGTATATGAAAAGCAATTATCTTCCACTGAGAGACGTAGAAGGCTTGTATAACCTCTCTATAGTGCATTGACTACTGTAAAAAGGAAACTCCCAAGTTAAGCCATAACTCCAAGGTAGGCCCAATTAAATACCAGCAAGTCTGTCACAAATGGAATGGGCTAGACAGTCTAGAGACAGACACATCTGAATGTAGATTTAGTTTCTGATAAAAACAGACTCGAGGACCATTCAGTTATCAGTTGTATGATATCTGGCTAGTTGCCATTCACAGCTGTAATTCATATATCGCCTGCAAAACAGCAATTTCAATATTGCTAGAAATGCTGAGACCTGTGTGAGGATGTAGAAAGTGTTCACACTCAAGTTCTGTTGCTGTTTGTACATACTTCCTCTGGCCCGATTTTTTCAATATGAGTTATTTCACCATTGGAACATACCGTGTTACACTGGGCTCATTAAAAAGAAATACCAGTGACACCAGGAGCCGCACAGTCAACATTGCTGACTCTTCTATCGAGATGATACAGGAATGACTGACAGCTGCCTCTGTGTTAAGTCAGTTGGACTTCACCACACTAATGCTTATCCTTCCTTGTGTGCCAACAAACCCATCGTATCTCAGTCTGCCTCCGCCTCAAATTCTCTAGCCAACCCTGGTGCCCCACCCCCATCCTTCTGAGGCTCTATTCCCTGTTTTCTGAAAGACACATTTTCCAAATTATTCTTCTCTCTCTGACCCCTCTTCCTACTTCTCCCAGGCACCAGTGACACTTTCCTGTGTCCCATCCTTAGTCATTCAATTCACGTCCCTAGATTCATTTATCACTTAGATCAGATGGCTCCCAAACTTAGACGTCTGCCCTTGGTTTGTAAACTGCTATTGCATTTCTAGGTACTCAAAATGTTTATCCCACCTGGATCCTCTTCTAGTACCTTGAAGTCATTCACCTTCACCTGAGACTGCTCACCTTCCTGACATAATTGCTGCTTGATGGAATAGAATGCATCATTCAGGGTTGACCATGAATCCAGCTCTGACTTTCACTATCTGGATCTGGGCCAGCTCATGCATATTCTTTTATTTAACATGGGAATCCTTTGACACACCTCCTGCCTTTCTCTTCCTTCTTTGGCCATCCTCACCTAGTTTCTTATTGTTGTATTTTGCTCCTACACTCATTGGAATCTTCAGATTTTCTTGCTCTTCAGATTCTTCTTTCTCGATCCATCCTACCCCTTGGCTGCTTGTACATTCTTCCAAAGCACGTGGTCTTGAAGTTTCTGGAAGACCCCTGTCCCAAGGCTACGGCTCACCATTGCCTCCTGAGTTGGAACTTTCCCAGCCTGGCTTGCAGACACGCCCCCTCATGATGCTACTGTAACTCTGTAACATCGTTTCTCTGTATTCTAGAGGAAAGCTGAAGCCACTCTTTCCGGAACCTCACCCAAACATTCCAAACTTTCAGCATTTTTCTTCCATGCCTCTTTTGGATTTGCATGTATTTTTCGATAGCTCCCTGTTCCATTTATCTTCAGGCAGCTAGATTTCTCCAAAACTGAAGAATAAAAAAGTCCATCCTGGAAAGCCTCTACTATTTACTCATTTTCTTACACCCACAGTTACATAGCTAGTCATTTATTGGAAACGTAAATTTTTTTTAGTATTCATTCAGCCAGCAGTTACTGGGTGTCTATCCTGATAGCTGAAGCCCAGACATGCCTGTGCCAACATATGTTATCTTAGTGGATCTGCCATAACCCGGATATATGACTCAGGTCTAACATCTTGGTCTTTTGATTATTACAGCACAAGACCCAGTTATTCTGATTTTCTAAATACCTCTCACATACATTCCTCTCCTTTCTCTCTATTGTCATTGTCTTAATTCAAACTATCATTTAAGGACTTTCTATCTTGTCTCCATCTCTCTTCTTTTAAAATACTTTCAGTAATTCCTCATGCCCTGTGGTAATGATTATGGAAGCACAAGTAAATCACTACCAAGCTTTGACAGGTATCAACCCAGGCTCCACTCTGGACCCACTAAACCAAATCTCCCATGAGATATGTGAGCATAGCTGTCTCCAAATTTCCACAAGTGACTCTGAAGTCCATTTCTCACCAGGACCATTGGTTTGCAATGAAATCCAAGGTCAACCATTGGCATCATCTCCAAAGCTCTTCTCCGTGTTTTCTGTGCTTCCCCCAGACAAATCTTTCCTCAGTTTACCAAAGTTTGATCCTTCTGCTACATCTGCTCCTCTACCTAGAATATCTTCTCTGGTGACAGTCTGAGATTTTAAGTACCTTCCCCGCCAAGCCCAAATGCCAGCTCTTCTCCACAGCTTTACAATACATCTCTACCCTCTTCCTACCCCATCTCTGCTCATAGTGGGCAATGTTACCCTCACCCTCATCTCTGCAGCTGTTATATTTGCACTTTACACAGAATACACAAATCATCTACAAGACTGTTGTCATCTGAGTACATTTTGCCTCATATATCAGGTTGTGAGTTTGTTGATTTTCCCCGGTACTGAATACAGTATAATGCAATATGTTTTCTTATATTTTTCTAACATGTAAATTGTGGCAAAATGCATATGCCCAAAGTTTATCACTTTAATTATTCTACAGTGAACAGTTCAGCTGCATTATATGTATTCATTTTGCTGTGCAGCTGTTCCTGCCCTCAGTCTCCAAAACTCAACTTACAGAGCTAATACTTATCTACCCGTACTATTGGCTCTTAAAAAAAAACACCATTCATGCCTTAAACTTATGAGTAAGGAAAATAACAATTCGGGGTGACGCCTGAGTCCTCACTGCTAATGTGAGAAGAATTTTTGAGCGGGTAAAGGTTACCCCCTAAGGTAACCCGCCTACTTTGCGGGATGCCTGGGTGAGGTAGTCTGCCCAACCCCCTCTCTGCTAAAGAAAGCCAGAAAGATAACAAGTTGTCTGCATAGTTATCCCAAGACTGCATCCTGTGTACAGGTCAGGGGTTATCTTGCAAGTTAACCGTGTTTATCCCATGCATGGTCGAAACCCATCTTCTCCGCTGGCTGGACTCCACGATTTAAAAAAAACAAAAAAAAAAAAAAAAAAAAAAACAACAACAACAACAACAACAACAAAAACCGTGTTTATCCCATGCATGGTCGAAACCCATCTTCTCCGCTGGCTGGACTCGATGATTTAAAACAACAACAACAACAACAACAACAACAACAACAAAAACACCATTCTACTTCCCAACATTGTAATTGTGACTTTAAATTTTCTGGTAAAATGTTATTGATGATTTATTAAGGCATTCTCTTTAATTTTGCCAGATTGCCCAGTTCTATAAAATTAACACAAAGCAAACTTCACTCTGAGAGCAAATATAAAATTGCCTAGTGTTTATAAAGTTTCAAAAATGACATCACAAACTAAACACAGATGATGGACACAACAAAGTTAATAAAACAGAAAAAAATAGTGTTCTTCAGAATCAGGAGAGGATATTTGTTCAAATTCACCCTAGAGACCAGGAGGAAGGGCTTGTGTGCTAATGGTTCATTGGCGTCGGGGAAGTAGAATTCATCAGGAGATGGCTGTTCAGTCACACCACAAGAGCAGAGATTTTTGGTGAAAATATGTATAATACAGTCAAAAACATAGACAAATTTGCTCAAACCTGCTGTTTGCTAAGCTGTAGAGGCAAAAGCAACAATATAGTGGCACTTGTATTAGGGGAACTGAGGCGACCAGTTTTTAAAGAAAGTATTCTACTTCTATTCTTCCACTGAAATCTTAGTTAAGAAATAATAATAAGATATAAAGATAATAATAAGATATAAAAAATAAGAAATTAAAAAGTGATGTGTTAAATAAAGAGGTCTCCAGTAGATTAAATAGTTACAGGAAAATAAGGTCCTCATTAAAACCGCTCATCACCCTTGGGAGAGTTTTTCAGAAGACTTGTGTCCAGAGCATACCCTGGGTCTCAGGTGAGTCTTGTCCCCAAAAACATAGACTGTAGATGAGCTCCCCAGATTCTTATGGAAGTCTAGCGCTGTGACTCACAGCACCTACATACATCACTGTGCATTTTAATTTGACTTAGAAATCTATCGCATCTGTGACTTTACATGTTTCTGTTCAAAGTGTGACATGGACCACAGGCTGCAGTATTTCTTCTTAGAGAATGTCTTTGGCTTGTAACTCCCACCCTCCTCTTATTTATTTACATTCCTCATTTTATGACACAGTGAAGAACTATAAATATAAAGGGTTCTTTTTCAGGCAGGAAATCTGGAGAGCAGATTGATTTTTCAGCACAAGACTGGGGATAAAAGTCTGACACCATCCTCCCACCAGTTTTAAATAATTCTTTCTCTGACATTCGGGTACTCTGCAGATGGACTAGAACCAGAACAGAATGTCACCTTCAAACATCCTCTTCCTCTGCAGTTTTCTCTTTCCTTCACCTTCCAAACATATCTAGCAATCAATCTTAAGGTGATCATGTGTTAATATAAAAATATTTTAACATACAATAACAACTAAGATCCAGTGAGCAGCTGCTATGATTTTTCTTAGAACTACTCAATCTTCTTGAATGCTCTTTTCAACTTTTAAATCATTTCTGCCACAGCCTAGAAGGGACGGGGGCGGGACTTAGGCAAGATGTCTGATCTTCAACTTTCACCACAGCCCCATGTCGGACCTAAAGCTGCTTATTTTTTCTCCATGAACAGCAGCAATTTTATTGTTGATCTGACACATCTGTAAACATTTTCCTTGTGGATATAACCCAACTTAAACTCAAGCTGTACTTAGAAGATAAATGGCTGCCTCCTCAATTCACGGCTTTTTTCAGATCAAACAGCAACAAAATCCAAATAACCTTTTTCTCCATTGTGTTTTGTATGTTAATTAACACCTGCTAAAACCTGGGCGTTTCATCTTAATTTCTCATTTTCTCAGATCCAGCCCTTCAAAAGATTGCATGTTATTATATCTTAGATGGAATTTTGAAATAGTCTTTTCTCTTTGCTCTTAATTATTCCATACAAGGTTACTATGAATGTTGAAATAACAAATTATCACTGAATTGTCTCATAACAGTACTAGCATGGTGGAATCCTTAATTCCACAATTATAGCATTTTGCCAAATGACTACAAACCTTACCTTGTGTGTGTTTCCACCAAAAAGTCATTTTACTTAACATATATATTGTTGTTGTACTGACATTAAACTCATGACCAATGTGCTGTCTATGACTCATGCCTGGAAGAACCTTATCTAACACACTCATTTTCTCTGTAAGACACATCACAGCCTTGTGGTATTCAGAAACCCCAGGCAGTATTTTAGCAATATGCCTGAGAACCACTTTAGATAGTAAAGTCACACAAACAAACACACACAAAAATCACACAGAAAAGTAATAATTATGGCAACAAAATAATGTGGAAAGCGTTCATGTTTATACTATGAGAGCTGAAATAAGAAAACATAATGTGGTCCTACTCACTGTCAGCCACAATGTTGGGCAACAGATGACTCAGAGCAGCTGGCCACCATCTCAAAGCCATAAGTAATGACAACCAACAGGATTTTCATAACCTTCATACTTCCCACCATTCTACTAGCTTGCTAGGACTGCTGTAACAGAGTGCCACAAGCTGAGTGGTTTAAACAGAAAAATAAATGTGTTATATATCTTTTATATGTTTCTTGGGTGCCATTTGTAATCAGAAATTTCTCTCCCGCCTCCCAGTTCCCAAATAGCCACTCAGAGACTTAATATTAATTATAAATATTTGGCCGATGGCTCAGGCTTATTACTAACTAGCTCTTACAACTTAAATTAACCCATTTTTTATTAATCTATGCATTGCCACATGGTCGTGGTGTTACCATTCTGCTGGCATCTTGCTCCTTGGGCAGTTGGATGCTGTCTCCTCAGCTCCGCCCTTCTTTCTCCCTATATTCAGTTTGGCTTTCCCACCTAGCTATATTCTGCCTTTTTATAGGCCAAAGCAGCTTTATTCATCAACCAATAAAAGCAACACATGTTCACTGTGTTCAGAAGGACATCCCACATCATGTTTATGTGAATTTTTGGTTGTCAAATGGGTGGCTCTTTTTGGAGAGGTTGTGGAAATGTGAAGAGGTGAGACCTTGCTCCAAGAACTGGGTCACTGGGAACTGGTACTTGGAGTTAGCTTGTCTTTTGCTGCTTCCTGTCTCATTTTATGCCTCCTGGTTAGATGTGAGTGAATTGCCCTCCTCTAGCCCACGTTCCTGACTCCATGATGTTCTATCCAGGCATACAGGGCCAAACAACTGTGTACTGACAACCGAGTTAAATCACTCTGGTTTTTCTCCTCTCAGCAGTTATGAGTGCTCTCTCTCTCTCTTTCTCCCCATCTGTCTCTCTATCAATCTGCTATTTCCAAGGTCATAGTCATATTGGATTGGGGCCCACCCTAATGACATCATGTTAATTTGATCATTCTATTTCTAAATTAAATTAAAGACTATTTCTAAATTAAGCTACATTTACAGGTATTGGGGGTATAATTTGTCCATCATTTTTAGAGGCTCAATAAAGAAAAAATTCAACTCGGCACACTGCTGTCCCCTGACTATATCATCCTCTTTTCCTGTCTGGGTTCATGAAACAATCTAACTTGACTCCTTGCTTCTACTACTACAGTCTCCAGAATGTTCCAGAACAGCGACTGCAGAGAGACTTTCAAAACATAAATTAAATAAGGTCATCCCTCTGATCCAGTCTTCATACCCTCTCCTCTCTCCTATATTAAAGCCAACGTCTTTATCACAGCCACAAGTCTCCATGCACTTTACCCACGCTTCCTCCAACCTTGCCACCGGCACTCTCCTTATCTGTATGCCTGTCTATCCATACTAACTTTTTATTTTTGCTCTTGCCAGAATAGAAAGGCATGTCTCTGTCTCAAAGCATTTATATCTGCTATGCCACAACCCAGAAGTCTCTTTCCCAAATAGCAGTACGAACCCTGTCACCTCACTTATGCTTACTGTGCTGTCTCCTCAGGAAGGTCTTTCTCTCGTCACACACAGTTTCATATTGTGACCTTCTGTAGCACACCCACCCCATCTCTCTTCTTATTTCTCCCATAGAATTAATCATCTTCCATAACATTTATAATGAACTTGCTTGCCATGTTTATTAACTGTATCCCCACGGTGCATGAAAGTTTCATGGGACAAGAATCTTCATCTCTCTTACCCAGAATTACATTCTCTGTATTTATAGAGTTCCCAGAACATGCAAGATGTTTGAGAAATGTTGGTTAAGTGAATGGATACATGAATGACAGAAGGAGAAAGTGTAAGTCTTTATCTTCACCAGTTTAAGTCTCCATCGTATAGCGCAGATGCAGAAACATGAATGGGGTGTTTTCTACACACAGTTGGTGAATGACAGAGGAAATAATATTAGCGTACTCTGAAGAAAACACACCAGTGGCCTCAGTTCAAATCACATTAGGAGACACTGTGTATTCCACTATCCCTTCACCTTACACAGTGAGAACCCTGCCCTTCCAAGTATATTATGAAAAATATAAGTTGGACTGCCTTATCTTACAGATTGTATTACTAGAGTGAATATTTTGTTTTGAAGGGGGCATGTTCGTGGAATATGTTGTACAAACTAAAAGTACAATGCCTAAAAGAAGCTAGGAATGTCACCTCGCCCATGAAAAATAAATGTTCAGATCTCATAGCTCCAGGCAGAAAATCTTTTACTACTTCCGTGTGGTCAGCCAATTTTTTATCTCCAGGTTTGTGTGTGTGTGTGTGTGTGTGTGTGTGTGTGTGAGAGAGAGAGAGAGAGAGAGAGAGAGAGAGAGAGAGAGAGAGAGATGAGTACATGTGCGTACAGCACGTGTAGAGAGGTGTCATTTACCTTTTTTGTTGTTGTTGTTTTTTCTTTTGAGAAAGAGTCTCTCAAGTAACCTGGAGTTCACCAAGTAAGCTAGTCTGGCTGACCAGCAAATCTCATGGATCCCATATTGCAATCAAAAGCCGCATCAGCTCTTTACCAACTGAACTGTCTCCACAGATGTCCCCCCCCCCCCCGCCTTTTTAATGTATTGCACTTAACATTCATGCTTCTGACTTCCAATGAACTGGACACTGGTATAGAAATTAGCTCTGTCAAGGAGGCAAATACTAAAACCTTAGTGATGTCTCAATTAAGAGTTTCATTTACTTAATACCTACTTGGACCACAAAAGTAAACTTGAGTTTATATTCTGGTTGCAGAGAATGATTTTATGTATATATTTGACCCAGGAAAGAGCAAATGGCTTGCAGTACAGATTAGCAGTTAATATACTAACCCTAAATATAGAAGAAGGAATGGAGAATCAAGAGAAACACCCATCCTGTATGACTCTGTATTTTCATATTTAGCTAACCTCAACTGTACTTGCAAATGCTAATATTTCTTAAATATTGACATGAAGATGAAGACTAACAGTTAAATTTTGATGTGAGTCTAATAACAGACACAAGCCATATCTTAGTTAGGCAATATAAGGGCATTTAAAGATTAAACTGAAAACCTGAACTCTTGAATACAAGGTATTATGAAAATGTGATTGATATTTATTCTGCTTCACTTACATTCCAAATATATGCTTTCTGAAAGCTGCTAGTGTGCAGGTTTGTGTCATAATATTTATGATAAATCCCAGTGTTTTCTAACTGATTTCTCCCAGTCTCTATTTATTTCAGTATAATTTCTTTAAAATGTGTTGCGTACGTTCTGGGGGCCTATTTATCTCAAAGTACAATAATTATAACTGTCATATAGTTACCGGGGAGAGAACTGTGATAAAGCCCATTTTCCAGCTCTGGATCTTCAGCTTGGTTTGTGGATGCCTTTGCTTTTGATTGTCATTTAAACCAAACCTCTGAGATCATTGATGGTCATTATGTCTAGAAGACAGTATTTGAGACTTTACCAAGAATGGTTCAAGGTTCACGTGTGATTTACTTGAATATTCCCATAATTTTTGTGTCCATCATGAACATTTTCCTTCTAATCTGTTTCTTAACCTCAGGGAATATGTTTTATATTGCCTGGAACATTTCACTGGTTCTCGTTTTGTTTTTAGTTGCCCAACCATCAGTATATGAGCAGCCACTGCATTATAGAATGGATAAAAGACCCAATCTTCTTCAACCCAGGTCCCCTCTCTGTCTAACTTAAAATCCATAAGACTGTTTGCTAAATGTAGAACCTTTTAATCAAAGTGAAGAATTCTGGAGCCCACTCATTTCTTTCTTTAGGGGGGTAGATTTGGTCTATTATCTGCTGTTCAGTTAATTAAGATAACTATCCTAATTAACAATTGTATAAGCTACCCCATGCCTTATCAACTCAGTGCAGAAAAGCAGAACAAATTAAAACCATTCAAAGGAAAAACTAGCAATATAGCACATTAGCTGTAGGTGGATTACTTGGTCACCACAAATCAAGCGGTGTATGATATATGATTCTGCTACTTTCAGATAGAGTCAATAGTATACATATTTTACAAGCCGATCCATTTGGAGTCAATCAATTTTCAAGACAAAATCAAGAACCAGATTGTAAGTAAGAGAAGTATGCTATAGTCTCTTCATTCTCAGTCTTATACAGAAGCATTCTCAGGTAAACTCCAGTGAGGTCCAGAACCTACTTCTCATTTACAAACATCACAGTCACTGTTAAGACAATTTTTTCTCCCCTATAGCACAGTAGCTGGAAAGATGGGCAAGAGATATCAAGGTCTGAATGATTTCCAAGGTGATTTTCAGCCAAATACTGTTAGTAATTAAAAGTTTTTAATAGTCATTTCAATATATATTTACTCAGAATTAGCACACGCTCAGTTTTCCGCTCATTTGGCCTCACTTTAGATGTCAGCCACAGTTGGGCTGTCCTCACTTCAGACTGTCTAGCTGCACATTTGGAGTTCCCAAGACTTAGCTTTAATAATCCACTAGAATGGATACTGGAACTTGTAAAAGTACTGTACTTGTGATTGCTTTGTTATTTTGAACAGATACAAATTGGAACCAGCCAAAGAATGACATGTATTTGCAGAGATCCACGAAGCTTCAAACACAAAGTTTCTGAGGTTTTCAGGGGTGGACACATTGTGACACATTGTGTGTGGTAATGTGCAGGGTGCTGACAAGCAGGGACCTTCATCCAAGCTTCCAGGTCCAGTGATTTTTGAGTTTCATAATGTTTGCATGGCGATTGGATCATGGACCACATGCTTGAACTCCGTTTCAAATCCGGCTTGCCTGTTCACAAGTGTACTTGATTCCGCTGCGTGACTAAACAATTCCAACCATTTGATGATATATTTGGCCTTTTTTGATATGGCCAGCTCCCATTCTGGGTCATCTCATCAGGATGGGAGCTGTCAGCAGCTGCCGGCAAAATCCTTTGTTATACAATGTCTACTTATTTATTGACAAATAATAACTGTATTCAAAAAACTCACAAGGCAAATTATGGCAAGTAGAGAAATAGGTTTATATAGGATAAATTAAGTAGTTTATCTCGAAGTAGAAGAAAACCAGGAATGATTGCTTTCAGCTCCCTTGGGAAGTGTCAGTTTGTAGGGAACTGCCTTGAACAGCTCCACCGAGGAGCCCTGTGAGGCTGACAAAGGTGTCTCGCAGCTGCAGGAATCAAAGCCTGCCTCCTGGCCCTCTCCATCTTAACTTCTATATCTCCTTCCCTTGACATTCCTTCCTACGCCCACCTTTGGTGACGGCCCCACAATTTGACATTCAAATCAGTGATTTCCTTGCTGCTCAAGTGAAACATAGCACTAATGCCAATACGACAGGGTCATTTTAATGCGCCCTCATCAAAACGCTTATGTCAAAATGTCAGGAGAGTCCTTTTTTTTTTTCTTTGCAAATTTCACAATAAATATTTTGACCCTCTCTTCTATCTGTAACTCCAGCTCTGATTAAAAACCCCCCTTTTCACCTTCTACCCTGAATTCCACAAGGCTTGATTAACCATGACACTTTTTGATATATTTCATATTTCAACAGTGAGTATAATAAAAACTAGTGTGCCCCCTAAACTCATATCCAGCACTTCCTAATTGCATATCAAATATGTAAGCAGCTTGAAGACAGAATGCTTGCTACAGCTGAAATCATTTTCTTATCATTCCATTTTTAATAAATTGTGAATTTTAAATGTCTGCATTAATATGGTAATTTATGTAAATCCCTACATCCCTGTTTTATATTCTAGACATGAGTCCTTTCTGAACTGATAGAGCAGCATTTTACATCTATCACCTTATTATACATATTTGAAACATACCAAATATGACTTAATTTATGTAGCTAGATAAGGCAGCTTATCTTAGGAAATTTTTCCCTAAGCCATGGGGGAATTTTTTTCTTTTTTAACTCCCAATTTTAAAACTAACAATGACAGAGAGGGGGGGGGGTAATAAGAAAAGGAGAAAGAAGGAAGTCCTGGTGAGGACAGAGTTATTTGATAAAGCTCTTTTGGAAGAAGGGGGAAATGAACAGGCTGAGAGTACTGGATACAGTGAGGAGAACTGTGAAGGCTTCAGACTTCCCCGATGTTCCCTTGCCTCCAAGTTAGAAAAAAAAAAAAACAACAACAAATCCAAATGCTGTAGGGGTTTGCCTGTGTCTAGTCTTTCCCATCCCTATTTGATGCAATTAAAAATGGGAACAGAGTTCCTGACCTACAAGATGCCTGCAGAGAGTAGAGAGAAAAATCTAATGGAGCAACAAATGGCTGTTTGCCCTTTGACCTCCATCAGACAGCACTGCTTCATCTGGGCTACACAGAAGAGCCACCTGGGGAGCTGCTACCCTCTGCCATGTCAGCCACCAGCTCTGTATCTTCAACTCCAGCCCCTGACGCTTAAAAATGTCTCTCTGTGTGGTTGTAGTGTGGGGTTACATCAAAAATTGAAAGCTTCTGCCAAGACAAGTCTGGTCAAATGTTCTTAAAGTTAGACTCTTGAAGCATCGATAACAATCCAGATCTTAGGTGGTGTCCTGTATAGCGAGATTGTTGTGCAATAATTAGTTTCTCTGTCTCTCCAACCAATACATTCCAATGAGAACTAACTCTTCATGCCAAACATTTGTCAGCCTTTTCCAGGCAGTCCATGGCAGACTCACAAAGACACTTGGCATAGAATTTGGACAAAACCAAAAATTTAAACCAAACTGTGTGGAGCAGCAGAATTCACATATAAAGGTGTCATCCTCAAACTCAGGACCGACTTCGGAAGTTCCTGCTTTCTATAACCAACATGAAAAAATAACAGGGCTGCACACTGGGGCCGAATGAAGTACCTGCCATGGGAAACATGAAATGGTGAGAACTGAGTTGTTCTCGTAAAGTTTGCACAGTGTTACCTTTGCAAAGTTACCAGACATGACTGACTGTCTTAAAAATGGACAGGAACAGAGAAAAGTGATAGAGAAAATGCCTGGAATAAATACCAGCAAACATGCATAGTCATGTGATTTACCGCCTCTCCAAACTGCAACCTAGGGTAAGATTCCCACTAGCCTCAGCAGTGCCTAGTAGCTCATTTGAAATGAGGGGTAAATACTGTACCAGCCATAGGACTTGCCATTGTTTCTGATGAGATGATTGTGTAGAATAGACAAGGACTGAGTTCCTGAACTTCGGATGAGGAGACAGGTGGTCAAATCTGTGGCATTCCAAGTACTATCATTGTTAAACTTGAACATGAAGGCTATTGTCTGCTGAATGCAGCAATAAGGTTTCATTCAACTCACAGAGGGTTTGAGTCATTTTCTTTTAACCCCTGAGCCATCTCTCCAGCTCCTTGTATTATTTTGTTTTTTTTAATTAAGAAATTTTTTATTCATTTTACATACCAACCACAGATCCCCCTCTCTTCCCTCCTCCTGCCCCCCTGCCAGTTTCCCCCCACCAACCCACCCCCCCATTCCCTCCTACAAGAAGGTAAGGCCTTCCATGGGGAGTCAGCAGAGCCTGGTACATTCAGCAGAGGCAAGTCCAAGCCCCTCCCCTTTCATCAAGGCTGTGTGAGGTGTCCCCTCATAAGTAGTGGGCTCCAAAGAGCCAGCTTATGCACCAGGGATGGATCTTGATCCTACTGCCAGGGGGCCCCTTAAGCAGATCAAGCTACACAACTGTCTTGCTCATGCAGAGGGCCTAGTCCAGTCTCTTAATGGAGGATTTTGCATGGCCATCACCACAAATGAGATGAAAATGGATGACATCCTGATCTCTTGGACTTCTGAGTCTCTCAGGGGAAGTGAGACGTGTAGCCTGCAGGTCACTAGTTCCCTTTTCGGCCTGTCAACCGCTGTCTTCTCTTCCTCCCTCTCTTGTGCCAAGGCTTTCATGCTCCCCTTTCCAAACCTCCCACCTTGCCACCTGCTGTTCAGGAAGTAGATGTATTATAATGACCCCTGTGCCCTTTAGAGTGTGGCCAAGCCAGGCCAACAGCTGACATCCAAAGCTGAGTGACACTGCGGTCCCACCTAAATGAGGCCTCCTCACCTCCACACTCTTCTCCACCATCTAATGCTCACTTCACCCACATCTCCCTCCTCCGTACTGGGTGTGAAGTCTGTCTAGGGCGAGGCCTGAGGCAGGTATTCCGTAAACACCCACCTTTCCTGTCACCAGGCTCAGCTGCTTCTTTCTCATTCTCTTAACAATGGCCCCAACATGTCTTATCCACCTATTGTGTTCTGTTTAATGTGATCATTGTTTCTTCAGTTCATTTTTTCCACTGTGCTGGCTGAATAGGAATAAGATTTATCCCCATACTCAAGCATCTCTCAAAGAATTGAATTCTTAGCAGGCACTCAGTCTACATTCAATAGATGGTGAATAAATGAATGCATGAGATAATGTCTGTGACCAAGCTCACACCCCAATCTTTTCTCCTTATCTAAACAATTCTTTTAACTGATTGCTTTGCTGCTTTCCAGGGATTAAGTAAGTTAAAACAATTCTCAGGGTATATACATTTGTAATTGATTTGATAAAGTAGATAGGAATGTTGAACTTTAAAATCCCTAAACTAATCTCTAATGTATAATGGGTTAAACATTTGGTATCTTTACTCCTAGCTGAGGTTAGAGAAAATAAAAGAAAACATTCATCTTTATTTTAGGTAGTGGCTGTCTCTATTAAACTCCTCAGTGTTCCTGGAAAAACTCAACGAAATAGAGAGTTCATGGAGTTCTCAGATAGTCCACCCCATCCTCACATTTTCAAGATCTCTGCCAACCCATGGGACTTTTAGGAAAAACAAAGACACCACTAAAGAGAAAAGATGGATTCTGTTCTGAATATTTTAACAGAAATCTGGGAAGCAGCTCACAGAGGCAGTCACTGCAAAAATATGCATGCACACAGCTACACTTAGATATTTCAGGAGAAGTGCATGTGGCAGCTTGAGCTAAGCATTAAGGACCATGATTTATGACTTCTCATTAACAGCCACTACACATCCATGGGATCTAGCACCATCCTGCATAATAATGAACTCCTCCAGAAAGTGCATGTTTGACATCTAGGAGGCAAAGCGACATTCGTAGCTGCAGACATGATTCACACTTGATCTGAAATCAAGGCTTCCCTGTGTGTGTAATACTGAAATCAAGATGTTTCCATCAAGATGTTTCAGGACTCAAATGTGCCAACAGATTCAGAAACGATTTCAAAACTGCAGTACCACAAATATGGAGAGAGTTATGATTTGACAGTTACTGTTGATGTTAATCTTGCTGATTTATTCATGGAGATGAGAGAACTGTTTGGCTGTTTCATGGCACTTGACTGTTAAATTGCCCTTCAAGAGACTCACACCATTGGTGGGAAGAGGAGAAAGAAGTCTGGAGATGGTGATTTTTTTCTTTTTACATTAGTAATTACTCTGATGAGAACTTGGAGTACTCTAATTCCTCTGAGGAATTAAAAACACCCAGAGTAGAAAGGACTCACATTGGTCCAATATCAATGATGAACCATCTACATTAACTTCTTAACCATTGTGTCGACTAATCTGTTCTATGTGTAATTTGAGACAGCAGTAAATACAGAGTGTAATATATTACCAATGTTTCAATAAGGTTGCCCACCTTACAAAATCAAAATACAAACTGATTCAATGGAATTTCAGGCAAATGAGTAAATTTATAACATTTTCTTTTGCTGTCTTTGGGAAATGATTATATGAGAAAATATCACCTATTTTCACAGGATATCCTGTGCTTCACTTGGTAATGCTGGTTTTTAGAGATCTATACATAACCTGAATATAGTGAATTTTTTCAAAAGTACTCACTAGCTCAGGTTTCTCTATGAGCTTCTCATTCAATTCTTGCTACAAATTTTCTATCATTAGTCAAAACATTTATTATTTCCAGACAAAGCATATGAATTTCTGAAGACTGCAATAGGAAAGTATCACAAGGAAAATTATATAATGAGGGTTCATTGTTTTATGCACAATGGCTCCAACTCTTTCTTTCTTCTGCCTTCCCCTACCCTCACCCATTCTCTTCCCCTCCTCCCCTTCTCCTTTCTCTCTGTTGTTCATATGTATATGTAACAAATGTGTGTGTGTGTGTGTGTGTGTGTGTGTGTGTGTGTGTGTTATCTTCATTTAGATATCTTTCTTGTCCCTAGTACAATTCTAAAAAGTATTAGCTTAGGATAACAAAGTAAACTTTATAAACATAACAATGCTCAGCACTGACTCATTCACTTCGTTAATATTTAGCAAAGTTTTTAAATTTTATTTGGGGCTCTTGGAGATTTGGTCTTTCCATGCAGGTAGGCTAGTTCTGATTTCATGAGCCATTTACTAATCATCCCAAATGTTGAGATTAAAAGCACTTGATAAATTTGATAAATGTGATCTTTATTTTTAGATAACAGTGAATAGTTTGGTGGAGACCTTTAAGTAGAAGCTATAAGGTCTAAATAGCTCCAAAGGGAATTTGGTATTGCCTATTTAGAATGGTATTCCTTGTATTATAAACCATGTTTCTTTCAGACATTTACAGAGTACATTTAGAATCTTCTTAGGTAAGGGAGGAGGTAGACTACCTAAACTATCAGTACCTGGGGCCATGATGTTAACTGCACTCTGAACAACAGAACGGAACAGAATAAAGCATATAAGGGATTAGAGAACTTCACTGCTGACTTTCCTCCACCAGTCTCCATGCTTATTGGTAACACAGTAGCAATGAAGGAGTTCTATCCCACATTGTAGGAAAGATTTCAATTGGAAAGGATCTATTAACACAGGGAGAGTGATGTGAAAACACAAAGATAGCTAATCCTTCCAAGCATAGAATCTATGGATATTTTGTCATTGTGCTTTTGAGCTTTCCTCTCCACTAGGCTGAGTATTTCTAAGAGGTCATACAAACCCCGCCTCACTGCTGAGTGTCACCACGGTCAAGCATAGTGCCCAATTCACAGTGTGAATACATGTGACTACATGAATGCATATTACATGTGCAGTAATTATTAGTGTTTGGGAATCAGTGTTGCGAAGTCAACTGTTACTGAGTCAGGAAGCAAGTAAAACAACTTGGTCTCTAAATTCAGAATGAAGCGTGTCTCCAAGTCTTGTTGGCTTGTTTGTAGCCCAGCCTTTTGTTTTCTAGTGATCATGTTATCAGTGTGCCTGTCTTCTGCTACTTATATTTCATACCAGGAAATAGTATGTCACAGGTATCCATTAAAGGGTCATCAGAAATTATTTAGGAATCATCTTCTAACTGTCCATCAAAGCTAAGCTCCTCCTTCTGGAACAGTTTCTTAGAAGTAGCTGTAGTCAGGGACTGTATTTCCTCTTGTCTCACTCCTATAGGGGCCATGTGATGAGCTCTCCTCCACAGAACACAAGGCAAAGTGGTATAAGACATAACTTGCATCCTTTTTCTCCCCTTTTAATGGAATTGGTACAAAATCTTGGAGTCAATACAGTAAAAACTCTAGGACCAGAGATAGCAGGGACTTGGGTTTCTAGAATTGGCTAGGCAGTGTCCTCAGCCAGCTACTCAGAAGCACTCATTCTGGACACTAGGTGCACAGGGAGGACATTTCAACCATGATTTTCTGCTCCAAAAATACTCTTATTCCCAATATTAGCTTACTTCCATTCCACACGCGTTCATTTCCCCTTCTGCCTCACCCTCTCTAAAAGCCAAAGTGCAGGATATACTGTTAGCATTTGTCATTTCCCATCTTCCTCCCCCTCCCCCAAGAGATTGGAAACGTTCTCTATTTGAGGAATCATAAATCTTAAATAATTTTAGAGTGAACAGTTCTGTGAGGCTTTTCTTTTCCGTTAGCAAACCTTGATCTAATGCCTATTATGTAGAACACACATTCTGAGACCTTGGGGACAGAAAGAAGCATTAGTTGATGAATTTACAAAAAAAAAAAACAAAAAAAAAAACAGGCATATAAGGCCAAATGACAACGGGATTTAGTGAAAATACAGCAGTATAAATAAGTCACTTGGAAAAATCAGCAGATATTGCTTTCTTTACACCAAGCAGAAGAGCAAAGCCTCCTAGAAGAGATATTGTGTGGGGTCTCACAGGGTGGACACGAGGTTTGTCGAAGGTATGACTCACTGTTTCACCTACTAACCGTTTGGATGTGACTTACTGTGGTATGAAAACTTGTCTGTTCATCAGAAATAACCTCCCAATGTTTTACTTGTGCCATTTTTCTAAACAAAATTTTTAGTTAACTTTGTCACCGACAATTTATTCTTTTGCCTCAATAACTGTATTTGTATTCACACTCTTTAAAATTAGAGGTTTTAAAACACACAATTCTTTAATACATCTAGGATTTGAGTTTGCATGTGAAAGCTCATACTATTTCATCCTTAATGAATTCATGTTTATTAACCAGCACTTATTTGTCTGTTAATTTATTTCAGACAGCGTTATAAGATAGTAATGTGTGAATCTTGTCACACAATTTTGACAACTAGTATTTATCACAGAGCAAGTTCCACGGTGCTTGTCTCCCTTTTCTCTCTCCTTGATCTAATACAATGCTCTCCCCAGCAAGAACCAGATCTCAGAGTCATAAGTTTTACATATAAGTAACATGAAAGAGAAGAAATTGAGATGGTTATGAAAAATAGCAAGCCATATAGCTGATACTTCTATTTCTTGCTTTAGTAAGAGCTTGAAGGGCAACCATCTCATTGTTCTTTATAACTCTAAGATTTGAGAAATAGTTGCCTGCCATATGTGTAGAACTGAGTTATTCCCAGGCCATTTCTCTGCACGTCAGGAGCTTTAAGAATGTACTAGGGAAGAGTTTCATTCAGTAACTATTTGTAAAAGTTATTTTAAAATTTAATAAATATTTATTAGAAAGCATTGGAAGAAATTCTTAAGCTGAAAAGGGTTTAAAAAGAAGAAAAACTGTGTGCCTGTCTCCCTAAAAGAGGCTGAGTGGAAGATTTCACTCTGTCTTTTAATATATATGGAAATTATTCTATCCATATGGCCTTTTAATCAAAGTATAAGCCTTCCACTTTTTACCTTATGTAGCTTATCATAACTTATGTATTCATGTTGAAAATTTAAATTAGTTAAGATTTCAAAATGGTGCTACATTTATTTAAATGCTTAAAATGTGTGTCGTCATTTATAGACACTGGCTATTACTGTTCATGGGGTTGCAACAAGAACCATACATCACCAAATCAAAAACAAAATGGAATCATAGTTAAGGCAGGAATTTGCAAGGTAAAATTGAGGCATGTCCGCCATATCTCTAGCAACAGACCATGCTTGAAGACACACAGTAGGCACTTGCCTTTCAAATGGTTTGAAGTAATATCAAGCAAAGTTACAGTTAGCAAAGAAGCTCACAGGGATCATGGGTCTAGGTCAGGGGGGCTGAGAAGGGGTCAGGAAACAGAATGTAGGCTGGATGAAGGCAAGCAGTTTAGATGGAAGCTGACTGTGGTATGTGGAAGAGAGACATGTGAGGGGGACTGACTCCTTAGCTTTGCACATTGTGCAATATAGGGTAGGAGGAGGGAAGAGGGGGATCTTTGATTGGTATGTAAAATGAATATAAAAAATTTCTTAATTAAAAAAAAGACAAAGGGCATATGGAATTTTTCTAAGTTCTTTTGGAATGGTGTAGGCCATTTTGAAAGTGCATCGAAATCACTGTTTATGTTAGTAGTAACTATATGTGTTCTTCACAGTCCATGCTATGGGCCTTATTTTCACTTACTCGACCTTGTATTTAGTGAGTGATGTCTTTCAAAATTAAAACTACCCTGTCAGTAATTTTAAATAAAGCCATAGGCTAATGACTGAACTCTATGTCGGAGGATAATTGTTGATTTTCCTTCTTTTGAAGCTTCTACGGCATTGCCCTTTCAGCTCTACATGAAACAAAATGACCAGTTTTAATAGCAGTCAGGCATGAGAGTAGAATTGGAAAGAAGCTTTAAGAATCATGTCTTTTTAATCATGAAGCAGTTAAATATACTTAGAACTCTAGAATTATTTTAAGCTGGTAATAAAAAATTTGCAGAGATTCAATTTCTCTTCTTTAATTCAAACTATAGCATGTTTTTAAAAGCTAAATTCTGGGTAACTGCATGCTAGAAATCACTTCTTGGGTCTACTCAGTAACTTTCAATTTCCTGAAGTGTGTAAATATTTGATAGGAAAAACGTTGACTAAGCAATGTCCCCTACTGGGAGAAATGTACGTCTCAGTTCTCAAAATATTATTGTTAAAATGTAATAAGAAAGCTGTAATTCAGTGCTTGGAAAGAGCATGGTATTGACCCTTAATTATGCACAAGGGACTTGGGAATACAGCCAGCTATGAAAACTAACAGGACTGTGTCTCAAAGGAGTATTCTTAATTTGGGTTAGCCTAGACTAGATCTAGTATCACATTGCAGAGAGCTCACTGAATTAACTGAAGGAGGAAAAAAAGTATCTGTAAATGCATTGGGTGTTTGTGTATAACCATGCCAAATTCTTATTTCTTTTATTTTATATCTTCTTACCAGTGATTCCAGGTAATGGAGATTCTCAATAGTCTTCCTATTGCTTGGCTACAAATTGTTAACGTGATTAATGATGGACTGTATCCAGCTGTTGGGTTAAATGCCAAACAAGAAAGAAATTACAGCTTTGGGAGAACATACAAAGCTCTTAAATTTCTACAACCATTTTTCTCAATTTTATTATTTTTCATCCACAGCTTAAAATGTAGATTTATTCATTTTTAAAAATATTGCATTATTTGAATAATGTAATCATTTAGATGGTTGCCAAAAGATTAAATTATGGAAATTCACTCCCAATCTGAAAACAGGGTTATTGATAATTTAACTACCTAGGGAGATTTAAACTAAACGTTTTATGACTGCTGAAATGTGAGCCATAATTTCAGGATGCCAGGCAGGGTTGGTCTTAGCCAGGTCCTTAAAGAATGAAAAAAATATTTTTAATTGTTACAAAAAAAATACATTGCTATTGAAAATGTGGATAATAGGATGTTTTGAGCCTACTCAAACTCCCTCAAATACTCATAAATATTCATTGAATCAATTAGTTATTTGAAGCTTAAGCTGCTTTTGCCGAATGAAAATAATTATCTGCTAAGGTGGGTGTCCTGTCTGGAGGCCGCATTTATTTTGAAATATGCGAAAGAAGCTAATGGGTATTGGCCATGCAATTATTTTCCGTATAGAGGCATCTTGAACTAAACTACAGATTTAACTCAATTTTTAAGAAATTAAGAGAGAGAAAAGAGAGAATGAGGCATATGCTATTTCTTAATTCATAAATAATATCTCCTAAACAGCCACTTCTTTAAAGGTTTTAAGAAATATCCAGTAAGTTCCTACCCATTTATAGAGTAATGCATAAGCAGCCAGAATATAGTTTTACAGAAGGTCCCAGCTTCCCTCAGAATGTTCAGATCCAGTGGAAATCTGTTACTGTCATCTACCTACCCATCCCTAGCCACCTTGCAAGGTGAGAAAAAAGGCCTTGGTGGATATCTGGATAGCAGCAGGATGGACAACTGAAACCAGCTGGAACTGAGCAGCAGCCTCCAGAAGAAAAGAGGGACAGGAAACCACTCAGTAACCTGCACATAGGCAGGAAGCAGGGGAGAAGTGCCCAGAGACGAGAGCAGCAATCTGTGGTGTGTTGTGATGGGGATGAAATGCCTGTCCTGGGTCCAGGATGGCTGTGCCTTAGACGATAGAGACTGCTTAGCTCACAAGTAGGACCTACAGCTTTCCCCACCTCTACCTATACTCCAGCTTTGGTCCAGTGAGATGGCTTACTTGGTCAAAGTGCTTGCTGTAGTAGCCTGTCAGCCTAAATCTGATCTCCTGAATCTACATAAAAGTAAAAGAGAGGACTAGCGCCATAGAGTTGCCCTCTGGCCTCGGTGTGCATTGCCACAAATGCACACATCATCATCATTAAAAAATGCAAGTGTTCCAGCTTTAAATGGCAAGGAATGGAAAAATAAATGCTACAGCAGTGTGTCAGGACTTGCTGTTCATCTGCTAGGGTCTTGGAGGTGAGAAAAGGTCTTATGCAGAAGTGAGAGATTCTCTCCTTTGAAGGAAGAGTGATACATACAAGACATGTTAGGGAGATTTATATCACAAAAGTCCTAAGTTCCATTGCTTACAAGTTTGTCTTAACCTCATCTCTCTGTTATTAAAAATATACAATATCCTCTGTTTCTCCCACATTAAGACTTGACTGTGTAATAAAATCATTTTTGACATCATCACCATCTTGAGTCAGGGACTCACTGTGTTCTCTATCACTCCTGGCCTCAGGTAATCCTCTTGCACTCATTCTCCCTAATAGTTAGGAGTAAAGAAGTGTGCAACCATGCCCAGCTAAATAATTAACAGCTATCTATGCAATTACTGAAAGTTATATGGTAATGCCAGGCTTAGTGGCACATGCCTGTAGCACCAGCTACTTGGCGGCTAAGGGAAGAAGATCACAAGTCCAAGGAGAACGTGGTTCACAGGGTGAGTTCAAGGCAAGCCTGGGCAACTTAGTGTGTGTGGTTCTGTCTCAAATTTTAGGAGAGAGAAGGGGTAGGGGATAAAAGTGGGGAGGGGGAGAGAAGAAATTATCACTTATTAACTTATAGGGATTGTGATCTAGATTTAAACAGTAGAGGGGAAAGCTTCATATTGTAGCCTAAGATGACTTCTTTAAAATTTAACCTTTCTTTTAAGAATTATTTTATTTTTAAGGGTGTGTGTATGTGTGTGTGTGTGTGTGTGTGTGTGTGTGTGTGTGTTGTGTGTGTGTCACCGGAAGCTTTTCTGTGTCCCACCCAGTCCCGAAGCAGCTTATAAAATAATCACTCAGAGGCTTAATATTAATTACTGTTTGGTCTATGGCTCAGGCTTATTGCCAGCTAGCTATCACATCTTAAATTACCACATGGCTGTGGTGTTACCAATTTGCTGGCACCTTGTTCCTTGGGCGGCCGGATGGCTTCTGCCTGACTCCGCCCTTTTCTCCCTGTCTCTCTGCTTGGATTTCCCACCTGGCTCTTATCCTGCCTTACTGTGCCAAAACAGCTTTATTTATTAACCAATGGGAGCAACACATATTCACAGCATACAGAAAGACTGCCCTACAGCATGTATGTGTATAGATATGTGCACGTGAGTGCAGATGCCTGTGGAGACCAGATCCACCTGAGCTAGTGTTACAAGTGTTTGTGAGCCACTCAACATGAGTGCTTGGAAATGAACTTGGGTCTTTGGTAAGAGCAGTATGAGATCCTCATCTTGTATCCCCTGAGCCATCTCTCAGCTTGAATTTGGCTTTTCTTAGCCCAGGTACCTTCCATATATTAGGTTCTAGATAAATGCTTAGCAACAGGTAGAGAGGTAAAGGCCATTTTCTCTGTCAGCATGAATATACCATGTTTTAGTAAAGAAGAAACCATGCACAGGAAATGTTAACCTCTTCAGGAAACATAGGTTCTTTGCCACAATGAACATAGTGATAACCTCAGACTGAATACAGAAGGGAGAAAAACCCATACAACTGTGCCAGCTACAGAGCCACAGGAACAAAGAGAAACCATAAATAGATTAACAGAATGCATATTGTTGTCAATATATTGACATCATGTTCCTTCTTGAAATACAGAAAATTATATGCAAGGAAAGAGTTGTCAATTATATAATTAATGTCCCTCTAGTATTTATTACAATGAGACTCCTCCTCCCTTGTCTCCTGCCACTGCCTTGGGCCACTCAGCATCATCCATATAACTAAATAAAAATTCTTTATTTTCTTATTGTGTTTCTGCTTCATAAATTGATGAAATCTTTACTGTCAGCCTAACTTAAATGGAAGGAAAATTGGGAGAAAAACCAAAGAAGAAAATAGTAACAAAGCAAAAAGCCAAGATTGCTTTAAAATAGTGGCTATATGACAAGCAGTTGAGTCCACAGAAGCCAGACATCCTTCTCTGGTCATGTACACAACTGCAGAGGAATGGCAGGTATGTATGACTTGTGATCACGAGCCTGTGCTCCCAAGGAGGAAAAGCGTGTGGGTAATTTCCAGAAGAGATGGTGACATTGTACCTTTTGACTTCTTACTCATGAATTTGATGACCTACTTTAAGGCAGTTAGAAGCCTGAACCAATCTGGCAACATAAATGCTTAAATTGACTACTTGCAATTAACATTTACCTTAATCTGGCAATTTGTTTTTATGTGGCCCAGATTATTGTTCTTTAAGGTACAGTATGTGTAGACCATATTTTGATCTGTGTTTGTGTTTTGGGTACCATTATAGACTGTAAGTTATCCCTAATAATCATATATAAATGACTCTCTCTATGAGCTTCTATGCATAGTCCTGGGTGGGTTGGGATCAAGCTCCATATCTCCACATCAGGCTTGCAGATGAGCAAAACTGGACCACAGCTGAGAAAATAAAGGAGACTGTCACACTGAGTAGGAAAGCGCCTATTGTTGAGCTGTGCTGCAGAATTCGGCCTGCTTCTTTTGGGTGATGGTGTCCAGACAGAGTGTCTGGGCATCTCCACTCTGGTCCTTCCCACTTTGCAGCACTGAGCAGCACCTTGGAACCCAAGGACTGTCAGGTTTAGAGGCTGTTGGGTACCATGGTTTGCACACTTTCTTATGATGACTGGTTTCATTTTATTTTGATCTTTGAATTGAAACCAATTGCTAGGGTGCCAGAACTGTTTCTAAATTTAAAACACAAAAGAATATTACAGTGTTAACCAGATGAAATATTAAAACTCACACAAGTATTTTCATGAAATGGTATTATTATTATATTTATTTATACATTCTGGCATATGTATACCTTTTAAATTTTTACTTAAATTTAAAAAATGCTCATTTTTCTTTTATCCAGAAAAACTTGTTAGCACTCTGTGTAACTGTCTTCCAGATTCATTTCTATCCCCATCTCATATATATATATGATATTATATAAGTGATATATGTATGTATATTATATATATATATATCATACATTGTTTCATCAAAAACCAGACAATGATAAGTTACATACAGGATGGATCTTAATCCCCAACTGCAGTGTGTATTTCCTAAAAACATGGATATTCCCTTGCTTGGCTTCAGTAGAGTTAACAGCTTCACTATAGTAACATGAATAACTTACTTTAATCTGTCTTTTATACTCCAATGCCACTGTAATCAGATGAGCCTGTAGTGTCCTTTGTAGCTGTCTCTCCTCTGGGACAGGACTCAATCTGTGCTCAGATATTGTGTTTATTTCCATGTTTTTTAGCCCCATTCAACGTACATTTCTACATCTCTTTTTTTTCCTTTTCCAGTATTGACATTTTGGAAATCAAGTACCCATCCTTACAGCTTTTGTTCGAATAGACTAGTCCTCAGTTGGATTTTTGCCTGACGGCTCCTTATGATGACTTTCAGGCTGGGCACTCTGTTGGAAAGTGGCAGACGTGTGGTTGTGTCCTTCAGCATATCATGTCTGGATGTACACGATGTCCATCTGTCCCTCATTGGTGATGCTATCTTTAATCACCAGCCAATAGACCTCTGATTTTCCTCACTCTATCACTGCTGTCTAATTTCTCCCCTGAAACTAATAAATACTCTGTGGGAGACACTTTATAGACATGCCAATGTCTAGCAACTCATCAAGTTTCCCTCTAGCATTAGCCTCCATTGAAAATCTCAGCTGACACCATCTTCAGTAAAAGACTTGAAAAACAATGATATTCCCATTCCAGCATCTTCACACCTGCCCCAGCTCTCAGTTCCACACAGCATGCAAATGCTCCTTGGAATATTTGTTAGTTAGTATCCATATAGATCTAAGAACTTCTTTCTTCAAGTTTGTCATTTGCAATAAAATTTTAATTGAATGATTTATTTACTCACTTATTCAGTGACTATTTATTGATTTTCTTCATATCCTAAGTACTGTACTATATCCTGAAATGGAACAATGAGCAACAATGAATTATAGCAGGTATTTCCTTGCATGGAGGGATATATTTACTTACATTTGTATGTAGAAATACAAAGACAGCCACAATCCAACTATTCTTTTTTACATGTTTTATTGGAATAACTTGGTCCTTTTCCATCTTTTTTTAAATCTTCTTCCAACTGTTTGCCAGCAACCTTATGACCAGGACTAGAGCACACTCCTGCTATTGCTTCCTTTATGAGTCCCACTTTTGGATTTGACATGTTCAATCCATTGATGCCATGCAAGTAGCTTCAACACTGAGATATAAAAGATAAAATAGCTAAACAAAGAACTCTACACTGAATAACACCCCCTCTCATTGAATAACAAGAACACACCATGGGGCAGTACATGGAAAACAATGGCGGACAAGATATGCTAGTGTGTAGGTTTCAATGGACAGAAACAATTAGAAGGCATGGTGATATATTCTGCCACAATAGTTAATGCAGGGTTCTGAGGGACATTCTGAAAGGGGATTCTCAGGGATGGTAGAAACAGGGCAAACACACAGAAAAGGCTTTCTAGAAGAAGTGAAGGAGATCCCAAAAGAATGCTGCACGTGTTCCAGAGCCCACAAGCTTTCCCAAGCATCCCAAATGCAGCATTTGCAAAGTCATAAGGGAAGCAGGTACATATACCCCAATTCCCTAATTCACCCCCATACCTCAGAATCTGGTCTATAGTCGTCACTCAGTAAGTATTCATCAAAGAGTGAGTTTGTGCATGTCTAGGGATATTTTATCCTCACAAAAGATATCCTTGAAAAGATTCAGTATCAAATTCTTCATAGTATTTAGTGTGTAAAATTTTACCACATAATGTGACTTTAACTAAATGTTGAAGACATCCTTTTAAAGTCCTCTGGTATTAAAATATTTTTGCTGATGCCTTTAAATTTCAAAGCACATTATGTCCAGAAGACCCAGCTCCTTCTGATTAGATTTTTCAATTAACTGAAAGCCAGATTAACTTGGCTTGGGTTCATACTTATGGTCAACATTTCATATCAAGTATTGATTAATTAGTGATGAATCATTTAGCTTGTAACATAAACCACATGATGGCAAATTTCAAGGGTGAAAATTGGGTCAGAATGGAGTGCTGTTTCTTGTTAAAATGGCACTGCCAAGATGCAACTAATGAAAGCAATAAAGGGAACCCAGGAGCTAGTATTTCTTCTTTCTTTTTCATTCTCTGTTGTCTAGACAAGCAACCACATCATGTCTTAATGCCCAGCTCTCTTCCCTCCCATGAACAGATCATTGTCATTCACTAGTTACAACCCTAAAAATAGTATCATAACGCATAGGATCTAACATGGGATGGATTTTTGTCTCAAGAGGATTGGATGTTTGTTCCCTTTTACACTATTGTTTGTTGTCTACCATGACTAAATAGAAAAGCCTTGGACAATTGAGAATATAAGCTCCCAATATAACCTGAGTCCCAAGGACAAGATGCTCATATTCAGTTCACAGTACGCTTGGCAATATATCATATTCCTCATCATGAATTGGAAATTTAAAAATGGCTTTGCAATAGGGTTGTTATGAGGGTAAGTGGATTCATATGTGTGATGCATTTACAACAGTGATTCAGTGGTGTTTTCTAAGCTTCATTAGTGCATTATCAGTCTTTAAAAAGGGATTTGCAAAAATCCCACACTGAACATAATGCTGCCTCTGATTGCCTGTGCCTATTCATGTGAACATTTCTGTTAAACAAGCAGTTAGTCTGTGCTCACTTCTTGCCTAGTATTTGGGACCTAGAATAAGATATCTTAATAACTAGTAAGCACAGACTACAAACCAGAAATGTTAGTTACCAAGAAAGTATTTTTGCAAGTTCATTGTAGCTGTTCAATTTCTGCCTTCCGTGTACTTCAGGCTAACTAATGGAGACACATCATGGATGCCCCTGTCCAACACCTTCAACACAGCAGGTCAAATTAGCATGACAAACAGAGGAAGCTGTATGTTGGGGTCAACACTCCCAATCAGAGAGATGTCTTAATTAAGCATTTTAGTTTTACAGTGAAAGATAGCATCCATGGTCTTTTAAGACAGGTTGCGGAACAGCAAGTGTTACATTCACTGTGCGAATAAGTCTCTGACCAAGGGATTGGACTGAAGTGGGGGATGATTTCCTCATCTTATTCCTTTAGACTGCCTTACTAATTAAATGTTTTATAGTTATAAATATTTTTCATCAGAAAAACGAATGAAACTATTTCAAATGTTTTTAAAGGGATTGGAGAGATAAGCCGGCATTTCAGATCACTTACAGCTCTTGCAGAGAGCCAAGGTTCAGTTCCCAAAATCTACACGGTGGCTCCCACCTGTCTGTAACTGCAATTCCAGGAGATCTGACACGTTATTCTGTATCAAGCATGTACAAGAGGTGCACATACATACATGCAAGCAGACACTCATACACTTAAAATAAAAATAAATAGATCTTTGAAGTTTTTTGAAGATAATCCCCTGGAAAAGCTCAGTTCAATCTCATATTACTTTCTACCTACTAGTTATAATTTGTCTTTTCATTATAAATAAAAACTATATATTTGATTTGCTGTATCCATAAATACCTTTCTACTGAATTGGGGTTGACAAACACCTTAACTCTATGCTACTTGCTCTGAAATATAAAGTAGAACAATTTAGAGAATCTTGTTTGATGTAAGAATCAAAATGGTTTCCAAGGTAACCAATCATATCTCTAGAAAGCCTAGCTAAGGTCCACCTCCTTCTTCATTTTAAATGTTTAGTTTTTCAATTTCCTAATGGAAACCTTGAACTTCACACACACACACACACACACACACACACACACACACACACACACACACCTCATTGCTTGCCTCCCATCAAGGACAAAAGATAAAAGATATAAAGCTAAATATATGCTTATTGATCTTTAAACCATTCACCACAGCTGTTTCTTTATCTCCTCTAGCTTTATGTACTATAAATGATGAAAAGTAAATGCTGTGTTATTGTTCATAAGAGCAAGCATATTAATTTTGTATGAATTCCCAGGCAACTGCTCTTCAATTTATGACCTTTCTTTGTTCTTGTTTATTTTGGTTCTTTTTTTTTTCAGCATGGATTTTGAACCCCAAAGATATGTCAACAATAGTTAATGAAATAGTAATATCTTTTTGCTTCTTATACCAAATATAATATTAGATGAATGTGTAATACTTGATTATATGCATTTAAAGACAAACAGAAATAAAATTTTACCTGAATTTTACTTGACATGATTTAGCCTAAAATCTCATCATTTTAACATATATTTAATATAAAATTATTGGGATAGTATGCATTTTTAATGCAAATGTTGAAATCTGGGGTGCACTGATGCACAGTTGTTAGTTGGGGTTAGTAATAGTACATATCCTCAGCAGCAGACAAACTAAAGATGGCCATCTTGGACAGTGAAGCTCTTGGCAGTGGTTCTTAGTTCTTTAAAACTGTTACTATCATTTTATTCCTGGGATACTTGAAGATGTAAAGCATAATTTTACAATGTGTTTTTCCTCCCTGAACTATATAGTTCATAAATATGGTAATTCACTTCTCGAATGGAGAATCTTGTTTTTAACTTTTATATGTATTATTTATTCTTTTGATGATGTCTCCTACCCAAAACAAGTCATCTGAGATTATAATATATCTTTTCTTATTTATTATCTCATAAAATATCATTTTCCAAGAAAAGGTAAATTCAAGATTTCCATAGATATAAGAGTGAATACTAGGGAATTTACTCTTCTGATATGAGAGAACCAGGCAGGTAGTAAGGCTAACTCAAAGGAAAAGTGAAAGTCAAATGAATTTATGTATTGAGACAAATTACAAGTTATAACAAAATTATTTCTGCAGGGGGTAATAAATCCATCAAACTATTTCCAGGTTAATCTGAACTTAGAAACCTATTGGTGACATATAACTTACAATTATAGAATAGTTAAAAAGAAAAATAGGTAGGGCCGTAACTCCATACCCCCAAAGGTTGTTGAAGGTGATGCGTAGTTTTCCCATTGTAACAGAAATACACTTGCACATAGTGTGATAAGCCTTTTAATGCCAACTTCTTCATAGGCTGGTTGTCTATTTAAGGCCACCTGAGCATCAGGTCATGACTTTTCCTCAGAAGTATAGAATAACTTTGGTCATAGAAGAGTCTTATACTTCATTTTGTTCACTGAGAAACCACAGAATGCAACAGCATGCTTGCTGAATCTCTTTTCAGTAATACGACTTTTTGAAAGGAATGTCTCCAAAAGTGTGTTTCTATCTAGCCTCTCCCTCTTTGGTACCGAAGCAACAGGAAGCTCAGAAATCTGTCTCCTCCAACCCTAGATGATTAGGCTCTGTTCTTCTCCAGCAGTGACCTGCCACGTACACACTGAGCACATGTGCTTACAGGTTGCTGCAAATGAACAGGGTGACCAGATTCCCCACACGTTCTGGTGCTTACGATGTTCTGTACCTGCTCCCTGTGAAGGAACAGTTCCAACTGCCATGATTTTCCAGATAGACATGAAATGCTTTTTTCCTTCCTCACAACTTAGAAAAATCACAAAGATTTCCAGAAAAAAAAAAAGCGCATTTTCTTCCACTCTGCTGAACAGAATAACTAATGTAGAGAAGATGGATGGCATCACCATCTGGCAAAAGCTCATTTCTATCTCCTTTGAAAGCAGGAAGTAAAATATTTAGGCAGTATTAAAAAGAGCCTGTATTTTGACCTTTTCCAATTTGGTAGAACCCAACTCCCAAATCCTTGCTGAAAGGGTACAAATGTATAGTTCCTCCTTCAAAGAGCTTACTGTTTCCCTCAGCTGTTCCTTCAGCCAGAAGACTAGAACATCACACAGATTTGCAAAGACTCGCTACTGAGGACATTTGGAATCTTGCCTTCATCCCACACCGATAGCATGGCCTCCGCGTCTTCATGCATGGTGGCATACACATACCACCCCTGAGGCAAGTGGCTAGAATCTAGGTCATCAGTTTGGGGACTTTCAGAGTGAATTCTTTCCAAGACTAGTTTGAATTAAAAAACCAACAATAAATGCTAACTCCTACTGTCTATTACGATCTTTTACCTGATACTAAGAGTCAGACAGACTGAACTGCTGACTTCTTTTTTTCTCTGATACATTACCATAGCTGGTGTTTATAATTAAGAGAAAACTGGGTTATCTACAGGATTTTACAGTTTCTACAACAGGCTAACGCTTTGCAAAGAGCATAAGGAGCTTTTTAGTGGGTTGAAACGAGGAAGGCAAACAGACTTCAGAAATTTGTCCAAAGTGATTCCCCTGACAATTCTCAGCTTTGCAAGCTGAGCTGAGAGGTTGCCAGGCACTCTGGCTTTATTCTGTTATGCAGCTCTGGCAAGCAACCAATCACCCAACCCTGAGCTTTGTCCTAGATACAGGTTTCATTCATTCATTTTTCCGACAAACATTCACTGAGCACCTGCTGTATGTCTCGAAGGGATGCATGCAACACAGGCCTGTGCATTTCAAACAGAGAAATAATGTTTTGAGGTAACTATAAGGGAATAAAGCCATAGAGATATCTGAGCTAAAACTGACAAATTTCCCTTTTTGTTTTTGTAAGGAAACATCACCAGCATGTTGGAAATCAATAGGAAACTTAGGGGGCTGAAGGGATATAAGTGTTCTGCTAGTATTTTGACTGTCACTTCTTATTTATTCAGTGGATTGAAATCACTAAGGTAAACAAACATATTCATATCCACCAAGTGTTTACTATATCTCAGGCATAATTCCAGGTCCTAGAGACAACACCAAGAACAAAGACAGACATTGAATCTCATAGCTTGGTAATAAGAGTGGAGGAAAATACACAAGAAAGGTATGAATGGTGAGAGACAGATAGAATATTAAATGACAGTGTTCTGGCAGAGTGCATCAGACATTGCTGCGGGTTACGTGCCTTGCACAACCTCTGTGGAAGGCTAACATTTAAGCTGAACTCCAGAGAACAAATGGAGACTTAGTTTGTGCAAGACCCCCATGGCAAAAATTCTAAGCCATGTACCTGCAGACCTGTAGGAAGAATGTGACCGGAATAGAGGGGCCAGAGGCAGGTTTAGAGCATTCATAGGGGATAGCAGCCATCCGTCCTGAGCATACTGACTTCTGAATGTCTAACAAACTTGCAGTGGGGAGCTAGGGAGTAAGCAAGACACCCCCACTTACTTAGGTAACCAAAACAAGAGGAGTGAAGACACTTCATCTTAGGGCCATGCACCCTAAAAGAGTCACGATGGCACCACAGAGGAGAGTTTAAATTAAATGTTTCCTGTGTCTGATTTTATAAACACACTTGCTATATTTCTGTGTAGAATATGGTCTTTCAGTCACTCGCTGAAGGAAAATTGCTAAGTCTCTTCGGTCCCCCAGGTACAAAGAGATAGATAGATAGATAGATAGATAGATAGATAGATAGATAGATAGATAGATAGATAGATAGATAGATAGATAATGAGTGATGGATGGATAGATGATAGACACATACACACACACACACACACACACACACACACACACACACACAAATATTATAGTACCCAGTAGCAATGCATACTACAGAGAAAATAAGATTGAGTAAAGTCATGTACCTTGGGAAGATTTTAAACAAGGTGCATGTGTTTGCTTGAGCAATGATGGCGAACTGCTGGCCATGTGAAGATTGAAAATGATGGGAGGAGCCTTCCAGGAAGAGGGGATAGTAGGAGGAAGACACAGCACTCAGAGCTTCTAAGCAAAAGAGATGGACGAACATAAGTCACCGTGGGTAGATATCAAGAGCATGTTATCCTAGGTCACAAGGGCTAGCTCATGGGGTGCCAGGGCTCTGAGGCCCTTTCAGACATGGTTATCTGTTTATAATGAAAGCCAAGTGTTCCAGTTCTTTTTCTGATGCTGTAACAGAATATTTAAGGCTGGATAACTTATAATGAAAAAAAAAGTTACAAGCTCACAGCTCTGGGGGCTTGTGGCATTGAAGGTCAAGGCACTAGCCTCTTGTCGGGGTCTTGCAGCTGCATTATCACAGGGTGAAAGGCAAAAGGGATGAGTATAAGAGAGAAAGGCTACTCCTGCAGGCCCTCTGTGCAATGATGTCACTATATCACGAGAGTGGAGCCTTCGACCTAAAAGCTCTCATGTTCCTCCCATGTCCCAACACTGCCACACCAGGAACTAAGTTTCCACCATAGAGATTCTGGGAGATACATACACATCATGACTGGAGATTGTATTTTGCTGAGTTCATTCCCGCTTCTCTGAGAACAATCTGTGGAATTCCAAGGGGGAAAAAAATCAAGATACCAAGGAAAAGACACAAACTCTAATTATTCATGATGTGGTGCCCATAGAGCATGTCATCTGTACTGGAGGAAGGGAGAGGGAGTCTTCAAACTACATGTGGAAAGTGAGTCTGATGATATTGGGAATTCCAAGATCAAGGCAGAAGGTGAGGCTTGATGATGAGAACAGGAAAGAGGACATCTGAGGCCCTGGGTGTGTGATGGGAGCAGCTATGTGAAGGAAAAACAAAGAGGAGATGCCTATGCCAGTGAGAGTAGTTTCAAGGATGAGAGTAGAAGTAGCATTTCGGAGTGTGCCTTGGACAGCTCACATTTCAGCTGAATGTTCCAGCTAGGATATTGACGTTGGCGCTTAGATTTGAGTGTGCAGTTTAGGAAAGAGGTTGGGGCTGAGAAATACCACGTAGGAGTCGTCAGCTCTGAAGAATGGGCACACTGGGGCTTTCTCCAACTGAGACAGGGTATACAGAACATCCTTGTGCCTCATGCCTGTTCTTCTCTGGCAGTGTAGATGAAATCAGGAAAGCTGCAGCTGCCAAAGAGAGGAATGAAGACAATTCTGACAGGCATGTCTTTAACAGCAAAAATAAATAAATAAAAATAGAAGAAAAGGGAGGGGGAAGGGAGAGGGACGGGGAGGGAGCGGGGAAAGGGGACATCATCATCGTTTGAGTTGATCCAAGGAAGCTTCTAAAATTCTGGCTTAATCTCTCAGCACACAGTTTTATTAGATTTAGACATTTTATTTCTTTATGTTTTTATGACCCTGCTGTTCAATTTGAGCCTAATATACCTTCAAGAAGGAAGTGAGGTGGTTAATACATATTCCCTTTTTCCCTTTGGAGAACTCTAATCATCTGCAAGATATGAATTTAATATTCTCCATTTGGGAAGACTAGTAATATCCAATGTTTTAAACAGACTATTTCTAATAAAATATGAACCTCTAAAGAGTGTTTATGAAAAACAGCAACTAAATCACATGTTCCTATTTCTTAAAATCCATTCCAGGAGAATAAATCTTGACACATTTAGTTTTGAAAATCGTAGGGTACAGAGAAACTGCTATCCAACCCCATCATGAAGATGGTTATTGTCTTTTTTAGGTTGTTTCTATGTCATTTAATTATTCAGTTCAACATAGGATAATATTATTAAAGAATAAGGGTGGTAATTATTAATATGCTCTCCCCTGGGTCAGTGTTGTTTAATTAATGGACTAGCCTAACTCTGACTTCATGGATAGCTCATGCATAGATGTACAATACATAGGATTCTTAGGTATCTCCTCCTGATAATGCATTTTTATGAATCATTTTATCAACTAGAGTAAAATAGAAGTCCTTGTCTATAATCCATAAATGATATTGGCAAAGAATATGAATAATCAATAAAGCACCCTGGAATCATGTTCATTTTGGAAGATGGGCAAAATGCAAAGCAAAAACCTGGCTCTTTGGGACTTGAAGCAAGATTGATGCCAGCCCAGGTTTTCTTTGAAGTGGCTGGCATCTTCCCTCAGATGTTTCTTATTTTTGAGGGTTTTGGAAAGATAAAGTTCCCTGAACTAATTGAAATGAAAATGCTTAACGAGTGACATTTGGTTAGGGCTTTTAAAGACATGACGTCTCCTCCAACCTTTAGCAGGAAGAGCAGAACTGCAAAACTCCCACATGCTCTACTGTGCTCTGCCGTCTAGCCAGACTATGATTCATAATTAATGTTAATTGGTTAGTGAACCATAATTGTTTATTACTGTAAATGTGTCATTTTACTGCTTCTTAGTATTTATATCATTCTTACAGAACGTAGCTAAAAATAAAGAGGGAATGGTGATATTAATGACAGAAATGGTAGAAATCAAGGGGGAGTGGTGATGTCTATGACCGACATGGGCACAAAGATTAGGTGTCTTGAGTCCAGAAATCTTCCTTAAGAAGCCAAGTAGTGTTGGAACATAGGAATGTTTTCCAGAGCTGGCTGCATCCTTTCGTTGTCAGGACAACAGAGAAGGCTGGAGAGCAAGCTCGTCCTTCAGGTATCACCTCATTCCCTGACCCCCCATGAAAGCACACTTCTGCATATGTCCTTGGATCTCAACGCTTCCACATACCTCATTTTGACACAATCTAGAATTTTGCATTTTTTTCATCTCCAGCATATATGCAAGAAAAAATCCTAAATTCCTTATTTTTATATACCAGGTTAAAACATCATAGGCTTACTGCATAATGTTTTCAAGTACAATGAAAAGTCACTATGTATTCACAGAGCCATGAAACCAGGGTGACAATTTAGGAGGGAAGGCTACAGAGGCAGGTGTTTTACTTTTCATGTGTCTCTCGATCAATCCTGAATTCCATTTACATAAATGATTCTCCCAAGAGAACACTATATACCTGGGTGAGTGGAGATTATATATAGTCCTAAGAGGACCAAGCCACCATGGAACACATTTACCTGGATCAGCCCAATGGCATTTCACAAATCTTTCACTCGTGGAGAGCGAGAAGGGAACCAATGGATATATAAAATGACATATTGTTTTTAATCATTGAAGTGTGTGGAGCGTTTCATACTGGATACACTTGATTCCAGAGCCTTGGGGGTGGTACAGCTGTTAATCGAGCAAGCACTGTCAAGGTGAAATGGCAGAGGACTATTAGGGTTAGAGGATGATCAGTTGACTCCCGCTCTCCCTAGTCCCCACCACATACTTGGCTAGCAATCCTCAGGACCAATTTATTCCATCCATCTGCTTTTTCCTCTGTCTACTCCCAGCCTGCAAATGCTGCTAGGGAAAATTGGATTCCCCTGCCAACTGGCACAAGGACAACCTCAGCTGTCCCTCTATTCCACTCAGCAGTCTTTACGCTTGCCTAAAGCACCTATCATTTACAGGCTCCACAACAGCTGTTCAAAGTCTTTCCGCTTCCCACAAGCTCCCTGGAGCTCTCCTTTGCCTTCATTCTCAGCTGCACACCTTTCTGCTGCTGTAGAGAAAAGAGAGGGCAACACCTCCGCCCCTGAGTACCCAAGACGCAATAGGGATGTGTCAGTAAGTGCCTTCTGAACCTGGCAGCACACTTCTGTTTTCTTTACACCTGCCTACGAGAGAATTCTCTCTCCTCCAGCTACGTTCTTGATTCTTTCTACTTTCTGTTTCCTTTCTCACCCAAGATCAAGATCTCTCTGTTTTTCACACCACTAGTTCTGTACCTCTCTTCACATCTCCTATACTCTTGCTAATAAACTTTATCTCTGCCTGTCTGTGAACTCTCCAGATTGTACATGCTGTTCACTAGTGTGACCTAGGGACTCATCTCAGCACTAGAGAAGCACTGGGAGTGGACGTAAGAGACTTGCTCTTTCATGAGGGGAAAGCAACTCATATCCTGAAGGAAGGAAAACAAACTTAAAGGCATGCGTGTCAATGCCTTAAAGGGGAAAATGAACCAGGAATGGGGTAGAGTATACTAGGGAGGGAGGGGGGACTTTCAGATACAGTGACATTTAAACTAGGGTCTGAAGGAACAGAAGTTGTAGCCAAGTGGAAGTCCAAATTGAAATCAAAGGAGCAGCCACTGAGCAGGTGATGCTAGTATGGCAGAACAGCACGGTCTCAGTGTGACTCATGGACAAGGAGCCCATGAGGACGAAGCACAATACAAAAGTACAAGGCTGGAGGGCCCAGCCAGAGAGCCTTACGGACCACTATAAAATGACTTTGTTTTGCTCTGGGGATGTCAGGAAGCTCATAGGAAGGTTTTGTTCAGGGAAGTGACATGACCTGACAGATTTTAAAGATCTCCCTAGTTCATGTGCTCTGAGTTAGGCAGAGAGTAGTGTGTGTGTGTGTGTGTGTGTGTGTGTGTGTGTGTGTGTGTGTATGGGAAGCCAGGTGAGAGGTCATTGCAGTCTTCAAGAGAGGTGTGCACTACTGTATCTCAACTGCTACAATTGTCACATGGGTGGTTTCTTTCATTCATTCCTTTCTCAATTCAATCTATTCTTTTCACCTTCCTACTCTCTGTCCATCTTTTCTTTCCTTTTCTTTCTCTCTTCTTTATTTTTCCTTATTAGGAACTATCCAGTTTATTTCTTTACACCCTTCTGAAAATATTCTGGGCTAAGGTTACAAATAACCTAACCCCCAAGTGCTAAACCTAAGGTGTAAGAGTGTGGGGATCTTTTATGAGAACTACTTCAGGCAGAAAGCAAGCCCTCTTGTATCTTTTTTGACCTGTTAAAAATAACACTGAGTAGGACGTTTTCACCTGCCAGGTTCTATGAAATCCTGACAGCCACAGAGGCCTCATCTCTCTCCATCAGCACTTCCTTTGAGCAGGATTCCGAAACTCCATTCCCACAAAGCTGAAGGTTACGAGAGTAACTGAGGACAGCGGCTGACAGAATGAGCCCTCTGAGGTTTAGATCCGCTCTCACCAGCCCCTGACTGGTGCCATGTGGAAAGACAGCTCAGCGCTGCCAGGTCTTCTGATTGTTTGAGAAAAGCTTCAACTCTGAATTCGGTTTCATGGAACACCTCTGTTTTCACATGGCAGCGACAAACTTAAAGATTTAAATATGCTTGTGGACCCAATGAGACGCATCCTTGAGGTGTATATACCAGTGGGCATCAGTATTTAGAGCAGAGGGCAATGGTGAGGACAGCGATGACCCTTCCGGGCTTTGGCTCTGGCCCATAAGCACTGGTGGCATGACCCATCATCCAAGGTTTAAACTCCTGCACTGCTTAAGCTGTGGCAGTTCCCTTTTCAAATCTTGTTTGCTCTTTGAATATTTGGCCTTGCTCTGCCTGCTCGTAGCCTTACCAACTGAACCCCACACTGACTTTTCCGCCTGCTGTGCCTCAGCTGGATCTACTTCAGTTTGCTTCTGCTCAGCTCACATCCTCCCAGACGTATCAGGCAATTTCTGGCTCTCTGTAGCACCTCCTTCCTTCAGCCACTGTTTAGATCATTTATTCCGTTATTGGGGCAGAGAGAGCTGTATTCAAATCCATGTTCTCTAGATGCCGACATGGAACTTTAAAGATACTATGTCTTCTCCATGCCTCAGTTTCCTCATTTCTAAGCTTGGATGGAAGCGTCCATCCCACTAGAGTCCAAAGAATGTGCCAATGGTGCTTTGTAGAAGCAGCCACTGTCCCATCTGCTTGGCACAGAGAAACTGAAATGAAAGGCGTTTGTGTCTGATTCTCCCCACACCACCATTCTCTCCACACTTTGCACACATTTTCCTCTACTTTACACACCTTACACATTGCTCTTGTATCCAGATCACTGCCTTTGTGCTGTTCTCTCATCCTGTCTGGCCCAACAGCAGTTCTTACTTCTTTCCAGTCAAAGGATGTTCTTCAAAGAGAGAGAGAGACCTGCAGAGGAGATGACTCGGTCAATAAAAGCACTTCCCCATACACACATGAAGTCCTGACTTTGGATCCCCAAAGCCCACATGAGTGCCAGGAATGGTGATCTGAGACACCAGAAGCACCCAAGAGAGAAAGGCAGGTGGGACGAGATGGCTTGCTAGACTGGTCCAACTGGTAACCTCAGGGTTTATTGAGAGTCCCTGCCTCAATAAATAATATGGCGATGAGTCAAGGTAGACACTCAATACCAACCTCTGACCTACACACACACACACATACACACACACACACACACACACACACACACACACACACACACATCACTAGCCTGTGCTGGCTAGTCTTATGTCAACTTGACACAAGCTAGTTATCTAAAACGAGGGGACCTCAGTTGAGGAAAAATGCCTCCATGAGATCTGACTGTAGACCATTTTCTTAATTAGTGATTAGTGGAAGAGGACCTAGCCTATTGTGGGTGGTGCCACCCCTGGGCTTGTAGTCCTGGGTTCTATAAGAAAGTGGGCTGAGCAAGCCATGATGAGCAACTCAGTAAGCAGCACCCCTCCATGGCCTCTGCATCAGCTCCTGCCTCCAGGTTCCTGCCCTGTTCTTGTCCTGATTTGCTTTGATGATGAAGTGATGTGGAAGTGTAAGCCAAATCAATCCTTTCTTCCATGTTTCATCCCAGCAATAGAACAGTGGCTAAGACATAGTCTTAACTGTTTTGTTAAACTCCTTTCATTAATGTTCTAAGCACCCAGGTGCTCCTGCGCTTACCTCAAATTCAGTATAGATACAAGTGGGCCCATGATTTTCCTCTCAATGTTCAGTCTGTGTACACCAATCCCCTTTGGTATTCTCAGTGTTGCTCATAGTAGTAACACTGGCTGTGAAACAGGTGACTCACAGACAGGGCACCATCGTGGCTTTCCACAGAGAACCTGGCTGCTCATTTCTTTCCATTGTATATTCCGTGACCCTAGAGTCCTGCCAGGTTATAAGAGGTGGGCAGTATTCCTTGACTAAACTTCACTGTGGCCATTTTCATTGTCTTACCTGGTGAAAAAGAGGTGCTGCTTATGTTGTGCTATTGTGTACATAAATGTCACTATTTCCCACACTCTGTTGGGCAAAAACTCAGATGTGCAGTCCCGGCCAACAGCAAAAGTTTAAAAAAATGATCCTTAGCTTTTGGGCTTCTGGGTGCTCTGGCACAGGCCTGTTATTCTAGTTTTGGGGAAGTGGAGGCACGAAGATGCGAGTTCAAGGACAGCTTGAGATACATAGGGAGACTTGTCTCAGAATGAGCGCGAGAGTCTGTGAGCGTGATGGGGAGGGGAATTGACCACATTCAGAATTCTTAGCTATGCTGTCCCATCACCTAAGATAGAAACTGCGACAAGCTCAACTACATCTGTTATGTCTTCATAGGTCTATTTCAGAAAAAGCTCAGCATCTTCTCCCTAGGCTCTCCATCCCCATCACATGTCACTGCACTTTCGACACAATTCCTCTTTACTCACTTCTTCCTGCTTGCTCCAGGGTAAGGACCACTTTTGCCAAAATGAAGACTTATACAGATTTCTCTGTTAATCCCTTCCACAACTTACCTGAAGCTATGTGCCAAAATTCCTTCTTCTTCTGAGCTCTGTGTGTTCCCACACCATGTCCTTGTTCAGAGTACTTGGCTTCTTTCTACAGCTTCAAAAATGTTCTTAGAGCATCAAGATTCATCTCAAATATTACTTTTTGTAAGAAGCTTTGCCGAGTAGTCTAGATTAGCATATCTGCACGTCCACAGCAATTTGTGTATACTATATCATTTTAGCATGTATAATTACAGCTATTTTTATATGTGTATATATCTCAGAAACTGGGAAGTTCTTGAAGTGAAGACCATGTCTTTTTATTGCATTTCTAATCCCCTATATTTTTTGTTCAGGGCTTCTGTGTTGTGGTGGTTTAATTGATGTTTATTGGATAAATAAATCAATATAATGCAAATTAGAATCCTGTAGTTCTATGTTTAGAAAAATCTTGGCTCATCATTTTTCTGCCTGCCAGAGTTTTATTATTTGTTAGCCCCAAGCCTCACAGGGTTTAAGAAGAAAGATTAACGGCAGCATTTTCCGCTAGCTAAGTCAGCAGACTTTTTTTCTCAGAAGATTATACAGAATCTTGCAATAATTCCTCAGCTGCCTTTCAACTGAAGGTGGAGCTTACCAGCACTGTGCCTTCCTGGACTGATCATCTTTTCACACTGCAAATCTTAAACCAGTAACAGCCTTTAGGAAGAGAGCCATCTTTCTAGGTTGTCAGGGAACTGGTTTTTTGCTTTTCTTCCTCTTGCATGGAGTCATGAGCTAGGGAAAAAACCAGTGAAGGCCGGTGCAAACTGTGAGTGCCAACTAACCGAGCTATGCCTGAGTTCACAGGCTAGATAAAGACAAGGACAAGCTCCAGAAATACTTAAAGATTTCAGACTCCTTTATATTTCCTGTCATACTCACATGGAAAATCAAGGCTACACCTCAATGTTAAATGAGAAATGTCAAGAGTGTGGTCTTGCTTGCCAGCTTCTCTACCTCTCATACCCAACCAGAGCTTCAAGACAGTGAATCCAAGCCATGTTACCCTATGTCTTCATTTCGGACTTCTCTCCCATGTTCCCTGTGTCTGACTGACTCCCAGCATTTCTGCCAGAAGGATTCACAATGCTCTCTCATGCAGCATGCCCAAACACGAATTAATCACCCTCACTTCTAAGCCCACTACAACCCCTCTCCTCCATTCAGGCAGGATTGAAAACTCAAGGTCATCATTGACAGCTCAAGCCTTCCATCGACAGCAATCAGCTACAAAACTGTGCTCATTCTTTCTCTGCCAAAGCACTGTAAGAGGATCTCATGCATTTTTTAAATTTTATTTCCCATTTTACTTTATTGGATGATTATTAAATTCTCAGTTCTTAGAGTACTGCAAAGTACTTAGTGAGGTGTGAAGTAAATGAATGAATCAAAAAATAAAATGATAATCCAGATAGTTTGTTAACACTTGGCATTTTAGGTTGTTTTGTTTTTTGAGACTATACGTACATCATTTCTCCTTCCTATTTCCCCATTTTCTCCCTCCAAACCAGTCCATGTTTTCAAGTTTATGGTTTCTTTTTCTTTAATTGGTGTGTGTGTGTGTGTGTGTGTGTGTGTGTGTGTGTGTGTGTGTGCACATGCCCAGAGTCCAAAGGTGTCATATCCCAATGGAGCTGGAGTTACAGACAGTTGTCAGTTACCTGATGTGGTCCCTGGGAAACAATTGAGTCCTCCACTAAGAACAGTAATGCTCTTAACTACTGGCCCTCCTCTTGAACCCAAATTCTCTTGCTCTTAACCTCTATTTATTGGATGTTTCAACCATCAGGTCCAAGTTCTTATAAAACCAACTTGAATTAACTCTGCAGCTTAGGGTTTTGTGACATCAACAACTACAATGAACTTTAGACTTGTCAAAAATGAACCTCTCTGCCTGGCCACTGGGTTTCTTTCTAGTTCTCCAGGCCACACTGGGCAGACTCAGCTTCCTGGTGCACTTGGAGGTTAGACTTCAGTGAGGCTCGAAAGAAGAAAATATCCTCCTCGCAGTGAGTGAAGTTCTTTACCTACTGCTTGTGTAGAAACAGAAATGGCAACACCATCCAAAATCTCTATGCCCCATACTTTATCTAATAGTCCCAACACAAATCATCTACTGTAGGTTTTACTTACAATTTTTGCTGCCTGACTTAATTCACATTGTAGGCAGCATTTAAGTAGCAATTCCAAATGTGATTACTTATTACACCCACTCTTATTATATATGTAGTTGCTAATCTTTGACATAGAATGTTACAAATGTTTTCCTATATATCCTTTTTAGTGACTGTGATAAGCTGTTTTTCCCTAAGTCAGCAAAAACATGAAAATTGAGTATTATTTTTTCCTGCTTAGAAATCAATGATAATAACAATTTTTAAACTTTGAATTTCTAAGTCAAATTCTATTTTAAAATTCCGATGTATTGTTAGAGTGTAAGTCACATAGAGGCATGAAGAAGGCAGCATTGAGTGAGTATTCGCTTTGCAACAGGACTGCATTCACATCCTGAACAAAAACCACGAGGACCTTTTCTCAAGAGCTTCCTTCTGCATTTGCCTTTCAAATGGAAAATGGGAAGGTTTGCCCTTCTAACAGCCCTTGACTTGATTATGCCTTGTAAAGCATTTTATTTCATTTGTCTCTGTTCTTTCCTGGATTTCCAGAAGAGAGTGTTGACCTGCAATACTCCCTGTTCATAATTATTCTCTTTGCTTCAGATATATTTGTCTATCAGTGTAACCCTGGGACGTCTGCATGTGTCTCCCACCTTTCTTCCATCTTCTCTTTGTTAGAATTAATTTAGTGAGAGCTCAGAATGCATGTTCACATGTGTAGCTGGAGAGTTTCTCTCCAGCTCCAGTCAAGCCCCAGAAGTCCTGCAGCCCACTTCTAAAATAAACACACAGACACTTACATTATTTAAACTGTTTGGCCTAATGGCTCAGGCTTCTTGTTATTTATTTCCTATATCTTAAATTAACCCATTTCTATTAATCTATACCTTGCCACGTGGCTTGTGGCTTACCGGTACCTCACATCTTGCTTTTCATGGTGGCGGCTGGCTGCATCTCTCTCCTCTCCAACTTCCAGTTCCCCCAATTCTCCTCTTTGCTAGTCCCACCTATTCTTCCTGTCTGGCTACTGGCCAATCAGAGTTTTATTTATCAGTCAATCATAGCAACATATTTTTACAGCATACAGGACATCCCACAGCACACATGAGTGGTAATATTTTATCTGTGTCCTCCAAAAAAGTTTATCTGAGGATCACAGGAAAAAGCCAGCCACTATACTAAACATAGAAGTCAGGCAATGGTAGCACATGCCTTTAATCCTATCACTCCAGAGGCAGGGATCCATGTGGATCTCTGTGAGTTCAAGGCCGCACTGGGAACAGAGTCAGGTGTGGTGGCAGATGCCATGCCTTAAATTCCAACACTAGTTGACCATAAAGTTCTGGAGGTCTGTACAAACAGACAGGAAGTGGCAGAACTGGGCTGGAAGAGGAAGTGATATAGCTGGGCGGAGAGGAAATGAGTTGGCAGAATAGAAAGGCATATAAGCATGGGTATACAGGAAGTAGGTCTCTTTGGAAGCTGCAGAGTTGGTAAAGTGAGCTTAGCTGTGGCTTGCCCTATTTCTCTGATCTCTCAGGTTTTAACCCTTATATCTGGCTTCAGGTTTTTTATTTAATAAGACCTTTTAAGATTTATGTTACACACATGCTTACAAGGCAAACATTCACCCAGTCAAATCTGTGACAGCATAGGATTTGAAGAAAACTTCCTATGAGATGCCCAGCAAGGAAACTGCCCTTCAGATTAAAGGTGAAAAACAATAACTTTCCACCAGACCTTCAGAGTAAAATGCATAGTCAAATTTCTGTGTGTTGAGAAAACTCAAGTTGATATTTTAGTCACTCAAAATAACGTATATCAAAAGTACATAAATAGAGAAAATAAGTATGCACCATTTAGAACAAAAAGATCTCCTGCGATACCAAAAAATGTATTTTTCCCAAGTATTATACTCTCTTTATCAAGACATATTCTGGTTCCGTAATATTTGTGGTTGTTAAAGATAATATGAAAACACAAAGATAGATAAGTAGATAAGTAGGTAGGTAGGTAGATAGATAGATAGATTGATTGATTGATCAATGGATTGAGCGATTGATTGATTGATTGACTGATTTGGAGAGAGAAATTGTAGCCAGAGATATAGATGCTGATGCTGATGAAGAAGATAGATAGATAGATAGACAGATAGATAAATAGATGATAGAGACAGATAAATAATAGGGAGGTAGGCACATAGAAATAGATAGATATAAAGATAGATAGGTAGACAGACAGATTTATTTAGAGACAGAATTTGTACCTAGCTAGCTAGAAATATAGATGAAGATGATAGATAGTTGGAGATATATTTATAGATAGAATTATATGGATATTGATAGAGGTAGATGTAGATAAGGAGATAGATGGATAGATTGATGACAGAAATGAATATAAATATCTAGGTAGAGAGATTGTAGGTATTCTCTCATAAAGCACTAAGGGATCCAAAGCTAAGTGTTTTCTGTGCAGCACTTGCTCTGGATAAAATGCCCTTAAAGTAAATATTCTCCCAAGTGTTGTGAGGTCATGAAGGCATCTGTCCTGTGGCATGTTTGGGGAGATGAGGATGCACTGGGAGATTAAACATCAAAAATATCTCCTTCTTCTGCTGTTTCCCCTTATCAGGTAACAATAAGCTCCTTTAGATTTCATGAGAAAACCAGGAGTCTTGAGAAATTACTGTATTTGACTAAATGAAATTTTCTCATGAAAAACACAGAATTTAAACAAAAAATTAAATACAATTATCTTAAAAGTGATCCAACATAGAGATGAGAATTGTTTTCTTCTGAGTCAGGAGTCTGAGGGTGAACATGAAACGACAATTTATACTTAGTGGCCTGGGATATTGTGCCTGGTTTTCATTTCCAAATGAAGGTTGAGGATGTACAGGCTGCACTGTGATAGGTATACCCGGACCCAGTGTTCCTTAATTTGGTAAAGTTCTACCCATATCTCTCTTGTTTGAAAATACTTCTCAACAATAAACTGGTTAAAAAGCCTTGCTTACCTCCAACACAAATGCTGTGTCATATAATCAGTTATAGACTTGATTGTGAGATCCTTCAAAGACTCAAAGTCCCAGCCCATAATGTCATTGGAAGGTAGAATATTTTGTAGGTGGTGTCTATTGAAAGGAAGTTGTACCATTTGAGGGTGGTGTGCCCCCAAAGGAGATATAAGGACACTGACGAAAGAGAATTTAGAATGATCCATGTTGGTGCAAAAAAACCAGTCATCTTGGGGTCCTATTAAGTGAAGATTCCATGCAGTAGGTCTGAGGAGAACTGGAGAATTCGTATCTCCTCAAGGTCCCAGCATCTGTTGCCACTGCTAGTACCTGAACTACATTGATAAACAGAGAGCACCCAAGGATGTAAAAGACTACTTATTTAAAGACTTGAAAAGCCTGACAGAGATATCACATGCAGAAACAAGAAGTGATATCAGAATAGAAACCTCAGTTCGTCCTGGGTTTCTAACCCCACCTCACCTTCACGAAGGCTACAGTGTTGGAGTTCAAAGTTACATCCAGATACCTTAGCTAGAAAGAAGGGGCTTGCTGACCAGTTGTCCTCTTCCCTGGTGGCCCTTTTAAAGGTAAGGCTGGAAATTCCCAGACTAGAAGGAACACAATCGCCAGTCTCTCCATGCCTTCCCCTTTCCAAGACTGTGGTCCAGGAGAATTTCTGTTGCCTTACCTCTTCTCTGTCTGGGCTTCCTCGAAGCTGTCTGTGTACATCTCCCTCAATTCCCAAGAGTGTCTGAAGTTTTAGATTTTGGAAAAACAAAAAACAGACAAAGACACCTGTTACTTTTCTCTTTTCCAAACCACGTGAGCCCACTGAAGCACTAAGCCCATAGTGAGGGTTGAGGAAAGGGTAAAGGCCAAGTCTCAGAGCACAAGCGCATGCGTGAGTCCATGTGTCAAAACACTGAAGATCAACTCATGGTGGGAAATAAGCACAACTGGGTTTATTTTATGCCCGCACCCCAAATAGGAAATACCTCAGGACTGTAAATGTGCCACACCCACCTGAATTGGAGATTGGAAGGCATCAGGTTTTTCAGATTTGGCTACAAAATGACAGAAAATTAAAAAAAAAAAAAAACTCATACACGGGAGGTCAGCTCCAAGGTCATACAGGGAGGTCAGTCAGGAGATCATACCAGGAGGTCAGCTGGAAGGTCAAACCGGGAGGTCATACAGAGCAGGTCAGACAGGAGCTGGAACGTTCAGTGGACCTTTTCCAGAAGCTAGACTTTCTCTGGGGTCTTGAGAGTAAAGCAATGGCTCTTTCTTTCTGTCCCAATACAGCACTGATCTAAGTCTCACAGGCCCTAGGCTACCCATCCCAGCCAGCATGGACAGTCCTAGGAACCCCAGGGTTGAAAATCTGCATGTGGACTGCTGTAAGCTGTACTCCACAGCAAGACATATTCTCCATGGAAAGCATTTTCCCATGGAGTTCATGTACAGCCCTTCTACACATGACTCCTATTGCCACCGGGGCCGGGGGCAGTGGGGGGGGGGTGCCTTCAGGCAGCTCAGGGCTCAAAGAGCAATCCACAGCATTGGGGCTTGCTATGACTTTTTTATCTGAGGGAGTTAGGGGAAAGACACTCACACACTCTCTTGATTGTTTCCTTCAGACATTTCTTTATTCTTATTTTGCATTCTCTGTTCTTTATTTTTCTGGTGATTTCCTCCTCTCATTGTTGATGTTTTCCTTCTAACTCTGTCTTTATTCTTGCTGTTTCCCTTCCAGTTCCTTCTAACTCTCATTCTTGATGTTTCCCTTCTAACTCATTTTAACTTTCTCATTCTTTATGTCTTCCTTCTAACTCTCATTCTTGATGTTTACCTTCTAACTCATTTTTAACTCTAGCTAACTCTATCTCTATTCTTTCCCTTACAGCTTATATACCCCAGCAAAATCTTTCAGGCAGTATTAAATTACAATGTGGTTATATTCTGTTTTTCAAGTGAATGATTACAATGGATACAAAACAAACATATAAAACAGCATGTTTTCCATATTCTTTACATGATTAAACATTTTACATACTACAGGCAAAAAACAAATTGTACCAAGAACCCACAACATCCATACCCAAGCAACTTGTTATAGAATAACTGTGTGGGCAAGGAAGGTACTCTTCTCAGTCAGGTCTTTTACTGGCAGGCTACATTTTGCAGTTACAAAGAAAGGGTCAATTACTTTACTACTTACCTTGAAAGGTAATCTTATAGGGAATTTTAAAGGAATCACAAATCTAAACTTTTATATATGAAAAAAGAATGAGTCAGCTCTACTTTAAATCTTTAGGATACATACCCACTCATCAATAGTTTTTTATATCAGGAGATTGAAGGCAGAAATGAGTATAAGGAATTAATCATCACCTTTGGTCATCAACCAATTCTAGCAAAGAAAGTGTGTCAGCTAGTAATTATCAGGCTGCTTTGTTCTTGTTCTCTGACTTTAAAGAATTCTGCACTTAACTATGTGCCTTTCTAAAACTTTATATTGCCTTCTTGAGTTTTTCACCTCAAAGCTATCTGACAAAAACATCTTAGTCTAAATTTAAGTTATTTTCAAAGCTCTGTTTCAGTTGTGATGCACTCCAAAACCTGTGAACACATCTCCCAACATTAAGGTTAAAAGAATTTAAGCTAGCTGGGCTAACTGGGACCCAATCGTTTTTCTTAATCATTAACCTAAGCCACAGTCTATATGGCTCCTCAATAGAAACTCATGTGCCTTAGCTGTGTGACACTTCTTTGTATTTATTTTCAATCATCAAAACTCCATTTAAACTAACATTATTATTATCAATTAGACAGTACAGCTTAGGAAGAAATCATCTTCATAATAATACACAAGTAAAATGCCCAGTAGAATGGGATGTTTCCATGAGATGAACACACTACATCATAGGCAGTGAGGATCTCCCCACACCCATTCACACCATGCCAGATACCAGAGAACTATAGCACAGCAGAAACAAAAGGCATTCCGGGGTCTGTGGTCTCAGGGCCTTGCCTATCCAAAAGATTCACCCATCAGGGAGTTGCTTCCTGGTGGGCGGACACCTTGAACTTCAATTGCCACCTGCTGTTCCTCTGACAGGGCCACCAGCAGACTACCTAGTTGATCATAATAAAATCTGGCTTTAACAGGTCAAAGTTACAAATATTACCTGACAAGTTTTTTGAGGATGTAGAGAAAAATGGCCATGATTATCAAGATGAGGTTGAAATTGTGGTTAGTGTATTTTTTCTACATTTTCCAGTTTCCTAAAGAATGTTCTGCGTAATTTTGAGTATGTTTTTAATTACTTAAGAATTAAATTTCATTGGCTCAGACTAGCTGAGGTAAACACTGGGAACAGATAGTCACACCTACATCTAGACCTTGGGGAGCTGTATCTGCCATTCACTGAGCAGAGTCTCAAACTGCCATTCTGTGCCATGAATGATAAGCACAGTAACAGTAGCATTAATGAACAGAAACTTTCTCCTTGTATTCTTTCATGTGCATAACCAGACCACTGTGAATTCTGAGCTTCCACCAGCAGAAAGCGCTTCCTTGTTATTCAAGTTATGATGCTAGTGAGTAACATTTAGTGCTGAACACTCCCTTCCACTGTTGTTAAGGGACTCCAGCCCAAATAAACATCAAACCTTTCCCTTTTTAATTTAAATTTTGTTTTTCTCATTATGATGTGTTTAATGTGTGTATGGTGTGTGTGTGTGTGTGTGTGTGTGTGTGTGTGTGTGTGTGTGTGCGTGCGCGCGCGCGCGCCCGCGCGCGCATGTGTGTATAGAGGTCAGAAAACAATGTTCAGGAGTCACTTCTATCATTTTATCATGAGTTCTAGGAGCTGACAAGCAGTTTTACCTACAGAGCCATCTCAGTAGTCCAAGCTTTTCCCCCTTTCGGTACAATAATTAGAGTTTGGGTTAAATTTCCTTCAGAGAGAGCAGAGCAACGGAAGGGAAGGCTGAGAAGGGAAAAGGCAGTTCCCTCCAGTCTGTTGCCGGCTCCACCTTACAGGTCACTGTTTCTTTCCTGGGCCTGCTGTTAGCAGTAGGCCAGAAAGCTTTGATCTTAATCGATGCACATAAAGCAGGCTGTTCACTTGATGCGCGCATTTAATTCAGCTTGTTCTGCGTACTTCTCCAGCCTGGCATTCTTCCATATAAGGAGTTCACAGCATCTTTCTGCAGCACTCCTGCCGCCTCTGTCTGGCAAAGCAGCCCAAGATGGCAGTGTGGTGGATGCACGTGTTGTAGGCTGAGAACCTCAGCAACGCTCTCCCCATCTTGCCCTCCGTTCCAGCCAGGAAAGTCCAGTGCGGTCCGTGGCTGACTGTCCCACAGAGGACAACCCCCCCACCGATGAGGCCTGACACTTTAGATTTTAATGTAAGTGAATGAGTTACAAGCGATTCTAATGATGTTTGTCTTCAGCTTATATCAGAACAAATGCCTTTGTGTGTGTGTGTGCGTGTGTGTAATTTCCTCTCTGTGAAAGTGTTGTTAGAGTCTGCTTTAAGTGTGATTTTAGATGGAATTGGTAAACATTTTAGACACACTTTTTGTGGTAAAGTGCACCCTGAGTGCATCAATGAGAGGTATGGTGTGGAATAATGCGTGGAGACAGGGAGGTGGAGATGTTTCTACTTTGTGTATATTGTTCTCTTCTATAAATGCCGCCTGTGTCTATGTATAACGATGGTTCTATTGAAAGAAACACAAGTTTAAATGGGTGCATCTGGGGTATTAAGACAAATAAGCGGTACTTGCTAGAGAAATCTCACATTTTAGATAATGGCACATAAATGTGTCACATTCCCCCTATCCCCCTCAGTTTTCTTGTGTTTCATGTCAGTCAAGGTTTAGCGAAATATCTGCAAATCCAGATGATGCCGCCCTAGTGAACGGGAGAGTGGGGAAACAGAAAAGTAGAATCTAGTTTTAAGGGTCAACACGGAGCACATGGAGGATGGGGTGAGGGAGCCTGGTAGCCTGCAGCCTGGGGAAAAGAAGTAGTCATTAAGAGGCATGAAAGAAGGAAGTTGCATTATAAATACAAAATTGAGAACATGACATTTCGAGGCTATGCCAAGCTTGTCTGGAAACCACGAGCAACATTATCTAGTTTGCTGTATCCTGTTGCTGTCTGGCTTTGGGCACCAGATGCCTCACTTAGAGAATCCGTTCTTTTCACCTTAACTATGGTGAACATATTAGAAATCCCTGACAGTGGATACCAGAAGGGTAGACATAGTGTGCGTGTCTACTTAGGGATGGATGAAGTCCCAGAGCAGATACTCTTAAGATATTATCTTAAAAAGCAGTCAGTCCATGAGATTGTGTGCCTTATTTCAACAGTTATAGCAACATGTTGAGAAGCTCCAAAAGGGTCTCTTATTTATTGTTTTATTTTAATTGTCTCACTTATTGCTCATTATCTTCTGAAAGTTAGTGTTATTTTAATTTTCACAAAAAAAAGAATAACTAAGACTCAAGGAAGTTAAGTATCTCAAGGAAGTTAAGCCAGGGTCACACAGCTATTTAAATGGAGGAGACAGGGTTTAAACTCACTTCTATAGAAAACAACAAAGTACATGTTCTTTCCACTTTGAGGCAGCCTCTTTGTTTAATTGAAATTTTCACTCAAATATAAGATAGGAATGCATGAGCATTCTATATCCCCTTGATATACAAATAAAATCATATTTTCCTTTGAAAAATTGAGGGCTACACTTGAAGTCCAATGTGTTTCTGATTCATTGCTTGGATTGTTGAGCAACTGAAGTGTTGCCAGACTCACTGGACTTTATTCCTCTATGTTGGTTTACATTGTAGCAACCCGGGGGAACGTAAAACATCCTGATTTCTGTTCTCTACTCCCAGAACTTCTTATTACATTGGTGTGAGATGCGATCTAAACTTTGTAGGGATTTTTAAGCTTCCCATGTGATCCTAAAGTGTAGACAGACAAACAAGTATCCCTCTTCACAGCCTGTCCTAACATCCAGACCTATTCATTCAACTGATTCTTAGCTTTCTCTGCCATGATGCCTTTCAGGCATGTCAAACACAATGAGTCTAAGGCTGGATTTCTGTCTTTTCACTCAAGCTTGACCCTCTTCTTCCTATATATCCTTTTAAAAGAAAATGTCAAGCACTCTTTATGGTTTTGACAGAAATAAACTTACTACTCTAATTTACCAATATTAAAAAAAATATTGGTCTGAAAGGAATGCAAAGTTGATCCATGAGTGGATTCTTTGTAAACCCACTGTTTGGCCTTGGGAGTTCCAAAGCCTAGCAACTTCAAGCACCTGTTAGTATTGGAAATGTTTGGAGAGCTTGAATCCCAAAGGAAAAAAATGCAGAAATTAAATATTCTACACTAGAAAGTTAATTGAAATATGCATTATTTACCAAAGTGCGCCAACCCATCAATTTCAAATAAGTGATTATGATTGATTACTTCTCAACATTTTTAGAGGATTTACACAACCACAGACAGAATGTCGGGTTTCATAGGGAAACAAACTCCAATAGAGTCCAATCTCAGGCTTGAAGTGTTCCTCCATTAAATGAAAGTGATTATTTCACCAGTCACAATGATCCATGGCAGAGAATGGCAAATGGCTTAAAAGGATGTCTCTGTGGAGCTAGGAGTTTTTCTATTCTAATCACTTTGTGAAATCCCCAGGTCAGTGATCCTGAAGGGCAAGATCAGAAAGCCAATGGCTAAAATAACTGCCGAGTGGAGAGTTGGTCTAAGTAAATCAAAAGTCAGTGGTTGACAGCAAAGGATTATTTCCTCCTCTACCTCACCCTGCTTCTGCTCTGTCTCAAGGCCGCTTTGAACACTCAGTACCCACCTAAGCTCGTGATCCATAAAAGTAATTTTCTCTCTTGAAGAAGACTTAGAATGGCCTAATATTTGAGTTGCATTGAGTTTACCTCTGATCTGCTGGAACTGGCTTGTTCTAGAGGTTTATACCAAAAAAAATCAAAAGAGAATTAGCCACTCAAAACCACCAGAGACCCCTGAGAAGGGTGCAACCACAGAGAAATGCAGGGTTTTTTTTTTTTTTTTGTAAGAGGAAGAATTAAGAGCTGGACTCAACAAGTCAGAAATCTCCATGCAGGCTGGAGAGACAGGGAAGAAAGAATCCAAATCCACCATGGTAATAAGATGTTTATGAAAGTACAACTTGGGATGAACTCTGGAAGATGGACAGGTCTGAGGGAGACTTAGAAAAAAAAAAGAATTGCTAAGTACTTAATTTCCAATGATGGTACACCTGTGAAGCACAGCACATATCATGACTACATGCCAAACCACGGGACCCTAAGAAGCCACATTAGGTCAAAATGTTTGGATTTCCAAATTAAAATTCTTGTTTCTAATGGAAGAGACTATACATTTGCCTACTTGGATGCCAGGAGCTACCTTCAGATTCTAGACCTTTTAAAGTAAGGGCCTCTCAAATTTGAGTTTTCTAAACGTCACCATTGAAATATTTTCATGAAATTCTGAAAAGTTTATTTAAAATTATTAAACCTAACTTGGGGGCTCCTTCTATATTATAAATTTCTCCATCAAATACACTATCTGTGTCCTGTGACTCCCTATGTCTCTATCCCCAGCTACAGAATTAGAATGAAAGTTCACTGAATTTTGCTTACCAGAGACTTGTCAGTGTCTTGTTATAGTACAATGATTTTTAGGAGCATTTTATATCAAGAAAATGTTTCTCTCTGATACTGCCCTTCTCCATAATTTAAACAAGACATTTACAGAGAGTATAGTTTTCTAAAATGGAGATAGTATTGGCTGGTAAGACAATGACTGCTAATAATATTGTAAATAACAAATGAAATTGGGTAACTGGATCAGCTCTGCAAATATCATATCCTGTGAAAATAAGTGTGAGATAGTGTTATTGTACAGTTTTGGAGATCATGTCTTCCATAAGGAAACTGGATGATAATGGTAGGGCCTTTATTGCATACTACTTCCATCTCATGTTCATTAAACTCACATCAGAACTTATTGTAGTAATGTAGCATCATGGGTAAAGTTCTTTAGCTTTACCTTATATCTGTAGACATAGATATAAGGTTGGGAACTTCTACACTTAGAATAGTGCTAAGAATTAAGGACAGGGTGGGGCAGAGTCAGTCTAAGCAAGCAGTAGCAGCTAAAAGCCATGGAACCCTAAGGAGTGAACCTCTTCAGCATAGTGTGAACAGGGAGGATTCTCAGCCTGGTGTGGTGGCTCATGTCTGTGCTTGTGATCTCAGGACTGAGGTCAAGGCAGTGGGATCATGACTTTGAGGTCAACCTAAGCAAGTAATTTCTAGGCCAACAAGGGCTATATAAAAAGCGCCTGTTTAAAAAAAATCTAAAGTATATAAATAAATGACTGTTCTTGCTGACTGACAGTGGTAATCAAAAATAAACATGTGGAGAAGTGGCTGAGTGCACAGGAGAAAGCAAGAACTTGAGCGAGAGGAAAAGTAAAGTGGGGATGAACAAAGAGAGAAGTAAAGACAATACAGAGCTGTAAGAATGGAATGGGTTCAGACCACTGGTGGCCTGTGAGCCACGGAAGTACTGATTGTGGTGAGACGGGAAGAGAAGAGAAGGGTAGAGACAACATTGACCCTTTGTATGTGACAGTAGAGGGGTCTGTTTCCTAGCTACCCTTCCTATATGCCACGGAAGTATTCTACTTGGTAATTATGATGAATGAACAATCAGACCCATAGACAAACTTGGTAAAAATGTTTCTTATATTGACCATTGTGTTTACATCATGCCAGTATAGATGAATACTAAAAGGTAAACCATCTTCAATGGAAACATTTGGGTAACTACTACATTGTTCAGTAAATAAAATTATTGTCTTGATGTACATATGAGAGAAAGAAAGTATGTGATCTTTGTCTTTCTTAGACTGGCTTTTTCACCTTAACATGATGACTTATTGTTTATGCTTGAGAAAGTCCCCTCTCATGATGGAAGGACAACCAGTGGCTTAAACAGAGACATATTTGTATCACTCCACAGAGGAGAGATACAAGGCCTCAAACTCATCAGTAGGCCTCTTAGGCTTTGCTAAATGTCACTGCAATACTGAACAGGTTCTCAAGTTTACCTCCTTCCTGGATCCCTCAGAGCTTGGGATATATTACACTAAAGAGGAGATTTTCTTGTAGGTTCACTTGTAGAGAGTTCTGTTTCTCTTATGTTTCATACTATAAAAGTTAAGGGATTCATTTTTGTCTTTTGGCATTGCCGAATTTCAGAATACATGAATACACATACCTATATAAACATACACATGTGTATCCATAAACATACACATGTGGGCCACACGGGCAGCATAGGTTAATTCTTCCCAAAAGAGAATATGGAGTATGTGGAATATTACTTTAACTAGGCAAAGATGTGCTCCATTTGTTTATGCTACATTTGTTTAATTATGTAAAATTGTGTCACATTTGTTTCCCCTTGCCTACCTAAGGCACCGCCTGATTGGTCTAATAAAAAGCTGAACAGCCAATAGCCAGGCAGGAGAGGGATAGGTGGGGCTAGGAGGCAGAGAGAATAAGTAGGAGGAGAAATCTAAGAAGAGAAGAGAGAAGAAGGTAAGAATGAGGGAGAAAGAGAGAGATGCCTTGGGCCAGGCAGGCAGCTGCCAGTCAGCAGACAGAGTAGGACATACAGAAAGAAAGGTAAAAAGCCCCAAGGTGAAACATAGATAAAGAGAAGCAGACGAAAATAAGCGCTAAGTTAAGACTAAACATTCAAAACTAATAATAAGTCTTTGTGTCATGATTTGGGAACTGGTTGGTGGCCCAAAAGAAAGCCTGCTACAGAGAGGTCTTTGCCTTTGGAATGGTTGACTCAGTGAATGTAGATAAAGCTTAAGTATCTATACACTTGAAATGTTATTATCTATCTATCTATTTACTTACTTATTTAACACAGGAGAGGGGGATACAAGTGCACATGCCATGGTGGTGGGTGGAGTTCAGAAGACACCCTTAGGTATCAGTCCCTGCTTTCTGCTCTGCTTGGGACAGTCTCTTTATTGTTCCCTGATGACGGGGTACATACACCAAGCCAGCTGGCCTACCAACTTCCAGATGCTTTCCTGTCCCCACCTTCCATGTCACAATAGGAAGATTGGGATTACAAGCGGATTACACCAGCTTTAGGTGGGATCTGAGAACCTCACTTGGACACGGCTAGTACTTTACCCAATGAGCCATCTCCCCCACCCAATAACCTATGGATTTGAAATCTTTTCTTGACGCTGTTCAAGGGTGAGGGATGGCTAGTGGTAGAGTCCATTGGTTCTAGTTTCATGCTCATTCTTTGTGACTTTCATTAAACTTCTGTGATCTTGCTTTGACATTCCCAGGTTGCCATTTAACTCTGTGCATTGTTTTTTTCATCTTGGAGATGACTCTCATATAGAGTTGGAATTTGATACTTCAGGGAGGGTACATCTTCCCCACGTCCTAAAGCCACGATTTCCTCCCAAGTGTATATGCAGGATGCATAGCTAAGGTTTGAGAGGTCATAAATTAGATGTCAGATTCTCAGCAGGGTGAGTATTAAAGTGTAAGACTTTCTGGTCTTCTAGAGGGGTCTTGGTGAATTCTCCACACCTGCAACGTAGTTGAAAAATCATGGTGCTATTTATACCTCCATATGCAACTCTCCATCAAAACAGTTTACAAAACGACTAACTGAAAGAATTCCCCTTCTTTGTTTTTCAGGCCTTCATAAAAATAAAAAATTGAAAATTCCAAGGGAAGCATTAATTAAGGCATGCAACATGTAAAATAAAACAAAACACAGGGCTTCTGGGCAACACAGTTCTTAGCTAATCTTGAGAACTGTGGGACAGGAGGAAGCAAAGAACAGAACAGCAGTGTAATGTATTTCTCGATCCTCTACTAACATGGGCATGCTCCAATCTGTGCTGCAGATGCTTTCATTAGTTAGGCCTTCAAAGTCAGTTTGTTGTCTGTGTCTTTACTAAATACCAAATGTAAGTCAACACAACTATCAACTGTTAAGGTTGAGTGTGTCATACAAGAAATTGGGGGATTAATTTTTATTTAAAACATTCAAGACAAAGGACTAAATGATCCTTTAATTTTTCTCACACTTCTATGAGCAAAGTTTCTCTACATGTTACAGGTGAAATAAAAGTATCAGAGAATTTTTTTAAATTAGTCAGCTCACAAATGTGGTTCTTAGTCTGTAGGTATAAAAGAACCTCCCTGGAAAAATCTGCTGGAAATGCTGGTGTCTTGCCAGGCGACCCCCTTAGTGGGTCTAGAGAGCTCAGGGCTCCGTGTTGCCGGCAAGCATCGAGGCCAGCGTGCTGGAGGTGCTACTCATGTGATACTTGGGAATGGCTGGGGTGTGAGTCTCCTATACAGGACCACAACTCAGAGTTTAGATACAGAGAATGGCCCCATCTTTTGTTCTTTCTATATGTTACCTGAACTTTGTCCCACAGAATGCAGACAGCAGAAAGCCTTTCTCCAGGCTACTACCCTGGGTAGTTTTCAACCAGAAATCTTTTTTTTTAATTAAGAAAATTTTTTTCATTCATTTTACACACCAATCAAAGATCCCCTTCTTCCCTCCTCCCACCCCCCCCAACCTTCCCCTCCTAGCCTACCCCCCACTCCCACCCACAAGAAGGCAAGGCCTCCCATGAGGAGGCACACCCCATAGAGGCAAGTCCAAGCCCTTCTCCCTGCCTCAAGGCTGCACGAGGTGTCCCATCATAGGTAGTGGGCTCCACAAAACCCACTCATGCACCAGGGATGGATCCTGATCCTACCGCCAGGGGCCTCCCAAGCAGATCAAGCTTCACAACTGTATCGCCATGCAAAGGGCCTAGTCTAATCCCATGTAGGCTCCACAGCCATTGATCCAATTTTCATGAGTTCCCTCTAGTTTGGTTTGGTCATCCCTGTATTTTTCCCCATCATGATCCTGATGCACTTGCTCATAAAATTCCTCTTCTCTCTCTTTGACTGGACTCCTGGAGCTCTGTCTAGTGACTGACTGTGGATTGCTGCATCTGCTTTCATCAGTCATTGGAGAAAAGTTCTGTGATGACAGTTAGGGTATTCACCGTCAACCAGAAATCTTAAAAGAATATGTCTTCACTGGTTGAAAGACGTTACTGGGGCAATTTGAATGTAGACTATGTAGCAATATTTTTAGTAGATGTATTGTATTTGTCAGCTGATTTATTAGAATTGTCTTTAGTTATGCCTGCAGAAATGCCTGCAAAGTATTTAAATGCCATCAAGTCTACAACTTACTGTCAAGTAGTTTGGCGGCCACCATGACATGTTATGTGACAAGAGGTAAAGTCACTGTGGCAAGCCAGTAACTAGTCCAGGAAGTGAAAACTGTGTGTACAGCAATTTCTGCTCATATGCTTGGAATTGTTGTTAAAAATAAAGAAATGGGAGGAAAAAATGTTTTCCTACTGATCCCACTTTCTCACAAATGAAACCCAAGCTTGCAATAACCCAGCTAGAACATCCAAACCCAGATCTGCCTGATCACATTAACCCCTGTGACACACTTTCTACCTAGAACATTCTGCAGACATAATGAAGATAAAAGTGTTGGTTTGTTTTAAGAATGTCTTTCATTTCTCTGAGTTTCTCATGACTTTTCTAGGTTTGATTTGTTCTGACTTCCTCCAATCCCACACTTCCTTTTCCTAGGACTGTTTCAGAAAGTATTTTGAATTCATTCAATGTCAGTAACTAAGGGCCAAAATAAATTCTTGAAGATTACTGAATCTAACTGAATCATGAATTTTCATCATATCTAGAAATAAAAGCTGACAGGCTATACAAGACCTCTCCCTCCCCCTCCTCTCTCTCTCTCTCTCTCCCTCTCTCTCTCTCTCTGTCTCTGTCTCTGTCTCTGTCTCTGTCTCTCTGTCTCTCTCTGTCTCTGTCTCTCTCTCTGTCTCTGTCTCTCTCTCTGTCTCTGTCTCTGTGTGTGTGTGTGTGTGTGTGTGTGTGTGTGTGTGTGTGATGTGATCAGAGATGAAACCCAGGGCTTTTCTACATGCTAGACAAACGCTGTGTTATTGAACTGCATCCCCAGTACCAGAAGGTACCTTTGAAGAGCACTTTAATAAGTATCAGTCTCCAATAGTTATTATAGGATTATTTATAGTTATAGCACATGAATGTAAAAAAAATGAACAAACAAAGAAAAGGACCTATCTTCAAGGCATTGGGCCCCTTTCTTCAGAGCGATCGGCTATTTATGAAAATGAGGAAATATTTTATATAATGTATATGAAGTGATTAATCATAGGATAATGTGCTTCATTGGGTTTGAAAACATTTGTCTTAGAGAGTGCCTGCTTCATGTCTCTGGATACATATAAGGCTGCCTGAATTCCCCCACAAATGATGTTTGGAAGTTTGAACTCCCTTTATAGCTCACGTTGCTGCATAATAGCACTCAATTGAGATTGCCATTTAAATGCCTTCAGTCAGGATAACCAAATGAGAAGGAAACGCAGTAGCCACATTTCTCCCACTGTGCATGGGTGCCCTCAGTGCGCCCTCAATTCAGTCTGTGGATTCTGAGAAGCACTGCCAGGAACCAGTTCTTTTTTTGAGGGGGAAGCATTTTGTGCAGGAGGGAAGTGCTTACAGTTGATTGGTGGTGTCATTAGCAATTTTGCTCTTCACAGAATATAATCAGGGTTTTAAAGCTATTACTTCTGTAGGCTAGCACTTCCCTCTCACTGGGAAACCTTTATTTTCTCCATCCTGGAAGATGGGTGTTTCTTAATGTTTAAGCAAATTCCTGCTGTGTCTTTGTCTCCATAAGTACAATAGAAAAGCTGCGCTTCCCTGCTGCCTGCAGAGCACACAGGACTTGTCTGCTGCCTCTCAGCTGCTGTGGAAGGTGAAAGACAGAGACTATCACATGTGGGAGTACAGTCCACTTGGTTTTCTAAATGGAGTCCTTTAGCAGGCTTGAGGAAAAGAGGAGGGGAAAATGAAGACCATAGATCCAATGTCTCCAGTCCCTAAAATGAGCTCTGAGTGGCCTTTGAAAGGTCTCATCATTACCTTATGAACCTGAATTTAATCACAGAGCTGTTCAAACTTGACTGAATCATTCTTAGAAACTATGATTTTACCCATCAGCTTGAGTCCCTTTCTCTCCACCTGGAATGATTAGCATTTTTCATAACATATTTAGTAGCACACCCCCTCATTGGAATTAAGTACATTTCTGAGGCTTAACAGAGTAAATGAGCTATCAAGGCAAGCGCAAAAGCCTCAGACAATCTGGGGAATATAGTGCCTCCATAAAGATTTCGGTCCTATGTCTCTCCCTGGGGCTCTCAATCCTCCAGAGTTGGAATCTTTTCCCCTTGGGGGTTCTTGTAAAGAAAGACACAAGTTCACAATTGGAATAAGTAGAAATGCTAGGAACAGAAATGTCAGAGTTCCACGGATTGCCTTCCATGGTCGCTTTAGACCAACTTTTCCTTTTCATTTCTAGGGTGAGTGACAAAAACAAAGAAAGAAAGAAAGAAAGAAAGAAAGAAAGAAAGAAAGAAAGAAAGAAAGAAAGAAAGAAAGAAAGAAAGAAAGATCACTGAGCAGTTGTTTTTCTTGTCTTCTTCTGTATCAAGTGTCAAGAGAACCATGGGTTGGAAGCTGGTTTCAGAACCTGGGCATTTCATTTCTTGTGTTTCTGGATTGCAACTGTCTACTGCAGGCCTCAGAGCTGCAGAGTCCCCAGTTCTTCTCCTGTCCCTCTCAGATGACTCTCTCTCCACCAGCAGTCTCCCAACCAGGGCAAGGGTACCATCAAGCTACTAAAACCAAACCACATGACACCATAGTCCCTCTTTTACACCCAGAATGTCTGTCTTGTTTAGCACCATGCTGACACATCTTTAGACATCTTTAGCACTTTATCTGCAATAATGGCAGGTTTAGGGAAAATTGATTAAGGAAAAGCTGGGTTTTTTTTTTTTCAAACACCCCAAGAGAAAAAAATCACTATACAGTATGGTGTCTGTATGGACGTAAGTTTTCACATGCCAATAAATACCAGCTGCTTTTTGCTTTGGAGCAATATTTGTACACAAGCATTCACACTGGCATCCCTTCTTAAAGAAAGGACTAAGAATATGTCTTAGCTATGGCCCAACTACCAGAAAATGATATAAAAATACATTCCATTATTGTAGTTGCAAGAAATGCCAAAAAATACTATTTTTATTTGTCTGTTTTTTTCTTTTACATTGCAATACCACTGATACATATATATTGAATAGTCCATAATAAGTATATGAACTATAAATTATAACAGATAAGGGGCAAAGTTGGCGAGAGGTAAGGGTACTTTGAATGTATGTAGGCTTTAATTTACTTAATTGTTTCAGAGCTAGAATGATACACTTTTACCAGATGGCACTTACTCAATCAGTCATTTAACAAGTATTTAATTGGAGGGGTACTAAATAGAAAGTCTTAGAAACTCTCCCTACCTTAAAAAAAAAATTCAGCTCCATCCCTCGAAGAATTTTCATAGAACAAACTTTCATAGCATTAAAATAATATTCTTTAGAATTTAAAGCCATTTTGTAACAGATATCCAATATTGTAAGAACTGAGTGTTACCCATCAGTGGTAAAATGATGATGTACCACAGTATAGGGTTCTTTGGGCATAGGCAAGACAAAGCATGTACAATTTACAGGATTTACTCCTCTAAATGCTAGCTACTGGATTCATTCTAGAGAGAAAGAACCAGGAAAAAAAAATCTAGGGCTCAGATGTTTGACTACTTAGTGCCCAGCTGGTGGCACAGTTTAGAAGGTTCTGGAACCTTCAGGGAGTGGTATCTTACTGAAAGGAGTGCATGATTGTAAGCAGGCTTTAAAGTTCAGTAGCAAGGCCTCACATCCCATCCATTCTGTTTCTGGACTGCCAGTGACTTCTGTTGGATGGTCTCATGCCCTCACCTCCATGCTTTCTGTCTCCCAATGGACTGTATCCCCCTGGAGCTGTAAGCCAAAATAAACCCTTTCTCCCTAAAGTTGCTTTTGTCAGAGTATTTTATCACAACAAAATGTAACTGAAAAACAAAATCATTTTGGAGGGTGAATAGGATATTGAAGCTGAGAGAAAACCTGATATTTTGGATGTATTATATGGGGAATTACACACACACACACACACACACACACACACACACACACACACACACAGAGTATGGAAATTAGAAAGGCTAAACCTATTCCATGTAGTAGCAAACCTGAGCACTTCCAGAAATAGGGATAGCCAGGCATCCTGACATAGTTGTAGTTAATGTGTAAATATTGTTGTCTCAAAATCATTTACTTTGAAAGTTTGTTCTCAATATTTTTTCAAGATTCACTTTATTCATGTATATATGTCTGTGTTAGCACATGTTAGAGGCCAGCTAGAGTTATAGGAAATTGTGAGCTCCCTGGTATAGGTGCTAAGAACTGAACTAAGGTCTTCAGAAAAGCAATAAGCTCTTGTACCTGCTAAGCCATCCAGAAGATCTTCTATGTGATATTTTAAACATGGGATATTTTCCCTTGGCCTACGAAGCCACAGAGTAATGCTCAGGTGTTGCTTTCTGTCTTGTGTTTCTTCAAAGAACTCTAAGTAGCTATCATGATTTCATATGAACAAGTCAAACTCCTTACTCCATGATGTCATACCTCAGTAGAGTACATGTCCCCTGGATACCTGACCACTTAGGAAGAGAAATCCCAGTCAGGCATGCTGGGGTGTGTCTGTAGTCCCAGTGACTTGGATGCCAGAGGATTGCTTGAAACCAAGAGTTCTCGCTATGTGCAACACAGAGAGACCCAGTCTCAATAAAAATAAAAAGAAGGAAATGAGGGAGGAAAAAATGAAAGGGAAGAGGAAAAGGGGAAGGAAGGAAGTGGGGGGGTGCATTCTTGAATCTGTTAGAACTGAGGTTCTCAACTGTGGCACTGTTGGCATTTTACATCAAATAATTCCCACAATATTTCAGGCCTGTGTCCATTGCATGCCAGTAGCCCTTCATTGCCTTCCGTCATCTAGACGATACCAAATGTTACTTGCTGGCAAAAATCACTATGGGTGAAGAACTACTGTGTTGAAACTGTTAAGTGTGAACCACAGCTTGTGCTTCTCAAAGAAGAGATGAAGTACACCAGGAGTACCATCACAATGGATCAGGACCCAACACTTCACGTGCCAGTAGTAATGACAGGTGTGGAAGACATGAACAGGAAATGTTGGAGAAGCATCCTGACTCAGGAATATCTGAGCTGTGGTGTTTACTCACCAAGACTGGCCTAGAACTATCACTATTATTCCCTCTTGTCCTCTGCATAATGAGGAAAGGAAGGTGACGAATGCTTGACTCTTAGCATAGTCATTTACCTTTTAGCTATGATGACTTTGATTTGTACCTAAAATTATCAACGATAACAAGCATGTGAATCTGTCAGGTATTGCTGCTCCGTGCTTTTTTTCTGTTATGCTCTTTAAAAGTATTTTACTTCTCTCTATCAATCTGTGTATTTTGGGGCCACTTACTATATTATTTAGTCATGACTTGAAATCAGGTGTGGTGATATCTCCAGTGGCTGTTAATAATCGTTTATGCTGAACTATGGCTACTAAAAGATGATGGGAGAGGGTGAGTCATTGTCTTCAGTTGTGTGTGCCCACTAAGCTCCAATGGATAAATCCAAACCCATCATCACACAGACAGCCTAGAATAACCATGTCTCTCCTGCTTCTTCTCAAGTTCATGACTTTTTACTCTTTAATTATAATTGTTACATGTATAAGTGTGTGTGTGTGTGTGTGTGTGTGTGTGTGTGTGTGCATATAACCTGCTAAGATCATTTAGTGTTGTTCATATGTGTTTAAGGTTGACCTCTTAAGACTGGTTAATGTGTCAGAGAAACTGTCCCTGGAGAAGACTGATTCTCTATCTCTCAGCAACTATTAATTGCCTGTAGATCTTCTTCTAAGAGTGAAGCCTTGTGGGAATCTCTCTATCTGCACTGGTGTCAATTGGTGGTTTCATTTTGTAGCTCTTGTTTAGGCAACTATATTCTTGACATTTCCTGGTGAAGCTTCCCTATCATATATAGAAGACACTATACTGACACAGACATTCCTTCCTGGTTCCCTGGCTCTTACAGTCTTTCTACTCTCTGCTTTTTATGATATTCCTCGAACTCAGGCATAGGGATTTCTGTTGTAGGTGTATCTTAATTGGCACCCTACAGTCAGTTCTTTGTATTCTGACCAGTTGTGGTTTCTGTAATGGTCTCCATCTATTGAAAAAAAAAAGAAAACTTCTTTGGTGAATGGCAAGCTACGCTATCTCTGGGTATAAGGATAAGTATCTAGAATTAAGTTAGAAATTATACTGGTTTAGTTAAGTGGCAGTAATGGGTTCTCTTCTTGGGTCCATGGCTTCACCAGCCCTGGGTAGTGGGGCAGGTTTACAGTACCAGGCATGAATTTCTCCCTACTGAGTGGACCTTAAGTCTATTTAGACAGCTGTTGGTCACCTCAGGTTATCAGGGCCACTATTGCACCTCTCAGGATACCTTGTGATGGTCTTTGTTGTGGTTCCTAAGCATCACAGTTGGGTAGGACTCATGCTTGCTTCTCTCCTTCAGGAGCTTGTTATAGCTCCTTCCAATCCTGGAGGTTCCATAGCCTCCCTAACAGCACCACAATCTAAAGAGAAGCACTCAAAACATGAGCCTGTGCAGTACATTTCAAGTTCAACCCATAGTAGATACCACCTCTGCAATGGTGATAGTCACAACACAGCCTAGTCGAAGCCTCCTTACAGAGGCCCTCTTCAGGGCCTCACCTCCACACAGAACAGCACTGAGGATTAGGACTTCAGTATATGACTAAAAAAGGACAGGAGATTCAGTCCACAGCATGGTGGGTATTTTTCTTTTCTTTTTTTCTTTTTTTTTTCCGAGACAGGCTTTCTCTGTGTAGCTTTGTGCCTTTTCCTGGAACTCACTTGGTAGCCCAGGCTGGCCTTGAACTCACAGAGATCCGCCTGGCTCTGCCTCCCGAGTGCTGGGATTAAAGGCGTGCGCCACCACTGCCCGGCTGGTGGGTATTTTTCAGTAAAATCAAAGAAAAAAAAAAACCTAGGACAGAAAAAAACAATATCACCTACACTAAGAAATAAACAATAGTGAATATAGAGAAACAGACTCATTTAATTGATTTACTGAAAACTCAAAAATTCTAGCACTTGCCAAGATAATTGAAATTGTCTTAGCTAGCTGTGGGCAAAATAAGTAAATTGGGAAATATCAAATGGTGCCTCAGAGTTTCTTGAGCACTTGACACAATGCACGGAGGAAAGCTGCAAAATGAACAAATGTTCTTGTCCAACTCCCCGGGAGCAAGCCAAGTGCTCAGAGGTGAAATTAAAGATGAGAAAATTAGATATTTGTCTCAGGAAACAAACTAGCAATTTTCAATCAAATCATTGAGGTATCCCTCTCCCTCATTATTTCAGGTTGTTATGGTAAGTAGATCCTTAGGGCATATCTTATGCTGACAGGTCGCTAGATTAAGATGCCTAAGGCTCCTTTGAAATTTCCAATTTCTTAGACTTGTAACATGATTAAGTAATGTATAATGTGATAAAAAAATATAATTACTTTTAGATATTTTTTTAATTTTTTGAGACAAGATCTGCTGTAGTCCAAGCTGGCCTTGAACTTCAGATCCATCTGCTTCCAGCCCTCAAATGCTGGTGAAGGACAGAATTACTCTGAGGGGATGCCTCTCATGTTCATATTGGTTCAGACTCAAATCTATCCATTCTGGGACGTTCTGTGTTCACTGAATTCATCTCTGCTGTGTGGTAGCTGCTCATTCTTGTCTGTACAGTCTGATGTGCTTTTAGACTAATATCATGTTTAAACATGCTTAGCCATAACTACTGGGGCTTCCCCTAATGTTTGCAACGTAATCACCTCCCTTCCTCTCGACGACGAGGCTCAGAAGAATTCCATTTGCAGAGTAACCACGTGACTAAATCGAATTCCCTGTGCCAATTTGATGGTTGTGTCTCTCCTCTTTCCTCTCTTCCACTACTAGTTAGATGAAGTTGGTCTTCCTGGAGTTGATAAATTTGAGGGGGGGGGGAACTCATTGACATTATTATTTATTCTTGTTCTTCCATTTCCAGCCGCTTTGGTGTATGGAAGCCCCACCACAGCTGGAGAAGTAAAGTGGCCTAGACTTTTGTGGTATCAGTGAAGGCCACAGGCTGAGGTAGCCAAAAAGCTGGAGTGACAGAAATGCAGGTCTCTTCAAGGGAAACCACAGGAACCTGGGCGGGCGGGGAATGCAGCCTCTCCCTGTCCTTTTTCCTCCAGCTTCTTGCTGGTGTCTCCCGGTGAAAACTTGCCAGCAATGTATCCTGGGAAGCATGGAGTGCAGGGCCAGGTTCTACTCTATATGCCCCCTAGCAAAGTCCATGCACAGATCCAAAAGCAAACAGACAAACTCCTGATGCATCCATCAAACACTGCGTAGGAAACCCAAGGGCTTCTATTGATGGAGAAGTCGTAGTACAATCTCTACATATGCTTTTTACCCCCTAGAGATGGCCATATTTTTGTTTGGTTTGCTTTGCTTTGATATGAGATATAATTACAAATCACCATGATCCACTAACGCTAATGTTGGACATTTTCTTCTGAAGCAATGAGAGAAGGGCGTGTGCCTGCATCAAGAATGGATACTAGGGCAATGATGATCGCTCAGCAGGCAAAGGCACCTGCCACCACCGCTAACCCCCTGAGTTCAATTCCTAGTACTCAGATGGCAGCAGAAAACTAACCTCACAAGTTTTTCTCTTACCTCTACATGCACAACATGGCAAATGTGCCCACACACATACGCACACCTGTACATCAAGTAAATAAATAATACAATGAAAAGTAAAAAGAATGGATGTTAGCAAGTATGCAAAGTGCATCTCTTCCTTCTTCTTCAGGCATTAATTGTAGCTTGCTCATTCACTTACTTTAATGATGAACTCCTGGAACTTCTCTTACCAAAAAAGTATGACCATGATGTTGTATGCCTCTAAAAAGCTCAGTGTGAACGTGGACACTGTTCTGACCACAAGACACAGTAAGGTCAAGACTTCAGCTGAGAGTCTGAGCTAAGTATGGCTTCAGTGAAACACTCTGCCACTGTGTAATAAAGTCTGTTAGCAAAAGTGCTGGTATGCAGGGCCTGCTGATGGGCCCATTACAGGTCGCATCATCTGATGGAAAATCTGAAGGGCTGAATAGCAATTACTCCCTACAGCCAAGGGCAAATGGCATCTGTTGGCCTTGGCCTTCTCACATTTTCTTCTTTCCTGAGGCCAGAGTTCTCTACAATGACAAAAACGCTTTGCTCTGGTTGACTTGAAAAACCACTGTCATTTTAAAGGTTACTGTGTGTGTGGTGGGGGTATAACAGTCTGCAGGACTAGGCTTCAGAAACATGTAATAAGAGGAATTTTAAAAGCAAATGACCTGCTGAAAAGGCAAGCTTGGTTCTGGCTTCTTCCAATCCAAGAGTCAGAGATGGGTCAGGAGCACCTCCTCACCCCGCCCCACCACCACCACACACAAATAGTTAATCTCACTGATTGCCCTGAATTCTTCTTTCCTTTTTCCCCTGCATATTTTCCTGTCTCACTCACTCTCTTCTTCCCTTTCTCCGCACTCAAAGCTAGGTGGATAGCCTGACAGCTACATGCCACCCTTTTCTCTCTCCTATCCTAAGTTAGTTCGGGTTGAGGTTATGGTGCTTTCAAGAACAAATCTCCAGAACCCGCCCCCAACCAAGAGGTTCCTGCTGTCACTGCCTGTCACAGTGCCCCTAGCCAGTTTCAGCCTGATTGTTTCCTTCATCTCTTCACTCCGGAGACCTCAGCTTCATTTGAGCATCCATCATCCCTCAGATCCAGGGAAGACCATCTCAGGCTTCGGGTTGAAAGGATGCCCTATTCACCTGCAGCACTTCACCAGCTTTCCGAGTTTGACATTATCTTTGTAGGGAATGTAGCAGTGTGACTACAGGGCCATGTGCTTCTGAGACCTCTACTCTATTCCAATGCCTGTCAACGTGAGGCCTGATAGTCAACGTCATCAGCCAACACTCTGACTTTCCACCAGGCCTTCTGAGTGAGAATATCCTGGCGAGTCTAATGCCTGGTACATTTTGAAAAGCATCACTGGATGTTGCAGACATTCGGGGCTTATGCAAAGTATTTTCTTCATAAGTACTTGCTGGTTTTAGTACATCTGGGATAACCAAGTAAGGAACCAGACGGCAAGCTGTCTGAAAACAGCAACCTTCACAGCTATGTCCCCTAGCTTCTAGCCCAATGTCTGGTAACATATTTTTTAGTTGAAACAGAGATGGTATTTTAGTTTTTTTTTTTTATCCTACTTTAAACTTTATGGTTAGAGATTACAAAATACCAAGACAAATCACAATGAAAATGACCGAGAGAAGGAGTTTGCAATATTATACCATTGGCATGTGGGAAATTAGTATCTATTTGCCAGGAATACTAGTTTCTCCCATTTATGTAACTCTCTGTGGTTTCAAAACCCTTGGAAATCTAGTAGAAAGAAGGAAGAATTTTTTCTCTCTCCTTTTCTAGAGGAGAAAGCAGAAAGCCTGAGAAAATGGTCCTGGTTCTCCTAACCATGTACAAAACACTAGAATCCAGGAAGGAATTTGGTCTCTGGGAGCATGACACTGAAGATCTTTGGTCCTCAGGCTTTATGTTTTCCACTTTCTCTTGCTTCCTGGACTCTGTCTGGTGAGTAGTATCTCTTCATTGTGTGATCCTGCCCAGTCCCTAGAGCTACAGGGCCAAGTAACGATGCACCAGACCCTCTGAAACCATGAACAAAATGACCTACCTCCTTTTATTTTTTTTTTTAAGAAAGTATTTCTTGCCATTTTTAATTTCCTCTTTTGATAACTCTCTGTTCAGGTCTCAAGCCAATTTTGTAAGTGGGCTGTTTTGTTGTTGTTAATGTTTGTTTTGACTCTGTTTCTTCTTTTGGGGGGGGTGATTATTTTTTAATTTTATTTTTTAGTATTTTTCATTGAAATAAAATTACATCACTTCCCTTACCCCCTTCCTTCCCTCCTGCTCCTCCCAGTTACCTTCCCACAAGCACCCCCCTCCATGTCTTCAACTCTCCAGTTGATAGCCTTGTTTTCTTTGATAATATTTGCTGTGGACCTGTACATGTATATATAAGCACAAGTACATATAAGTTGAACATGCTGAGGCCATTTTTGTTGTCTGTATATGGTTTCAAGGCTGAGCACTCTGCATTAGGCAACCAATAAGAGGGCTCATCCCTGGGAGAGGCTAATTCTCCCTGTAGTCAACGTTTTCCTGTAGTTCTTTTTCTGTGAGTGGGACCCTGCCTTTCACATTAACATGTCCATTGATATTGCCCTTGTTCTGGTCTTGTTTATGCAGCCATTCTGAAGAGAGAAAGTTTTACAGCAGACTTCCTGGTATTCTGGCTCTTACAGTCTTTTCACTTTCTCAAAGTGTTCCCTAGGACAGACAGGGGAGCTGTGATGTAGATGTATCTGTTGGGGCTGGGCTTTCATGATTCATGGATCTCTGCATTGTGTCCAGTTGTGGTTTTTCTGTGATGGTCTCCATTTGCTGTAAAGAGAAACTTCTTTGATGAATGGGTGGTAGCTACACTTATCTGAGGGTAGAAGGAGAAGCTTTAGAATGTAGTAAGGAAATATGCCGGGTTAGCAAAGTGGTAGCCAATTCCTTTCTGAGGCCCATGACCTCACTAGCTCCCAGAAGCTGGCTAGGTTTCAAGTACTAATCATGATTTCACTCTGTTGAGTGGGCCTTAAATCCAAGTAGACAACTTACATGTCCTTCCACAAATTAGTGAATAACAAAAATGTGGTACATATACACAATTTAATACTATTCAGCTATAAAGAAAAATGAAATGTGTAGATAAGTGGATGGACCTAGAAAAGATTGTGCTGAGTGAGGTAACCCAGATCCAGAAAGATAAAGGCTGCTTGTTCTCTCTCATCTTTGATTCCAAGCTCCCAATCCTCAGATGTGAGTATAGAGCATGGAGTGGCCCCAGAAAATAGGAGAATATAAAGGGTCCACATGCTCAGGTGGTGGGATGGCCTTGGAAGGGGAATACAAAGGCACATGTGCTATGAAGTGGAAAATGGAATAACAGGGAGGAGGCTCCAACTGTGGAGGAGAGAAAGAGGTCAATATAGAAGGAAGGACTGTAACTCGAACCTTAAACGGTCTTATTAAATAAAAAAACCTGGAGCCAGATATCATCGTTAAAACCTGAGAGATCAGAGGAATAGGAAAAGCCACAAGCTAACCTCACCTCACCAACTCCACAACTTCCAAAGAGACCTACTTCCTGTATACCCACGACTACATGCCTTTCTGTCCTGCCAACTCATTTCCTCTCTGCCCAGCTACATCACTTCCTCTTCCTGCCCAGCTCTGTCACTTCTTCTCTGTCTGTACAGACCTCCAGACCTTTATGGTTAGTGCTGGGATTTAAGGCATGTACCACCATGCCTGGGTCTGTTCCCAGTATGGCCTTGAACTCACAGAGATCCAGATGGATCCCTGCCTCCCAAGTGATAGGAGTAAAGGCATGTGCTACTATTGCCTGACTTCTATGTTTAATATAGCTGCTGGTTTTTTCCTCTGATCCTCAGATAAACTGTATTGAGGGACACAGATAAAATATCACCACAAAGGACAAACAACACCAAGGTTATTTGATAATGCTTCAAGGAATCATGTCATTTTATATATTTACCTAAAATTATAAGAACAGGAGTTGTTATAATAAAGGAAATTAAGTCACTTGGGCTAACAATGCTCCCCACAAGAACCATAGATTAGCACAAACTCCAGTATCAGACAAAAGAAACCTCCTTTCTAAGGGTTGGTTAGGGTAGTCCAAGTGACTGCCAAAATGATACAGATTAAATATAAAGCCCTCGGTTTCCTCTCGGAGCTGGAAGGTGGCCTCTGATTGCTGAAGACACCACACAATTAGGACAAAGGATTCAGATGACTTCGGGTGGATCTGACCCGAAAGCCTCTTCCTTGCAGTCTGGCTTTCATGGTTTCAGAAAGTACAATACAAGCTACGAAGAGAGGGAATCAATTAAACAGATCTACCCAGCTACAATACCTGTGAACCACGACAATTGCCAGCATGCCCTGACATGCGCGAAGTGGCACTCACAGGCCAGTGGCCACTAACAGCTGTCTAATTGGACTTAAGGTCTTTTCTCCTTCTAAGTTGATTGTCTCGGTTGGTTTGTCACAGCAGCAGAACACAGTGACTAATGTATCATCTCAACTCATCCTCCTTTTCCTGAAGCTCCCATAGCAAAACCCTACAAACTGATGGGTAGCCCACTCCTCCTCCTTGGCAGACCTGCTTCCCACACAAGGAGAAGAAATTCTCTCCTCCTTGGCTTCATCTTAATATCTTGAGTGCCTCAGTTGTCTGACATTAGACTGAATATATATTGAGGAGATCCACATACTGTGCAGAAGGGGTCAAGAAGGTTTTGGTACCTGGGTGTGGGCAGGACAGGTTCTAGGTCCTCATCTCAGCTTCCCCTTCAAAAAGTACTGACCTTTAGCCTGAGAATCAAGCTCATCTGGCCAAAGACCATTAATTCTTCCAAGGACACCATAATCTTGAAAGTCTGTGAAGTGGATGTTTCTAACATGACTTTGCCCTTGTTCGTTGTATAAGAACAGCCAGACTTTCTCTAGCTGACAAATGTCTTCCTTGGTCATACTGCCTTAGGACAGACTTTCCATTCCTGTCTTTGTTGTCCAGAAGGATAACCTTTGCTACTCTGAGTTATTTCTATTTCCCTCACAGGAGAGAAATGTTCAATTTTCTTACTATACATACTATTTTAAAAATAGAATTTGACATTTTATGAAATCAAAATATGGTCAGAGGGCCAGGATGCAGTTGATTGAGGGCTTGCCTAGCATGCAGAAAGCCCTGGGTTTGATTGCTAGCACTTCATAAAAACAACATAAAGTGAAAGCAGAAGATTAGAAAGCCAAGGTCATTCTTTGCTACACAGTGAATTCAAGACCATCTTGGAGAAATGAGACTCTACTTCCAAAAGGGGAAAACAAAAATAAACAAATGAAAAATCACAAAATCCCAAGTGACAGGGAAGGCAGGCATTCTGAAAAAGATACGGAAGGTATGTGGAAGAGAGTCAAAGGTTAGATTTAGACTAGGGAAGTGGAACCAGATGTGCTACAAGTTAACTCCTGGACCCCAAGGGTGGTTCTTCTTCAGTTCCTGAACTATATCCCAGTATCAGCTCCCAGCAGCAAAACTGCTGGAGAGAAGCAAAACCAACACACCCATTCAAGCACATCCAATTCTGTTCATTTCCACAGTCAACTGAAGAACACTTTTGCACATTCAGAGATTCAGGGATTTGGGAACTTCTCCAGGAAACATTCTGTTGCTGTTTGTGTTATGAAAAGATAATCAGATATTTAACATATGAATTTCTTCCCACCCTGGTGGAAGCAGCGAGCCTGTTTTTGAAGAGAATTCGTGGGAGATTTGCGTTAGGAACCACGTCATTCTCTGAGCAGTTGTATCATTTTAGTCAGGCCACTTTGCATCTGTAGTCTTGGCTTTGTGTCTAAACGGAAGGAAATGGATCAGGGTCCCCACACACAATGACTCCGTAGTGTAAAGTTATTTGCTCCCTGAGGTGGTCCTGACTATTAGTGTTGGGCCAGAAAGGAAATGTGGCTCTTCCAGACTGGAATGAAATATTAGTCACACAAAAAGCCTGCAAGTCTGCAAAGTCACACAGGCTGCAGAGGGGCCAGCATTTGCCTTCTGGTACCACGAACCCCACAGGGTTGAATAGGCTATGAAAGAACTGTATCCGTCATGCATTCTAAAATGGATGCAGTAGGCACTTGTCATCACAGGAGATGACGTGTCTCTTTCTGTTTCTGCTTGCTTTATATTCAAAATACCAGATTCCTTAGGCATTTTCGCCACACTCAGTCTGTCATTTGTTTGTTCCTTCTGACTTTAATTCAGAGTTACCGTCTGATCACCTCTCATGTTCTAGAAAGTTGGCTGAACGCAGAGACACAGCAGTGAATAAGCAGTGGATGGGCCCCCTAACTGTAACTGTGAACTACAGTTATGTATATAAGTGATGGCCATGGTGAGTGATACCCAGAGCTTACATGGGCCTACATTAGGGGCACCAGACCCAAGGGGATATGGATAATAAGATTGGATTCGAGACAATGAGAAAACGTGACAGATAATAAATTCATCTAAGATAGATGGTGACACACAGGTTTCTCACAAAGCTAATAAAGCATAAGTTCAATGATATTTCTTAAACTGGATCCTTGGGAAAAGGAAAACCATTAACAGCCGTTACTTTGAAGCCTGGTACATTAGTCAGACCTAAGAAAACAATTGAAGTGGGGGAGGGTTTATCTCTGCTCACAGTCTCAGAGGCACCATTGCTTCTGGGCTCGTGAACATCATGCTGGGAACACCATGTGGGCGTGCACAATGGTTCACATTGTGATGGACAGGAGGCAGAGACACAGGAGGCAAAGACAACGTAGAAAGGGAGCAAGGCATGCCTTTCCCGGTCATATCCCCAATGACGTCACCTGCAATAGGTTCCTCCTCCTGAGTCTCCACCACCCCCTAATGATGCTGTCAAATGATGAAGGAATCCACCCGTAGATTAATCATTGTTTTTGTCAGAATCTTCATGATGCGACCCCTCTCCCAAAAGCCCCTCAGAAAGTGTCTTAGCTACTTTTCTATTGCTGTGATGAGACGCCATGACCAAAGCAACTTATAGAAGGGAGGGTTTACGTATGGTTCCAAAGAGATAAGAGTCCACCATGACCAAGTTAGGCATGGGTGGCAGCAGGCGCGCATGGTGACAGGAACAGCTGAGAATCCACATCTCAAACCTCAAGCAGCAAGCAGAAAGGGGGCACACAGGGGATGTTGGCCTGAGGCTTTAGAAACTCAAAGCCCACCCTCAAGTGACGCACTTCCTCTAACAAGACCACATCCCCAAGCCTCCCCAAATAGCCTCACCAACTGGGGATCGAGTATTCAAATACTCCACTATGGGGGACATCTCATTCAAACTACCACAGTGCAGAGTGTTTAGCCACCAACTTCACAGTTCCCCAGAGTTTTCTTGAGTGTGAGCAACAGGAAATATCAGATAGAAGGATTTAGAATGTGGAGATAAACAGATAGAAAACACAGGATAGCCTCGAGAGGGCCTGGAACCTATTCCAACGGGCCCCGACTGTCTCTGACCTAGGGTATTTATAGAGACGCCAAGAGGTGGAGCAAAAGACCTCCCCCAGCACAGCCAAGTGCAGACCATCTCAGACACCTGCACTCAGGCCCGTGGTCCAATCATCCTTTCTATGTGGACCTGCTGGGTAAAGCCATGAGGAACCTGAGAACGGGTTCCCACACCACAGCATGGGACTAACCCTTAAACACTTAAGGGGACATTAAATACCTCATGTCCAAACCCTACTGCCAACACTGCCACCTCCAGAACACATTGAAATGTTGGGCCCTTTTCCAGAAGAAACACTCTAGATGTGTCTTTGTAGGATTTTCCCAGAATTAGGCTCCAAGATAGAAGTTTGAATGAAATGAGTCTATTTGGAAAGTGTGACAAACACCTAAAAGCGTTGGGAAGTGAGCTGTGAAAGGGATGCCTCCAACAAATGGTATATTTTCAAGCCAGCCACTGTCATGGGTGCCTAGAGCTTTTCCTGTTTACAGATTTGGGGATCAGAGCAGTAGCAAGGAGGGGAGAAAGGGAACGTGGGTATTTAGACAGCAGTTCCTACCGGTCTTTGCCTGAGGTCTCCCCCGTGTGTGTTATTTCCTTGTTATTTTTGGCCTTCCCTGCTGGGCAAAATGCCCTTACCTTGCTTTATGGAAAGCTGTAAAGTAAGAGAAGCAGACACAGGCAGCTGGAAGTCAGTAAGCACTGAAACTGTGAGTCCAAGGGGAGAGGGACTGAGTACCAGGAGCATCTGCTGCAAAATACCCTGTATCTAACGCCATGCTTGTAATCCACATTTTGTCTTAAATGGGCTCTGGGTCGTTTGCTAATTGTAAGCATCACAGACCTGAAACTTCCCAGAGTGGTAATAGTCCTCAGTGGCTGGAACTGTAGCACATAAGGGGGAAACTAAAGTATATTAGTGTGCTCCTACAGAGTGGGGAAGAAGGGAAAGCTAGAAAGATAAAGCTGGAAAAACACCCAGAATGGTGTTGAGTAAAAGTGGATCCACTAGTCAGAATGCTCGGGGCTGTGACAAATGTCTGATGCGCACGACTTAAGTGAAAGGAGGAGGGTTCATTTGCTCTCCTGATTTCATAAGTCTTCACTCATGACTCCTCTGATCCATTGCTTTTGGGCCTGACACAGAAAAAGCCTAAGGCAGAGGACAGCGTTCACCTCATGGTGGCCAGGAACCAAAGAGGGTGGATGACAATATGAAGAAGAATTTTGAAACATTCTATAACTTCAAAGGCACACCCCAGGGACCTACTTTCTCCAGTGAGGCCCCACCTCCTCCTTTTCAGCACTCCCCCCAACAGTGAAATCACATTACAAATCCATCTACTGATTAAGTCAGAGCTCAAAGGATCCAGTCACTTCCCCAAAGTTCATCAGTTGACAACCATGCCACCAAACCACGAGCCTGGAAGGAACATGTCAAACCACGACACTGGCCTTCTCTCGACTGGGTAAAGCCTGTGGATATCTTCAGAGCTCAGGGGGCTGCTTTTACTACCTATCCTGGGACTGGGTGTGGAAGAGTGGACTCTTCCTAGAATGAACATACTCATGGGGACTGGAGAGATGGCTTAGCACTTAAGAACACTGACTGCTTTCAGAGAACTCAGGCTTGATTCCCAGAACCAACATGGTGGCTCATAACTGTCTATAACTCCAGTTCCAGGAGCTCCTGCATCCTCTTCTGGCCTCCACGAGCACTAGGCTTGCACACCAAGACATACATGCAGGCAAAAACATCCATACACATGAAACAACAAAATATTTTTTTGTAAAAGAACACACTGATAGAACCCAACCCTACCTCTTTCCTGCTGTCCACAGTGGCACAAAATGGACAATAAGCACCATTGGCCAAAGCAGCTCACGTGTCCAATTTTGCTGTCATCTAGGCACAGAAACATAATCTACCCAAGAAGGAGGGAGAAATGTCAAGTGAGAACAGTTATCCATCTACTCCTGGGTCATCACCAGAGAACTAAGAGTGGGACAAAAGCTAAGAATGAGATTTCTAACAATAGCTATGTCAGCTTTTATATATTGTTAGTTTTTTATTGGCATATACTAATTTTGACATGCAAAGCCATCTCATTAAATAATAATAGGTGATATCAGTATTGGAAGGCAGTAATTCAATACTTTAATTTTTCTTTGACGTCTCCTTTAAGAATGTGTTACTATACATATAAAAGCCTAGCTCAGCTTCCTAAAACCACTTATTCCCATTTATTGCATACATCAACAATATTCCCCATGCCCTTGTATCTGTTCCTAACTAAGGTTCTCTCAGTTGTGAAGTTTCTTTATTTTATGCTCCTCTATGTGAACCACTTGTAAATGCTCAGTGGTGTTATATGTGAAATAAGTAAATCAATTATTTACAAACAGGGAAATATAGATAAAGAAAGTCATTTCACGAATGTGCTGTCTTTATTACACATATCATTCACGTAGAGAGATTTGTGTGTGTGTGTGTGTGTGTGTGTGTGTGTGTGTGTGTGTGTGTGTGTGGCGAAGTCACTGGAGGTTCTAAACTATTTTATTACTACATTTTTCAAGCATATGTGTGTGTGTATACATACTCACATACATATTCACACACACATACACACACACACTCACACACAATGGCACAAGTATAGAGGTTGGAGGACAACTTGGAAGAGTTAGTCCTCTCCTTCACATGTGAATTCCAGTGACCAAACTCAGATTATCTGGCTTCAGCCATCTTGCCAGCTTAAGATTCTGATTTGTTATGAGTTAGAATAAGGTTCAAAAGCTCTCCAAGAGTTAAAAAAAAATGAATAAATCAGTGGTTAAATTGAATGAAAACAGACTAGCAACAGGAATTGTCTTATCCATTAGGTGAGCACTAGCAGTGAGGAAATTTCTTTACAGACTAGACATTCTCTATGACCCTGATAAGCTGAGCCTTCTGAATGCTGAAAAGGGTAAGAGAAGTGGATGTAAATGAAAGCTCTCCACACTGAGCAAGGGATACTAGTAAGACCTTACTGAGGAATAGCAGAGTTATAGTCTCTTTGTTCCCTTATCTTTCCAACTTACAACCCAAATCGGACCCTAGGAAACAATTGCTTTTGGTCACTGAGGTGCCTCTTGTAGACTATTTTTCAAAGCGGCTTGACTAGCAGGAGCCTGGTATTATGAGAAGAGGCTGGGTTCACAGGAAATCCTTGGCCTACACAGAACAGAAGAGAAGAATCAATGCTGTAGGACTTCAGCTTGTTGACAGCTCTTCAGATGTAAAGTATTTTATTCCATGCAGAGTTTACTTGTGTGTAAAACGTTACAAAACATTAAAGACTTGTAGCTCTCTCTGTGCACCTTTGGTAAGACCTGAAAGGAAGAAGAAAGCATGTCCCAACCGGTATCACATAAATGTGTTGAAGGAAGATCTGAAGTGCTTTTGTTTTGTTTTGACTAAATGGCGGCTGTATAGTGACTGTTGTAGTAGCTTCATCCAGTGCTGGGGAGGTCTGAGTTAACTGAACTTGGAAGAGTAACCATGGAGACTAGCATATGGTTTCTGATTCCATTAATCTTGTTGAGATTAGCAGTAAATCCCCAGGGAACTTTTGCAGTGATTCAGAAATAAATCATCTTTTCACATGTATATTATTCGGTGACAGCTCTTCTCTTTAAATGCGCATCTTCCCAACAAAGGAATTGCACAGTTCTTCTAATTAGATGGTGAGAAATTCACTCCACAAATAAGAAATTTTACAAAATGCAGCAAATAACCAAAACATAAATGTATGTAAATACCATACACAAAAAAATGAAGATTTATTCAACAAAAATGTGCATTGCTCTCACCGACATGCTAGAGGAAGGTTATTTACTCCCAGTTCAAAGTGTACTTTTGTTGAGGCTAGGATGTGGCTCAACGGTAGAGTGTGTGCTTAGTATGTGCATTCCAACCTCAGAAATACCCCTAAGAAAATTCCTTAGGACCTCAGCTTGCAAATAGGAACTAAAAATAAAGTTTAAGGTTCTTTAATGAAAATCTCTAATTATCATATAAATTATAGGAAGCAAAATGGATGAGTTTAGTGGGATTTAAAAAGCAGACGTTGTTCTAATCACTCTTGCCTCACCCAAAGCTGCCCCCCTCACACTGGTGATAAGGAGCCAGAGTAACCAAAGCCTGAGGCAAACACAGCGTATTCACAACCCTCGTAGCAGGCATAAACTCACCCAGTTCCAAGGGCTTATCAAACTTTTGCTCTCTTTGGCACAAATGCTACAGATTACAATTTTCATTTTATTTTAAAAGCATCTATAGGCTTTTAACTCTTAAATCCCTAAGTTTTTAAGCTAATTATCCTTTCTAATTACAGCATAGTTGTAGAAAATACTCATTTCACATTACTTTTTCGTGTTGTAGAGCATACATAAATTTTAATGTTTTGTACAAAACAACCAATAGGAAAGAGGAGAATTCTGATAACCATAGGAAAACATGTTCTTGTTTTAGCATATTTCTATGCATTGTTACAAAATAAGAAATGTCCGAGTGTCTATAAATGGTTGATCTAAAGTCGTGCCCTGTGATTCTGCAGGATACTCAGTAGCAGACAGAGGGTACTCATGTGTGTTTCATTATAGAAACAACCATTCTGTTGGCTGGCTAAAGAAAAGCAATGGGTACTGAGCTCAGTACCTTTATGATCTAGTGAAGGTCTCAGCCTCAGCTGAGTTTACACAGTTCACACTGTGGCACAGTGGTGCCCAAGGCACAGGAGTGACACCCAATTCACCCATTTCACACTGTGGGATACGTTTGCTGAGGGCAGAGGACTGCTGTAGTTCTTTAAGCAGGCATTGGATCTCAACAAACTCAAACCACATCGTTGACCATCCTGGTACTAACCCCTTCCTTCCCCTTCCCGACAACTGTGACATGCTCCTATGAGCGCCAAGTACCTAATCACCCCTAACTATGATATCAGGATTAGAACATATCACATTTAGGTGAAGACTCAAGCTGGAGCCTTTCCAAGCATCGGCTCACACTTGGTTTACAAGACATAAATACAGAGAGATAAATCTTAAAAAAAAACAAAAACAAAAACAAAACAAAACAAAAAAAACTAAGGAAATTGGTCAGAATTTAGGTCCTCTGAATGAAAATGTGAACTTTCTTGGCACTTAGTGAAGTGACTGAGGTGATGCCATCACGTCCAGACCTTCCCCTCACTTCATTTCCTGTCTGCTAAGGCACCTTTCAGCCCATAACACCCTAAACAGTCACATCCACCTTAGCAACACATCTGGGTCTCCCCATGCTCCTGACCATGGCCCAGATAAATAACCAAAATGTCTGTTGAATGTATAACCCAAACAAATGTAACCAGGTTCCCCGACCTACACCTGACAATGGTGTCATTGTGATTTTTTTAATGGTAATTTCCTTTATATACACTGCATCCCTGAGCTTCAATGCCAAGAGGCCTTTGTGACAGGAGCATGCTCCTGGCCACCAGCTTAGATAAAGGAACTCTTATTTGACCCTATATGCACAGTTGTCCTTTAACTTTCTAACCTGGACAATAACATTGGTACCTGAGTTATTACACACATTCAGATATGTGGGATTTCTCAACTTTAATTTATGATGAGTATGTCAATTTGTATGTTTTCTGTACATAATAGGGTGAAGAAAAAAAAAAGCACAGAATGTAGAGCTTATGTCTTTATTTACCCAGTATATGGGCGTCTTAGTCACTGTTCTATTGTGGTGAAGAGACACCATGACCAATGCAACACTTATAAAAGAAAGCATTGAACCGGCGGCTGGCTTACGGTTTCAGGGGTTTAGTCCACAGCATGGAGATGGCAAGCACTCATGGCACTGGAGGAGTAGCTGAAAGCTACATCCTGATCCACAGGCAGGAGGGGGAGAGGGAGAGGGAGAGGGAGAGGGGGAGAGAGGGAGAGAGAGAGAGAGAGAGAGAGAGAGAGAGAGAGAGAGAGAGAGAGAGAGAGAGAGAGAGAGAGCGAGCTGGGCCTGGTAGGGGCTTTTGAAACCTTAAAGCTCACCTCCCAGTGATACACTTCCTCCAACAATGCCACACACCCTCCAACAAGGCCACACTCCTGCTCCTTCTAATCCTCAAATAGTGCCATTCCCTGGTGACTAAGCATTCAAATATATGCCTGCACCTCTGAGGGCCATTTTTATTCAACTACAATGAGCACATGAGAATGCCACTATGGGCACATAACTTTCAACTTGTCAGAATTAGAGTGGTCATTTCCCCCAGACTTTTCTGATGGACTATACTATGGTTCTGCAGTGTCCAGGTGGAGTCAAAATTGTATTAATCTCACTTGGAAACTTGGGTTCAGACCAGAAGAATTCCGACATGAAACCTTATCTGCCTCTGCCTTTCTTCCCAGGAGGGGGAAACACAGCTCACAGCTCACTGAAAGCTCCCTTGCTGCAGCTGACAGCTCTTTGCTTTTTCTTCCCTCCTCGAGTTGAGAACAACTCATCTCTATTTCCTACTCAGTAGCCCTGAAGGACTTGACGATTGTCAGCAAGACTCCTGAGCTCTCCTGACAATCCTCAAATCGATCCTTTTGGAGTTTAGTCATGTGTTAGCTTTTCGGTATTCTAGTGGCCCTCCCCTGGCCACCTACTGGCAATAGATATCCCCACCGATCCTATCCTGCTATTCTTACATAGTAGAAAGGAAGAAAATGAAAGACCATGGCTTCCTCTCTCTAGGGTTCTGCTCTGGATGACAGCACACCAGAACTTAACTTCTCAAACTTTTAATGAGTAGCAGGAAATGAAGACATGTTAGGGGCCCAAGACTGAAACACATGCCACTTGGGGAGACTTCCTAGCTCTCCTGTTTAACTAGCTGTGTGATCTAAGAAGTTATTTAACATCTCTGCACCTCGTTGTTCTCCACTGTGAACTAATACAACAGCTTCTTCTAAAGCAGCCTATGAACTCAGTGAATAAGGTGAAGGCAAAGCACTTAGATTTACCACACTGCAAATGACAGCTATCACATTGTTATCTAAGTTTCAAAACCAACCGTTGTTTGTACCATGATCTATATACACTATGGGCCTCATCTGAATTCTAGAAGTCTATTCACAGCAAGGGAAAGTGTCAGCCCCACTATACTGTTGTTTTATAATAGTGTGACTTGTTTCTTTTAGCTGTAAGGTGTGAGTACAATAGTATTATGATTCTTGTTTTCAAATCATCATTTCCTCTGATTTCTAAAACCCCAGTTGCCTTTGCTCCGTGTGTGTGTGTGTGTGTGTGTGTGTGTGTGTGTGTGTGTGTGTCTGATCAAGAGAAGTGATGTTTTTGTTTTCCCTTGTGTATGGATCTGTCAGCAGGGCAGCTGTCCACAGACAGAGGAACCAAGCATCTCAATGTGCCTGGAACTGAGATGGAGACACAGGACTTCTACTGCTAGAACTAGGAAGATCTTTTGTCAGCTTAGCCTTACCGCTATTACACAAGCCAATGTAGATCTATGAGAAGAGGGTGTGACAGTGCTGATTCCATCAGATACAAAATAGTCCTTGGTACAACACCTGTTGTCTTGACTGTCTTCCTCCTATGCTGGGGTCAAATACAAAGCCTGAGACATACTATATAGTCTCATATCTTCTGCCACTGAGCTATACACCCAGCTTTGATTTTTGATTCTATCAATTCCTTGTAAGAATCCAATACAACTGTACTGAAATAATTAATTCTAAATGTCAAGCATCCAGGCTTCATTTTTACCATGATCATGCTCTCTCTAAGGACCTCTTCCTCAATTTATGTTTTTCCATTTCCCTCTGATCATTCTTGTGCTTGTTATTTTTCTTTTAGGTCAACTCAGATCAAAACCTACTCTTGGGATAATGCCCAGGTTATCCTGGTTGGCAACAAATGTGACATGGAAGATGAACGGATCATCTCAACCGAGAGAGGCCAGCACTTAGGAGAACAGCTTGGTAAGACACAAAGTTCAAAAGAAAGAAAGCTTGGCCATTGTCACACTGAAATGAGTCATAGGTGTATGTGTGTGTGTGTGTGTGTGTGTGTGTGTGTAAAATTTGTCAACAGACCTTGAAAGACAGCAAGCCCTGTGTAAACCATGAGTGCATTTCCTCTCATTTTCTGTAGTTTTGGTTGAATTCAGGCACAATTAGAAATGAATGTGACAGCAAGAACTTAGAGCAGGAAAGTTACCTGACATGAGCAAATGAATTAATTTAAGGGACAATCCCAGGCCTGCAACCTAATGTACACATATGTAGAGAGGAGACAAACGAGAGGGTCACGAAGCACCTTGACTCCAAAGGATACTCTCACTCTCCTCTGCATCTCACCCCTTTTCCTCTTCTGTAATGATGGCCTCAACTTGAAATTGATCCCAATAATGAATCGCAACCTAAAATTTGAAAAACCCAACCATGTAATGAATGATCGGAGCTTTGCTCTATTATTGGAAGCATGAACTGTCAAAGCACAGCCAATCCCCATGGGTCGGTCTACCACTGGGAAATCTCAATAGCTGAGCAGAGTCCATTCTCCAAACTCTATTATTTCCGTGTAAGATCAATGAGCTCATTTACACTGAAAGCTGTTACTGGATGACCACAGGAATCTGTCCATGAGATTTCCCTGCAACCAGCTATGAAAACGTCACTAGACTGATATTTAACCTTGCTATAAATCCTCATTAGCCTTTATATATTCTGTCATAAGACCTCTCCACATGCTACCAGTGTTTGAGAGTCTTAGAAACTTGGTGACTTTTCCTAGTACCTCAGGAAGATAGAAGTGGACGTGAGCAGGTCCTCTATGTAAGAGAGAAAGGGAACGTGGAAGGACATTCCTATGTGGATTCCTTGGGCTTCTTTTGCTTGCCCTGTATTTGTCATCTAGCTAGACATTCACCTGGGAGAAGGAAGTGGTCCACAGAAGCAGGCTGTCTTTATAAATAAAGTTAAAAACTGTTTGGCTCCAGAAAAAATAGAGTAACAACATCAAGAACAATTCAATGTCATTGTCAAAAGAGCCAGGTGATAGATAGCTTTATGTTTAACAAGCTAGTAAACAGCTTGGCTGTTGAGAAGATCAAGAATGGAAGAGATGTTAGAATGACAGAAGTACTTCTGGAGATACTTTCGGTAGTGTGCACACACACACACACACAGAGTACTCTCACGTACCCTCTCCATTCACTGCATAGATGTGGGAAAGCTTCTCAAATCATGAGACAGATGGATTTTATGCTCCTGTGCAAATTCTTCCAATAGTCTCTAATTGATCTTTTTCTTTTTTTGGCTCTTTAGTCAATAAAACTCAGCAGTCGTCATAGCAACCAGCAAATGTACCTTCTTAGAGAGTCATTTATCTCCAGTGTGGTTCATTCTCCTCTTGACTACACACCCTCTACAAAGGATCAGGAGAGACAATCCTAAAAACTAATAACTTTCGATCTAAATTACAAGCTCTTGAGAGGTTTTACTTAAAAAAAAATTAACAGTAAAATTCCATTTCTCAGAGATTAGGCGTTGCTTTTTTAAAGGTTGCTACCACATATTGTCAGGTGGCTCAAAACAACTGCTTCATTTATCTGTTTATGGTTAGCTTTCCATTATTGACATTTACTTCTGTATATCCTTTGTTCATCCAAATGAGGAGACTGGACAAAAACAGTACTATATTGAGGTTTTTGTAGCTCTTGGGGAAGAGGGGTGCTCTTATAAATATGATTTTTTAGGTCACCAAACCTGTTTATTAAGTGTTCACAATATTCTGGGTACTTGGCATGCAATGTGGTAGATGACCTTACCTCCTAAAAACAACCATATAGATCCTGTGAGTGACAATGTAGACAGTGAGCATTTCCCTGCCATCCCTCTCTTGGATGTTTTCTTCCATTTGGCCCTGAGAAGTCCCTCATCATTAATTCTGGTGCTCTGCATCCCTTCACCCTGTCCAGCACTGGGTTCCTGCTCCTGGGCAGGCATCTCCTCCTCCATCTGCTTCTTGAATCCCTGGGCTACCACACTACTCCCTACACACTTCCGAGGAAGTTCTTGTTCACTGTGAGGTTTTAACTCGACCTAACAACAGACAAATCACATCCCAGCAGTGAAGCCGTGATTAAGATTTGGGTACCTATTTCCAGTTGAATCAACTGGGGTTTCAAAGGAATTTATCAACACCAACACCAACTAGCTGCCCAGCCCCCCCACCCACAACCCACATTTTCAAAGTTAAAACCTAGAAAGTTACATCATAAACATAAATTTTTGTGACTTTCATTTAATACTATCTTTTTTTTTTTTTAATCACACTAACTTCCATGGTAGTCATGTTTGAAGAGGGTAAATCATTGCCCAAGTGGACCATGATCCTGAGGCTGACATTCTCCCATGCATTTTATTTTTTATTTTATTATTATTATTATTTTTTTTTTTTTGGTTTTTAAAGACAGGGTTTCTCTGTGTAGCTTTGTGCCTTTCCTGGAACTTACTTGGTAGCCCAGGCTGGCCTCGAACTCACAGAGATCCGCCTGCCTCTGCCTCCCAAGTGCTGGGATTAAAGGCATGCACCACCATCGCCTGGCTTCTCCCATGCATTTTTAAGCATTTAGTCTAATACAGCACAGCCTGTAACAACATATAAAAGACTTTACGTTTTTAACTTATGTAGTTTAATGTTGTCAGTTATAAACAGATTCCATCTTATAACTTCAGTTTTAGATAGAAAAAAACATTAAATGTTCAATGAGAGGAAACAGAAGATAAAGCTAAAGATAACAATTTTTTTAAATAAAATTAATGTACCTGGGGGAGAAAAATAACAACAACAAAAAACATGGCCAAGTGGAAAAGAGTCTATGTTGCTTCGGAATCAGAGAGAGAAACTCAATACTGATCAAATAACAGAAAAACTATTTTTATTATCTCTGAAGGGAAGAAATGTCTAAGTTCCCTAACACAAGTCAAAGAAACAATTTTGAGAAATTAAAATTGCTTTCTGGAAACTAGTTATTGTTTATTACTAGTTTGTAAGGATCTGGTTTTGATATATTTTAATTTATATTAATACTTCTAATAAAGTAAATAATGGATAATATTCCCAGTGACTTTTCATTCAAGTAATTTTTATGGTCTGTGAGGCCGAACCATTCAGTTTCAGCCTCTTTTTTGTGTTCTGCCTCTTGTCCCACACAGGCACCCTACAAAGCTTTCAGACAACCACAATATATACATACATTTTACCATCTTTCCACGCTAAACCATTTTCTTCCCTTTCTTTTGCCATTTAATGATTTTTTTGTCCTAATTGTTTAATTTGATCACCATTTTTAAAAATGTCTATATTGAGGTTAGGAATGAAATGTCTATTTTTTATGGAGCTTCAAGTATACTTCCTACATCAGAAATGCTTTCCAATATTAAGAATACATAAAGCAAAAAGAAGGAGAACAGTGATGTGAGATGTGAGTTTATCGTGAAAGAAGGGACCTGCCATGCAGTGGTTGGACAGCTTCTTCAGGAAGGGATACAAAGACTGACAGAAAGACATCTTTGTCTGTGAATTCTAAGCCACATATATTTGTTAGTTCTTGGTTTAAGTAAACAATTCTTTTAAGGTAATCATCTTTTTAAAATAGAAAAAGGTAAAGCCATGGAATGAGGTACTCTTTCACATAACAACATCTCTGGATGTGTGAGGTGAGCTAGTCATTGTTTTTTAAAAGATATAGATAAATCAATGGAGAAAAATCCCAGAACTAGCTGATAGGACTTGCCTCTATGGACTATTTCTCTTCCATCAAAGGCAAGAGTTGGCCACATTGACTGTGGGACTCAAGTGTCCTTGAAGAAAAGTGTCCTGATGGGTATGAGGCATCATTAACATCCAGTTGGGAAAGTCTACCTCTAGGCTTCAGTAACCCTGATTCTGGTTGTAGATGAGCCTGAGTGACTCCAAGCAAGGTTCTGATTTTGACTTTGGCATTCTCAAAATTTGCTGTTGAAAATCTTGGTTCTCATTGTTAGCCAGGGTAGGAGAAAAAAATAGAAAGAACTGTGTGTGCTGTTATCTGCTTGTGGGAGCTCTGAGCTTTTGGGATCCTTGGGCTGGCCCTAAACAACTCCCACCAGGGAAAATGATCATAGCCATCTGTCCCCAAGGGCTAAGCTCTATTCCAGGCATCATAACTTTGAGTTATGGAATAGGTTTTCACTACATTTAATTTTATCTTAAAGTCCAGGAAGAAATTCAGGATATGTGTCTAGTAAGCCTACTTAAGCTCTTTTTTTGAGTCCTGTGATCATCCGGTGATCCCATGATCCCATGAAAGAAGCCAGAAATTATTCAGTTGTTTCTAAGAATGAATTTTCCTAAGTAAAGTCTCACTCATGGTCAAATCTTCTCCTTCAAAATGTATCCATCAAATTGGTACAGACATTTTCAAGGAGACTGGGGGAGATCCAAAAAAGAGATTGTGGACCAAGATGTTGTTCATTGGTCCAGTAAGGATGCAGAGAAGTCCACCAGCAAGCCAAGGATTCTTCTTGAACTGCCATAGAGTCACATCATGAGACTGCTTCTTGGCGGACACAGGAAACAGATGCTTCACAATGAAATGTTGGAATGTGATACAGCATGATTTTATTAGCTCATTCATTCAACCTGTCCTTCTTCCATTCAATGTTGTTGAGCACTCGTCCTTGGCTAAGCACAGGTAGTTAGGAGATTCTAGTCTACAGACACAAAGGCAGTGACTTTTACAAGCCAGCTTATAGTTTTCCAACATAATTGAAGACCTAGTTTTAGAGGAGGCCAGGATATTAAAAACATCCCCATTCAGAGGCATGGAGAAAGGCCAACATTAATAGTGTTTGCAACAGTCTTGAAGAAAAAAAAACAGGATTTTCATGGATGAACAAAGAGGTGATGTTACCTTTATGAAGGAGAACCCATGTACTAGAGAGGTCTAAACCCATAGAAAAATGACCAATCCCTGAGAGGCCGTCTACCAGAGTCAAGAGACTGCGATTAGCTGTACATAATCTTAGGAACCAGTGCCGGATTTAAAGAATAGAATGGCAAAACTGGATTTCACAGACTAAGTACAAAGGTATTATTCTTAAAATTGGGGTATTTAATATCAGGCAGAGCATAGGAAGAAAGTATTACACATATTTACCCATATCTCAACATCAAATTTTCAGATATTAAATAGGTTATTATAATACTGTGTTGAATAGCTTATAAAACTAATCTTCATGTATTAGAATAGCACTGAATCATTTTAAAGCTGGATTATATAATAGTGACTATCCTGAAGCCATTGGTTAAAAAGTAGATTGGACTGAAGGTGATGGACAGGGAGCATGAGTCCAACAGGAATACAGCATATTACAGGCACATGGCCAGGGTATCAGTCCTGGATGTGCAACAGCATTACTCAGGGAACATTAAAAAATCAGGCCACGATTCTTATACACACACACACATACACACACACACACACACACACACACACACCAGAAAAAAACAGAATCTCTGAAAATGGGGCATGTTCTAGTTAACTTTCTATTGCTGTGATAAACACTATGACCAACAGCAGCCTGAAGATAGGCTTATTTGGCTTAGCAATTAGTCAGTCATCCAGGGAAGAGAAGGCAGGGACCTAAGTCAGGAACTGAAGCAGAGGCCAGCTTGGCTAACTTCCTGCCTTGCTTCCTCTGGCTTGCCCAGATACCTTTTTTATACAAGCCAGACCAACCTACCCACGGTTGGCTGGGTCTTCCCAGGTCAGTTAGCAATCAAGGAAATGCCCCCACAGACATGCTCAGAGGCCAATCTGATGGAACAAATTGGTCAAATGAGATTAGGACATCTATGTACATGTCAAGTTGACAAATACTGTAAGAGTCCATTCCTTGTCAACTTGGCCACACAAACACATCACTAAAGCTAAAGAAGCATACACAGCCCTGAAGACCACCCCCCTCCAACGTAGCAGTCTAAAGGCTCCTATAGCTCTGATTCACAGACAGTTGCAGGACAATGGGAACTTGGAGGCTCTTTGGAGGCAATGGTGGCTTTGTGTATGGCATCATGCAAGTAGCCACTCCCATTCTTGTCCATGAAATTAAGTAAACTTCTTAAAAGTTGCCCCCATTAAATCTGTTCTTGGACGATATAAGAAGGTTATATGAAAAAGTAAGACAAATATTAAGAACCAGCCACTGTGTCTCTCTGTGCTCACACTGTTAACTACTGTTTTCAGTGGTTTGGTAGCACACACACACACACACTTAATCTCATTTCATAGTCATCAGTTTCTCATTACAATGTGAGTTCTACTTGCCAAGGGCCATTTAGTAGCCGCAGCACCAAAACTGGAGAACCATAAGCAGCCAGTGGCAGACACACTCCCATCTTGGTCATTTTTCAAGCTGAGACCATAAATAACATTGCCTCCAGACACTCCAGATTAATGAAGGATGATTTTCCCCTCCCCTTCTTCTTTTTTTTTTTTTTTTTTTAATATTTTCTCTTTGCCCTTGCAAAACAATTCCACAATAAAAAGCAGGCTGAAGAGTCAGCAACTCTAATGAGATACAGTATTGCCTCAATGCCTATTTTTAAAACTCAAACCACCTGCTCCACATTTGCACTGACTGCTCTTCAGCAGTTTTTAAGGATTTATTTAAACCTTAATTGTAGTGTTTATGAAAGGAAGAGGATTGCCAACTTCTGCAATTGGCAGGGAGTCTCAGCAATGCCATTGAAATGTTCTAAGTACCTGGCTATACACAGCTGTCTGTGGAGAAGGGCAGACACCCTACCATTATTTCCCCTGGCTCACATTCTTTCTGGCTAAGTTTTCCCAGGAGGTAGAAAATAGGTCAAGGGTATTCTATAATGTGTTTGGTATACTTAGATATGGTTACATCCACCTATTAGAAAAGGAAGGGGCTTCTGTCCACTTTCTCCTGGTCCTGTGAGTTTGCCATGTCTTAATAGCTCTTGATCTATGTTCCATGACTCTGTGGATCCCTGTTCCAATAAAGACATTGGTAGCCAAAATTCATTCCTCAGAAAATACTCTTTGTGAATGGAGAGGCCATAGATCCTATGCATGCCAGATTGCTCAGGATGGCTCCATCTGCTGCTCATGTACCAGTAAATACACATAGCTCTCCTTTCAAGCTCAAAAGCCATTCACTTGGAATGATAAGAAGCCTGGCTTGGCCCAGGACACCACACCCTGCCACACCTTTAAGTGATATACCCAATTTGTTCTTTAAGTCAGTGCTCAAACTCTTACACTCCCCACTGAATGAGTTTCCAAGACCTTTGCAAATCACTTTCTTTAGTCAACAAAGCTAATCAACCCATGTAGCCTTTTCGAGGCTCTTTCTTACTACTTCTAATCCCTACCAACATTTGACCCCTAGGAAATCCCCGTTTCTTCCAAGAGCCACAGTATGCAAAACTGTGTTTTCATTGAAGAGCTTCCAGTCTCTCACCCTATGTGTACAACCTCTTTGTTTTCTTCCTTGACTCTGACTCAGAATCCATGTTGACCCTTTATCACAGGGTGATCTGACTGTTGTGTCCTTCTCAATCCTAAACACATATCCGTCTTTGTGCACTATTTAAAATGAATACAGTTTCAGGTAATAAAGACCTGTATAAACCGCTGGACTCATGCTTCTTTTTTATACAACACATAAGTGGTAACTGTTAAGAACAATGGTACTAAAATTTTAAAGTTGAATATGAGGAATGTAAACTGCTTCGTTTTAATTACCAGCACTGCAAAAAAGAAAAAGAAAAAGAAACAAGCCAACAAACAAAACTCATCTAGATGAGTGTGATGTGTTCAGTGTTGAAACTTGAAAGGGCTCAAATCCAGGATGGTCTGATGCAGCTGGCAGGGGTCCAGATCTGTTTATTAGCTTTGCACACTAGTCGTGTGATTTTCTTTCTCTCAAAGTAAAATTATCATAACTGAGAGCAGTAGAGAATAAATCCCACTAACCTAACTCACAAGGGACTGATTTCTAATTAAAAATGTCTATTATTATTTGCCCCCAAGACATGTAAATGCTACACACTTGTGAATACAGATATGTTTAACTTAACCATGGTATTATGTCCCCATAAACTTACCAGTAATTTGAAAATATCAGAGGCTAGAAATGATTTTAATACACGTAGCCTACCAAACATCATAGATTAGTAGAGCCTTCCTTCAACATGCTCAATACAGCTAAGTCAGCCTATATCCAACATAAACCCTAATTTATATTAATGTTCGCTATCTCATGTAATTTACTGAATACCGTCCTGGAATTTAAAAATAGCACCATTTAACAAATTGTCAGCCAAATGTCCCAGTGATATTTTCTCACTTATTTCTTATTTTCGTGATTGCTTCTAGTGGCAGGCTTATGCCATTAAGGGAATGCCTTTGAGTAGTACAGGCTCTCTCACGCTCTTGGGGTGTGCAGGCAAAGCTGCATCCATGAGGTTTCATATAGACCCTGTCTCCAGTCCTCTAGATTGCCGAGTGATTGCTCTCTTGCCTTCGCTCCTTACCCTGCCCCTCCTGCAGATGTCCTCCATTATTCAAAGATGGCCTCACCTTGGAAACTTGTGACTTATTAGATCACAGGTAAAAGAGAGCTCATGCCCTCCATGTTGGAAATTTAAGAGACAACCTTGCTCCTTTATGGATTTTTGAAAGGGTCCCAGTCTCCCCAGAAGTCATTTGTGAAGAAGGTTGTGTTGGGTGAGTTACTTCTGTAGATTGTTAACTGTGTGTACTTTGTGGCACTTACTAACTTTTTTCTCAGCAGAGGACTTTCTCTAGTCTCTCAGATCCAAATCCCAGCATTACACTCATTAGATGCTGATGGATGCTTCTTCCCTACACACATACAAACCACGGTATTTCATCTATGAAAGCCATTCAGGTAGACTTCCCTACTTTGTCTAGACACTACCCCCTCTCCTGGCTTCCTCTTTTGCCTTTAATTACTTTCCAGTCACCCAGATTGGCTTTATTTGACAAGGAAGTGATAGCTGAAAGGAAGAATTCTAAAGACTGAGAACCTTTATCATCTTCTCCTCTGCCAAAGTCCAAAGAGCAAATCGTTTGCTTTTGGAGAATTCTTTTTCTAAATACAAACTCTCAAGAGAAGAGATGAATTAATTGTAATTTTCAGAATTTTTACGATAGAAAGGAAATTCACTTAAGTGAAGCTTCGCATAGCCTTTTTGTGTTTACTCTGGACAGGCAGAGCTGCCTGTGGATGGAGCTAGATTAGGATTTTAGGAAAGATTTTCTGACTTTTAGGAATTGCTATCTGGGTAAATTTGGTTAAAGTGACAGATACAGTTGCGTGACAATGTCTTTATGAAAGCCATCGCTCTATAAAATAAATATATACCAATAATAATTGCTGAGCATTAAAGCATAGCTTAGAGTCCCCATAACTGTTGTCATGAAGCCAATAGAGGCTATTCTGTAACATTTGGGTCTAGCGCTGACAGAAGACGTAAGGCAGACATTAAGAATGTTCTGGAGGAAAAAGCATGGCCAGTGGAGGCAGACTTTAATCCTTGCTATGGGTTTCCATAGGGGTGACATAGCTACATTTCTCAACTGTGAAATGAATATTCTAAAGGTGCTACTTCATACAGTATGGACCCAAAGCAGGGAAATCAATGAAAAAGGCATAGCACAATGATCCATAAAGATCCCCATCTGTGGATGTCACAATGAAACCTCGTTAGCTTGTTCTCTGCTGCTTGAAAATGTATTACATTCACTGCTCTGTTTCATGGGCATCTCTTACCAAAAAAAAATGTAACCTGCTAATTGATAATGCATATAAATGCTATTGCAAATTGAAAAATCCTATACAAAAACAGTTATTAATGTTCATGTTGACAGTTCATTAAGAGGCTAGGGGGGAAATTGTCTCCTTTATCATTAAAAGCCTAATGAAATGTTGAGGAGTTACAAAGAAAATGTTTGATGGATTTAAGGGAACAAATTCTATTTGGACAATGTGTGGCACTTATTTGCATACAAACAGTAGCTCTTGTGTTGTGAATGACCCTTATCTCTGAAAGCTAATCTGAGAGAAACTTGACTTTCTTAGACTTTAAGAGTTTTTATAATTTGAAGAAAAGCAAGAGTTATTAGTGGGAGGGAAACAATTCTATACTTCTTCCTATTTTGCAGAAACACCTCTCCTTACGGGTAAATAGGAATGCTTTAATTGTTTTAATATAACAAATTCTCTACGGAGCAAACCTGAAATGATATAATGCTGAATTCCATGCTTGGTAAACTTCATTTCAAAATAATATAGCTGACAAATTATTTACAAGTTCAGACACTTTATAACGAAGAACAAAGGAATAAGTGATTCTCTTCCCTTCCATTTCCAATCTACCAGCTTCTCCCAACCAATTAATAGCAATCAATCCTGTAATTAGCTAACATCTGCTGGACACCTGCTTCTACTAGATGCTGTGTTAAATGTTTCCAGGAATAGGGTGAAACCCCATATGGGGTGAACACTTTAACTGGAGAGCAAAATGTACCTAGTAGAGGGGACTGACAGGGAATGGAGAGTGACAGGCTCATTGGATGCAGAATTCCTTCTGAGTATCATGAAGATGTTCTAGAATTGGATTTTAGTGGTAGTAAAACATTTTATCCTAAAGATGTGAATTATACCCTTCAAAATAACTAGAATGCTAAATTTTGCATTATATAACTTTTGTAACTGGTATAAAACATTAATTAAATCCCAAATATATACTAGAAAAGAATTACTAGGGAGCTGGAAATGTTCAGGGTGAGTTGGCTCACCAGGTAAGACCTTAGAGCTATTATCCAAGGGAACTCAGCACTTTCTGGAAGACTTCTAACTGAAAAGGCTACAGGGTTGAGCAAGTTATATAAATGATTAAATAAGTGAAGCAAGCAGGTATGAGATTTAAACATGATTTGTTGTACATTGGATACATAGAAAAAACATTTTTTTTTTTTGCAAAAATAGTGGAATGCTTTTGACTTTCTCTTGAACAAAGATGCCCTTCTCTGTTTAACTTCCACTTTCCCATCAAAGATGTAGACATGGGTACCAAGGAACCCACAGAAGGATGCAAAGACAACAAACAATTGAAGCACAGGTTTCATGTCAGGGACAGCAGGAAAGGTGGGACAGTGGTCAGCCAGAGAGAAGCTCTATCAAGTATGTCAGACACTGGCTCTTTGGGTTAAGGCGAACTCTAGCTTGGTTGGGGAAAGAAAATGCAGGGTAGGGTTCAGGGAGGATTCAGGGAGACTCACATGTGAAGAGCCTCAGCGGGGTAGCCTTTGAGTCATTTAACCAGACGTAGAAAGGACAAGCTTGGTGGAGGTAGAGGATTGGATAGGTAGGTGCAGGCCTGAGAGCTGGGGGAAGTCTGAGAAGGTGCAGAGTGAATGCCTATGGAACTTGGGTTTTACTCAATGGAAAATGAGGAATGTCTACCGCCTGTGCAGACTCAACTCCAGCAAACTCAGGCAACCCCTTTCTTATCCGTGATGGAACCTGAGTATTCCTGACTCTGATGGAGGTTAAAGTAGAGTATGGAAGGTTAAGGGCAGGAAGGAGACCTTGTCTATGTAGGCCAGCACTCATCAACACTGTATGATGAGCCTTGCATACGTTCTGAATCCCACCATTAAGCCTGGCTGGCAACCAGAACTCAGAGCCTGAAAAGACCTGTCCATTTTGCTATTGTCTATTTTTATCAACATTAGCCTTGGGCCGAGCTCCTGTTCCAGCTTCCGGCTGCTTTCTCTGGCCATTCTTCAGGGAATTGGGTCAAACCCTCATCCCCACCCCCTCCTAAAGTCTGTCTCCTGGCTGGGTCCCAACATGGGACCAGCTAATATGACAGTTGGTCCTGCTGCTTTGAAGCCCTGACTTCTGGCCCAACTGTCACCTGCCTGGCAGCCCAGTGGCCTTTGCCTGCAGCTCTGGTTCATCTGATTCCACAGGGAAAGTGAAGATGAGACCCTGTAGCCAACTCAATGAAGAAATAGAAGATAAGATGGGGAAAGCATCAAGAATGTAAACTATTGCCTGTTAGAAATGAAATGATTCATTGCAGTACAGTTCTAGAAGTCACAGGGGAAGGGGGCACTATCATGATTTTTTTCTTTCAAACCTAAAAGGTCAGAGAGCCCAAATAGTGGTCAGGAATTCTTTCCTAGGATGAATAAAAAGACTAAAAAAAAAAAAAAAACCCTGCTGTAGTGAAGACAGAGTTTTACTATATGATGTTACTATTAACATGTGAGAGGAAATTTAGCATCATCTACAAAATTGAGTAAATTCACTGGACAACAGATCTGAGAAAGAAAAAGGTTCAGTACTCAATACTGGAACTGCGATTCTTACTGCTAACACAGGACAACCATGGAAGGACGCTGTGACATTTCAGTGCTTCTCATGACAGAGTGGCAGCCACCTCCGTGAGCAGCGTGCTTTTAGCCTCATGGCCTTGCTTGCTTCCCTGTATGTAGGAGTCTGAAAAAGTCCAAGGCCTCTCTGAGCTTTGCTCCAAGGACCTTCAAGAAACAGGACAGAGAACCATGGCAGCAAGCCAGGCCTGTGTCACTAGCCACAAGGTCCAGGGTTTGTGATGCCCCTGCTCACCAACAGTGTCCTTCCAGATAGCCGGCTGCTCCTTCCGCTGTACAGAGGCCACAACAAATGGGCTGAACTTAATTAGTGTCTGAGTATGCCCATCATGGGTTTTAGAAAGGTCAGGAGTTGTTCTTTCTGCATCAGGCCCAGAACCCCAAGGCAGGGATGTGCTGGCTGGGGCATGCGCTCTTCTGTGTTTGGAGCAAAGCTGCCTCCACCAGAGAGCAATTGGAAATGTTCTTCTACAGGAGGAATAAGAAAGCGTGGCCAGCCCCCCACCTCTACCTCCCTGGTTCACTGAGACTGTCCACTGCTCAGCTGATGAAGACACGTAGCGTTAAAGTTACTAATTGTAGAGCATGGGGCATGAGGGGCAGGTGTCCAGGGCGAGGAGCTAACAGGGTAACCTTGTCAGGGGATCTGCCAGATTTCCTATGGCACCTTGCTCAACTTCTATGCACTTTCCTCGGCAATGAATTGGAAACAATCTTCAGGGTTTTCTAAGACCCCTTAGGACGGCTCCCTTGACTGGTGTGTGGCTTCTGCTGATCTCGGTGAGGAAAAGCTTCTGAGGACAAGCTATTATGTTGAGGTAGCTGAGGTAAAAATACCAGGATACTGGGAGGTAAAACCAGAGAGTCCATGGAGCTCCTACAAGAATAAAGGCTCCAGCGTTTGAGCTTGTGATATTGAGTTGGAGCGTAATTTTGAACACGCTTGGACACAGGTATGGGACATAAATGGCTTCTCACAGAGAGATCTCACCTTTGTGATTCAAGCAGACACAGAAGTCTGGGCTGCATGATGAATCCCCATTTCCCCTGGACCTAAACAACTGAATAACACAATACTAAAAGCTGTGATTTTGATCCTGAGCTCCTACTGTTTAAACACCAGGCTTTATGGTAGATGTACACTGTTGGTCACTGAAAAGCAGTTTAATTTTCAGAACCTTTGGTAGCTGTACATCTCTAGGCCATAAGGAGATGTGGCTTCTGCAATCCCATCGGGTACTTTAAATTGTTAAAAGCAGGTGCTGTTTAGTTCACTGGCACTCTTAGGTCCATTTACTCACCTTCAAATCATTTAAATTAATGAAGGCGTATGTGAATTACTAAGGACCCTAGAAGTGATCATTTAACAACAACAAAATAGTAGTCCCCTTGTCGGACCCATGGAAAGTTAGGGAAGTCTGTAGGTGACCAGTTGGTACTCCCTCTACTGTGTACCAGCCAACCAAGGGAATGTTTAAACAAATCACTCTCCCATGTTGGCCTTTCATTTCCTTCATCAGAAAACCAGAAGAATGAATGGTGCCTGCTCATGGACGAAATGAGTTAAAAAATATTCCAAGGGCTTTCAGCACTCTCCGTGATAGGATAACCACTAGATAAATGTCAGTTTGCTGTCACCAACGATGCTGTCATCACACGTTCCAGCTTCTTTGACACCTTCACCCACATTTTCCCATTGGAGAGTCATCAGAATGCCATAAGACAGGCCAAGCAAGTATCCTAAGTCATGAACGTGGGCACTGAAACCATCATTTGCTCATAGCATCAGCTCTGGAATGTCAGACCAGCCAGGTGGCTCCATTCGTGAAGGAACTCTCTGTCAAACCTGATGCCCTGAGTTCCACCCCCAAACCCACATGGTAGGAGAGAAGAGATTCTTGCTTGCTGTCCTCCATACATGTGCTACATACACGCACACTCATATACATCCATGACCACATACGATAAATGAATAAACAAAAACAATGAAGATTTAAAAAAAATACTAGCATGTTGACAGTGGGCTGCGGAGGTACTTGGGCTGGTAGTCCCCACACTTTCATCCTAGTATGGCCTCCTTGCCATGCTGGAGAGATGAATGTTGTCATAGTACACAGGTCTCCTAGACACTCTCCACTGAGGAACCTTGTATTCCTAGGATCCCTCCGTAATGTGGAGGAGTGCGGGGCATTTTTGATTTTGTGATCGGAGATGTTACTGTCCCCATCGTACACAGCAGCAGCATCAAGTGACTTAATGTCCAGACAAAGCACTTCCATTTGACCAAGGGGTGTGTGAGTCCACATCTTTCTGCAGTGGCTCAGTACTTCAAGTTGGACACTTTCCCAACCACACTGGCATGTCACAGAAGCACTGGCTGAAATGATGGGGGAACTGAAACTGTCACTTGTCCTGGCCTTGTCCCAAATTCAGAATTCGTTTTCCTCCAAAGTGTCAGCCAAAGATCTTGCATCCCCACTGTGTTATTGAGATCTTCTGAAGTGATGTCCGTCTCCATTGATCCTGAGAGGATGACATCACACCTAGAAAACAGCCAGCAAAAGAGCTCTGATAATTAAGCAATGACCTCTGACATCGTCCAGAGGGTGCCTGCCCTGCCTTGGTCTGGACCCAGGTACTGTGCTGACATTAGAAAATTCAGCACTGCCCACGCCACCTGGCCTTGTCTGTAGATAAAGAAGTGTCCACTGTAAGAGAATGACGTGATCGCTGTGCAGACAATAAAGCAATAACAAAGAAATGGAGGCTGAAGATGGACTGAAATACCTTGGGCTGTTTTCTAGAACGTTACTCTACTGGTGATTAACCTCCCGAGTCCCGCAATAACTCACTCGGATCATATCAGGGCAGCAGCTAACAGGCAGCTTGGATTTAACCATCTGATCCAATGGCAGTGTCTAAAAATTAGAAATTGTAACTCATGAAAATCATTTTCTCTTTCAATTCTCTTTCTTTAAGAAAATAAGTATGTTTTTTAGTTATTAAGGGGATTTGGACATAGATGTGAAGTATTTGGCTATTCTTTTTATTTTGGTTCCAGGAGCCAGGCATTAAAAAAAAAAAAAAAAAAATCACTGGATTTAATCATTCTGAATCTTTGTGTCTCCTCCGAGATAGGACCAGATGTAACCAGAAGGATTTATAGGGTGTAAAATTGAGAATGGATTAGAAAAGGCTTTCTGTGTTCTGCCCAACACATCCTAAATCAACATTCCCCCCAGCGGACCAGACCAATCTCTGGCTGGCCAAGTGGGGAAGTTGCCATGGCAACTGACTGGCAAGCCCAGCCAGTGGAATGTGAATGCAAACAATGGAATGATAACATTGTGTACAGAGCGGCCTGCTGAGGCTGCTTCCAGCCAGGCACATCCCGGAAGTGGGAATTGGCCCCTCACTTCCTACCCTCTTGTAGCTTTGGTGCTCATTTGAAATTTACTGTTTCCTTTCTCATTGATTCAAAACTTTATTGCTATAGACAGACGGGTGAGGGAGAAGTCAGCCCCCACCAGATCGTCGTTGCAGCATTAGGAAGACCTACACGGCTGTTGGATTAACACCTAGTTGAAAAGGTTGACACAGGCCTGAGATAATTCCTGTGACTCTTTAGCGCCACCTCGTGTCTGTTAAATACAGTACATGAAGCCTAGTCTTAGAACTGGGCAGCCACTGGACAGACAGGAAAAAAGTTAGAACATGATTGTATGGGAACCTCATGGTCCCTCTCTCGGAAGAATTCTCAGAGTGTCTTTTCTAAACCTTCCACTAAAAGAGAAAAAGAAGAAAGAAAGAAATCTAATGACTGACAGAATGCAGGAATGAGAAAAGAATGAAAGTCAATGTCAGTTTTAGAAAAGACTGTAAGTGCTATGTGATGGCCAGACAAAACAACCTAAGAGAAGAGGGAGCTGTATGGTTCCATTTACCCAGAAGAGGCAGTCTGGTGGCTGAGCAGAACAATACTCACATTGTGGTGGCCAGGCTGACTCGGGAAAATATAGTGCCCAAATATACACCCCCCAACCACTGTCTAATGATAATGCCATCAAGGGATTGATTCATCTTGTCAGAAACGCCCAGTGCTGTGCTCTATTTATTATGTATACAGTGTTCTGCCTGCATATACACCTGCAGGCCAGAAGAGGGCACCAGATCTCATTACAGATGGTTGTGAGTCATCATGTGGTTGCTGGGAATTTAACTCTGGACCTCTGGAAGAGCAGTCAGTGCTCTTAACCACTGAGCCATCTCTCCAGCCCCAATGATACTCTTCTTAAAGATACTCTTGAGTTACTTTCAGAAAATCTCTTTGCCCTTGCTGATAGCATAAATGGACCAGTAGCGACAAATGGGATGAGCTCACCAATCCTGCTTTATAACTCTCTGTTCATGGTCAGTGAGGAGTTCTTCATGACCAGCCGCCATCTCAATCTAAACCACAGCATCTCCCATCATCACCTCATTAACATTCAAAAGCCACCTTCACCTCATCAACATTCACAACCCTCACTGAGTCCGCTGAACTTCAGGAACGAGAAATGACGGAGCTGTTTCTGTGTTTCCTCCAGGGTTTGAGTTTTTTGAAACCAGCGCCAAGGACAACATCAACGTGAAGCAAGCCTTTGAGCGCCTCGTGGACGTCATCTGTGACAAAATGTCAGAGAGCTTGGAGACCGACCCAGCGATCACCGCTGCAAAGCAGAGCACCAGACTCAAGGAAACACCTCCCCCACCTCAGCCCAACTGTGGCTGCTAATGTCTCCCACACAGGAGCTCCAAGTGGCTCCCCAGGGGCCAAGAAATAGCATTTATAAATGGTCTATTAGCCTTCACTTATACTGCCTAAGAATTATTTGAAGGAAGTCTTTGATGTCAGTGGCCCATATATGCATTCAAACCTTGAGCAATTTCCTGTGTTAATACGTGGCAAATTCGAGCTTACATTTGTAAGGAACTTTCATCTATAAACACCTGGTACTTGCATGTAACTTGTTATTTATTTGTCTTTTAGAATTTTTTTTTGCAATTTTTTTTTGTCAATTAAGCTACTGCTGAAACCTCAGACTATAATTTCACTGCACATAACTTTTGTGTCATGGATTCAAATCATGCTTCTCACTTGTATGGATGATGACTAGGGACCTCCTGTGTGTGTATGCTGTGAGCAGGGCGAGATGACAGGAACTTAGTTTGGCTGAAAAGGAAGTGGGACTTTTGCTCTTGATTGGAGACCCTACCAGAGGTCTGAGCAGTTTACTATTAGGGAATGTATATACATTGCACTTTCATTAATAATAATTGAAGGGTGTGTTGACTCTTTAAAAAAATGAAGAGGATGGGTGCAGTGGCACTGGGAGGCTGAGGCAGGAGGATGAATTAAAGTAAGCCTGAGCTACAATCCATAAAACTCTTATCATAAAAAAAATAGAAAAGAAAATGAAATTGAAATGTTTCTAAGGCCCTTGCAAGTCAGTAATGTGAACGTGACTGGATCCAGATAAAGAGCAGCCGAGGTCTGTGTACTCTACTGCAGGCCTTAGCTTCCTACTGATTCTGCCCGTGTCTGTCTGTGTGAGAGCAATGACCCATGAGGAGGCTTCTACCTAACGCCAGTTGTGCAACAAGTGCAGTAACAGGAGTGCCAGGAGTACAACGCCATGGCCTGAGTGGCCTCCTTAATGACCTGTCCCACTCCACAAAATACCACCATGGCTCTCTGGAGCCAGCACCAATTCTGGAAGAGAGACTGGCTTGATTCTCGGTCAGGGTCCCTTCTCAGAAAAGGTAGGCCAACTTCCCAACCACTGCTCTCTGTTCCAACGTCAGCTAAGCTTTCCCACCTATTCAGAAAGCAACTGGGTAACCTTCCCACGAATCCCACATTGAGGAAGAGATCGTTTTTATTGCCATGTTTTTCAGAGGATTTAGAATTCTAAAGCATGCTCTCATCATATAAACATGCTCAAGGTACACAGAAGATTCCAGAACTGAGTAGTACAGAAAACTGAAGCGCCATGGCAGTTGGAGAGAGGGAAAAGACACTTGGAACATCCAGTCTTTTCTTCTAGGTTTCCTGAAGACCATACAGAAATCATACACCAACAACAAATCTTACCCTCTGTGCCGAGTGCAGGGAGAGTCTCTACCTTCCAGAAGTATTTGTGGCTAGGATCTTCTGAAGACACCAGGCAGGCCAGCCTGAAGGACAGGACAGTTTCGTTAGGTGGGCTTTTTCCTTTTGAGTGGTTGTGTAAAAGATCCAACCCCTCTTTCAAATCAGAGAAATATGTTGTGAAAATATTTAACTCAAGCTTGCTGGTACAGCTATTGACAGGATAGTATGTGCACATTTTCTTTTCATCTGCTTAGTTTCAAACTTATAAATTAGTGGTAAGTTTCCATTTGGACACCCAGAGGAGCAAGCCTTGGCTCTCCAAAGATAAGAAGACACTAATGTCTTATTAAATTTTAATGACACCTAGATTCAAAAATCATAGAAATTAATGTGATGAAGAAGAGAGAAGCAGGGGGCATAAAGTTGGATTTCTTTGCAGTCATTATGTATTATTATGGCATTGTCCTATTTCTATGACCAGGGCCAGAATGTGGCCATGTTGAATACTATACACATCAAAATCATTTCTACAGTCTAATACAAAACAAGAAAGCCAGGAAGCCTGGGCCTCCTTGTTTTCATGCATATGAAGAGTGTAAAAGGCCTTGCTCAGGTACTTTAAATGGCTTCTTCAGAAGAATGTTGTGTGTGTGTTATAAACTGAGAACAAGTAAGAGAGAAAGGGTTACATTAGCTTATTTGAAAATTCCCTGAAGAACTGGTTGAAACTGACCGACTGAAGCCAAGTGCCCACTCACACACTTTATCAGAAACCCTGAAGTTAGACCATTGTAAGCTAGTCAGTGGGCAAAGGGGCACCCTGGTGTCATTGCCCCCAGAACATGCCCCACCTACTTCCCAAACTCCCATGGAAATGTAGTCTTCCCAGTTGATTTTAAGATATGAAATTCCCACACTGCAGGGTATCTCATCCCAAAAATTCAATAAAAATTTCCAGAGAGACTTGTCACTAAAAGAGAAGGCTGCCTATGTTCTTGCCATGACCCTGGAGGAGAGACGTCACCATTCCTCATACCGTCAAGATATCTTGGTTGTAAAATCAAATTTGGCAAATGGAAACCGGATAATAGAACATCCATAAGCCTTGGGCGCTATAGCTTATCCATTCTAACACCATAATCCTAAGAGTTTTCAACCTTTGGCCACTACGTACATATGTACACACTACACACTACACCTCCTGCCATCAACCTAATTATGCATACATCCTTCTGACCAATGACCTGGCTGAAGTCGTATCTAAAAAGATGTTTAAAAACTACATACTTGTCTTCATTTGTAGGTCTTAGACATCGTTTCTTGTTGTCTCTGATGCAATTAAGTTAGTATCTTAAGTGTGTCTTCCCCTTCCTCTGTGGTCACTTGGGCACCCTTGCACATTCAATAGCTTTTAGAACCGAACCCCAATTGCTTCAGGAACCCCCCACAAGAGCTCTGGTGTTGGTTCATCCCTTTCCCTTCGCCTAAGCAGCCACCTTGAAGTGTGAATGGATGTGGGAGGTTCACAAGGTGTCCTCAGTCTCAAGAAGGCAAGCTAAACCATAAGCATCACTTCTCGGGGCTCAAAGGAAGAAGTACTTTAGAACAATGACTCAGTTCCCTATTGGTTCCCCCTTTAAACAGCATCTACTGCCAGCATGAGCATCTAATGACTACAAGGGACAAGAGGTTTGTGAAGGTCCTCCTGGGGGCCACTTAAAAGTTTTGTAGTGCTTGCTACCAGGTAAATAAGTACTGAAGTTTGTATTAGAAGTGGACCAATGAGGATGCTTCAGTTGTACTGATAAATGTGGACTATAAACTCTACAAAATTGCAACACTTATGCAAGACATCAGTGTGTTCAATTAGAAATGCATTTATTTCACTTACTTCACTCATACCCAGATTCATTTATTCAGCACGTTTATCATTTTTTTAAAGGATCTAACTTAAGCTTCTAATTTTAATTATGTCTGTGACAACAATAATTTTAAAACAAAATGCATTCCATTACTAACTGAACTTCCACTAAACAGCATTAACTTCAGAGTGGTTCATTGACATGCTTTATCTGTCAGAGTGGGTGGCTAGGTTTGTCCTTTGGTTTTCTAGTTATTTGTGTGGCATGTGTGGGACTGTATTAAAAATGTATCTAAACTCTATCAAGCTTAACTAAGCTGAGATAGCAGCTGTGTATGAAAAAAGAAATGGTTACATGAATGCTTTTAGAAACATGACCCAAACTATCCTAGACTGAAAAGTTACTGTTCATTGCAATGTTGGAATGCTTAATCAGATACCTTTTGGTGTGCTTGCAAACTGACCCATCTGTCTAGGGGAACTGTCTTTGTCAAAATTTTAGTCTTCATGATGGATCCTGGAACTTCCTTTGTGTGCACTCTCAGTGTGGTACGTCAGGGTGCTACCCGAGTACTAGACCCAGAAGGCCTTTCTGCTCACTCTGAATGGTCCAGTGTCCACAGATCTGCCTGTTAGTGGATGCTACCTATACTTTAGATGTCTGTTGGTGGAATGGAGAAGTCTCCTTGGTATGCTCAACCTTTCAATAATCAAACCAGCTTTTTGGAGTTATTTATATTGTATGTGATTTTTTTATTTCTAGAAATAAGTTAAAATGTAAACCTATTTTACACCTTTGAGTTTAATTAAGACAAATTAGGTAAGATAAATTTGGATAAAGTTTATGAACAGATGGGGGAAAAAAATCTTTGCCTTTATACTGCACCTAAAGGGCTCTAGATCCTAGACATATAGTGTCCCCTAATGGGGGGAAATAAGTAGTGAGGATTTATATAAAATTTGCCTACTTATTGTTAGTGGTATTTCATAAGTAAATGTAATTTTAAACCATTCTAAAAATGCTTGGCACTCCCAGAAAACAACTTCCTACAGTATATTGACATATTTACAGCTGGGACACACTCACACCACTACCCCGCTCATCACACACTTGCAAACACTAACATCTTTTTTGGTGAAGAGAAAATCCCCATTGATGGCGCTTTCTCCGTGCAGGGAAAAGGGGGCATTTTGCTATGCACCATCTGTAACTCACATCTTACTTAAAAGTTCAATGAAACGAATTCTTCGTGTGGATTTGCTTAGTCTTGGCCACACCTTCTAAAACAGAGAGGGTGGAGAGAAAGTGCATTTTGCAAACATTGGAGGTAACAGAAATGAATCATCTCAAAACCGCACCTGAAGTGGAGTATTAGGAGTAGATCATGTAGCTAAGGACACATTAGACTTTATTGTTGCATGGTCATTTTATACTTTCAGATTTTTAAAAAAAATCATTTAGGCTATTTTAAAAGCACTATCCTTACAGAATGCCACCAAGTCTCACCTTTAATTTCCCCTCAGCAATTGTTGTTGGTGGACTTTCCATCAGTTATTACTTGCTGAAATGAGGCTGTGGACTACCTGTGTATTTCATTCACTTGTGTTCATTTTTCCTTCATTGTGGACAGCTGAGAGTTGCTGTGGCTTTTTTATGTAGTGGAAATATCACCATATTACTGTCATTTGTGGCTAAGGATTGCTTAGGTTCATGAATGCTGTTCTCATAAACACAGATAGTACATGAGCTGCATGTCTATCTGGCCTGTCAGGGATGTAAGCATGACCTGTATTTTACTAGTGAGTCTGTAATCCTTGTCAAAGTGAAGCTTGAGGATTGTCTGGTGTGTCGATGTGATGATTTTTCCACGCATTGTTTCAGCATCCCTAGAAAGCGTGATGAATGGGAACTGTCCTGTAATTCCTGTTAATATATTGTTAATGTCAGATGTGACGTGGTGCCATTCAACTGTCCAAATGTACAACTACTTAATGGTGTTTGTAGAACTGAAATGTCGTAAATGTTGCATGAAGTATGTTCTAAAAAAATAGATTTGTTTTCTATTTTCAACACCTCAGAATTGAGGGTTCATGGGCCAATAAGTGCAATATTTAATGACTTACTCAGTGTATATAAACTAGTGTGAAAGTGAATTCTGATGAATGTGTGAGTTGCTTTGATAGCCATGTGCTTACTCAAATGATTTCTTGTAGTAGTATTTGTCCAATGGTGCAATTTATACAGTAAAAATTTTACTGGCACCATGGGAATCTCCTCTGTGCCTACTGAAAAGTATCTTTTTTTTTCAGTTTATAAACCAAACATTTAGTATCTGAAAACACATTGTCAGTTTTACCTTTTAGAATTGTGGGCTTCATTTCCAAGAAAGAATGCTGTGAGTTTGTTTTATAAAAGTATTCACCTCTATAGCTCAGAATTTTCCCTAATCTTCGTACAAGAGTGTATTAAGCAGCTAATTTAGATACCTAAGAAAAATATGCATATCCAAAAGTCATCTTTTCTCCTCAGGAAAGTTGATCACATGTTCCGTCTGCAGAAACGCTCCACTCTTGTATTGTATATATATATATTTTATTGTTGCTTAATCTTGTTCTTTGTTTGCGAGCTCAGCAATGTCAGCCTTGGGATCTCTTAGCATTATCAGTGTCTTTTTAGTTTGTAGATAATGTTATATCCACCTTCAACTCTCAATTGTCCACAATGCTGATATAAAAGAAAGAAAAATCAATCAAACTCCTTAACCCGTTTTGAATGCTATTATACACACACACACACACACACTAAAACTCTAGTTGGATTATCACAGTTAAACATATTTATGTACATGAAAGTTAAGCTAGATCACCACTTTAATTTCCTATTTGCTATATTAATTATTAAGGTAAAGCCTAATTTTAGCAGTCTTCATTTTCTCTCATGATTGTAGCAATCCATTATACCTTTAGGAAGCGTGGTTTAGTCACTGAAATCAATGGAGTGCAGTTGGTTCCAGACGCCATGCCTACCCGTACACAGTAACCATTCTGCTCTCTTTATGACATCTGACCAGAGGTTGACATATGAAGAGTGCGAAATCATATTCAGCGATGCTGAGTTGTGTGGGCAATATGTGGCCCAAATGTCACTGTGCCAGATAGGAAGTTGTACTCATCTCTCAAAACCCACTGGAGAAGTGAAGTGAAAGTGGTAGGTGGAAGATGGAGATAGCGAAGATTTAGTGCCAAATTAAAAGGAAAATCAAAGTAGAAGCAGGTAGCTGACCACAGAATGATGATTTATGAGTGTGGTTAAATGTTTCATTTGTTGTCATGTGGTCACTGATGGCCACGTGCTCAGCACTGTGGGAATCCAACACGGAAGAAGTATGGTAAAAGTAGACGGTGCAGTCTAATTGGTAGACTATGGCAGCATATAGGAGCCAAAACATGGAGAATTATAATAACGAGACGAGTCAAAGGTGGCTCCTATGTGGGCCACGATCCTGGGAAGAATGAGGTGGTGAGGAGATTGTGCCAAGCGTGCCAAGTGTGCCAATGCAAGAAGCCACGGTGAGTTCCCTGTGAGTGGAAGGGTGACAGAGTTAGCAACTATGGAGACTGAAACCCACAAATTACCCAACTTAGCTCTCTGCATTCTGATATCCCTGGAGAAGGCAAGCTGCTACATCATTGTATCCCCCTGCACTGAGCAGCCTCAGCTCAGCCACAAAACACAACCGCTTTCAAGCCACTTCAGAACAGTTAATTTAGACATTTGCCAACAAAGCAAACCACAAGACATTGCCTAACCTGACGTTCCCCCAGGCAGATATGTGTTCAGACTTTTCTGTAGCTCTGGTTTTGTTTAGGGACATTGAACAATGCACAAAGAAAGACTCTCCTTTGCGACCGGGTACTTTGGTCTCCTTCTTGGTGATGACACTGTGGAACTCTCCTTGAGACAATAGTTAATGCTTTCTTATAGTGACTGTGATGTTTAGTTGAAAACTACGGCTGCATAGCAAGTATCGTGACTCTTCCTGTGTCCACAGAAGCTCTTGTCTGAGTTTAAAGCTATAAAGCGTATTCACATTGTGAAATTATTATTATTACTATTGAAATTAATTGTGTAAAAAATGGTACGTGCTCTGTTAGGTATCTAGTTTATGTGTGAATTCTGTATGGAAAGTGGTTTTGTTCTCTGAGTTTATCTTGTTTTATTTTTTGAAGATTACAATAAATATCTAAGAGACTATATTCCTGAAATTCCCAGCCTTAGCCTAATGACTCTTTTAAAATCTTTCAATGTACCGTGTATTATGTTTGGTTTAGGGGTGTTCTGTCTTTACTTCTTATGACCATTAATGTTCCTCATTAATAAACCTACACATAACACTGAGACCCTGAACCTAGATTTGGATCTAAGTACAGGAGTGATTTCCAATAATTATAATCTCTTAAGGCAGACAACATTTTATCCAACTTGACTGTTGTGGAGTTACAAAGCCCTTGACTGTAGGATAAAGACCTACCAAGGGAAAAATTCACCTCCGCTACCCAAAGACCACAGGTTCCTGTATCAGAAGCCGAGAGACCTCATAATCATTTTAACAACTGTTGCTAGAGTCCTCGAGGATGGCATGTGGATGGGATGTGGTCTACCTGGCTTCTATCACTGTGTTAAGCCCCATGACCAAAAGCAGCTTAAGGAAAGACTTATTGCAGCTTACAACTTAAGAGTCCATCACAAAGGGAATCAGGTCAGAAACTCAAGGCATGAACTGAAGCAAAAGCCATGAAGGGTTGCTGCTTAACTAGCTTGCTCTACATGGTTGGCTCGGCCTGCATTTTATAGAACCATCTGCTCAGGATCATCTGCCTGGGTGTGGCACCAGCATCAGTGAGGCTCACATCAATCAAGAAAATGTACTACAGACTTACCTACACGCATCTGATGGAGGTATTTCTCAACTGAGGTTCTTCTTCCCAGATAACTCTAGCGTGTGTCAAGTTAACCGGTTAAAATTAGGCAGGACAGGATGCATGAGTAAAGTGGACATCATATGATCCACCTAAGTCTGATGGTAGAGACATTCCGAATGCTTTTCAGATTTTCTTTAACTGTGAGCCTCAGGGCATGATGCAACTGCTGGGACCAGTTTATCCATAACCCAGCAAATGCATCCGCAATGTCTGGATTCCTTGGGGATCATGTGTTATCAGCTGGAGTTAGTTCTCTAGATCCTCTTCCAAACAAGCCTCTCGGGGCCATTTGCAGGACTTTGCTCTGAAAATTAACTGAGTAGGTCACAGGAAGCTCCACATGGTCAAATTAACAAACTATGCTCTACTTGGTGTGGGAGGATCATGTTCCCAGGTAAACAAAGCAGGGAGCCTAGAAGAAATAAAGAAGAAGAAATTAAGGAACTAGCAGTCATATTATTAACAAAATTTAACAGAACTCATTCTCCTCAATTTCTTGTTATTTATGAAAATACATACAGTGAGACCTGTCCCTCAAAGAGCTTATGCAATTGTAATGGAAAATACTGTTAATATAAATAACTCACCATAGTTTGAAAACTTAATATTCACTAATGTAAGTGCATATAAATAATTGAAATGAACATTGGAAAACTTTTCATGTCAGCGTAACTTACAAGGATTCCCTTTGAAATATTATAAAATATATAATTTTAGACACTAGACCCTACATGCCAAGAAACTAATACAAACTCTAATAATGGTAAGATCCCAGAAGCACTGCATATTTCTCGCTCATTCTGAACCTTTTATTAAACTGAATACAACTAGTTTTAGCAGTAACACATCTTCACTCTCAACCTGTCATACCGTCCTAGCTTTGACTTACTCTATAAAAGTGAATCCATTACCTATGTATTCCTTTGTCAATCGCACATAGACATAGGTGTGGAATAGAACATACTTATCCTCTAAGAAGATGCTTCCTCGTTCTCTCCTTTGCTTTCTATTGGACTAGAAGAAGTCCTTTTAAATAAAAGCCATGATTGGTCTTTGGTCCTTGAGCTCTTCTGGAGGATGCCCCGTCTCTTGTTTCTTCTTCAACTTCTTACCCCTTCACCACATAATCCGAAGAATATTTAGTGGACAGAGTCAACTTCGACTCTCTTTTCCCTAACCTACTGATTATTTTTTTATTTCCTACCCTTTAACCCCCTGATCTATTGCTAATCCTTAGGTCCCCCAGAGCCACAGTTTCTTACTTCATATCAACTCCAAATTGACACAATTTGAACCCAAACTCCTATCTTCTATTTTAATGTGATACCCCCCTCTTAAAACAGACTTCTGCTGATTAAATGAAAGAAAGACAAAGGCTATAAAAATACAGTCTTTGTGAGCATTGGAGAAAAATCTGTATTAATATTTCAAAACAATATCCTACTAAGAAGCGATTATAATAGGATTTGGTAGTGTTGGTGAGAGCTTAAACAGAAGCTGCGGCGTCTATGACAATAACCAAGTCGACACAATGAGATGAAGGGGAGTGTTTCAAGAGCGCGAAGAGTTACCTAGGAATTAGGGCACTCTGTATTTGTCAGTAACTAAGAAAGGCAAACTCACAAGAAGACTCAGAAAGAGAATGGTGCTCTGATTGGCATACAGCTTTCTCCTCCCAAACTCATGATGAAATCCAGTGCTTATTGGTAGGTGGTAAAAAGCATAGAAACCTCACCTGACTGTATTCAGAGGTGGCCATTTAGGAGGTGACTGGGATTGAATAAGGACAGTAAGGTGCAGCCCCATGGTTGAACACTAGTGGCTTTATGAAAGGACATGAAAGATGTGTGTGCTCTTTGCTTCTGGTCATTGGATGATTTTTGTCACCCTGGGGCTCTGGCAATAAGCAATCATCAGATAAGGATTCTCAACTGTGAACTAAAATGAAACCTCTTTTCTTTGTAACTTACCTAATCTGTAGTATTGTCCCATTAGCAACAGAAAAACGGGCTGAGACAAATGACCACAGAGATGGACAGGGACTCAAATAAGAGTGGTACCAAAGCCAAGGGATACGAAAGCTTTGAGGGTTGTCAAGATAGCTCAGTGGTTAAAGACGCTCACTTGTAAACCTAATGACCTAAGTCCAACCCTGTGATCTATGAGGAAAGAAGAGAACTGACTTCCACAAATTGTCCCCTTGCCCTCCATTTCTGTGACATGGCATATCACACACACACACACACACACACACACACACACACACACACACACAAACACACCATACATGCATATGCACACACAAGAAAAAATAAATAGGAGAGATGAAAGCTTTGAGAAGGGAGTGATCTACATTTTCATTTGATAACCAGGCATGGTGGTGCACGGCTTAGTCCCAGCACTCTGGGGGCAGAGCTATGTAGATCTCTGTCAGTTCAAGGCTGGTTTGGTCCATATAGCAAGTCTAAGGCTAGCCAGTGAAACACACTAAAATCCTATCTTTAAAAAAAAAAAAAACCAACCAACTTGACAGGAACAATTTTAGGGTAAGATAAGTAGGGAAGACATGCGATATTAGGTGAGAAACCAGATGGGACTAAAAGAGACATAGTGCCACTAGCTATTGATATTAAATGTCCCCAAGAAATCTACATGGTGACAGCCTGGTCCCAGCTGGTCAGTGTGTTGAGAGGTAATAGAGTTAGGGCCTAGAGGAAAGGGGTCATGTAGTTGAGGTTGGCCTTGAAGGGGATTTGGGGATACCAGCCCCTCCTTGCTTTCTGCTCCCCTTTGCTGGAAAGTGAGCTGCTTTCCTTCACCTCAGTCCCGAAGCTACTGGGCCGAGTAACTGGGGCCCAAAAGTGCAGAAAGTGGGAGCCAAAGCAAACCTCCCCTCCCTTTGAGTTCATTCCCTCCGGCATTCTGTCACGGGGATGGAAAGCTGGTAAGCGCACTGTTCCTTTGGGGAGGTTAAAAAAAAAAAAGTAAAGGAGAGGCAGAAAGAATGAAAAGAAGTCAAGAGTTCTATTTTCAAATGAAAGGCTTCCACGTCGTCATGTGTTGAAGAAAAAGTCAATACAGGTAGAATTAAAGAAAAGTAAAAACAGCGATCTTTTCCATCCACGTCTTAGGCTCCAAGTCTGTTCCTCTTGTCTCCTCTACGCCCTCCCTGCATAGCAATGGGTTTCTGTGCACCTGTCTCGAGCTAACTGGTTTTGCCTCTCCTACCGCTTCCACCGGGGCATTTGGCACGGACCCTCTAACAACTATTAACAGTGAGATCACCACTGTCCTTTCTGAGGGTTATACTGTAGATATTGAAATCATGTTTTTTCTTGTAATTTACAAACTAACCCAGACAAGAAGTACCTCATCTCCACAGTGATGATATAGAGAGATATTCATATATATATCAAATATATATTCATATATATCAATATTTACATATATGTTTATATAAAAAATCATTAGACGTCAAGAAGTAGTTCATCAGTCAAATGAAGGGTAAACCTAAAACCTGAGGCTGCAGATGGCTGGCCAATCACAAGCCTGCTTGGAGGAGGAGGCAGGCTGGCTCGTGTTTCTGAAGAGCTGGCAGCTGCTCCTTGACCCCCCCCCCCCCCACCTCACTGCATTCCACCAGGTGCGATGCAGTCCCTGTGGCCTTTCAAGCACTACAGAGAGAGCATCATTAGCATATCCTTGAGCGCCTTTTTGCCCTTGCCTCTATATATAGAACAAAAAGTCAAAAGACAAGAGTCACCTAATACAGCAAGCCAAAATTAAAAGGACAGTGAGAATAAAACTTTGGAGGGGAGAATAGGGTTGATAGTGGAAATTATAGAGACTACTGCAATGGATACAGTCATCCCAAGGAAAGGATGGCATTCACAAAAGACACAAGCTAATGGGGGTGAGAAGGGAGGGGGCATTTCATGCATACTGATAATGACTAGAAGAGATGAGCAAGCAGTCAAATCTGTCTTTCAAAGGACCTGGGTGGGCAGCAAGATGGCTCAGTGGGTAGAAGCATTAATGGGCAGGTCTTAGGACATAAATCCCATAATCCCATCACTAGATCCCATGAGGTAGTAGAAGAGAACCAACTCCTGAGAATTATCCTCTGAAGTAACTTCTCTCTCTCTCTCTCTCTGTCTCTCTCTCTCTCTCTCTCTCTCTCTGTCTCTCTCTCTCTCTCTCTCTCTCTCTCTCTCTCTGTCTCTCTCTCTCTCTCTCTCTCTCTCTCTCTCTCTCTCTCTGTCTCTCTCTCTCTCTCTCTCTCTCTCTCTCTCTCTCACACACACACACACACACACACAAGCACACACACAAGCACACACACATCACAGGACAAATAAATAAATATTTAAACATTTCAAAGGATGAAGAAATGCCTTGAAACAAAATACATTAGATTCAGGTGCCATGGATTCAAATCTCAGAAATGAAGCAGAATTTTTGGTAAAACTACAGTTAAGAATTTGTGTATGAAAAAGATGAATATGGTGTGAAGAGTAGGTCTAGAGTATTCCTCCTCCTCTCTCTAGTTTGAGGCTACTCTTGCGGCATCTTTCCATATTTCTTTATCACACTTTCATTAACTCTTTTCCTGACTATACCATTGCTCTGTAAAAGATACCGCCATGTTTCTCTATGGGCCAGAAGTGTTTCTCCTATATGACTGACACATTGAGTCCACAGGAAAAAGAAACTTCAAAGACCATACAACTTAAACAGTGGAGGTCTAGGTGTTTTTTTTCTTGCACCGTTGGTACAAAGACTCTTCCAAGGACATTGCGATAGAAAGAAGCATAGCAACTCATTGAGATTCATGATCCTTGATTTCCATTTGATCTTCAGGTCAAAGCTATAAATAAAATGGTTTCAGTTCAAAGGATGCTATCTTTGGATTTAAAATGTAAATTGTTTAATATTATGACCATCCCAAAGTCACATCATGATCTGACAGCTAAGACCAAGCAGAGTTAAGAGCTATCCTCTATTTTCCATTGTTCTCTGGGGACTCATACCATATAATTCCACTCATCTACTCTCTTGGTGGGGAGTAGAGTTTGAGATTGTTCTTGTGTCAGACATATGGGCTAACTCTTCATCGTCCTCTAAGGCTCCTTCCATAGAGGTAGGAAGCGTAGCCACTGGTCAGCTTGAGCATTGTAAGGATAATAATGACCCAGCCTGGATCAATTCTAAATTTGATTCCCTATATCCACTACAGTTTCTGGTGATGAGGAATATGTATTTTAAAAACCTTATCAGGTGTGTATAGCTTTCAATTTTATAAAACACAAAACAACTACAGCAAAACAAGAAAGCACAAACCAGTGAAGTCATTACAGGTTTCCCAAATGCAAAGAAAACTGGAGCTTTCTTTGCCATCAGAGGTTATTGAGGTCTTGAAGGGTTATTACCACTGTCATTCTGCCTCTTTCCTCTTCTTTATCCAGCCCAGAATCCTGGTTACAAAAGTAGTATCTGTCTTCCTTAGACTGGGTTTGCCACAGCAGCAGACAGTCTTACAGGCAACAAATAAGTGGCACAAAGCGGCTTCATTCACCCCTGAAGAATTTTCTCCCCACTTATCTTCTCTGGCCATTCTAGTCTCTAGTGCCCTTTGAGTAGCCCTTTGATGCGAAGAGTACAAGGACATTGCACTCATTCATTCATTCATCCACATTAGCAGAAGGAGCTCAGTATTCCTCAATGAACCACCCAATACAGAACACACTCTCTTTGTGTCCATGACAGACTCAGTGTGGTAGGCCACCCGTGGGGTCTAACTTCTCAGTACAGTGGACTTCATGCTTCAGTGCCCCCTCACCCCCAAGTACTGTTACCCACATTGAAAGCCTCATCCCTTAATATCAATGGGATATTATTAGGATAGGAGTCTCTTGAAAATGATCAGGTCATGAGACAAGTTATCTCATGGAAAGTACTAGTTCTCTTAGAAACCAACACAAGAGACAGTTCTGCCCACTTTGCTACATGTGAGGACACAACCACCTACTACATACATAGAACATGGCCTCACCAGAGCTCAGCTATGCTGCAAGCCTAGCCTCATACTTCCAGCCTTTAAAATTATGAAAAATCAAGTTCTGTGGTTTGTTTGTGAATTACCCAGTCAGTGGCTCTTTTTAAAATTATTCTTAAATTACTTCATTTTTCTCTTCCCTTTCCTGCCTCCAAATCCTCTAATATACCCCTCCTTGCTCTCTGTCAAATGCATCTCACACTAAGACCTGGGATTCATACATGTCTTGGTTTTACATTGTTGTAAATATATAACAGAAAACTTAGCAGATTCTTTTTTAAAAATTACAATTATTTATTTATTGTGTGTGTATGTATGCAGATACACAGTCAATCAACGAATTGGTAAATATGGGTTGTTGGCAAATTTTAATTTCTTGTGAGATGAACGTTATGTTCTAGCTCTTTGCTACCTGTCTTATGGGGAGCAGTCTTCACTCTTAGAAAATCTGTGAACCTTCCCTCACACTCTGAGCACTCCAGCAGACATCTCTATTCTTCAGCACAGTCCTTCAATGCCAGAGTCTAGGGTAGCACCACACTGGGACCCTCACAGCCTTGCTCTTAGCTCACATTGTTTCTTCTTTCCACTCTGACTTCTGCTGCTTTTATGAACTCATGCACCTGCTTGATAATCTAACGTAAACTGTGGCCGTATTTTACCATAGTTTGAGGTCCATATCTTAGTCACACTTGTCATGTAATGCAACAATTTACAGTAAATGTCTCTGAAGGCGCTATCACCACACACCACACACCTTAGGTACTCACTGTGCACAGGGAACTTATCAAATGGAAAGTAACAGAAGTTATAATATGTCATTATGATTACCATTATGCCAAGACAGCAGCACCCATTCTGGACACTTGTTCTCTTCTTTCCTCATCACTCATTCTGGTGAAGCCAGTGGCCATGTGTTGAAGGAGACATGAAGTCTGTAGAGGAGATCTTCTTAGACGTGACCACAACTAAATGAACAAGTTCAGTGGCAAATCTACCCTGAATAGAATTGTGTGGTAACTTGAGAGCCGGCCAGTATCTGGACTGTATCCATGTGAGAGACGCTAAGCCTGAAATCCTTAACAGAGTCACTCCTAGATTCCTAGCCTAAAGAAACTGAAATAAAGTTTGACTTTTTTAAACTGGCAAATTGTAGAATCATTCATTATACAGTAATAGATTACTGTTATCAATTATAACAGCAACTCTCTTACTAACACTTCCTAAAACTAAGAAGACCTCGTTCCTCTTTATCTGCACAAAGTAATGTATTACTGGATGTTCCTAAGATCTTTCATTGTGAACATCATAAACATACTTGTTAAAATACAGAACACTGAGCCTATGAGACAGCTCACTGGATGACACACAAGGCGGATGACATGAATTCAACCCCTGAAACCCACATAAAGGTGGAAGGAGGACCCATAAGCTGTCTTCTGACTTCATATGTGAGTCACAAGTCACATAGCATAGCACATGCATATACCTACACCCACCATACACACACACACACACATGCAATAATAATAAGTAAAAAATTAAAATAGGGATGTATTTAGATGTAACAAAAAGCATCTATATTCCATTAGCCCCGTATTTCATTCAGAGTACTACATTTTCAAAATGAAGAAAGGAAGTTTAAAAATCTAGACCAAAGACAACTACTTAGCTTGAACTTTGGGCATATAAACTCTAGATTCCAGGAAATTGGTTTATGCCAATTGGATAAGGAGAAAAGGACCGAGGACATAGCATGATTTGGCACAGCAAGAACAATTGTTCTTCTCTGTTGATAGTGAGAGGGGTAGTCCTAGACAGGATTTCTCAGTATGGCTACAGACTATTTATTTTAAAATTATCTAGACTTGGGTAAATTGCAGATTCCTATGTCTTCCATGGTAAGATCTCCAGATAGTAAATATATCATAATTAATATGTGATAATATAATAATCATATAATATTAATACATTAATAAGTATTTTAGATGATATTTCTTCTCATAAAAGATTGAGAATCGTGGAGAGAGTGGCTAGGGATACAGATTTTGAACAAATGTGTTCAAAGCCTCACCTTTTTCTAGAGAACTGGGGCTGTTTGAGCCAGCAGTACCCCCGGTGTGTAGAACTCTGTGTGACATATTGCTGATAATAAAAGAAGGAAACGGTGTCAAGTCAACTGTTAGAATCTCATCATGCTCTTTGCAGAACAAAACAAGAGTGAGGCTAGTAAACCTCCCATTTACAGCGCTGCTGGAATAAACAGGTGAATTGATAAGAATACTTGACACGGTGGAGTTCTCAAAACACAAACAGGGTTCCCACAGCAGGGCACTGGGACTGGCGTGTCTAGGATGGAAAAAAAGCCACTTTGCCTCAGAGACGCTCAGAGCTGGACAATGTGCTCTCAAGGTGCTTGCTGGAGAGATACTGAGCATGGTGGTTTGAATGAGAAACGGCCCCATAGCCTGATGTAGTTGTACACTGGATCCCCAGCAGGAGACGCTGTTTAGAGAGGTACTAGGACCTTGAGGAGGTACATCCTTCCGGAGTCCGTCTGTTACTGGGAGCAGGCTATGAGTGTTTAAAGATTCGCCCCCCACTTCCTGTTCTCTTTAGCTCTGCTTCCTGTGTATGATGGAAATGGGCCCAGCCAGCTCTTGCTCCTACCTTCAACCTTTCCCCGTTTGTCATGCCTGCCCCATCATGATGGACTCCACCCCTTTGGAATCTTAAGCTAAAATATACCTTTTTTCCTTCAATTGCTTTTGGCCATGGCATTTTGTCATAACAACTCAAAATAACTACTACGTTGGGTGAGCAATCTTAGCTGAGGATGCCTATAAGGTGGAGTTTTCCTGTCCCGACTGTCTGCTCCCAAATAACGGGCAGCTGCTTCCCAAATAACTGACTGGGAGACTTAATATAAATTACAAATGCTCAGGCTTGTTACTAACTAGCTCTTAAAATTTTACCATTTCTATGAATCTATGTGCTGCCCCAAGGCTCATGGCTTTTACCTCTATCCCATTTTGTGTGTCCAACTCGCTCTCTGTCTTGCTGGTGACTCCTCTGACTCCGCCCTTCTCCTTCCCAGCATCCTCAGTTTGGCTCTCCCACCTCACCTTCTTCTGTTCAGCTATTGGCCAGTCAGCTCATTTAGTAAACCAACCACAGTGACAAATCAAAGGGAGCATTCCATAGCAGATGCTTTTTCTGTATTTATGGAAAAGATATTTTTCCTGATAAGGTTCAAATGTTCAAGTGAAGCGATGTGAAAGTCCAAAGTGTGACATCAGGAAACATCATTATGCATTGGTTTCTATTTATCATCTTCTATATGCTTTCCTTTCTTTTCCCTAAATCGGGAACTTTGATATTTTTAGCCAGAGATTTCTAGATGTTTGCTGGCTTCATTAATGAATGATGTGTCCAATGTTTAAGTAGCAATTTTCAAAACACTGCAATTTTTAAGTAATTCAGGCTAAAAAGCTAATTTCTCTAAAAAGTAGTTCATACTTAAAGACAGTCCACAGTTGAAAGACAGCAATGGCATTTGCAAAGCCATTTTGCACAATTTCATGTCTTCTCCAGAATTAAACTATTAGGGACAGTGCCACTTCATTTACCTTAGAATTTAATATACAATATGTGTATTGTCATGATCACACCACGAAGAAAGTTTTCAATAGATTCTTTAGTTGTTTTTCAACGTTCTTTCCTTCAAGAAATGAAGGGGGATCCGCCTTCCCTTTACTGCAGGCTGAAGAGTGACTTTAAGAAAGAAAGGAAAAGGAAGTGGAGGGTGGACAGCCTTAGGAGTCTCAGTCACAGGAACCTCCTTGTTTGCTCTCTTCAGATCACTCTCTGAGGGAAATGAGCTCCTGTACCGTCTGAAAACTTAAGAGTCCCATGGCTTCCTGTCAACTGGTTTCAGCATCCCAGGAACAGAACCTTTAGTCTCATTCAGCCCTTCTGATGTCTGAAGCCCCTCGACATCCCGGCTGGAGGAGCCTGAGCCACCCAGATAAGCCACTCCCAGATTCCTGAGCCACAGAAAATGTGAGCTAGCAAATGTTCGTTGGTTTCAACTACTAACTTGGGGCATAAATTTATTAGATACCTTCCTGTTATTTCTCAGACATACCTTAGTTGAAAGTTTTCTTTAAAAAATGCATAACAACTAAAATATAGATTGAGCCCTTCTAAACCAAAACACTACATCACCTGAAACTTCTTGAGTTAATATGACACAAATACATCACCTCTGCACCCTATCGATCCAAAAATAATAAGTAACTTTTTAAAATCTGGTATCCAAAATACTTCCATCCTGAAGCATTTTAGCTAAGGACACACAAACTGTATCATGACATATTACTGAAAGGACATTTGGCTCTTTAGATGACAATGTGCAGGTGGTATGTATAGAACTGGTCCCTTGAAAAAGCAAACAAAGAAAATCTGGGAAAAAAAGTGATCTGACTGCATTAAACTAGAAATACATCCCCAACCATAATTTCTAGATCCATTTTCCTGTTGGCCACTACAAGCATTTTGTTGTTTAGATAAACAATCTACAATCAACTCAAAAGAAAAAGTCATTGCTAAATAATTCCTAACTATACTGGAGACATTTAAGTAAAATTTGTTCCTGGTCAGTTTAAAGAATTGAGGCAAGACTTAGCTCTACAACACGGACAATTCTGTTTGATTTTGAGGAGTAGCCAAGGAAGAATGCAGTATTTGTAATGAAATCCATATGCACATTTTGAATATACACAGAAAGACAGACAGAAAGGGCATGCAACAGTTTGCAGTTTTAGATGTTTTTATTCACTCGTTGTATTATAATCATTTTCTCAAGTCAACTTCCACATTAATGTTTTGTTGGTGGTGATTTTTTCTTTTTTTTTTTTTTTTTTTTTTTTTTGTGTGTGTGTGTGTGTGTGTGTTTTGTTTTTTACTGGTTCAGTGTTTTGGTGGTAGTGGTGGTAGTAGTGGTGTGGGAGATTGAACCTAGGGTTATGTTCATGCTCAGCATCTGCTTTAACAGTAAACTATACAGTCAGTTTGCAATATTTCTTCTGGCAATATTTTAGTTGTTTTAATCCTAAAAAGTGTAATCTATCTAAATAATCACCTTCTCATACTTAGGTTGTTTTCACTTTTTTAAGTCATCAATAATGCTGTATTGAATATCTCTTAGTCAAAGCTTTGCCTTCCTCTCGACCTCCCCCACCCTCCCTCTCTCCCCCAGCCCCCACCCAATATAAATTACAAATCTGCCTTCCAAAAACACCGGAACAACTTACAAACTGGGTAGCACTGTAGTAAGATTTCCATCTTACCACATTCCCACCAACACTACAGAACTCTTGTGCCATTTGTTTTTGAGGAGATTCTAAAGCATTCAAACACAGTTCTGTCATCTCCACAACTGTTCAACACCGTTTGCTTCCTTCCTTGCAAACCTTTCAGTTGATGGCAACTCCGTTTTGAGGATGATAAAGTTCCTTTAGTCAGTAGCACCAGCACTGAATTCCTGTGAGTCGCAGCAAACAGAATGAAAAAAGTCTCCAATGATATCTCATTGAGATGTCAGAAGACCGTTGAGATGTCAGAAGACCGCAAACCCTGTCCCACTAGGAAAATTGCATTTTAAAATCACGGTGAGTCACATGAAAGACAGGAACCGAAAGAACACCCCACCAATAAACTTGAGTTTACTGAGCAGGCCGTATTTTGGGGATCACGGTCATCACATAGCATCACCCTTGCTTAAACATGGTTGTGAAACACAATGCAGAGTTCTCTTGAACAGGTCTCTTTGTTGAAGATGCTGAGTTTGAGACAGAGTGCCACAGATACGTGCGTGCCTTACGTGCGTGCCTTGGATACGGACACGATCAGGTTTGAATCTTGGCTTTCTGGTCTCGACTACAGCAGCTATGCTCTTTGATGTTTTTTAGAATCTTGCAAAAAAAAAAAATGTTGGGAGAATGAAATGACACAAAACTCGGAGGGTGCCCAGTGAGATGCTCAGCTCAGTGCAGGTTAGGTGTCTTTATCAGTATTTTCTATACAATGCGGACAAGTCCAGAAGGAAGCATGTGTGGCCTATTTCCACCAGCAGAGGGCAGAGTACAAATGACTATGACTTTCTGTTTGAATTCTGACTGGGGAAAGTACAATGTCACCTGAATGCAACACTTAAATGTCACTTAGTAATCTTTAAATCTTGAGAGGGGCCCTGAAAGTCTCAAACATAGAAAAAGAAACATGAATAATATCTAAAAGTTATTACAATATAATTTGAGTATATAGAACTCACATATATGTTCAATTACATATTTTATTTTAAATTTCATTTATTTATTCAGCATGTGTTCATGGGTGCCCACCTATGTGTGTGATGGATGTGTGTGTGTGTGTGTGTGTGTGTGTGTGTGTGTGTGTGTACATATAGAGATCAAAACACAACTTATAGGAGTCTGTCCTCTCCTTCCACCACATGGGTTTGAGGATTAAGTTTAAATCGTCAGACTCGGCTGCAAGAGTCCTTACCTGCTGGTGTACACATACATATAAATAGGTACACCGGCACACATAAATATTGTCAAACTAGGAAAACTTAGAGGGGAGGGAAAAATATGAAGTAATCATGAGGGGTTTTTTTGTAGTTGAAAAAGACTTAGCAATACCCTCTCAGTTGTTCTAAAATATGATGCAGGTGAAGAAAATGAAAAGACAGAGAAATCGTACAAGCAACACCAGTGTCTCTTTTAAGCAAACAAGATATTTTCCAGAAACAAGATATTAGAGCAGAGTTTTTCAAAAATAAGTGTATGTGGGAAAGATGGAGACCAAAACAGAAATGGTGTGAGTTCCGAGTCATCACAGGCTGCCCAGAAAGGAAGAGCAGACATCTCTAGCCCTGTCAGTCTCCGTGGTGGCGACCACTTGCCATTGCATTCTCCTGCAGATGATAAATGTCTCTCCAGAATATCAGCCCTGTGGTTGGCAGAAAGCAACTGACAGCCCACTGATACCAAATACTCTTATTTTTAATGGGGTTTGCCATGAGCATTAACTTAGACGACTTGTTTAAATAAAAATTAAGTTTTGGTAGATGGCTAATGTTTTAACTTATTAGATGGCTTTCCTGGTCACTAAGAGAGAAATGTTCACGTTCCCTGAACTCAGGACGTCAGAGAGGTCAATAGACCTATGGGAAACTTCCCTGGAGACAGTGATTCCTAGTGGTGGTCCATTCTGGCTCCTCCCAGCATCCCTCTCAGCTGTGCAGACACTTGGCCACCCTCTGAAGCCTGTGGAGCACGCTGCTGCCTGTCAGGAAGCAGAGGTGCATTTATTATGCCTTATTGTCCAAGGGGTCCTGCCCCTCTAGGGATCTTTAAGTCAACCCCAGTGCCTGTATATGATCCATTCCATGTATAAAAATTAATTGTAGACAGAAGGAAAAGCATTACAATCTCACATTCTCACATCCACCCTAGACACACTGAAATGAATCATCCAAACTGTGTATGTTTAACGATTACGGTAAATGAATCCCATAAATATCACATTTGAAAACTGGAGATAGAGGGGTGCTAGAAAACACAAGACAATAATAATGCATAATACAACAATAATAACACATTTTCCACAGGATTTACTGTGTGCAAAGTGACTTTATATACATTCTTCCACTGAACTATAATAGCCATCCTGGGACAACTATAATGTAAATAGCAAACTTACATTGCATATTTTACATTCATCTTATTGTCATATGCATTGACATATGAGTTTAGCCCTGTTGGGATCCTCATTGCTAAAGAATGGAGGGGTGAATTGAGATTTGAATCCTTTGTATCCAATACCCTGAATTGTGAGCTTCTAAAATACGCCATCTCACTGACTTTTGAGAAAAACAGAAACAGGTCTTATCTTTCAATTGAGGCAACACAGGCACAAATGTTCTAAGCTGACATCCAGATCCAGTTCATTTCTGATGAATAATCTGGATGCTTAGCCACCTGGAGAGCAGTGTCCTTGAGCAACAGATTGAACTTGGTTTCCATCCTATTAAGGACAATCTTGAAGTTCCCATATTTGCAATTATCTTTCAGGACTTGCAAACAGGACTGATACATCCATGTCCTTTGTAGGTTATCTTAAGATAACTTTTTAAATGGATAAGATATAGGCAAAGATAGAGCAATTTCTTTATAACCATAGAAGACCACTGCCCCCAACCTACTTTTGGCTATAGTAAACTAACAACCACATGTCTTAATTTCTAAGGGTTGCCAAACTGACATTTTCATCCCACTTTGTCTTAGTCACTGTTCTATTCCTATGAAAAGACATCATGATCAAGGCATCTTCTAAAATCAAGCATTTAATTAGAGGCTTGCTTACAATTTCAGAGTCCGTGCTCATCCTGGTGGGGAACACAGTGGCAGGCAGGTGAGCATGGTGCTGGAGCAATAGCTGAGAGCCTACATCCTGATCAGTAGTCAATAGGCAGAAAGAGAGCAAGACTGGGCCTGGTGTGGACTTTTGAAACCTCAAAGCCTACTCATAGTGATATAACTTTTCCAAAAAGGCTACACCTTATAATCCTTCTTAAACAGTCCATCAAACATACAAATATATGAGCCTATGGGGGCCATTCTCATTCAAACCACCACACTTTTCATTAACCCATTGAGAGGTGAGGCCACTTGTCCACCTATTGGTCTTACAAAGGTTTTAACTAGGAGCAGGTGAGAGACCTGCCTATAGGTTGGACCACCACCACCACCTACTGGATTCTGTCACCCACAAGATCCACTCCACTGCCCAACCCCACCCACCTCCTCATCCTCTCCATGGCCAGCCCTTCCCTGCAACTCCAGCAGATACCATAGGCACATGTACAGCCCCCACCAGTTAGAAAAACAAGAGGCTAGGCTGGATCTAGGCACCCAACCCCCATAAACCTCAACAGAGACACCCTACTGGACCTGAAGACTTGTCAGTCACCAGAACCCTTGGCCAGTTAGTCCAGAAGACAATAAAGAAAACAGAGAACAAAGGAACAAAGCACCCACCCAACAAAGACAAACACAAGAATCAACACCCAGACCTGTAATCATCCCAAATCCAGATATCTAAATGTCAGTGTAAGAACACATTCAATAATAGAAAAGGCAATGTGGCACTACCAGGACCCAGCAATCCTATCACAGCAAGACCTGAATATTCCAACACAGCTGAAGCACAAGAAAATGACGTTAAAAATTACTTTATGAAGATGATAGAGGCCCTTAAAGGGGAAATGAAAAAGTATACTATGGGAAAAAGAAAGCATCTTCAATAAATGGTGGTGGCATAACTGGATGTTGACATGTAAAAAAAATGCAAATAGATCCATTTCTATCACCCTGTATAAAACTTAAGTCCAAGTGGATCAAAGACCTCAATATAAAACCAGTTACACTGAACCTGATAGAGAGAAAGTAGGGAATAGTCTTGAATGAATTGGCACAAGAGACCACTTCCTGAATATAAAACACCAGTAGCACAGACACTGAGATCAACAATTAATAAATGGGACCTTATGAAACTGAAAAGCTTCTGTAAGGCAAAGGACACTGTCAACAAGACAAAATGGCAGCCTACAGAATGGGAAAAGATCTTCATCATCCCCACATCTAACAGAGGACTAATCTCCAAAATATATAAAGAACTCAAGAAACTAGACATTGAACTACCAAGTGATCCAATTAAAACATGGGGTACAGATCTAAACAGAGAATTCTCAACAGAAGAATCTCAACTGGCCAAGATAAACTTAAAGAATTGCTCAACATCCTTAGCCATCAGGGACATGAAAATCAAAATGACTCTGAGATTCCATCTTACAACACTAATGATAGGCTTATGTTGGAGAGGATGTGGAGTAAGGGGAACACTCCTCCACTGCTGGCTTGAGTGCAAACTTGAACCGCCACTTTGGAAATACATATGGTGGTTTTTCAGAAAATTGGGAATCAATCTACCACAAAACCCAGAGATACCATTCTTGGACATATAACTGAAGGATGCTCAATCATACCACAAGGACACTTGCTCAACTATGTTCATAACAGTGTTATTCATAACAGCCAGAACTTGGAAACAACCTAGATGCCCCTCAACCAAAGAATAGATAAAGAAAATGTGGTACATTTACACAATGGAGTATTACTCAGCTGTTAAACACAATGACATCAGGAAATTTGAAGGCAAGTGGATGAAACTAGAAAAAAAAAAATCATCCTGTGTGAAGTTACCCAGACCCAGAAAGACAAACATGGTATATATCATTCATAAGTGGATATTACCTGTAAAGTAAAATAACCAGGCTACAGTCCACAGCCCCAGAGAGGCTACGTAACAAGGAGAACTGTAGATGTATTGCTAAACAGTCTTATTAAATAAGAAACACAGAGCCAAATATAGGGGTGAAAGCCGTAGAGATCAGAGAAATGGTGAGAGCCACCAGCTAACCTTAGCTCACCACACCGCTGTAGCTTCCCAAGAGAGAGCTTCTTCCTGTCTAACCTGCACCTTTATTGCCTTGCTGTTCTGCCTTCTCATTGGCTCTTAGCCCAGCCACCTCACTTCCTCATCACTGCCTATCTGTACAGACTTCCAGGTCTCTATGGTTGGTACTGGGATTAAAGGCGTGTGTCACCATGCTTGACTGTGTCCTTGAACACACAGAGACTCTGCCTGCCATGTGATCAGATTAAGGTCGTGTGCTACCACTACCTGACTTTTGCTTATGGCTGGCTATGTCCTCTGATCTCTAGGCAAACTTTATTTATTAACATACAAATAAAATATTACCACATTTTCTCTTTTGTTTCTAATAAAAATAAAAATAATAAAAAGTTATAACTAATATAAGAAAAACTATATATAGTAAGTAAAAAAATATACAATATATACAAGCAATAAATACCTCAACAATTTCTAGTCCATTTTTCATTTGACCAAACTCAGAGAAAATATTCCATTATCTATCCTATTTTGGTAAGTCCAAAATGTACCTGATTCACTTTCTATCCTAACTTGTATTACCAACAGAAAACTATCTTATAATGTCTTTCAAATTTATACACTTTACACTTCCTTAGTGAGTTTCTTTTTTTGAAATTTCTTAACAAGGAAAACTGTAACTACAACTATCTAATCTTCAACTCCCTCAGAGACCCAAGAAGGAAATAATATTACTAGAAAAACAGGAAATACAAACAAGCGACTTCCAAAAAAAATGTGAATTGACAGAAACAGCCAGCTGCCTAGACAGTCACCCAAGGTTTCTCCACAACATTGGGGCATCATCTTTAGCCTATAGGCTTAGCATATCTGACAGACTCATTTGTGAACTAGGATGTACATAAGGCCTACAGCTTGACCTCACATTAGGTGTGAGTATTCCATGTACCAGATAAACATGAATTCCACCAGTGTCCTGTCATGATTCAGGATTTTAAATTCTGGAAATTGGTGTTTTGGGGAATTCAGTTGTCCATTCTTCTTGGCTTGTGGGTAGCTTCATCTCTTTTGTTAAATGCCAGTCTACCATTGAGAGGTTAGACTCCGTCAGCCTAGTTACTCTTTCAAGAATAACTATTTCAGCTACTGTTCCACTGCACACCAGAAGCCGTCGGTCCATTGCCTGTTCAGCTGCCTTCAAAGAAAGGGGCACTGTACCTTTTCCAGATTGCAAAAGCCACTTCAGTGATGGTGCCATATTGTCCTAGCCTCAGAAGACGCCTGTTGCTAAAGTCGCAACCACACTTGTTTTGGCAAGGATCAGTAGTCCTTTGTTTCATGTCCTGTCTGTCCATTTTGGATAGCGTACTGTCAGCAGTTGATTTGAGGGCACTTTGTTGCCCAGTGGCTAACTTTTGCCACAATGAAAGTTAATTCCATATGCAGTTTCTTCAATGCCCATATCTTCTCTGAAGTAGATTGGTACTGCCAGGAGCTGACATGTCTCAAAGTAATAAAAAAAGAAAAAACTCTAAGTTATTAAAACATTTTAAAGGCCATATTCTGTAGATCTCTGAAGGGTTTGAAGATGACCTGTCTATCTAAAATATATCTCTGCTGAGCCTTGGAAACACCTAATGTGACCACAAGTTTGATTGTAATGTCTAACTACTAACTTTCATTTTTGTATATCCTAATAGTTGGTAATAATAACATTCAAGGATTAGCAAATTGCTTTATACTGCTAAATGAACTGTATAAGTACAATATCCTGAACAAGATTAGAAATATATGTACAGCATTTTCTAACAATATCAATCTCAATATATAATTTGTATACAATATATAAAAATCCAATCCAATTTAAAGTATTTAAAACTAGCAGTCATCTTTTAAAAGTAGATTCAATAATCTGTCTTTTTATTTATATCATATCTATATACACTCTTTACTTTTCAGATTAGATTCAATAATCTACCCTCTATTCTATCATTTCTATATATCTTTTTTTTTTTTTTTTGTCCAAACAAGAACCTTAAAGCTAATCTCCTTCGTTTAAGCGTTTTTCCTAACCATTAGCAGAGAACCCAAAGAGGGACATGTGGATTTCCCTGGGAAGTGGAATTGAAGAGATCTCCTGGGTAAACTGGGGACATGGGTGGGTGGGAGTGGGGGTGGGAGGGGATGGGAACATGAAGGATCTGGTTGGGGGCTGGACAGACTGGGAGAGTGATGAAAGAGATACCTTGATAGGGGGAACATTAAGGGCCCTGGAGAAACCTGGTTCAAGGAAAACTCCCAGGAATCTATAAGGATAACACCAGCTAAGACTCCAGGCAAGCAATGGGCTAAGCTCCAGAAATCCTGTTGAAGAGAGGGAGGAAGGATTGTACAAGTGAGGTAGGGTGTGTGTGTGTGTGTCAAGGTCATCACAAGGGAACCCACAGGAACAACTATCCTGGGCTCATAGGAGCTCACAGACTCTGGGCTAACAGCTAGAGAGCCTGCATGGGACTGAGCTAGGCCCTCTACATATGTGTGACAGTTGTGTAGCTTGGTCTATTTGTGAGACTCCTAGCAGTAGGAGCAGGGCCTGTTCCTAAAGCTTTGGCTGGCTTTTAGAAACCTATTCCTCATACTGGGTTATATTGCTCAGCCTTAATACAAGGAAGGAGCTTAATGCTACTTCAACTTGATATTCCATGCTTTGTTGACACCCATGGGAGGCCTGTCCCTCTCTGAGTAGAAACAGAGGAGGAATGGATGGGGTGGGGCAGGGAGCAGAGGGGAGGCAGGGGGAGGAATGGTTGAAGAGGAGGGAGGGGAAATTGCAGTCCTGATATAAAATAAATGAAAAAAAAATTTAATTAATAAAATTTTAAAAAATCCAAAGTGAAAAAAAATCTAAAAATAAACAATTCACAAGTGAAAAAACAAACAAACAAATAAATAAATAGAAGGTTTTAACTAGTAAGTGGAGTATGGCAAAAGTGAGGCTACTTGACTTTAAGGCTGGAACAGAAGGAAAGGTCAGTTCCTCTGAATGGATCTGTCTTATAATAGACTTGTAAGGACACATAGAGAAAGCCCATGTTAACTCATGTGGAAACTAACTTATACCCCTAGTCGACAAGCAGTATTAACTAGCCAACGTAAGTGGCTAGGCCCAGTCCAACATTTGAGCTTTCCAACAGTCCTCCAGAGAAGGCCAAGAACTCTTGGAACAGAGAATTGCTGTTCCTTCTGCATCCTGTCCAAATTTTTGTCTTCCAGAACCCATAAGCATAAAAATTACCACATTATGTCACTGAGTTCTGGTGTCATCAGCCACAGTGGTTGTAAACAGAGCTCAGCTAACATTCAGTGACTGCTCTAGAGAAAAAAGTCATGCAAAATGAGGCAAACTAGCAGACAAAGTGTTCCTAAACAGAGTTAAATGAGCACAGGTGTGCGGATAGCACTATTTATTGTCAATCTGTCTTGGTGTTCTATTGCTGTGAGAAGACACCATGACCACAGCAAATCTTAGAAAGGAAAGCATTTAGTTGGGGCTTGCTCAAAGTTCAGAGGTTTGGTCCACTGTCATCATGGCAGGGAGCATGCAGCATGCAGGCAGACACGGTGCTGGAGAAGAAGCTGAGAGTTCTATATCAGGATCAGCAGCAGGAAGAAAAAGCCACTGAGCCTGACTTGGGCTCTTGAAACTTCAAAGCCCCCCACCACCACCACCTGTGGCATACTTCCTCCCACAAAGTCATACTTAGGCAACAAGGTCACACTTCCTAATCCCTCTCAAATAGTGACATTCCCTGATGACTAAGCATTCAAATAGATGAACCCATGGGGACCATTTTTATTCAGACCATCACAATCTTCTTTAAAATTCATATCATTTTCCATTTTGTACTATACCAATCCCTGTCCATGTTCCTGCCACCACCCCTGCCCCGGGCCCTGCCACACCAGGTTCAGTTTATTCTACTGGTTAGTGGACCATTTTTCTCTTCCCCTCGTGGCTGTGTAATGGTATGATCGTATCAGCAGGAGAAGCATGGGTTGGAGTTCTATTCTGCTCAAAGATGGTTGCATCTTTGTATCAGACTTACTCTCACATCTAAAGAACCAATCTCCAACCACAGAGTTTCATATCGACAGTGAATCATTTATAGTTTTGTAAAATCATGTGATGGCTGATACTCACTTGGCCCAAAACTAAATCATAGGTTCAGCTCTGCTCTAGGGGCTTCTGCCGTGAAGAAAAAAGAACTTGAGCAATTGCCTATTAATTTTTTTCTTGTAGTCCAATCTAGACTGCTATTGCTAGTTTTGATTTAAGCATAAAGAAAACTGATATAGCCAAATCCAGTAGTACAATCTGTAGATTATGTATGAGGCTTCCTAAGCTTTTGTGGTATCCTTTTGTACATGGCATCACCACACATTCATGGGATGTGAACATAATTGCTGGATGTTAATATGGTACATGTAGCCTTCAACTGAGCTTTCTACACAAATCTTTTGGGATTTCTAGCCATGTCTCTAACTTGCTCTATGACCTCCAGAATGTCACATCTCCTCCTACTTCTTACCTATTCATTAAAAGTAAGGAGTTTGAATCATGTGGCTGTGTCAAACACTCTGTGATTTCAAGGACAAGCACATGAGAAAAAAATAGTTTTCACTCTGTGTATCATTTAGAGCACATTTGACTGCAGTTATGAAAATCTAACTCAAAGTAGTTTTAAATATTTAAATGTTTAGAAAGTACAACAAAAAAAGGTCTGGTAAGTAGGACAAGCTCCAGGGCTGACTTTAAGAAAGGGTTAGTCGGTGAATAGTCAAGATAAGCGCTGACCACACCCCTTATTAAACTACCCCCTCCTTGTTTTCCTCTTAGAACAATAGTCAGTTCCTTTCGTCCAATCAAATGGGAAGCATTCTGTTCTCATAGATTCGCTCCAAGATCTGGAAGCCACTATCAAGCACAAAATGCCAGGCTTGCCCACCCCATGTCCTCCCCACAAATGGGCACTACAGCCTGTCCACTGGTGGTGCTCCAATGGTAAGGCCAAGAGGAAAGAAAATGACCCACTAGATGATTTGACTTCAGCATCCACCTGTTACCTGTGTATGACTTTGGCTGAGGCGACCTTGGAACAACCTGAAGACTGAATTTCTATCACAGGAAGAGACTATCAAGTATCTCCAACCCCACCAACTCCCCCCCCATTGACACTCCCTCACCTATAAAACAGCAGCCCAGTGTTCATCACTCTTGTGTTCCCTTGTGATGCTAACGTGTATATTTTCACCTTCTCTTCTAATTAACACTTCTGCTTACAGTTCTCTGTGCCGGCCTATCAAATCTTTTATTTATTGATAAGACCACGAACTGCAACAGTCTTTTCTCCCTGACAGTTTCAGGAGTGGCTTCACAGTGACGCCAGAGGCAAAACCTTCTGGGTTATGGGTGTTTTCCCCATCCATAAATAAGGAGCTTGACAAATTCCTCAGAGGCAAGGATTATGTCCAAACAAAATGGCACAAAGATGACGAGAACACAAGAGTAACTCCTTTTTGGCATTTTGTTTGTCTAGCAAGAAAGACTTTTCCCAGAATGAGGGCCCCTAACCCCAGCCAGACACAGCAGAGTTCTTACCACCTCTGGGCAGATTTGATCACTTGCCAATCCTGAACCCATCAAGGATCTCCCAAGTTAGTGTACACTAAGCAATAGTTAGATTCTAAACCAGGCTGCTTCTCAGACCATAGTACCTGCACCCCGCACCCTCCCAATCCTCCCCCCATCCTCCCCCCCAACCTTCTCCCAGACAGTGACCGGCACCCCACTGAGAGCAGGTCTGTGATTCTCCAGCTAGAGTGACAGGCACCCCAGTGAGAGCACTGTCTGTGACTCTAGCTAACAGACGTCTAGGGGCATGAACTTCTCCACTGGAGAGTTGAATTTGCAGGTTCTGACATATTGAAGGGCCACCTGTGACTACCCCACTACCCGCCCCCAGTCCCTTCCCTTCGGCCTGATGATTTATCAGAGAGTCTGGCTGTTTCCTGCTGAAAACCTCTTCAGGGACCTCTAAGAAAGGATCTGACTGTCACCTGGACTCGATTCCTCCTCAGAGACCCTACGATGCTGCTGTCCGTCGGCCCACAGTATTAATAACATTCCTAATAAGCTTCTTACCACCGACAGTCCTCCCAGTGTCCCCTTTGGACCCCACATCCAAGACCTTTCAGCTACAGAGTGGATGCTGAGTCATCTCTGAAAAGTTTTTGCACCCCAATAAGCTTCTCCACCGATGTAGCAACCCAAATCAGACCAAATCAGACCAAATCAGAATTATAAAAGCCCCGATTTAACAGGTAAAGTGTTCTCAGGTGATTCTCTGTCCCCCCAAAGAGGAGACATGGATGAGAGACTGAAAAACCATAGGTCTGTTTTCTGAGGGGCAGTTTAAATACCCTGTGAGCGTGGTTTTGAGCATCTCTGGGGGAGGAGCCGTGTTTGGCAGGACTTTCTGAGGGGCAGGGTCTGGGCAGAGGGGTGGGCTTCCACCAGAACACTTTGCCTCCATCTCTTCTAATAAGCAATGGCTGCCCGACCCTCCCTTTTCTATCAATGGGGCTGCTGGTCCCATAAACTGCGGTCCTATGGCTCCTAATCCCAGGTGCCCAACGAGAATCACCTCTGAGACTTGCCTAGGACTATAGAAAGTGAAGGATTAAACCAAACATTCTGATGCTTGCTCAGTATTCCTTCTATCTGTCCACAGTATTAACAAGGGGAATTCTACATGGGGGGGAAAAGGATTTGACTAATTAAGGTGCTAAAATCGTCTTACTATGAGAACAGCTAACAAAAATGGTCAACATTTTCCTCTCTTAACTTTTAAGAATATTGCTTTAGAAGCCGCTGAAGAAACTCTCCTACTTAATGAATAATGGTGTTGCGTAGCTCCCTGGTATGTATTTGAAGTACATGCGTCTTTGTACAGCACGTTTTAGAGGAAATTTTCATGTTTTGATATATTTGACATATTATGACACATAAGTATGAATTACTTCCCAGCCGAACTTCGTTGTTTACAAAAAACACTCTTTCCTTGATGTGTTTTAAAAGGGTCTCAATGACATCCTCAAATTTCAGTCACAGTCAGACTAAGAAGCCACGTAGCCCTCCCTGGAAGTCCTGGGGGGGGGGGTGCGGCGCTCGCGGGTGGGGGGGGGAGAGAAACTTTCTTCAGTTGCACTTGGAAGTCAAAAGATGAGTTTTAAAACTCCAAAGTCAGCAAAGTTCTGACCATAACATCCTCCATTTTAAACGTGTTTATCTAATTCCTACATGATATCTCCCATTAAAGATGTGGTTTCCATGACGAAAACAGGGTGAAATGGAGGGTTCAATACTTTTAAATGAGATGAACAGTGCTGGGCCAAATTAGGAAGACTAATATACATAAAATGGAAATAAAGTAGAGGTAAAGCGGTGCTATTTCCTCTGTCTAAATCCGCCGAGCAAAGAGCCCCTTCTCCACAGACTGAGTTGTAAAATGAAGGAAGGAAAAATCCTTGCCCACACTGAGATGGGAGGAAATAGTACACTTAAGTAAAGAGCTTGCTGAATATTTAATGCCTCCAGTTCATAAAGCCGCTTAGCCACTTTGATATTTACGGCTTTATTGCTTCCTGCCTTATGCTCTTCTCCCTTTCTTACCTATGCACAGGGCTGTCTGAAAACAGCCTATCCTCAGCAGGCTGCTTAGAAACTGCCCTTTTGACCTTCTGGAGCTTTTTTTTTTTCAGCCCGGGATTCCATCCATCTCTTCTCCCTGCTAACATTCCTCTATGTGATAACATGGTCTCTGGTCACCCAAACTTGAGGTACTGATTCCTCCAGCCCATTTTTCCTTATCTCTAATGCCCAGATCTCTTCCCTTCTACCTTTGGCCTCCTGGCTGCTGCACCTGGTTCCCCTCTCTCCCCTCTTCCTTCCCCTCCTCCTTTCTGCACATCAGCCCAGGCTCACTCCCGTCTCTCCCAGATGTCCCTGCCTTTACCTGCTCTCTCTCTTTTATCTGCAATAAACCTTCTCCTCCAATGTATCTATCTAGGAGCAATCCTTTTCTTTTCCTTTTTTATTATTGTTTTCCATTCATTAATCGATCTCTCTGCTCCTCAATTTCTCTGTTGGCAAAAGGCTGGTCGTACTGCCTCAATGTCTGTTGTGAAGATGTGTCTTGAAGATGAATCTGGATACACACACTGGCCCTTGCTACCTGTTTCCTACTACTTTATACCCAGGGGTTTATCCTTAGACATCTGGACCTCTGCTTCGTTCTCTTTGCTAAATGGATACCTCATTTCTTCTTTAATGTAGCTTCCAAAGCTCTTAATGAATGAGCGATGCTTCTGCTCTACTCCAAAGCCATCCGTGGTTCTCACTGGCAGGGGTTCTAATACAGGCCCTCATCTTGACATCTATAATGGACTCCATGCACTAGAGACCCATTGAGGGTAAGTAAGCTCTTTGCTTCAGGTCAAAAGAATGGAATCCACCTCTGGGTGGAGATGTGTCATTGTCCCCTCAAGAGTTCATCTGTTTAGGCTAGCGGACTGCCTGGTTAAGGCAGTGCCTTTCAGGAAGGCAGATTCATCAGGCTAGGGAGGTGGGAGGAATAATTATCACGTCAATAAGACAATCTCCTTCCCAGAAGCCCATCCCTAATGTCATCACTCAGGAAGCCACAGCCACAGGGCTGGGTTAAGGCTGCCCCCATTTCTGAGTTACTCAGAGAAGCATTACTTTCCAGTGTTGGTCAAAGCTTAAGCACACTTGCCCTGGTACTGGAGCTTTTCTCCTCTTTTCTTCCCTGCCGTGGCTGACCTCATCCTGGCTTGCCTCAAATGGCATCGAGTTTTGTCTCTTCCTCTCCCTCTTCTGGACAGCTGCTGAGATCCGCAGCTTGTCTGTCCACCCAGGCCCTTTCTTTGAAACCCCAATAAAATTATCCTCAAGCTTCCTTCTGCGTTCATTCAATTCTTTTACTAAGGAGACTGAGAAACTTGAGAGGGAACTCCAATTTCCCAATAACCTGCCAACCCAGGAGGCACTCCCCAACATTTCTAGTAAATTGACTGTATTTCCAGATTCCTGTCCCACTGCCAACACTGGGAACCTCCAGATCCACAGTCATAGCCTGTCCCTCCCCAGATCACCGCTACCTTCCCTCTCCCTTCTCACACTCCTCACTCCGTCCAAGTTCTTGACAGGATTCTCAACTGTTTCAAACCAATGATATTAGTAAACATAATAATGAAACTGACATCCCTTTTTTCTAGAGCCCTCAGTTCCAAATTTTGATAAATGTGTCTGTAAAAGCTGACTTTATGAATGTATCCGAATCGCCTCTGCCCCTTCCTGAAATTTCATCCACCTTGTAATATCCCTGGAGGAAGACACTGTGCTGAATGTAGGAGACTCTTATGTTTTGGGGTTTTTTGTTTTGTGTTTTAACAGAGCTTGCCCCAAGTTTATTTGCAAAAAGAGCATAGGGCACTGATCCTCTATCTGCAAATAGTGTGTAGGTGTGTCATACCAGTCCATCTGTCTTCACATTGGCAAAGAGAAACCTTTTCTATGGGGCCTTCACAGCGCCTGGGTACCTTTGGGAGCCTGAGCTAGAGCAGGAGCCTGGGCCTGAGCTGGACCGGGGTCCCTGCCTTGGTTTGAACCTTGGGCTTTGGTTGGCAGAGCCTACAATCCCTGGCCATATAGCTTCTAATCTGCTTCCCAAGCTTCCGATGAGCAATGAAAGCAAGATGGCCGAGTTGAGTTTGCGCCTGGGGCCCTTTGGCATCTTGGGCTTAACCACCTTGGGTTTCTTTCTGTCTGTTATTTTGGCATTGGTTGTGTGTGGTATAGTTCTTAGAGTTGGCCATGTCTAAACGGTAACCCGCGGCCCCAAAGCACCTGGGACTGGAAGGGAAAGAGCTCTTATGTATTTTTAAATAACATTATCCACCAAAAACAAGAAAAATCTGAGGAACTGTCACAACCGAAAGGAGCCTACAGACACCTAGCAGCCAGTATAATGTGAAGGTAGCATTTCCAGGGCAGGATGAGGCAGGAAGGAAGGTACAGGGGTGCTTCATTTCTTAAATGAATGATCTTTGAAAATAGCGTACAATTTCAAAGGCACAATGGAGACACTTGCAGACAAAATTTAGAGCCTGAACAAGGTGAAGAAAGGGGGAAAGAATGGGCTTGTGTGTAGAGGGAAGACTTCTGTAGTGGTAGAGCTTTTCAGGGGGCTGAGGGTAAAATAGAATCCAGCTCTCTCTATCTTAGAGTGCCCACTACAGAGCTCTGGAGGCAGTCCTGAGCCTTGTATGTTCAGCTGGACAGGGATGCTACCAAGAGCTAGCATTATGATATAATTAGTGAAATGTTCCAAAGTGGGATCTAGCAGCTGGGTAAAGTTGGAACCAGTACCATCATTCCAGAAGTTCAGATGGTAAGTGGTCTAGATCAATGGAGAGTTGCATGGAAAAATTAGGGATTCACAACAACCAACCATTAATGCCACACATCATCAGTAAATGACACACTTGCAGGCAGTTAGAAAACAATGAACAGCAGGGCGGTGGTGGCACACACCTTTAATCCCAGCACTCAGGAAGCAGAAGCAGGTGGGTCTCTTTGAATTTTCTGCCACCCTGGTCTATAGAGCAAGTTCCAGGATACAACGTCTCACAAAGCCTGAGTTAGTCTCAACTTTGCTAATATAGCTGAGGTTGGTCTTAAACTCAGGATCTTCCTGCCTTGAAGTGTTAATCTAATTAACCTTTATCAATAAAAATATTGGGTAAAAAAACCCGAAAGATCAGAGAAACAGAGAGCAGCTGCCAGTCGCCTCCTACCTCTTTCTTTCCTTGGTCCAAAAGAACTGAGATCTTCTCTCAGCCCCACCGTACTATTTCCTGTCTCTTCTCTGTCTACAGTCCTCCAAACCTCTATGGTTAATTTTGGTCAGCTAGTGGCTACTTCTGCCCTCTGACTCCAAGCAAGCTTTATTTGTCAGAACACAATCAAAATGTCATACAATACTGTCTCCATTTTTAAAATTGCTGGAATTAAAGGCATGTGACACCATGCACTGTTACTGATGGATTATTATAATGGAAGTTCATATTTTACTCAGATTTTCTTAGTTTTAACCCAATATCCTCTGGGCTTAAAGTGATAAAAGAAGGATTTGGTGTTAATGGAGCCTGGTGAGAACTGAAGCCATAGAAGAGAATTTGCTAGAGACTCTTGACTTGTCAAGATGATGACAGTAAGTGACTGTGGAATGCTCATCTCTAAACTAGACATCTATATTGTCCCCACCCAGACTCAGGGGACATTAGGAAGAGGCAATGTAAAAAATACAAGAGCCTGAGGAAGGGGCAGGGTGTTGTGGAACACTGTCTTTCAGGCTGGCCATGGCTGGACTCTTGAGTTCATAGCAACTGTGATCACGTGCATAGCACTGGGCTGTCGACAATTTGTCATGGAGGAGAGACGGACTCATGAGACCCCCTACCCCTCCCTAATAAGAAAAATCATTACAAAGGAAAATCTGCTAGCAGGAAAGCTGTTGCCAAGAAATATAGTCACTGTCAAGAGGCAGTGTAAAGTTTCAAACCCTGGACAAATGGCTGAGGTGCCTATTTAACATTTCAAAGCAGACCAGGCCTCCAGGTTCTCCTAGCATCCCTCAGTCCCTACCTGTTACAAGGTATTGCTAGCATCCCCCACCCCCTACCTGAACTTCTAGCCCAGGGGCTGGGCTGCCCTTCCCGCAGAGGCTCATCCCTATATAACCCAGACATTTTGGTTACCAGTCCCTATTTTGGTACCTCTGGCCTCCTGGCTGCTGCACCCAGTTCCCCCCTCTCTCCCATCTCTTTTCCCTTCCCCCTCTCCCCACATGGCCCAGCTCAGTCTGGTCATGTCTGTGGTGATATTGTGTTCCCCCAAATATTGTGCATCCTAATAAACTTGTCTGGGGTCAGAGAACAGAACAGCCACTAGATAGAGAGGCCAGAAAATGGTGGCACACATGCCTTTAATCCTATTACTTGGGAGGCAGAGATCCATCCGGATCTCTGTGAGTTTAAAGCCACACTGGAAACAGCTAGGCATGGTGACTCACACGTTTAATTCCAGGAAGTGAGCCTTTAATCCCAGGAAGTGATGGCAGAAAGCAGAAAGGTATGTAAGGCTTGAAGACCAGAAACTAGAAGCATTTGGCAGGTTAAGCTTTTAGGCTTTGAGCAGCACAGTTCAGCTGAGAGGCATCCAGTCTGAGGAAACAGGATCACCTGAGGTGAGGTGGCTGTGGCTTGTTCTGGTTCTCTGATCTTCCAATATTCACCCCAATACCTGGCTCCAGGTTTGATTTTATTAATAAGACCTGTTAAGACTCCTGCTACACATGTCCACTCTGGACTCCCCTAGATGTCCCTGTCTCTACCTATGCTCTCCCTTTTATATACATCAGACTTTCGACTCCAGCACACACAGGAGCAGTCATGTCCTTTCCTTCCCTTTTTAGTTCTTTCTTCAATCAGGCAGCAGGGCTGAAGTCTCAGGGAGAGTGTATGTTTCAGGTGCATAGTTTTCCAATGGGAGTAAAAAAGTTATTGTACACCTCATAGCTTAAAAGTTAAATTATTCTATGAAACAATTCTTGACATAAAGAGTGTGGAAAAAAACCAGGTTTCAGTGGGTTCAACTCAAGGCATCAACAAGGCTGCATTCCTGGAGGTTCTGGGGGAGAATCTGCTCCCTGGGCCCTTCACCTCCTGAAGGTCCTTACATTCCCTCATGTTGTCTCTTCCGGTTTCCAAGTCAACAGGGCAGCATCTTTTACTCTCTCCCCCTCCTTCTGTAAGTACCTTGTGATGACATTAGGTCTACTTAGGAAATCCAGAATAACCTCCACATCTAAAATCTTTAACTCATCACACCCCTGAGGGTCCCTTTGCCATTTAAAGTAGCATGTTCACAGTCTCAGAGGATGGGGATGTAACCATCTTTGGGAAGCATTATTCTGCCCACCACATCACAGTCCCTCCTCTACCCCTCCTCAGTTGCTTGTTGTTGCTTCCCAAGGGACAAACCCAACTGGTCACGGAAGCCTGAAGACACAGCCATGGGAGTCAGGCTTTGGGACACAACACTGTGAAGGAAGACAGAGAATGGAGGCAGTGTGGGGCATTGGAGCCTTGCATTGTGAAATGTACCACATGGTACATTTATATAAACTTTAAAATGTATAATATTTAGAAAAATACTGTAATTTTTTTCAATTATTTCACATACATGGTAACATTTTAAAAAGTAATGGGGTTTTGTGACTAACAAAAATTAGAAAGACAGTACCAGTATCTTCCATGCACCCCATCACATAGTTCATTGGTCACATGGATTCACGTTATTTGTTTGTTTGCTCATTTTGTTTTTTTAAGATAGGGTTTTCCTATGAAGCCCTGGCTGGGCTAGAACTCCATTGGGGTTGGAGCAGAGAATAAAGCACATGACGGTTTATGCTCCCACAGGGCCCACACGCTTCCCTTAGAAGTGTTTCCCGCCTTCAGCCCCAATGTACTCACACAAGGCTGCTGACTTGAATGACTCCCTGCCATTGCATCCTGGACTTCTCTGTAGTGTTTACCTCAATTATAAATGCTCGATGATTTGATCATTTCAGTCATGGTTGTCTTCCTCAGCTCCCACAACAGGTTCTTGAAGACTGGGTCATTGTGTCTTTTCCTCATACATTACACACACAGTAACCAGGCATAAAGTGAGTCTTTCGGACAGTCCTTGAGTAGGTGAATGATCAATAATCAGTTTAGGCCACTCACTCTATAGATGAAGAAACAGTGGTCATAAGTTTAGAAAGGGCAGGAGGTGAGAGCAGGATGGAACTTTAAACACACGACTTCTGCTCCAGCCCACTTCTCACTTTAATAAAACTGAAATGGAAAAGGCAAAATCAGGGGGATTCTGGAAGGATGCGGAACAAACACGAAAGAGGAGAAATGCACATATTGGGAAAAGGAGGGGGGAAAAAATCCCTACCTTTTGCGAACCAAAATTAAGTAAAGAAGAAAAAGCAAACAGGAGAGCTGTCAGTTGAAGAGACAACTGCTGGGAGACTCCAGGAGGAAGCAGCCAGCAAACGTTGATTCTATCCACTGCTCCCTTAAGCTGTGTAGGGCACATGTCTCCTACTGAAAGGGATAGGGTACCGGCAATCTTTGACTATCCTTCCCAAGAAGTAGACTCCATTTCTCCCCAACTCCACCCCTCAAAGCTCCCTTCAACTATGGTATTCCTCCTACACATTAGCCTCTAGCCTCATCGTTTTCTTGTGTCTCTACCTTTGTTGGGGCTCTAAGTCTCTGCCTTTCAGTCACTTTCTATTTCCTCATCCTGCTCTGTACTTGAAAGCCTTTGGGATGGCTCCATGGGGCAAAGGTGCCTGTCACCCAGACTTACAACCTGAGTTCCATCCCTGGGACCCGCAGGATGAAAGGAGAAATCTAACTTCTAGACAAGTACCAGAACATGCATGCTGCTGCACGTGCAAATGAATACATCAATGGAATATTTTTGAAAGAGAAAATGAAAGGCTGGTCTCTAAGGACTGCTCTGTGGGAAGAGGGAAAGAGCAGAATATGCATCTGCCTGGGTCTTCTGCTGCCCGTCTGGTCTGCAAGTTGGAAGTAGCCACTTGCTCCAATGAAGGCCATGGCTCCTGTGCCTACAGATCTCACATTTCATTAGTAATTTCTTTTCCTTTTAGGTCCAGGAATCAGAAAGGTTTCCACAGATGCTATTCTTGTGGAGTCTTTACTTCCCTTCCTGGTTTCCCAGTTTTAGCCACACCTTTATTCTGTTTGTATCTGCTCAGAGACTGGATGAGAATACGCTGGAGAGTCTATTTGTCACCGTGAGATTATTTAGTGTGGATTGGAAGCCTGTCAGTGTTTTCCACTCAGGGTCTAAGGAACAACAAGCTTCACTGGGAAGCTGTTTTCTTTGCTTCCAATCATTAAGGTTATTTCTCTGGGAGTTGATTTTAAAAATAGTAATAATGATTCTATAAAAGCAGATCACTTGCACATTAGGAGAATTCACAGCTCCATTTGTGGTCTTCAGGAAGCCATGGATCCTCAAGTTCTCTTTCCCCTTCCCTGACCCTGCCCTGACCCTGCTCATTAATGATTTTAAGAAAAATGCTATGGCTGGCTGCTTGCCCTCACTATCTATGAAGGTTAACTGTGAAGAGTTATACAGACCAAACTGTTTATAATTTAGGGATTTGCTGGTTTTCCTAGCAGGCTGAGTACTCCCATTAAGAAAGAGAAGAAGACTCATTCTAAAGTGGCATGTCTCAGCTACAGCATCACTTAGCTGCTGAGGGCTTCCACTGTAGACGGTCAATAAAAGAACACATGTAGCCCCATGTACATGCAGCCTAAGGGACAAGAAGGCACATCTCAACCCAACGAAGTGCTTAGAGAGGGGATAAAGATAGAAGGGAGATTTAGTTTAGTTTTCATGCTTGGGTTCAATATTTCAAATCCAAGCCCAGCAGTCCATTTCACACAGGATCTGAGGAATGGTGAGTGTTACCCACAAGCCCACATCGAGAAAGCAGAGTGTGTGTTGCTCAACTATCTGGCGACGTTTTAACACCTGCTAATCATTACTGCATTGTTCATACATTTTCTCTCACAAACCACAGAATTTAATATTCCAGCTAGTAGGAGGCATAAAATCCATCTGGTTAAATTCTTCTATTTTATAGATAAGAAAACTGGAATCCAGAAACATGAACTGCCTGCCTAGGTCAGACAGCTGCTAGAAGCAGAGAAAGACGCAAGCTTGATTAGTTTTTGGCTCCTGAAGCAGCGTACTTTCAAACCTCAGGAATTTAATGTTCCAGATTACAGGGAGGGAGGACCAAAACACGTCAACCCTTTATTTAAGAGAACTTTCAAAAGCCCCAGAATCCATTAAATTTGTCTAAAAACTATCTGGAGGAGAAAGAAGAAACAATAATTTCTATATATATATATATATATATATATATATATATATATATATATATATTTCTAAGGGAACTTATATAAACGTATCTGTAAATAGAAAATGGGCTTAAGTTTTTGGCAATAGTAGCAAAATGCAGCTTCAAACACTTTTAAGAGGGCTGCCTTGTAAAGTGAAGCAGCTTTTGACAGCAAATGTGGCTAGAATTGATTTAAAATGGTGATTCATGAAGAAATCCAAGAGCCTCTTGCTGAGTCCGTGGACTGCCGCGCTATACTTCGTGCTGACTGGCTCATAAAGAGGTGGGGGTGGGGAGCATGACTGAGCCATGGGTCTAGAGTACAGCTTTGCTGTCATTGTCGGATCTGCTCCACAACTCACTTTCTAGGTGATCTTGGTCTACTAGGGAACCCCCTTGCCTCCTATGGTTACTGGAAGAATCAGTACACTTAGGATCTTGCATTCAGGAAGGGTTCGATATAACCAGTACTCACTGTTTTTATCAACAAAAGAATCTAATCTGAGCTCCAACAGTCACGTGTGTGTGTTTGTCTTGGCATTACTTAATCTCAAATCTACTTAGAAGTCGAAAATAAAAAGAACATGCACTAAAGAGCCACCAGAGGGAGCTCTCTGGTCAGGCTGGATTGTCGAGGTGTCCCGGCCTAACAGCCCATCCTCACTGAGCCCTACATCCGCGTTCCTCCTTGAATTGAGGTTGCTGTGTGAAGGCAGATAGAACTGGTCTCTGCTGTTGTCTTTTCTTGAATTCAAGTGGCCCAAAGCCACAGCTCTTCACAGTGGGCATTGGCTGAAGGGTGCTCCTGAAAATAATGGTACTGAGATACTTTCACATAAAGGATACTGTATGTGGGTGTATACTAGTAGATAAGATAGATGACAGATAGGTAGGTAGGTAGATGATAGATAGATAGATAGATAGATAGATAGATAGATAGATAGATAGATAGATAGGCAGGCAAGCAGGCAGGCAGACAGATATAGATAGATGATGGATAATGGAAGGACAGATGGGTAGATGGATGAATGGGTGGATGGACAGACAGGTGATAGATGACGGATGGATGGGTGAATGGATAGATAGGTGATAAATGAAGGATGGATGGATGGAGGGATGGGTGGATGGACAGATAGGTGATAGATGACAGATAGATGGATGGACAGATAGGAAGGAAGATTTAATTGATTGACTACATACAGTCACTATGCCCCTTGGGGCATTTCTGGCTAGGAAATTAAAGAAGAGAGATCCAGTGATTGTGTTTTGGGAGATGATCTGGAATTGCAGAGCCGAAAGCCGGAGTGCAAAGCTCATCCAACCACACAGCACACAAGTCTGTGGCTGGCTCAGGTTCATTTTAGACAAATGTGTGCATGTATTCTCCAGACAAGTCCAGAGGTGTAGACAGATTTTTCTTTGGGCCACCAGCTCACAAAAAAAAAAAAAAAGACACAGAGACATTATTAATTATGAAAACTTGGCCTATAGCTTAGGCTTGTTCTCAACTAGCTCTTATACCTTAAATTAACCCATTTATATTAATTTATCTTCTAGCACTTGGTGTTACATCTCTTCCATCTCACACCTCCTGTTTCCTCTCCATGTCTCCTGGCTTCTCCTGTGCACCTAGCTTCTCATCTTCTTCCTTTCTCTTCTCAGAAATCTTGCCTATACCTCCTGCCTAGCTATTGGCTGTTCAGCTTTTTATTACACCAATTACAACAATACACCTTCACACAGTGTACAAATACCCCACAACACCGTGGTGTGTCCAGGACTCACCCAGTTCCCGCTTGTAATGTTCTTTGCCCCATCCTGTCACAGCACCATGCCTCTAACCCTTGTCAAGCTCAGCCTCTAGCTTCATAGAACCCCTTTTCACCCCTCAGCAAACCGCAAAGTGCTGATAACGAGTCAGATGCTGCTCACAGCCGAGGTGGATGCCCAGAGAGCACTAACTCTTTCGGAAATATTTTTATGTTTATATTTGGAGTTCCGGGCTCTTTTATCCTGTCTCTCTTTGGCCTGACCCTCCCACACCTTGCGTGTGTGCATGCCTATGTATGCATGTTTTTTGTGAGTATCTTGCTGTGGGAAGATACATCACCCCACAAGTCAACCATAGCTTTCTACCCTGTAACCTAGGCCAGACCTTGGTTCTTGCCACAGGAGCAGCCACACTACTTCTGTTCTGACATTGGAGCTCAGATCTGGGCTCCTAGAGCAGCAGTCTCCTGTTTTTCCCAGCATGCCCTTCCTACTACTTTCCAGCTCCTCTTCCTGGCTCTCCTGGACTCCTCACTTCAATCCCACAGACCTAATCAACATCCCGTTACCTCAGAAAAAACAAATTTAAAAACTTATTAATCCTCTCACAGAAATTCCTCCCAAGTCACTGGCATTCCTGATGAGGATGCCTCCACACAACTGTGGAACCATTCTCCCCACATCCTTCTATCTATTTAAAATCTTTGCAAATCTATGCAGATGGCATCACCGTCCCCTGGGAAGTGAGTCCTGATGGTCTGGCCTTAATGTTGAAGTGTATTGGAACCTACAGTTGCTTCTTGGTTTGGGGGTGCTGTGGCTATTTGTTTTTTTAGCCACAAGTCTCTTTAGCCTCCTCTCATAAACCATACAATGAAAAGAGAGAGAGAAAGAGAGAGAGAGAGAGAGAGAGAGAGAGAGAGAGAGAGAGAGAGAGAGAGGAAAGAAGGGAGGAAGGAAGGAAGGAAGGAAGGGTACCATGTAGGTCCTTTGGATATGCCTGTGACCCTGCCATCAACTCCACGTCCTCACCTCATTTCTGTCTCGAGATCTACAGAGACCACCAGGGGCAGAGTTAGAGGGAAAAAGAGTCTCTTTCTAAAGAATGTTTGCCTATCTCTGTATCAAATAGAAGCAGGACAAAGGGCTCCACTGTCCTCACGGGGCGGGGTGAGGGGGCTCCACTGTCCTCACCATTTGCTTCAAGTCATATTTTACTGCCATCATTCCAGGGTACCTGGGCTATAATCCATCACTTCTTTAACTACAATTTTGTAGAACTGGGTAAATTTGAGAATTATTATTATTATTATTATTATTATTATTATTATTATTATTATTTAATACAGCGATAGTTTTCTCCCAGCCAGCCCTTCCCCCCAATCCAATTTCTATTTTTTTTTAATTGCTACAAACCCTGGCCTCTATGCTCAGGTACCTGCTCTGCTGTGTCTGCTTCTGGGGGCTGGCAGGAACGGTACCATGGCTGAAGGAATGGGGAGAATTATGGGGAATTCCTGATTCCTCTACTGTACGCAAGAGCACAACCCGGACACTGGCATGTGAGGTGAGCCCTGGTTCACGTCATCTTCCCAAGACATTATGTGGTAGGCTCTTCACCCCTAGGAGTGGAAGCCACCTCAGAGAGCATGGAGTCGAAAACCCTCATTTCCCAGACAGAAACAGTGATGTATGCACTCCTGGGGGCAGACGGGAGGCTGGGAGCTTGGGCTCTGGGGACTGACTGCCACAGATGCTGACCAGTTCCTCCCGTTCCCTCCTGCTGTGGGTCCCTGGACTTTCCTCCTTCCCATGTGTGAATGGGGTCCGAGCGACACAGCACACTTAAAGTGCTTGGAGCAGTGAGCCATGTGGTTGTTACTCAGCAAAGGTATTGAGACCACAGCAGAACCGAGTCCTGGCTTGCCCAGACAGAAATGAGGCCAGAGAAGTTACAGGAATCATCAACGACTGGAAGCCTCATGAGGGGCAAAGGAGTGCTGAAGGCAAGTCCAGCTCCCTTCCTACATAGCACTGACTCCGGTTGCCAGGGACCCTGGTGAAGCTAAGCCAGGGACCCAGGTGAAGCTAAGCAGGAGAAATAATAGGTTCCTTGTCCTGCTTCCCATCCACTCTCAGGTAAAGGTCACTTGACCTGTCTTCTCCTGGCAAACCAGAGGCTGTATGCAAATCCTCAGGGCCCCGCCCCAGCCCCCACACAACCCCCCATGGCCATTCACTGTCACTGTTCTTTGAAATGTGGGCAGGAACCTGTCCACTGCTCATGACCGACCCCCTCCTTCTTTCAAGCCTGGTTGTCAGCACAGCTGGCTCGCTCTCCTGCACACTCCCACAGTGCTGTCACAGAACCCCGAAGACACCAGCGTTTCCACTCCTTCGCTCTGAAGGTGACTCTGCAAGGCTCTCCTCCCAGCCCTCTCCTCTGCCCACTCCTACTTGCTATTCTGACGAGGCTCCTGTCTCTAGGAGGCCTCCAGCTGCCTGGCCTTGAGGGCTAGAACTGGCTGTCTTCTCTAACCTCCCCCTCCTTCCCTTTCTCAACCTCGCGTCTCCATTTCTTCTCCCCAGCTCTTCAGGGCTCATCTTGTCCCCACGGCGCTTCTCAGGAAGAGGAGGTAGACTCTGGTGATACGTCTTCAACGCCCAGTGCCCTGGTGCATCCTAATCAAAGTCCGGACACCTCATCCCAGGTCGGGAGTGCCCTGTTTATTGTCTCCCTCCCCAGGCAGATTAAGGACACGGGCAGGACAGCTACTGAGATGCGTAATTGTCATTGTTCAGTTCTGTGATCCCGGGGAGCTGCCACCTCGGACGGTACAATGAGTGACCTTGAGCTGACCAAGAGAAACGCTGCTCTCCTCTAACATTCTTGGCGACCAGAATTCCCCCAGGGGAGCTGTTGTTTCAAGGATGAACAAGATCAAGAAGAGGAGAAAAATCACATCCCAGCTTGCGGAGTGGGAGAGTCTCGGGCTGTTTTATGTGGTCAGGAAGCAAGTTTTTGTTGTCGTTTTTTTTAAAGACCATTCCTTTCCGGGGAGATGAAGGTTAGCCATAAAGAACCATTATTCTCTATTTTGACTCCACCCTGGTTCGAGACAAAAGGGATGCAGATGAGCGACAGGAACAGCTCCTCCAGCCAACTGGCGCCCCGCCTTTTGTGTTTGCAATGGTGAATGTGCTCTCAGCTCTCTATCCGGAGCCACGATGATGATTTCCTTTGCAACATGGCCCTGCGCCCTCGAGTACAGTTTGTTATTTCACTCTTCCTCTGTGCTCACCTGGTTCTCATTCCCCCCAGCCTTTTGTTTCCTTTGGACTGGTGGGGTTTCACTCTCTCTTTCATCCATTCCCACAGGCAGCTCGCTTTTCCCTTCTTCCTGGGGCTTCCCAGCCCTTTGGCACTTTCCACCCAGGGGCCTGAGAACCCAACTTGGAAGGTGGAGGGACTCACCACCAGATGGCACTCTATGGACTATTCGGCACAAAGCAGATCAGAATGGTTAAAAACATCAGGACGACAGCCAGGACTGTTACACAGACAAACGCCGTCTCAGAAAAAATAAAAATAAATAAAATTTTTTTAAAAATCACTGAAAGCACCACAGGGCTTCTCTTAGACCTGAGATATAGAGATCTCCAAAATTATTTTTATTTCTTATAAACAATAGAACATTTGCTCACATACACCCACATTTATCCACTTGTAATCATTTATGTGCTACTATCAATCTATCCTAAATATGTTTTAAAAATATAAAAACATCTAGACAAATCTTTTGACACACTTCTTAATATTTTCTCTCTCATTAGAATGAAAAATAGTATAAATACTCGAAAGAAATTTTTTTAAATGGTCTCAGACTTCCTTCTACCCAAAGGAGTACCCTTTTCTTTATTACAAGTGGGATTTTTTAATAATTATTTTTATTTTATATGCATTGATGTTTTGCCTGTGTGTATGTCTGTGTGAGGGTCCCCTGGAACTGGAGTTACAGACAGTTTTGAGCTACCATGTGGGTGCTGGGAATTGAACCCAGGTCCTTTGGAAGAACAGCCAATGCTCTTAACCACTGAGCTATCTCTCTAGCTCCTGCTTTTTTATTTCTTAGGGTTTTTTTGAGACTCAAAACCATATGCATGTATTGTCTCAAACACTTAGTTGCACACAAAATAACCAATTCTTACCGTGTTGAGCAATAAAGGAATATTTAGAGTGATTTCTAGATGTGCTTGTAAACCCCGTTAACAGTAGGTTGGACGTCACAGCCAAGAGAACCTATCAGCCATCCGAAGACTGTTCAGGTATAAAAATTATTGGTTCAGTTGCATGTTGATTGGTATCAATAACTCCAGGGACCAAGAAGGTAAAGCCTACCATGGATACAAAGGGAAAAGATGTCTCAAGCACCCAGATTGCTAAGAAAGCCTAGATCTCTGGATGTGGCCTCTGGTGTATACAGGTCATTTCCTCTGTAGTAGTGTGTGCCTGAATCCTGAACCAGGTTCCACGGGTGCCTCTCTAAATCCCCTGCCTCTGAAGTAGAAAAAGGAACAAGGCACTGGAAGGAAGATTGTAGGAGTCAGCACACAGGATCTGCAATATTAAAAAGCATCTATTTGAGAAGAAAGGTTGATTGGCAGGTGCTGTGAGCTCACATGGACAATTCTGGGGCTCTGAGTTTTATCACTAACTGGGAGAAGGAATTTTTATGGGGACAGATTGGGGTAAACACATTCTTTGGATGGCCCAGAAAGAAGGGTTAGTAGCTACATCTAAAAATAGAAATACTAGAGTCAACATTGGCAGAAAAAAAAAAAAAAGACAAGATGGAAGATGCAGTTAGTATATAGTTCTACCATAAGCTGAGGGTCCCTTGGTGATTGTGTGTGTCGTGTGTATGTCATGCCACAAAACAACAAAGTAAAAGTGGCTGAAACAGCTAAATGTTTATTTCTTTTTTTGCAAAACTCAAGATGACACTCTTGCTATGGTCTTCATGGTTGCTAGGAATAAGACTTCAATGCACGTCTCCAAATTTACAACTACATCATCTGCTCCCAAAATGTAGGAAGTGGGATATGCTTTTCCTTAAAAAATTGTTTTAAGTACATGATGTCATTGTTTTTTACTGCTGAGTAGTACTCCACTGTGTATATGTGCCACATTTTCTTTGTCCATTATTCGGTTGAGGGGCATCTAGGCTGTTTCCAGGTTCTGAGCTATTACGAATAATGCTGCTACAAACATAATTGAGCATGTGTCCTTGAGGTATGATTGAGCCTTCCTTGGGTATATGCCCAAGAGCGGTATAGCTGGGTCTTAAGGTAGATTGATTTCCAATTTTCTGAGAAACCGCCATATTGATTTCCAAAGTGGCTGTACAAGTTTACACTCCCACCAACAGTGGAGGAGTGTTCCCCTTGCTCTGCATCCTCTCCAACATAAGCTACCTTCAGTGTTTTTAATCTCAGCCATTCTGACAGGTATAAGATGGTATCTCAGAGTCATTTTGATTTACATTTCCCTGATGACTATGGATGCTGAGCAATTCCTTAAATGTCTTTTGACCATTTGAGATTTTTCTGTTGCGAATTCTCTGTTTAGCCTATAGCCCGTTTTTTAATTGGATTGTTTGGTATTTTGAGGTCTTTATATATTTTGTCAGCCCTTTGTCAGATATGGGGTTGGTGAAAAATCTTTTCCCATTCTGTAGGCTCTAATTTTGTCTTATTTACTGTGTCCTTTGCCTTACAGAAGCTTCTCAGTTTCAAGAGGTCCCATTTATTAATTGTTGCTCTCAGTGTCCGTTCTACTGGTATTATATTCAGAAAGTGGTCTCCTGTGCCAATACATTCAAGGCTACTTCCTACTTTCTCTTTTATCAGGTTCAGTGTAACTGAATTTATGTTGAGGTCTTTGATCCACTTGGACTTGAGTTTTGTACATGGAGATAGATATGGATCTACTTGAATCTTCTACATGTTGACATCCAATTATGCCAGCACCATTTGTTGAAGATGCTTTCTTTTTTCCATTGTACAGTTTTAGCTTCTTTGTCAAAAATCAGGTGTTCATAGGTATGTGGATTAATGTCAGGGTCTTCAATTCGATTCCATTGCTCCACATGTCAGTTTTTATGCCAATACTAAGCTGTTTTTATTAGTATAACTCTATAGTTGGGCTTGAGATCAGGGATGGTAATGCCTCCAGAAGTTGCTTTATTGTACAAACTAGGTCCTCTGTATAAGTGAGACAGTTGTGTAACTTGATCTGCTTAAGGGGCCCCCTGACAGTAGGATCAGGATCCATCCCTGGTATATGAGCTCGCTTTTTGGAGCCCACTACCCATGGTGGGACACCTTGCACAGCCTTAATGCAGGAGGAGGAGATTGGACCTGCCTCAACTGAATGTACCAGGCTTTGCTGACTCCCAGTGGGAGGCCTTACCTTGTCTTGTCGGAAGAGGGTATGGGGGGTGGTGAGTTGGGGAAAGGCTGGAGGGGGAGCAGGAGGAGGGAAGAGAGGAAGATCAGTAGTTGGTATGTAAAATGAAAAAAGTTTTTTGTGTAAATGAATGTTTAGCTCATATATATATATATATATATATATATATATATATATATATATATATAAGAGGGAGTCAAATCTCCTGGAAATAGTTACAGATGGTTGTTGAGTTACCCTGTGGGTGATGGAAATTGAACCCATGTCCTCTGTTAGAGCAGTCTGCTCTTAACTTCTGAGCCATCTCTCCAGCCTCTTCCTTCCCTTTTTGAAGCATAACCCAGAAATTACACACTTCACTTCTCACACCCATTTGGAAAGCAGCTGCCTGACCACAGCAAGCCAGAAGGGGATCTATGAAATATTGGTCTTGCTAACCCTGTCAATAACTGCTGTTGTTGTGGGAAAAGGGAGGAAGGGTCTTGGTAGCTAATTAGTGTCCTGTGCCATATGTGGAGTGGTATGATCAGGTTGCAAGAGCAGGTCTTAGGGAGCTAGTACAAACAGGGGATCATCTCTTCTGGATCTTGATGGAACTGAGGACCAGTGCCTCCAAAAACAATCTCACAGCTCATGATGTGCACAGCCTCTCCATGGAGAAGGAGATGAAAGGAGGCAGAGGGAACTTGTACCACCACTGCATACCCCCACCCCCCACTCTATTCACACCTTTTCTCAATCCACAGCCTGGAATGAGAATCTAGAGACACTCTTCAGTCTCCTACATCTCATCACATGGATGTAGCTGAAATCCCAGGCTTCCCTCAGGCCCCTGGATGATCCTCCCTGATTTATCTCCCCGCCACTCCCATTTCCTCACCTATAAAACATACAGAACCTGCCTCCTAAGAAAGATTAGGGGTTAAATGAACTAATGCATATATTTTCTGGAAAATAATAAAAAGATAACTTTAGGTTGCTCCATTCATGCTTCACTAGTAAGTGCTGGTCTAATGTGAAATGATTTATTAATGGAATAGTTTAAAATCCACCTGAGTGAGAAATTTCCAGCTGCACCATTTGCTGTAAAGGCTGTGACTGTCAGCATCCAGAACAGTGGTCCTTAGCCTTCTAAATGTTGTGACCCATTAACACAGTTAGTTCTTCATGTCGTGGTGACCCCCAACCCAAAACATTATTCCCGTTGCTACTTCATAACTGTAATTTTGATGCTGTTATGAATCATGTTAATATCTGAAATGCAGCTGGCCTTAGGTGACCCCAGTGAAAGAAGGGGTTGTGACCCACGTGGTGTTGAGAACCGCTGATTCAGAATATTCTCAAACCTATGTTCTAACACCCACACCACTCATAACATTCAACATTTTCTGACCTAAAGCACGTGGATGAAAACTTTACAATAGGTGTCCCTAAGCCCCCACCACAGATTCCAGTAGTTTGTTGTAACTGTTGTGTATTAAACAAGGCAGTTCTCAGTGGAACATGCGGTGGTTAGACATCCAAAGGAAATTCCCAATCATCTAGGAAGCTTCACAACTGTACACATACATTGTCCTGGAGATCCCAGCTACTTAACTAATGACATTTCTGAGCCCGTTTCTAGCAGTTCATAGGAGCAGATTATATATGCTGCTTGCTGATTTTATGTTCAATGATAGTCCATTGGTAGTTGGAAATCAGATATGGTGGGAATATCTACACCATTGAAATCAGCACTGTAAACCAGGGATCACTCACCCCCTCTAAAGAGATGCTCTTCAAATATTTAACAGCAGACCACTGTCATGCCCCACTGAGAGTCACTGAAGGAAGGGATTCTACTACCAAGAACAATCCACAGTTTGGTATCTGCTTTCTGGTACAGTAGTTTGGAACAGGGTCCGGAATGCAATGTTGTAGAGGATGTGGAGCAAGATGTTGGGTGTTGAAGCCTGTGTTTTCCAGAAGGGCCAAACCCGCCATATTTCAAGGTGTAGGGAGACACCCATTTGTTTGGGGAAGCGTGAAAAGCCGTGTTGTGTGGGTACAGCAGGCACATCAGGCATCTTCTGTCTTTATGATGCTTCTGACTTCGGCCATAGACAAGGCACGATGACAAAGCCGTGAGTGACGCATCATCCTGCACAACAATACAGGGAGAAGCAGTGACTGACCGGAGCAGAAAATAATTACTGGAGAACCAGAGGAGAGCAGAGTGGGCGACTGCTGTGCAGTAGGCACGGTAGGTGCTGAGGACTAAAAGGAGGAAAGCAGACCTCATCACTCACTGTGCCTCTCCAAGTGCGGCCAGGCAACTGCTTCCGTCCAAACCACGGTAGTGATGTGAGTAGTGATAGTCAGCTTAAGTGTGTGCTCTGTTCCAGCCAGTGAGGTAAGTGCTTTCTATGGATTACAACATCATCATCAGACCAACCCTATGCTTTGTCTACCATCATTTACAGTTGGGAAAATGAGGACCACGGGCACAAATTGCCTTGCTTTAGCTTATACCTTGAGACTATGATAAAGCCGTGATTCAAACCTGGAGGTCTGATGTGCGTGTCCATGCCCTCTCTATTAAACAAGTAAAACACGGAACAAAACTGATTCTCAGGATCCAGAGTAAATGCAAGACAAGTTCTAGGACTGGAGTCATCTTTACATTTTAATCGGCTTTCTACGTGAGTGTGATTCCTGTGCCCATTGAAGCCCAATCCCTAGAGGTGAAATCAGATAATTCAATAAAGGATTATAATAAAATAGCATTGGAGTAAGTGTCACAGAACAGGGGGGGGGGGATGAAGAATGTGAAAGGGGGTGCTTAACTTGGAAGAGGTCAGGGGAGTTTCTCACTTCTGCAGCAAAGATAGAAAATTTCCAGATAGGTTGGTGGAGCAGAGCCGTAAGAAGGAGAGCTGTCTGACACTTGGGCAAGTGGAAGGACATTCACGGTGGCTGGAGGCTGGAACGGCAAATCTCCTGACTAGGAGAACAGACGAGTGATGAGGTGGGGGGTGAGTCGGGGGCAATGCACAAGGCTGTGATGTGTGTGCCTGGCTTGAAGATGATGCATCCACCTAGGAAAGAACCTTCTTTGCACAAAGATGGATGTGGATCGGCAGTGGCCTTGGTCAAATCGGGAAGGAATTTACTTATAACTCACATATAGAAATGTGGACCTGGACAGATGCTGAAGCATTTTATAAAGGGGCTTGTCATGGTCAGATTTGGGTGGCTGAGGAATAACGCTGGTTGTGAAATCTGGTTGGTTCTATGCATGTGTTCCCCATGAACACAGGGATGTAAGGATATATAAGGGATGTTGAGGTCACAATGGTGGTTCTTCCTGACCCACATGGCTTCAGATTAATCAGGATACTGAGTTTCTTTCTCTCTCTCTCTCTCTCTCTCTCTCTCTCTCTCTCTCTCTCTCTCTCTCTCTGTTCCTCTTCTCCCTTCCTGCCCTCCTCCCTTTCCCTTCTTTCTCCCAACCCTTTCAGAGTCAATGTCTCACTATGTATTCCCGGATGACCTGCAACTCACAGAGACACACATTTGCCTCTGCTTTCTGAGTGCTGGGATTGCAGATGTGCTCCACCAAGTACGTAATGAGATCCCTGTCAAAAGCTGTCACAGAATCATTCCATTCTTTTGTTTTGTATTTTGTTTGTTTTTTGGTTTTTTTTGAGACAGTTTCTCTATGTAGCTTTGGCGCCTTTCCTGGAACTCACTCTGTAGCCCAGGCTGGCCTCGAACTCACAGAGATCCGCCTGCCTCTGCCTCCCGAGTGCTGGGATTAAAGGCGTGCACCACCACCGCCCGGCCTCATCCCATTCTTAACCCAACTGTGTCCACACTATGCATTACACAGTATTCCACTTAAGCCTTACAACTACATTTACTCATAAAGAAACCAGAAAGGGAAAAATCCAGGATATTAAATGATATCCTCAAGTCAGCAGCAGCAGTAGCAGCTGAGGCAGAAGCAAAGCAGAAGCAGAATTTGGAAGCAGGTAGGTTGTTGTTTTGTTCCAAAGCTGTTTTTACAACGCTTCATCCAGTTGTCTACAAGTCTACATACACAGGGCAAAGCTAGGCATCCCTGGAGTTCTACAAAATAAAATTCACATGGTGAATTCAAAGGCACTCAATTTCCTCCTTAACATTCATGCCACAAACTGTTCTGAGTGAATCAAAGCCACCTGCATCAGGCAGGGGCAGTTCAGTTCACAGCCACAGAAAACACAGCTCAACGTGGTGGCTTAAACCAGGGACTGAAATAGTTCCTGGGACTACAGACCTTCCTTTGAGCCCAGCGGGTCATGGGACCACGGTCACGCTCTCTGTCTCAACTTTGCATCTCCCTAGTGGCCTCATCTGTGCATGGGTCCCACTGACAACAGGGGAAAACAGGAGTCCTTGCAGCTTCCATCGGACGTGATGCACTCACACGGGGTCCAGATGAAGGCCTGGATACAAGGATCCCAACAGGGTGCTCTGGGCCACGTGCCAGCTCCATCAGAGGGACAAAATGAGCTTCAGGTGGCTCTGGGGGTCTCAAAACGCAAAGCTCCGCAGAAAGCACCCCCAAATTAAAGAAATGTTGTTTCCTACAGAACTGTATGGTAGGGGAGGAATAGATTACAAGAATGCTAAAGAATTCTAGTCCTTGTTGGGACCCAGGAAGCACACTGGCCTTCATTTTTCCATATGAACTCATGGGTCTCTTCCACGACAGGGAAATTTTGGGACTCTTTTGGATGAGAGATTCCTCTTTTCAGTTTCATATTTTTTGTTTGTTTTGTTTTTTTGAGACAAGGTTTCTCTGTGTAGCTTTGGAGCCTATCCTGAAACTCGCTCTGTAGACTAGGCTGGCCTCAAACTCACAGAGATCCGCCTGCCTCTGCCTCTGCCTCCCGAGTGCTGGGATTAAAGGCCTGCACCACCACCACCCGGCCAGTTTCATATTTTTTAACATAAGAAATTGAAGAGAGATGGCAGGGAAGCAGAGTCACTGATTGCATGGAGACATCAAGTGAGTAGTTGCAGATTTAATAAGTGTTCACACTTATCTTTCAAGAAGCGATTTCTAAGGCTAAAGAGAACAAGCAAAATCTGAGAAAAGGAAAGGAAAATCCTTCTGAAAATTAAGTGGTCAGAGAAATAAGAGCTTGTTGACCATGGGTGACTCAAAAGAATATAAATCTTTCACCTCAGTCAAGATTTCTCTGTCAAATTGCTGAGGTAATAAGTGTGGTGCTTTTTTCTATTATGACAGACAAAAGAATAAGCCAAATTAAACAGAAAAAGATTTTGCTATATTAACTGATGTCCATCACCATGACAACATCACAAGTAGAAAATAATGATGCTGATAGCATCACAAGCTAATTCTTTTTCTCCCTGCCCTCACTATTTTTCAGTGTTCAGGATGCTGGCAATGACTGTGTTTATTTGTTCCATGCAGATTTTATTCACTTTAGAGTTACTGGAAACTGTAGTTACTATTTTACTGAATATCTGGTTCAAAGATAATAAACTATTCAGGGAAATCTTTTGTAGCATGAATCTTAGAAGGTCTTATTAATAAAAATAAACCTGGAGTTGGGTATTGGGGTGAATGCTGGACGATCAGAGAAGCAGAACAAGCCACCACTACCTCACCTTGCCAATTCTTCAGCTGATCCTGTTTCCTCAGACTGGAAGCTTCTCAGTCCTCATCCAAATGGATCTCAGCTGAACTGCTGCTCGAAAGCCTGAAGCTTAACCAGGCTAGCTTCCTGGTCCTCACGCCTTATATACCTTTCTGCTTTCTGCCATCACTTCTTGGGATTAAAGGCTCACTTCCTGGGATTAAAGGCATGAGTCACCATGCCTGACTGTTTCCAGTGTGGCTTTAAACTCACAGAGATCTGGATGGATCTCTGCCTTAGGAATGCTAGTATTAAAGGTGTGTGTGCCACCATTTTCTGGCCTTTGTATCTAGTGGCTGTTCTGTTCTCTGACCCCAGATAAGTTTATTAGGGTGCACAATATTTTGGGGAACACAATATCACCACAATCTTTAAATGATATGAAAGAAGAATTAGCTTAAATTAGTAGCGACTTATCCATTTGGAATGATTACACACTTGATGTTGGTTTCATAATTCCCTCCCAAAGACCTATGTTCAAGTTTGGTCCTTTGTCTGTGGTCAAGCTGAGAGGTGATGGAATCCTTCAGAGATGGGATCTAATGAGAAGTCCTTAGGCTATTGGAGATATGCTTTATAAGGGAAAATTGGTGCATGCGTGTGTACATGCATGTGTGTGTGTGTGTGTGTGTGTGTGTGTGTGTCTGTCTGTCTGTGTGTCTGTATGTGAGCAGATGTTTATGCATGCACATGTTTGTGCATGTAAGTGGCAATCTGAAGTTGATGTCAGGTTTATTTCTCCATTACTCGCCACTTTATTAAGGCAGGTCTCACTGCACCTGGAACTCACCAATTTTGGATAGTCTAGCTTGCCAGCTGGCCCAGGGAATCTCTGTCTCTACCTCCTCATTCACATATTATCTTCAAATCTGGTATTTACATTTTTAGAACATTACAGGAGATGGCCATATGAATTCCATCACAATTATCTTCATCATCTTGATATCATTAAAAGTAATTGCTACTTATTGAATGTTTCCCATGTGTGGGCATCATATAAAATGCTTCTTGTGTTATGTGTGTGTGAACTGAAATTACTTACTCTGGGGGAGAAATTTATCAAGTAGAGGAATCAGCAGTCATATACCATATACAGGTCAGGTTATTCTGGCCAACACTCAACCTTGATGAAGACAAGCCATAGACTATATGCATACTTGGGTAATTAGCTTCCTGGCTCCCTAAAGCTGAAGGTATCATTCTTGCATTTACTTGTCACTGAACTAGTACTCATAAAGAGACTCTACCAGACCATGTTCTGCAGCTGTTAAAATCCAGCTCACAATGTGTCCAGATCTTAACCTCCTTCCTCATATATGAAGCTTTAGCATACTATTCTTTTCTGTTCACTGTTCATCAATTTATGTTACCGGAGAATTGAATTTGCTGTCTCTGTGTTATGAAAAGTTCTGAGCTGGTAACTGGGAGGAATGCAGTGGAAATATTGTTTCTAAGAGATCTGCATGTGGAACAGGGATGGAAGAGGGGAAGGTTGGGATGATCATTCTGAGTAAAACAAGTCATCATTAGAACAGTACCAAGCAAGACCAAAAAAGCATCAAAATCCAAGAGAGAAGAGCCTGTGTGACCATTTGTGGGGAGGCGTCACAAAGGATGTGCTGTTGGATATGGTCCTGGCGGATGTTATATGACGCCAGTGCACACCGATCAGAATATGCAAGGCAGGAAGGAGAGCAAAGATAAGGCAGGTGGCCGACCTTGTGGTGCAGTGCACACCATAACAAATGCAACCTCCCATCGGAATGGATGTTGTGCATGGGAGGCAGACTGGAAACAGAGGTTGGAGCGATGTGTGTGGTCTTATGGCCAAGCTGAAAGTAGGCACAGTTTACCAGACAGACCACTGAGCAGAGAACAGCAGGGCCAGACAGAAAAACAGTTCGCTTGAAAAGGAAGTAACCAGATTATTAAGACAACCGTGCTTCTCAAGCTGTGTTAAGTGCCTCTTGTTAAACTCCAGACTCCGCCTTCCTGGCAAATTGCCATGTTAGGCTGAGGTTGCTGCTCCATAGACCACAGTATGACTAGTAAGGGAGGTCCATTCAGACAGTCCAGCAGGGGGTCAGAAAAAGGTTACAATACCAGGTTTGCAAAGCCCCTTTTAAATCAAATATGCTCTAATACTTCTTTATTGTTAAACTGATGCCTAAGACATCCTCGAGCACGGATGCCCTCTGCTATTACAAGCCAGTTCTTTACCCACATACCTTCATTCTTTTTGAATTTTCAATGACAAATCTGAAGTTTCCACTTAGGTCTCCCCCCACCCGCCCCGCAGCTTTAATTCCCTAACTATGGCATTAAGGAATAGGAAGGAGTAGACATTAAATGAGGTCACTAAAGAAATGTGTGCTTCCAGCCAGAGATTTTTGTTATCTGGAAGGGAAGCAGAAAACATGTGGATATATAAATAGAGGTGTAGAACACAAGTTCACAGAAATGCATTCTCTCACTGTATAAGGATGAGCTCACATTTAGAATGCAAGGCTCGCAGTCGGTTGCCTTGGTGAGGAAGTGGGATACTGGTTGCACAGAGGACAACATGAGCCATTTAGGTCTTTCTATCATTTGCTGAGGACCAGATGCTGGGGCTTTAGCCTCTAAAGCAAATTAAGCTGAAGGCATTTAACAGCAACCTAAATCTTAAGGGCTGATTCAGGAAATGTGGCAGAGGACTCCAAATTGGGTCAAGGAGGAAACTCTTGAAAACCTACCGAAGTGGGTGACTTCAATCACTATAAGTATTATCCCTGGGATTCGACATTTGGAAACGGAAATAACATGTTCCCAAAGGGTATATTCCTGAACCCTTAAACAGGACAGCAAAGTGATTGCATGTAATTAGACCTAGGAACTGACGCTCAGATATCTATGGGTTAACTCTGCACTGCCCAGCTTTGCAATGTCTCTCCACTGTCCTGTATCGTGCTGCATCCTGGTCCTGTAGAGTGTGGTGCTATTGGGAGAATGATCCACCCACAGGAAAGCAGATCAATCCTGTTTGCAGTCATAGTTCTAAACATCTCACATGGATTTTGTTTTTGGCTGATCTGATGGCCTGAACAGGTGTTAGCAGTGCCCGGGCATAAGCCCTGGTCAGTCACCTGTCCAATGTCCACTGACGCAATGAGGAAGTGGTTAGTGAGGTGCCAATCTAGAGCAAAGTCACAGAGGTCACATCTGCACTTCCTAAAACCACATTGACCTTTCCTTTCTCCGTTTTCAGTAAGAAATGAAACTTGCCTACGTCACCTGCATGTTTCCTTTAAGGGAATTAATCAACCACAAAATAAAAATACCATGAAGAAGCAATCATTCTCATATCAGATTAGAACATTTGGGACAAGACACTCTGGGAGGACATGGGCCTTTTATTACTAACTATGTTGATGGCAGACATGGTGTAAGATGCAGAACATTCCAGAGAAACTACCCTACTAAAGAAGGAGCCACCAGCAGGGTGGTGGAGGCAGATCTCTGTGAGTTGGAGGCTAGCCTGGTCTACAGAGCAAGTTCCAGGACAGGCTCCAAAGCTACACAGAGAAATTCAGTCTCAGGGTTAAAAAAAAAAAAAAAAAAAAGAGCCACCAACCAGTAATTCTAGCAAAAAGTGTAATGCTCAGCACATCTGACTCCATTAATTCCAGACCCTGGGGTCAGGGAATATTAGCGAAAAGAGATGATGTCATTAGAACTCACACCAAGGACAGAGGAACAAAACATAGAGCAGATTCACGGGTGGGATGCAGACAAGAAGACAGAGAGACAAGCAGAATCTCCAAGTGATGAGGCCACAGGGAGGCCTAGGAGCCAGACACTGAGTCCCACTGCAGGGAGTTTTGGTGCCTGGAGACTACCAGTCTCTGTGGCACCCCCGACTCCAGGAGGTCCAGCTTTACCTGTCTCCCTGCCCTCCTGGTAGAACCAGTTGTCACATTCCTCACAAAATGTCCTAAGACCTACCCAGAGGTTTGCTTGAGGCTCCATTTCCCAGTCCACATTATTGAAAACGATCAAATGTTTAGCTAAGTAAATCATGGGCAAAGGGGGCAGACTGGAAGGAGAGAAGGAAATGATGACTATCCTGGACCTGGAAGAATTGTAACACTTATAAAATGTTCACTGAGAGATGTGTCACCAACGTCTGTCAGGCAAAACAATGGCTTCTGGAAGAGGGTGACCCTGGGATTTAAGACACTTTCACCAAAAATGATCAATAGCAATTGAAGACAGATCAATATAAGGTAAGTGAATGATAGTTTTGAATTATTCCAAAAATGAACCCATGTGATGGCTTAGCAGATAAAAGCACCTGCCACCAAACCTAAGGACCTGACTTCAATCTGCAGAGCCTACATGGTAGAGAGAAGAAGCTTTTGCAAGTTGTCATCTAACTAACACACACACACACAAACACACACACACACACACACACACACACACACACTTTTATTAGAAAACAATATAAACTTCTTTTGTGCTAAGTTAAAGAAAAGAAATTCTTTCCCAGTTTCTTTGCTGTTTTCTTGTGGGTCACTCCATGAGAGCTCCTCTGTTCTTCAAAGTCTTGAAGCACCATTTAGGATGCTACATGCATCACTAGTGGGCGTGGTTACTTCCAATCTCTCCAGTGGGTTGTCATAAGGGGAAGATTCTCAGCTATGTCAGACTCCGCTGGGTATAGAGATCACCATGGCAACAGAAGTGGGGTTAAGGAGAAAGGCATTGTTGTTTCCTTATAGAGAAATGGTGCAGCCTCTCACCATCCCTTATTGTTAGAAGCGACTTTCTTCTTTCCAGTACTTAGACCGAATTAAGCATGCCGGGAAATGCTAAATACAAAATAGATATGCCTGTGACTCAGTAGTTATTCATCTGAGAATGCTGAAAATAATGAGTATGACTAAAAGAGAGCCTTAAGGCTGAAGGCGATCCTGGAACTTTAAATTATTATCCCAAATGGAAGTCTTTCTATCACTAAAACAAAGAATGAACTGTGATTTTGTGAAGGAGAACAATGTATATGAAAACCCATCATTTGCTCCTTTCATGATTTCTACTCTACTCTTGGCTGTGTGTGTGTGTGTGTGTGTGTGTGTGTGTGTGTGTGTGAGAGAGAGAGAGAGAGAGAGAGAGAGAGAGAGAGAGAGAGAGAGAGAGAGAGATCCTAAAATTGACAAATTTAACTCAAAATGGATAATTAGTTATTCTTTTAGTCTGAGACATGGGATGGTAATGTATCAACACATGCTTATGCAAGCAGGGTCAATAGCCTAATAACTCAGAAGAGTCATGAAATCTCTGTCAAGTAGTCAATATCCCTAGCCAGGAGAACAGGGTGAGGACCACAGTGGCCCAGGGCTATAATTCAGCGTAGCTCGTCTCCCCACAGGTCAAGTCTTGCTCGCTTCCTTGTTCACTTTAGAATAGTATCCCTCGGTGTTGGATCTTCAGGTCTCTAACCAAGACAAGTCACATCCCGATACACTCCTACATGACTCGATGATGTATCACCGCAGAGGCGAGTTGGGCTGAAGGTTGGGCTCAATTGTCCCAAATGCCACTCATACTTCTCTTGCTGGTATCAGACTTGCCAGGGTGGTAAGCACCCTTGAGGCAATCCCCACTGGTCCTCACTTCCTGGTAGCACACGGTCACCTACTTTCCCTAAGTTATGTGCTAGACACATTGACTCTCTTCTAACGACCAGAATACAACAAATGGGATGGGGAAATACCTGTAACGCATCACTGTAAAACCATGACTGCGTCATGTTCATCCTTTCTTACCCACGGCTCTCTACAGTGCTGCTAGCTGCCAGGTGGAGAGGTCTGTACATGAATGATCTAAGGAAGGCGTCGAGTTCATGGAGAGAAAGAAACCCTTGAAATCCCTGGCCGCTGAATTCTCTAGTCAGCATAGGAGTGAGTGGCACGAGTCAGGCATAGTTAAAGTTCTTTGGGAGTCCTGTGGAAACGTGGAGAGCTGAGCTTTGGTTCCCTGCCAGATTTGTGCTTGGCAAGGCCAGTAATGGACTGGCACCAGGGCTCTGGGGGGCCCAAGGCCTTGGCCTGAGGCCTGATAGTTGCTATGTAAAGTTGTGGTCAGATGTTCCAGACACTGAGATGTGAAATGTATAGCAACATGGTCCTTGCGAGAGAGGAATTAGCGGCACCCTGAGTTCCTTGTGATTCTGCTGTCTGCTGTTCCTTATCGACTCACTTTTTACTTCCTCATTTGAAGAGGCATATATAAGGACCTGTGATACTAATAAACCTGTCAGCTTGGGTCACCAGCTCTCACAGCCCTCCTGACCCTGGATTTTGACTCTTCCTTTCTCATCTGGGGTCCTCCTCCTTGGAGTTCCAGCATGAACTCAGGAAGAGCCATTGGTCTGGTTTAAGTGAACTTGAGTATAGAGACTCTTGCTTCTCAAATGCATCCTTCAGATGACCACAGCTCTGCCATCCACTGTGTCTGCAGCATCTTGAGAGACCTGGAAACAGATGTGCTCAGTTAAGAAATATCTGCATTCTAGAACTGCAAAGACTGTCAGATTTTAAAGGAGTTTTGGTTTGAAACCATTATGTTTGGAATAATGGTTATGTGTCATGATAAATAACTACTATCCCATACGTCAGAGCCCATGCTTGCTAGTATTTTCCTTAAAGTGGCATTTTTTTTCAAATGTCACTCTAATAAATGGTTATGATTCAATTTTGTGAGCCTCAACCAGAATTTTTAATAGGATGAGGTGGAATAGAATAGAGCTAAATGATAAAGATGAAGAAATATTTTTTATTGTTTACGATTATTGTATATTTCAGATGTTAGGTTGTGATGTGAAATGTGTTTGGTGGGGGTTGTCAAATGATGTTTGAAAGGCACATTCCTAGGTGAGAATTGGAAAAATTGTATCAGAAAAATAATTAAATTCTCTTCCCTCTAGGTAAATGAAACTGAATTCTAAAGCTTGGCTCAAGCTTTACCAATTTTTTTTTTTGTTTTTTTTGTTTTTTGTTTTTCGAGACAGGGTTTCTCTGTGTAGCTTTGCGCCTTTCCTGGGACTCACTTGGTAGCCCAGGCTGGCCTCGAACTCACAGAGATCTGCCTGGCTCTGCCTCCCGAGTGCTGGGATTAAAGGCGTGTGCCACCACCGCCCAGCAAGCTTTACCATTTTTAAACCGTCCCTTCACCATGGCAGCACACTGATTTTCTCTGCCCCTCGAAATGAAAAAAAAAGTCCACTGTGAAGCATGCACTGCCTCGTGATAAATGATAAATGATAAATGATAATAATCTCTATGTTCAGTTGAGCAGACAGTAAGCACATCTCTTAAAACAGAGGCAAGATCCTGGAGAGAGGAGCCAATGAGTTCTCAAATAGATCATCCACGGTTAGCGTAAAGTATGCAAAGGGAGAAATTAGGGTCATCGTTGGTGATGGGGGTTTTCAGCAATACAGAGAGAGGGACACTGTAGTGAACTATTTGTGGTAGCTAAGGACTGCTCCTTCTGAGACACTGTTCTAATTCCTGGAACCTATGCATACTGCTTTATATAGAAACAATACCATTTCCTTTATAATTGAGGTAACGATTTTAAGATGGAGAGACTTCCTTGGATTATCAGGGTGGGGCCTGAGTTCAACTCCATGCTCTGATTTGAGGGCAGCAAAGGGAGGTTTATGGCAGGTAGGAGAGTGGGAAGCTATGTGGCCTCATGGTAGAGACCAGAGCAATGCTGTCACAAGCCAAGGATGTTGTTAGCCCCAGAGGCTGGAAGAGCTAGGAGATGGATTCTCGCTTAGAAGCTTGGCCACAGCACAGCTCTGCTGTCACCTTTGATTCAGCCCAGTGATAACGACTTCCGTCTTCTAGATTCTAAGACTTCAGAGAATAAATTCTTACTATTTTGTATTATCAAGCTTGTGGTGCAAAGGCAGTAGCTGTAATAACGGAATATGCGTCTCAATACCATCTGTACCTTTGGGTCCTGGAATAGTCAATATAATGATGACTTATGATGTACTGACATTTAAAAACATGTTTCTTGCTGGGCATGGTGGCACATGCCTTTAACCCCAGCACTCTCGAGGCAGAGCCAGGCGGATCTCTGTGAGTTCGAGGTCAGCCTGGTCTACAAAGAAAGTCCAGGGCAGCCAGGGATGTTACACAAAGAAACAAACACACAAAAAAGTTTCTTTGTATTTTTTATGAAAATAATCTGAAATGGTGTGACCAACTTTATCCCCAAGGATAAGCCTGACTGGTTAGTTTCTGTGTAATAGCTAATATTTCTAGTATAGTCCTTTTGACAAATAATTTTGTAGCCATTGACTCTTACAACTGTACCATTTGTTGTGACCTTGGTATCATAACCAATCTTGATCAGGCTCCTTAGAAGCAGAGCCTGAGACAGAGATCTTTGCTCAGTAACTGAGTAGCAGGTGTTACCTGGAACCAGAAGAAAACTAAGCCAGATATGGTCCTCATCAGAGTCTAAATTTGATCTGATCCTACAGAAAAAAATCTTGCATCACAAGAGTCCCGTATCGAAGGAAGGGTCCTAGCTTTTCTGTGCCCACTCTGTAAGAGTCTGGGTGACTGATGAAGGGTGTGAGTAAAGATATGAGACTATGATGTTATTGTCTCCTAGGAAAAGAATATCTAGTTCTAAAAGTTTCTTGTAAAGAGTAGCCAATCAAATAAACCCACACACGATACATGCTGTATTAAAACTGTTACTGAATGCAAAGCCCTAAATGGAACACCCACTCCTCCCAAGGCTCAAGGATTATTGCAGAAGTGAGATCTAGCAGTGGACATGAAGCTAGTCAGGGAACTATTCCCAGTTAGCTGCTGAGAGGTGGGGGAATGCGGGAAAGGGGGGAAAGGGGAGGAAAGGAGGCAAGGAGAGAGGGAGGAGAGGAAAGAAAGAGGAAAGGAGGGAGAGGGGGAGGAAGGGAGAGAGAGAGACAGAGAGAGAGAGGGAGAGGGAGAGAGTTTTTTCTCTAATGTGTAGACACTGTTAAGTTGGCTATGCTCCAATGAAAGGCCATACATCTGAGAATATTTGGGCAACTCAAGTTGTTCCTGATGGATCTTAGAAAGAAACAACACAACACAAAGTTCATTGGATAGGTAAAGGAGGATGGAACTGGGAAGGGTTGACGGAGAGGTTAAATATGATCCAAACATAATATGAAATTCTCATAGAACTAATAAAATTACTATTTTTTATATTAAGGAACTATTTTATATTCCTCCACTGATTAGAAGTTTTGAAATTGTGTGTGTTGAACTTAATTGAACACATTTTCTACTTGTCTTAAGATGATTAAACTACTTTAGTTGATATACGCTGATGAATTACGACACTAAGCTTTCTTACATTGATGTAATCACTTACATATTTAAAAAATGAAATCAACTTTGCCATATGAAACTCAGCCCCTACTACGTTCATAGTTTTTTTTTTAAGTGTTTTCATGGATAAAGTTGATCTTTTTCTCCATTTGCCTGTAGCTATTTTTATTTAGTTTGAGTATCATGGTTATATAAGATTCATGAAGCTATGATGTCTTTTCTTTTTCCTGTTCTTTGAGAGAACTTGAGTGCAAGTGAAACAATCTGTTCTTTGAGTATTTTAATAGAGTTTTCATTAAACTGTCAAAAATAAACACAATTAGTGTTACTAAAGCTTATACCAACAATATATAACTATTAACCCTGTTGTAAAGCTGTGTTTAGATTAATCCTAACGTATTAACCAAATGATTGTGCAGCAGGATTATTTACTGATTCATACATTGGACTAAGAGCTTCCTTACTTGGTCTGTGTCATAGCATTACATCCTTGAAAGTCTTAATGGTTTGCAAAAACAAATATGATCTTCTACAGAGCATCCATGGAATGATATTGGGCTCACACAAAGACTACACAAACACAGAGGTGGTCATATTTTTTGTTTTGTTTTGGTTTTTGGTTTTTCGAGACAGGTCATATGTTTTTATAGACCCTTTGGAGGATCTTTCTAGGCAAACAAAGGCCACAAGCCAAGCAAAGCAGGAGTCTGTGGCTGCATTAAAATCCTGGTTTGAACACAAGGCTAAGGTGCGGCTCAAATATAACCTAGATGGAACTGGGGGCTGTTCTGTTTGTTCTTAGGCAGGATGAAGCATCAGTGAACCAAACAGGGCATGAATTCCAAACTTCATGTGGAAAAATGTGTGACCTTCAAAATCCAGATTTTGATCATTTAACATTTCTGAACAAGTCTTTAAAATTTGAAAAATGCCTGGTGAGTTTTCCGAACATCCCCCAAACATGCCAAGCCGCTGCATTTGCTGAAGTCAGCTGTGATCAAGAGCCTGGGTGGAGATCCAGAACAGTGGAGAGTTGATGCCACATGGTCTCACAGAAGTTGGCTTTGCATGCTGAGTGTCCAGTGACCCCAGTATCTCAGCATGCAACACCCTCAGGACTGTTCTTATCTGGAATTTGACAGGTTCTTGCATTTCCAAGCCAGATAAAAGATAAATAAGTCTGAAAGATGTAGACAAAGAATAACAGAAGGTCAGATAATGACTATATTAACCATATCAGCATTGCAGACTCATTTTTATTTAAAAAAATCATTTAAAACAAAATATGCATAGGGAAAAGTCATCCATTGTCAGTTTGGATGAAAAAATGTTTCTCATAGGCTCCTGTATTCAAACACTTGGCCCCCAGCTGGTAGCATTGTTTGGGGAGGTTATAAGATCTTGGGAAATGTCCTAACTAGCAGAAGTAGCTTCTTGGGGTGGGGGGTAGTAGGCCTTGAATGTGCTGTGGACTGTTGGTTCAGACTGGGGCTTTCTGGTTTCTTGTTGACTGAGATGTGAGGAGCCCATGCTTCATGCTTTCATTGCCCTTAACCCTGAGTCAAAATCACCCTCTCCTCCCATTAGATGCTTCTGTCAGGTACTCCTTCACAGAGACAAAGAAAGTAAGGCTCTCACCATCCGTTTCACAGATAAAGGCCATCTGGGTACCAGAAAGTAGAACACATAGAGCACCAGAAAATGGCAGTCTTTGAAGTGTTTAGTTTTTGGAAAAATTCATTACATTTTATTCATGTTTTTCCTATTATCTCAAAAGTGCATTCAAGGTGTTCTGATAAGCACAACTTGTGACTTAAACTCCCTTTTCCTCTGTCTTAGTTGGGGTTTCCATCGCTATGAAAAGACACCATGACCATGGCAACTCTTATAAAGAAAACGTTTAATTGGGGGCGGCTCATTTATGGTTTCAGAGGTTAGGTCCATTATCATCATGGTGGGGAGCATGGTGGTGTGCAGGCAGACATGGTGCTGGAGGAATAAGGGGAGTCCTATATCTTTTGGGCAACAAGAAGTTGACTGAGTCACTGGATGGTATCCTGAGCATAGGAAACCTCAAAGTCCACCCCCAAAGTGACACACTTCCTCCAACAAGGCCATACCCACTCCAATAAAGCCACACCTCCTAATAGTGCCACTCCATATGAGATTATAGGGGCCAATTACATTCAAACTACCACATCCACCCTGCTTCTTATACAAATCAAAAAGTGTTGGATGTCTTTTGGCATACCTTCAGTGAAGGACAAATTATTCACCTGTAGCAATACAGTCTGTCAAGTGTCATGGCAGCTCAAAAAACAAACATTCTCAATGACATTTTTGAGTGTTCTAGGGAATTTCTGTTTATTGAGAGGGCTGCTAGAGAAGTGATGGAAACCCACAAGCCAGTAGCATTCTAAATTTTATTGCAAAGAGCTGTGTTGATATCACTTCACATTCTCCTGAAATTCAGATAAAAGAAGTCATTTTCAAAATGCACTGGAGAGCCAGAGGACCAGGATGTCTCCTGTGAGATTGTCTCCTAGAAGTGACAGGGAAGTTACATGCTTAATACCTCAACAATGTGGCTGCCCAAACATGACCCAAATAATGGTAACATGTATATACATATGCTATTGTGGAAGAGGGATCTCATGGGACTCTACCCCTAGACAAGGAACTACAGACAACCAATGATGGTGGGTGGGGGAGGGGGGAGGAAAAGAATTAATCAGCCCCAGGGAAGAGCCCCATGATTGGTTATCCAATTCCAAGTAGTCTGTGTGAAATAATTTATTTACATAGAAGCAACACTAAGTGGGAAAAAAATCTTGTTTTTATTTAATATAGGAAATACTTTAAATTTTATTTCTTCATATATATTCAGTATACATAGTCATAGATTTCATAAAGACATTTTAACATGTGTAAAAATTGTATTGGATGTCTGGCTCTAAGTATGGGGGTACATGTACGTATTTTTTTCCATTTTTTAAAAAAAATACTGTATTATTTATGTACATTATATAGCCCTTTTCACTGCAAAATTCTTTTTTTTTTTTAAAGATTTATTTATTTATTATGTCTACAGTGTTCTGTCTGCACATATCCCTGCAAGCCAGAAGAGGGCACCAGATCTCATTACAGATGGTTGTGAGCCACCATGTGGTTGCTGGGAATTGAACTCAGAACCTTTGGAAGAACAAGCAGTGCTCTTAACCTCTGAGCCGTCTCTCCAGCCCCCTCACTGCAAAATTCTAATCGTTTGTTTGGGCAACACATAAGGTGTGTCATTGGCATGAAAATTCCTCTCACCCTTTTGTGACACACCCCAACCTACCTTTGGTCCTTCAAAGTCACGTGTTTTACATTTTCTGTCACCATGGTCTTGCCGTTTTGAGGATTTGTCTTTGCTATCCCATCAATATCATCGTTATTTACCTGAGTGTTTTCCAGACTCCCGTGTCAGTGGAATCACCCAGCAAACAGCCTTTTGAGTCTGGCCTCTTTCACTTAGCGTGGTACATGTTTTACATCTGGCGTTCTTGCTGAGCACGGAACAAGAGTTGCTCCTTTCTTACCCCATGTACACCACGGTTTGCTCACCCGTTCACTACGTGAGGGCCACTGGATTGTTTCCTTTAAAGAGTAAAGAGATCATCAGTGGAGCTTGTTATAAACATTCACACAGAGTTCTTAATGTGGAGATGCAGTTTTTGTTTCTCTTGAATCCGCGTCTGAGTCTTGTGGTCAGTGTTGACCTCTGTAAGAAAGGGAGAGATCGCTTTCCCAGTGACCACATCACTTCTGCTGTACCAGCTGTGAGAAAGTTACAGTTGCTCTGTATCTCTGTCACCACTGAGCAAAGGCAATTTGTGATGTGTGTGTGTGTGCATGTGTGCTGTGTGGTGTGTATATGTGTGTGTGATGTGTTTGAATGTGTATGGTATGTGTGTATATGTGTGTGTGTAGTGTGGTGTATATGTGTATGTTTGTGTGCTGTGGTGTGTGTGCTATGTGTGGTATGTGAACGTGTGTGGTGTATGTGTGGTGTGTGTATGTAGTGTGTTTGAATATGTGTAGTATGTGTGTGTGTGGTGTGTTTGATGTGTGTGTGGTATGTGTGTATACGTGTGTGTGGTGTGTTTGAAAGTGTGTGGTATGTGAGTGTGTGTGTGGTGTGTTTGATGTGTGTGGTATGTGTGTATATGTGTGTATGTTGTGTTTGAATGTGTGTAGTATGTGTGTATATGTGTATAATGTGGTGTGTTTGAATGTGTGTGGTATGTGTGTATATGTATGTAGTGTGGTGTGTGTGTGTGTGTGTGTGTGTGTGTGTGTGTGTTCCTGTGTTCCTGTGTCTCTGTGGTGTGTGTGTGTGTGGTGTGTATGTGGTGTATGTGCATGGTATGCATGTGGGAGAGAGAGAAGCAGTTGGGAGATTGATTACCTTTTAAGCATTCACTTCCCATCTCACCCCATTCCCAATCTTCTGAAACCCTGCCATCCACCAATCTACTTTCTACGGATTTATCTACTCTTTTCATATTGCATATGAAAGTCATTATGAACTGGTTTCACTGAGCATAATGGCTTTGTAATTCATATGTGTTATATTATATATCAGCACTCCATTCCTTATTTTATATAAATACATCATTTTGTGTGTGCGTGTGTGAGTGTGTGTGTGTGTGTGTGTGTGTGTGTGTGTGTGTGTGTATGCATGCATAGAGGTCAGAGGATGACCTGAGGAAGTCGGTTCTCCTCTTTGAAAGTGTAGGGGATTTAACTCAAGTCTACGACTTGATGGCAAATGCCTTGACCTGCTAAGCCATCTCCTAGGCAGCCCCTTTACTCCTTCCTATGACAAACCTCTATCTCCTTGTATGAAGACACCACGTTCTTTTAACCTAATCATATGTTGCTGCACATTTAGGTTGTTCCTATCTTTGGACTTTTATGAGCAGTGTTGCAATAATCCTTCCTGTACAGGTTTCTATCTGAACACCTGTTTTCAATCCTAAGTGGAAATGCTGAATTGGATGGTAATTCTTTTTACATTTATCATCGTGAGCAACCATCAAGCCATTTTCCACTATAGTAGTTGATCCATTTTCTATGAACCAGCAGTGTGTGGTGATTCCAATTTCCTTTCCTTTTTTGTCCTTCCCGTTTTCTCTTCTGACACAGCATTCATGAATTCATTTAGCCCAAGCTGGTCTTCAACTAACTATGTAACTGAGGCTGGCTTTAAACTCTTGATCCTTCTACCTCCAGCTCCTGAGTGCTAGGATTATAGGAATGTGTCATCATACTAGACTTCCAATCTCTTCACATCCTCCACATTTTTTGATATTGGTTTCTAGTTTTAAAACTTTTTTTTTGAGGTTTCCAACATGACCTACTTTATTTTTTGTTTCTTTTTTTAATTAATAAAATTTTTTATTCATTTTACATACCAAAGATCCCCCTCTTCCCTCCTTTCACCCCTCCAGCTTCCCCCTCCCAACCCACTCCCATTCCCTCCTACAAGAAGGTAAGGCCTCCCGTGGGGAGGTATATTTAGTAGAGGCAGGTAGATCCAAGTCCCTCCCCCTACCTCAAGGCTGTGAAAGGTGTCCCATCATAGAAGTGGGTTCCAAAAGGCCTGCTCATGCACCAGGGATGGATTCTGATCCTACTGCCAGGGGGCCCCTTAAGCAGATCATGACACACAACTGCCTCACTTACGCAGAAGGCCTAGTCCAGTCCACAGCTCCACAGCTGTTGATCTAAATTTTATGAGTTCCCACTAGTTTGGTTTGGTTGTCTCTGTAGGTTTCCCCATCATGATTTTGATGCACCTTGCTCATAGAATCCCTCTTCTCTCTCTTTGACTGGACTCCTGGAGCTCTGCCTGGTGCTTGGCTGTGAATCTCTGCATCTGCTTCCATCAGTTACTGGAGAAAGGCTCTATGATGAAGTTAAGGTATTCACCGATATGATTACTGGGGTTCAGGCACCCTCTTCACTATTGCTAGTAGTCTAACCTGGGGGTCATCCTTGTGGATTTCTGGGAACTTCCCTAGCACCCAGTTTTAGTTTTAAAACTTCTATTGCGTTTATTTGGTTACAGGGGCATGTGGGAGTCACACATGCCACAGGCCATGTGTATAGAAGCCAGATGACAATTTGCAAGAGTTAGTTCTTTCATTCTTCCACATGAGTTCCAGGGATTGAACTCAGGTTGCCAGGCTTAGAATCTTTTGCCCATTGAGCCATCTTACTGGCACTATATCAACCCCTCTTTTTAAATGAAATTATAGCCATCCAATTATGTGAAGGCTATTCTTGGTTGTCAATTTGACTATATCTGGAATTAACTAAAACCTAAGCAGCTGGGTCACCTGTAAGGGCTTTTTCTTAATTAAATCATTTGAAGTGGGAAGATCCACTTTTAATCTTGGCCACATCTTCCACTGGCAGACTATATAAGGGGCATGGAAGAAGGAAGCTTTTTCACTTTGCCTGCTTGCCCTCACTCTCTCTGGCAAGTTCATTTCTTCACTGACATTAGAGCCTACTTCTTTGGGACTCTGATGTATAATCAAGACAAGCTGAGAGAGACACCCATCTTCATGGACTGAACAACTGCTGTTTTTTTTTTTAACTTAGTGTTGGTAAATAGCCATTGTTGGATTAGCTTGGCCATAGCCTTGCAAGTCACTCTGGTAAATCCCAAATTCTATCAGTTCTGTTCTTCTAGAGAACCCTGAGTAATACACAGTGGGTGTGAACTTGTATCCCATAAAACCAACAGATTTTTCATTTCCCTAATAACTAATGAGAGTTTAATGTCTTTTCATATGTTTGTTGAACAGTTGTTTATCTTCATTGGAGATTTCCTGGGAACCTTTTAAAGATCTCTATAAACATAAACAGAACTCCTCAAATAATTGGAAAACTTACCAATGGACCTGGAAAGAGAAGGTTAGAAGGAGTTATGTAAAATACTGAAAACAGAACCTCAACTGCCTGTCATTCTATGGTCACAACATTTGTGGACTCACAATCCTATGAGATTCATTTATAAAATTAAAGAAAAGCCAAGAAAGACTAAGTATAGACTAACATCAGACTGGGGCTACAGTCTGATTGGATGGAAACTTGTCTTCTTGGAGGAGGAATTACACAGCGTAAGCAGGGCACGATTAACTCAAAATCAAAGGATGGATTTTTAATATCCGGAACTAATGACTTGAAATTTTCCATTGTTGATTATACTGTAATCAAAATTCTAGGGACTGTAATTGAAAGAAAATGCATGTGCCAGGCATGTGGGTGTAAAGATGGGTATTGGGACAGACAGGGGCAGCTTGAGAAATAAACAAATGAACAAACAAACACACAAAAACAAAAACAAAACAACAACAAAAAGAACCGTGTTAGAGATCAAGTGAATCTTCCCAAAAGCAGGAGAGCAAAGGCAGCAGAAAAGGAGGAAACAATACCGGAGACAAATCCCGGGACTGCAGTGAGAAAAATGGTCCTTCAAACCCGAAATCTCCAAGGGCAGGGATGGTCTAGAAACACACCAGGCAGCATCACCGTTTCGTCCCTAATTCCCGAGAACTGTGGATGCGCTGGAAACAGAGCTGGATGAGGAAGATGTCCAGTAAGATCCTCGGAACAAACCACGAAGGAGAACAAAGAAGTACCTCCCGAGCAATTTGTCACAGGAGGGAAATGTTTATCAGAAAAGAAAGTAAATGTCTGCTCTGGAAGAGGTAGAATGGTGGGAAAACTAAACAGAGTCCTCTCCCAGCGGGGACAAGAAGGGGGATCAGAGACAGGAAAGGAACGTGGGCTGACAAAGGAAATAGGACTGAAAAGGTTTGGTTATCCACATAGGAAGGAAGAAACTCAAGAAACAGAGGCTAAGGCTGCCTCTGTTAGTGTCTGAACTCTCCGGCAGAACAGCAACATGTCAAAGGAAGGTTCAGAGACAAAAGGATATATGCGAATGGATTTCACCTTGAATACACGGCAATATGTAGTGCCCAAAGAATTTCTCCCGGTGATTTTGAGATTCTAGGTCACAAACTCCCGGTCATTAGCACTGACTAAGCAGCATCCTAAAGAGACTAACCTGGACGACTGGTCCTCTGTCTTTGTTGGGTTGTTCAGAAAGCACTAAAACCAAGCAGAATAAGAAATTTGTTTCCCCTTCCCAGGGAGATCCTTGCATGCCGCCCCCCCAGCCCTTTCCACCCAAAGGCCTCCTTGTTACTCAGCCTCTCTGGGTCTGTAGACTGTAGCACGGTTATCTTTTACTGTACAGCTAATATCCACTTGTAAGTGAGTACATAGCATCTTTGTCTTTTTGGGTCTGGGTTACCTCACTCCGGATGATGTTTTTCTAGTTCCTTTCATTTGCCTGCTCATCCAGGCTTGATGTGCCTAGTCTTATTGTAGCATGCTATGCCATGTTTTGGTTCATGTCCCTGAGAGGCCTGCTCTTTGCTGAGGGGAGACAGAGGTGGATAGATCTGGGGGAGAGGGAAGGTGGGGGAGAGAGATTGGGGGAAAGTGAGAGAGGGGAAACTGCAGTCGGGATGTAATATCTGAGAGAAGAATAAAAAAAAATGGAAATTTGTTTGGAGGGTTTTAGGGATATTTATATGAGAATTTTGTACTTTGGGATTTTAATTCATAAAAAAAGGAGATTTGAGGTTAGATTTAAAGACCTCCTTGAGTTTGATATTGCTACAAAATTTTTAGATTTAAACCTACCAAGAATCTGACAATCTGATGAAATTTATATTAAAACCAACATATAATACTAATATCACCATATTAGTGCTTTAGGATTCAAGTTGGTTCATGCATTTCATGTCAATATTTCCATGTTATATATTGGTTGCTCTTCTGATGAGAGTGGGCAAAGCAACCAGGTGTAACGGGAAAGTGGAGAGCACTGTGGACACAAGGGAACCTTGGTTTTGATTTGGTTATGGACAAGCCTGTTTTAAAAGTCTCCTGTGGGCAAACTCTACTGCTGTGTAATATTAGTTTAAGATGTGTTACAGTCATTTATGCTGTGGAATATTTACTTAATGAGGCAAAGGTGTGTTGCATTCTTTTTCGTTGCATTTGTTTAACTCTGTAAAGCTGTGTTACTTTGCCTGCTTAAAACACCTGATTGGTCTAATCAAGAGCTGAAGGGCCAATAGCAAGGCAGGAGAAAGGAGAGGTGGGGCGGGCAGGCAAAGAGAACAAATAGGAGGAGAAATCTAGGCTCCAGGGAGAAGGAGGCGTGAGAAAGGAGAAGGCGAGGAGGATGCCAGCAGCCAACTACTTAGCCAACAACCAGCAACGGAGTAAGAAGGAAAGGGAGCTATATAGAATAATGCAAGGTAAAAGGCCCAGAAGCAAAATATAGTTTAAGAGAAATGGGATAATTTAAGTTAGAAAAGCTGGTTAAAAACAAGTCAAGCTAAGGCTGGGCATTCCTAAGTAAGAATAAGTCTCTATGTAATTATTTGGCAGCTGGGTGGCAGCCCCCAAAGAGTAAAAAAAGAAAAAGAAAACTACACTCTGTACTGCTCAGGAGTAGTCTCAGGAAAAGCCCCAGCAGTTGAAACGCTACTATTGGTGGCCAGATGTTCAAAGGTGAGAGTAGCATTTCATGCACACCTCTGCTCACCTTCCCAGAGAGAAAGCTATTCTCCAACAGCTCATGGGCTACAATCAAGTACAATAGAAAAAAAAAAAAAGTTAGGTTTGGCACGCTGCTGTAGTATGGGACGTAGAAAAACTCCTTTTCCGTTCCATGCTTGCCAAGTGGGAGAAATGATCAGAATCATAATCTTCATACTTGGCCTCTCCAGTCATTTTTTATTCCGTTCTCTTTCTCAAACAGAACAGCAACACACGTGAAGAGCCAATTTTACTAAAGAAATGAAAAGAATCAGCTGGGCTCCCACCAGCGCCACCAGTCTGTGTTGAAAGTGAGCCGAACGGGTTTCCTCCAGTCCTCCAAACTGTAAGTCTCAGACTTTGCGGCAGCATGTGGGTCACTAGGCCTTTGGGTGTTGAATGACCCTTTCACAGGGGTCACCTAAGATCATTGGAAAACACAGATGTTTACATTATGATTCATAACAGTAAGTTACGCTTATGAGGTAGCAATGAAAATAATTTTATGGTTGGGGGTCACCCCAGCAAGAGGAACTGTATTATGAGGTAGCAATGAAAATAATTTTATGGTTGGGGGTCACCTCAGCAAGAGGAACTGTATTAAAGAGTCCCAGCATTAGGAAGGTTGAGGACCACTGTTCTACAGCCAGCCTCCCACAGAGCCACAGTGATTGGCTTCAGTTTGCTCAGTCTATGCGAAGATGTCCCAGAGATCACAAACAGAACAGTCAAACAACCTCCGTTTGGATTGTGTAAGGCCAGAGGACGAGAGGAAGTCTGGGTCTGCCAGCCTGCACAGTACAGATAATGGCTTTTAGTCTTCCATAGCCTGATTGGCGGGCTACTAGGAGTAGAGTGAATTTTATCAGATTCTGTCTGTTTTGGGTCCTGGGTTTTCAAATAGACCTTCTCATTGTGTGTCTCTCAGCCTTGGAAATCACTGTGGCTTTCCTTGTGGTTTTATTACTCTTGCAACAGAAAGGGAATCCAACCGGCCAAGGTCAACCAAGCACGAGAGAGTGCCGTTCTTAATAGGTTACAGAACCTGACCACTTGCCACTCTGCCAAAGCAGAGTTAGTTGTTGCCCATAGGTCTCCGTAACAGATTCGAACGTTTGAACTTCCCAGCGAAGCAAGCTTCATAGGGTATTTTACTTCTCTCTTCTTTGACTCAACAACCTGGGTACTGGGATGGAGGGAAGCCCTACCAGCTGTCTTTCATTCTGCCCCATGCTCAGGTGCCTCTGCTGAGAGCCTTAGGAGACCTTGTGGGAAAAGCGTTTCCTGGTTTTGGTTTGTGAAGTTTCCACTTCTGTAAAACACAACTCTCTTAATGAGGACCTTCAACCCTCTGGCCTTGGTGACAGTATGTTTACTGTCAAAGTGAGATTGTTGCACATGAGAGGAAGCAGTGTATGCTAACCAAGGCTTCTGAGTCAACCTGGTCACCATATGTTAGACCTCTCCTCGGTGACCTTGATGTGTTTATGGTTTATTTTATGAGCATCAGGCATTGTTAATTATCCTTTTAAGTATAAGCTCTGAGTCAAGGAGTTCTGCCTGAAAATAACCAAAACCTAAGCAAGCTTAAGTCAAAGAAGCAAACTGAAGGTAGGACGTTCTAAATAGAGGCTCCGGCAAACCTTCAAATCCAGGAGCACAGTGGGGTCTCAAAGAACTCCTGGAGCCAGGGGCTTGACAACATTTCTAACTAAAGACACAGCAGTCTGAAGCCTGGGTATTCTTTCTGCTCACCTACTTTGGGTCTTTCTTTTCCCTGAGGATACACACAAGGAGAAAGTTGGGAAACTGTGTGGTGTGAAGCTCCTGGATTTTGAATGATGCTCCCTTAGCAATGCCTCATACAAACAGAAACATAAGGTATTCCCCTCTCAAAACTGTGTTTATTTTTATTGATTTTTTTTTTGTGTTATGTGTGTAGGCATATGTGTAGAGGTAAGAGGTCAACTCTTGAGAGTTATTTATTGCTATCTCCTGGCATCTAGAAATTGAGCTCAGATCATGTTTTGAATCTAGAATTGTGTATGGGATAGGTAGACAGACATCCTGAAATTATTCATTGCAAGGGAAGACATCCTATACAATGAATTGACCATTCCTAATCTTTCCTGCCATGTTAATGGGGTTCCCATTTGTAGGTGAGAAAACCTAGGGTGCTGTCTCATGGATGCTGAATGTGAAATACACAGGTGCCTGGCTGGAGAAGTATTAATTCTCTATCATCAGAGTATGAACATAGAAAAGTATCTTCCATGGCCTTGGGGAGGAAAATTAAAAGGATATGAGAACATTGAGTTCTGCTGTTACACAGCTTTATCCACCAGCTAAACCAGATGTCATTAACAAACATTTGTGGTTCTGGCCACATTAAATGTGGGCCAATGTAACAAAACTTGGAATAACAGCACTAAAACAGACGTCACTCGTGGGCCCTCAGGGAATACTGTCCTTCGTCAGAAAGTGTTAACATTTCCCCGGGCTAAGGTGAGTGCCCTGGGCATGCTGACAAGGTGCTTGATGTTAGAAAAAAAAAAATCTATTTTGATCCTTGAGATATTTTGACCAATTGTATCAAAGCATTTTTCAAATGCCAGACCCTTCTGCCACCTGGTTCCCATCAGCTGTCCCTTCTGTTTTCTATACTGATCTTAAAGTGTAGTTTATCTTTAAATTGTAAGTCTTGAATCCCCAAACCCAGGGACGGACTAAACAGGGAAGGCAGTGGGTAGCAATTTCCTGGCAGGTGATACTTTGGCTATTTTGAGTCATGGGGTTCTTCACCTGAGCTGGATCCCAAATGGGAGCCTGGAGCCCTGCTGTGGGCTTCTCTCTCCCCTCCTCCAGACACGGCAGCCTTCTCCTCCTGTATCACTCGGTCATGGGGTTCTGGGGAGATGACTGGAAACTTGGCTCCTTGCCCTAAGCTGATGCCTTGGAAAGTACTTCAAACAGCTCCTGTCTAGGATCAGAAGACAAGCAGGGGGTTACATTGACATATTCTGGTGCTAGCTAATAGCTTTCCTGAATGACAGGGGAATAAGAAATCCTGAACGGCAAAAATAAACTCATTAGCATCATCGAATTCCACAGCAGAGAGCTTCACTTTCTCTTTCCATTATTAATGAAGTCAAAAAAGAGTCTGAGATTTTGATCCAGGAAGTATCAAGGATAGCTGAGGTAAACCACCTTTGCCTCTCTGGACCAGGGCTGGCCACTTTTGTAGTTGCTATGGGATTCCATAGGCTTGCTAAGGAGATGGAAACGATGATAGCCAGGCATGGCACAATGACAGGCCATGGCACATATTCCTAGGTAGAGTTAAGAGCAGGTATACAAATAGATCTGCACAGTCAAAGAATTTTCTAGAATATAATTGTTAATGTCTCCCTTCTCCCCAACAGACTAGCACTTTCATATTTCTGGAACACTCTGAATTAAACTGTTCTTATCTTTATCCTGTGAACTCAGGCTATTTGAGCAGCAACTGTGAGGAGGCATTGGTATTACTCAGAGCATTGAGGAATTGCAAGCTTTTGGCTTCTTTTAAGAGATGACAGTTGCAAATTAAGAGTGAGGCAACTATTCAAATTTATTTTTACTGAAGCCATGTCTTGCTTTAGTTTTCTATTCTTGTTTGAGTCAGACCTCAAGGAACTTTTTTAAGTTGCTTTAGTTTAAAATATCTATTAAGTGAACCATGTGTTAAGTGCCAAATCCATAAAAGGAAATCTTGTGGTGGCTGTCCAGCTGGCTGATGATGTGTTGATCATCACAAGTGGCTAGAGGGATAATTTTATATATATTTGGCTATTTTGATTATATATATGTACATATATGTGTATATATTCTCCAACTATATACTTTCTCTTTTAGAGTTGACTATGGAAAAATGATGTTTCAGTTTATCATTATTGATATGATCTAAAATTGACCAATTAGATTATTTGGTTCCAAGAGTGTAAAATGTAAAGAACTGTAGTCTATGTGATGCTGTCTGTATTCCCATAAATCTTTTTGTAAACATAATTTGCTACAATACCCAAAGAACTCTATATCTTACTTCAGAAATACTTGCTCATCCACGTTCACTGCTGTTGTATTCACAATATCCAGGATGTGGAAACAACCCGGATGTCCATTAGTTGATTAAAAGCTAATGAAAATGTGCTATACTTATATGATGGGATATTATTCAGCTGTTAAAAATACAATTATGAAATTATCAGGTAAACAATGGAGCAGGAAATAAACATCCTGAGTAAGGTCACCCAGATCCAGGAAAACAAACAAAGCATGTTTTCTCTAAATGTGGATGTTAGCTTTGAATATCTGTATTTCATTTGGAATATTCATAGAGGTCAAGAACCTAGTAAGCAGTTATAGAGAATGGAAGGTTCTTTCAGGGAGGGAGATATAATACAGTCATATAAAGGAAGAAGAGGAATAATAGAACAAGAAAATTAAATGGGGCGGGGGATGGGACAACAAGGTAGTAGAGAATATGGGAAGAGATCATTAACATTTAAGGCCTTTGAAAAACCTATTTGGAAACCCACTACTATAGAAGCTTCCTGATGTTCATATATAGAGTTTAAGTGGAGTCATCCCATAATGGAAGGACAATACCCCAACTAGATAGCAAACACTAGCAAATAAAAACCCTTGTACCGAGAATGAATCACCTCTTTTTTAGTGGTTGGCCACAGATGACCACATATTATAAGCTATTGCTCTTGGCTATCCAGAAGAACTTGATGCTGAGACCCTACTGTTGACGATACCACGTTCTTGACTCATAAAATCATAAAATGTGGAGAAATCAAGCTGGCACTAAATTGGAAGCTTCATCCATAATGGCTAGTTTTCATAGTGTTGGAAGGTGGTGTTCACAGTACAAGAGGAGAAAATTAATATCAGTAAACTTACCCATCTATGAATTTTGTGAGTTACAATACTGACCACATGGAAAAAATGTGCCTACTGGCATAATAGTAGCATGAATGCTGTGGCAATATTACACACTTTCTGGTTGAATTTAAGGCCCACTCTGTTAAGTCCACTCTGATTGGATTTAAGTGGTGGAACCCATTCCTAGCACTATTATCAGCGCCTGTTGACAGATAGGTTCTAGGCCCTAGGGGAGAACCCACTACTATTATTCTGTTAAATGGGCATAGTATCAAACTGACTCCTAGTAGCTGAACTCAAACTAGAATATCTCTCAACCGCCATCAAATAAGCTGCTTCTTGCAATAGATGGCAATGAACAGAAACATACAACTAGTCAAGGTGTAAAGAGTAGGTGACTACAGCCCTAAGTGAGAGATCTGGATCACACCCATCCCCTCAAGGCTCAGGGATCATCCTGGAAGAGAGTGGAAACAGTGCAAGAGTTGGAGGTGGTAGGTAACTATTGGGAAACAGTAGTTTCCAGACATAACAGGGCAGTTGTACATACGAAATCATAGTGATTGTGACAGCAGGCAAAGGACTTGCACAAGCTCAAGCCAGACAAAAATCCCATCATGGTAGGGGTGGGTTATAGGTACAAAGTCCCATTCTGTGGGAGCCCGTTCTCAGGTTCCTTGTGGCTTTACCCAGCAGGTCTGCATAGAGAGGATGATTGGACCATGGGCCGGAGTGCAGGTGTCTGAGATGGTCTGCACTTGGCTGTGCTGGGGGGGTGAGGGTCTTTTGTTCCACCCCTTGGCGTTTCTATAAATAACCTAGGGCAGAGACAGTCAGGGCCCATTAGAATAGGTTCCAGGCCATCTCAAGGCTATCCTTTATTTTCTGTTTATTTCCACAATCCTTCTATCTAATATTTCCTGCTGCTCACACTCAAGAAAACTCTGGGGAACCATGGGGTTGGTGGGTAAACGCCCCGCACCATTCCAAGCTGAGAGCAATTGATAGCTTCTGGGAAGAGAATCGGTTTTCCTCAAGAGTATGATCCCTAGTAGTCAACCAGTCAAAGAGTATTTGGGCAGCACAAACTGGAGTCAATTGTCAAAACAAAATCACACATTTGGGTATGTGGGGAGGTGGAAGCGAATTTAGGAGGAGTTGAAGGAAAGGAGTGAATATAATGAAATATATTGTATGAAATGCTCAAAGAATTAACGAAATATTTAAAATGCATGTATGCTATAAAAGGAACATTTTATTTTTCATTTTTCTTAAGAAATTTTCTACTCCACATGCTATCCACAGACCTCCCCTCCCACCTCCCCAGCCCTCTTTCCCAAGCCACCCCGCATCCCCACATCCCCGAAATCGAGGTCTCCCATGGGGAGTCAGCAAAGCCCAGCACACTGAGCTTAGGCAGGTCCAAACCGCTTCCCACTGCACCAAGGCTGTGTAAGGTGTCACACCACATTTTTGTAGTGTCTCTGATTCTCAGATGCACTATGAGAATGACAGATATGAGGCAAACATTTTGTGTCTTCAATCCCAGCTCCTTATTCTGTGTCTTTGAAGCTATTGGTTTTGTTGATGTGGGTCTGAGGGCACAGCTAGTGAGAGTTAGATTTTAGCTAGTTAGCCATTTGGTGACTTAGGCACAGTGTTCTGAGCCAAATCATAGGATGGGGAGATATTGAATCTCCAACTGGAAGACACGGGGTCAAAGAAGAGTTCTTGTGGTTACCTGTCTGGAGGAATATCTAGGGAACATCTACTGTGGTCCCAAGAGCCTGGAAAGATCTTTGGCCATAGCTGATCAGACTCACCAGAAACTATGTGCTAGTTTCCTGTGTTACCAGCCATTTGTACAGAAAGTTCTTTCTCCCTCATCTCTGACTGACTAACTTCAGCATCAGCATCTTCTAGAAATGATTTCTTGAGGTAATAAGGGGTCTGGACATTTTGAATGATAGTATCAATCAGTAGGTTATGATAAACTTGTCCTTAGGCATCTTATTACTGAGACAGAATGGTAAACTTGAACATCTAAAATCAAGATAAAACGATAAAGATAAAAATAACTACTACAGAAAGAACTAGCTACAAAACCTCATCCTTTGCCCAACTAGCCTCTCCAACCAGATTCTCTCATCAGAGGACAAGCTTCCTTACCCGGCACATGCAGACACAGACTCAGGATGGATCATAGCCAATACCTGTACAACAAAAAGGTTAACAAAAGAAAAGCAGAGTAAATTCATTGATTTCTTCTTATTTACATTAAAAATGCATTAGTGTATAAGGGTGCTCTATAAAATATGAAACTCAAAGAAAGGACCGGGTGATTGAAGTTCAATGCTGCCTTTGTAATGGGGTAAGAAACACAGAAGGGCTGTGTAGAAAACATTAGAGAGATAGTAAATACTAAATGAAACTTCAGAGATGCATTTCCTTGCACTTTTGGAAAGTTGAAGACCTTGGTTCTCTGTTTGAGCCTTGGAACACGCAATCTGTTGCCTCCAGCTCTTCCCCCATCCCACGCATTCCTCCTTTCTATATCCTCCCATGAACTGAAGTGCCCGGGAGAAGGGAGAAAGCCTTCTGCATTGAAGATGCAACTAGGCTCGGGATCAGAAGGAGCCAGATAGAGCTGTCTTGTTAAGGAAAGTTCTCCAGTTGAGCATGTCACATTTTAGAGCCTAATTTTCTGAGCACCACCCTTCAGGTGAACATATCAAAGTGAGAGAAAGCCTCCACTTGGGGAGTTATGAAGTCTCAGTTTTGTGTTGAGCCTTCAAGCATTGATGTAGGTTTTGGAGGAGGTGACACCATGTTCATGACTACAGAGTTCTCTCTCATCCATCCCGCTCCCAGCTGACCCAGTTCACTCACTCCCCCATGGTTTCCGAACCATAGTTTGAAGGCTTAGATGCCAAAACTTATAAACAATTTGAGAATTTCCAAACCGACAGAAGATGTATAGGCATGGAGACTCAAATTCTGGTAAATGTGGCTTCTGAGGACATATAGAAGAGAGAATTCACCTGAGGGAATTTGTCTCATTGAGATTTTCAAGAGGTACCAGCAGCTGACTCTTCAGTGATTCATTTCTATTACCTACACATTAAATTAATATCACCAAAATGGGATGTTTTGAGACAGTAATGAACCACTTTTATAGCCTAGCCTGGGAGCGTCATGCCTAAAAGCTCAGGTGATATAAGTTTGGATCTCAATAGGCATAAAATCCAGTCTAAAGCTGAGTTCTTGAGGTACCACAAGTGTGGAGTGTGGGAGGACAAGTAATTGGAGCCTCAACAAGAAATTGCAGGCACAAGTGGGCAGAACTGTCCCTTTGCCCTTGAGCTGCTGTGGGAGAGTGTAGCTTTCCTGCACCAGACTTGCCTCAGGCTTGCCCCTCATCATCCCCCTACCCTGACTCCTACCTCTGTCTCTTCCACAATTTGCTATAGAGTCAGAATTGCAATGTTAAAGATTCATGAGCAAGACACAGTGGTGCATGGCTGCAGTCTCCACATACAGACAGTAAGGGAAGAAGGATTATTGTAAATTTGAGGCCAGCCTAGGCTAAAACGGAAGCAAAGAGGCAATTAAGGGCCATATAAGGAAGTATCAGGCCAGCTAGGGTTATATAGCACAATCCTGTCTGGACTATTTTTTTTTTCATTCTCTGCTATATCTAGGCGTTCAGTTTTCAATTTCCTTTTAGAATGAGCAAGAATCCAAATCATCATCAGTTGAGTAGGCCAGTGTTTGCCCCTCCAACATTCTGCAGAGAGACCTTTGTTCTGATGGTTCTAAAGGCAGAATCCTGGAAATTAACCTCTAGAACACTGTTAGTTACGGAAGAATAGAGCCAATGCATGGGTTAACAAGTCACAAGAGTCGGGAAAGGAGCAGCCCAAGGAATCCAGCTGGGAGATAATTCTTGAAGATCAGCTTTCAAATACTTTGCAGTTTTGTGATCAAATCATTTCTTCTACTCAATTTGCTACTTTAAGATTTTAAAGGGAGATTTTTAAAAATACATTCTCTCAGCTTTTTATGTTCTTTGAAATTTAAAGACAACATATCCTATGATGTGAATATCATCTTACTTGGTTAATGACACTCCATAAGCTTTGAAGGCCATTGTGTCTCCCTCTAAGTCCTGTGGTCTTAGACTGGTCTGCTGCACTCAGTCCCAGCAAACCAGACCACACCAGAAGAAAGCTATTCCTCCCAGCTGCCAGGTAGTCAAACGGAACTAAAACTAGAGAAGTTCCTGAAAAGGCAGGCAGGTTATGACACCCAGTCGAAAGGGGACCCACTTCCCAGTGAAGCCACTCATTTGTCACTGAGAGGGAGATAAGCCTGAAACCTCAAAGCTGCCCTTTGGGTTCTGTTCTTCCTTGTCTTTGTGTTTTCCTTTCTGCAAAGCCGATTTCGTCCACTCAACTCATCAGGCAATATGTACCTGACCCTGATGAACTGATCACAATTTAAACCCAATTAAATCTGCAACTAAATGCAATGCAATTTTTTTCTTTTTCTTTTTCTTTTACTTTTGATATAATGAAGGAAAAGTCTTAGATTTATGTTTGGCACCCTCTTACATACTTTTGTTGTTGTTTCAGTGGTGGTTGTGGGGTGTGTGTGTGTGTGTGTGTGTGTATGTGTGTTTCCATGTGTGTGGCAAGTGCTTTATCCACTGAACCATTCTCCACCCCGCTGTGTTATGTCTTATGCCAACTGTGAGAAGATTTGCTAAAATAGGCTGTACCAAGACATGCCCAAAGGGAGGAGTATGTTGTGTGGCACCTCTGACACTTTGCCTTTCCATGGTTCTATCCTGGGTTACCTCTCTGGTCTTGTTTTTGGCCTTCTCAGTACTCTTGCTGCATTAAAAGTGTCCCCAAACCACTGCCACCAGGGAGTAGGGGAGCAGCTGGCCCAGGCAGAAGTCCAGCTGCTCTCAGTGACTAACTCTGGCCCTGCCCACCTTCTAGCATACTAAAAAGTCAAGAAGAGATCCCTCTCTTCTTCCCCGACCCTACTGATATCCTAGAGATGCCCTTATGGTACGGTACCCAGGCAGAAACAGAATGTTAGCATCTCCCTGGAAGTTATCTTTGTACCATACACTCCATGAAGGTAAAGACCCTGGGACAAGAAGAGTGGGTAGAGGAGGCTTGTCCTCTTTGTAAACTTGGATCCCTCCAAGGAGGTTCACTGCTGGAAAATTCATTGCCTCGATGGTACTTTCACAAAACCATGTCTGGCTTAACAGAAGAAAAACTTGGACAGAATATGCCTGTCATTCATGCTCCTAGAAGATTTGCAAGACTTTTTATGGTACAAGCATAGCTCTGATTGTTCACCCTACCAGTGTAGACAGAACCCTTGTTAGGGCACTGCCTAGGGTGTGTGTCACTTTGCAGACAAGCATGGCAGACTCAAAGAGCAGAGGTGATTCTCCCATCTTAGCAGCAAAGGGGTAATAATGACATGTGTTCCTTGCAACAGCTACAAAACCACCCCAGCAACATAATGCCTCTGCCCCGCCCTGAGGGATAAAATACTTTTTCCTCAGTATAAACGATACCTGGGAAACATTAACCTAAATTGACCACAAGTTAAGTTACCATGTAAATCAAGCTCTCCAGAGACATGTTGAAGTCCTAACCCCCAGATGATAAACTATGATCCCATGTTTGGTTTGGCTTTGGTGGGAGGGTAGATACCTCACTTTGTTTTTGTTTTACTGTTGTTGTGTTTACTTTGTTTTTGAGACAAGGTCTCACTATGTAGTTCTCGCTGGTCTGGAACTCACTAAGTAGACCCAGTAGACCAGGCTGGTGTCCACCCAACAGAGACCCACTTTCTTCTGCCTCCCTAGGGCTGCGATTAAAGGCATGTTCCACTATTGGAGTAGTTGGGACCATTTGCAAAGAGCTCTGGCCTTGGGAGAGGATGCCACAGGAAGCAGTAGGTATATGTACAGGAAGATGTGTCACACAGAAGTAGAGATAGTGATGGACACATCTCCTGTGCAAGGGATGCCACAGAACACCAAGGGCAACTAAGAGCTAGAAGGCAGCTCTCTTGTAGCTCCTCAGCAAGAACACTTCTTGACTGATCGCAGATTTCTAGGCTGTGGACCTGGAAACGGTGAACGGACACCTTTTAAACCACCCAGTTCTTAGAGATTTGTTACAGTTCTAGAAAGCAAACCAACCAGCTGTGTAACCGGCACCCTGGCTGCGCTGGCAAGAGTGCAGAGGTAAACTGGTGGTGCTGGCCATCAGGTGTGCCACCAGATTCACTATAATGGGCCCCTGCGGCATGTGGTAGAGCAGTATGCTTCCTGTCTGAAGATCCTTGGCATTGCTCCGTGACAGACTTGTAAATAATGTTTTCATGTCTAACAATCCATAGTGCTCATGTTTGTCATCTACGTCCATAACAAATGTGCTTACTCCCTGAGTCTTTATCTCATGGCTTAGCTTTGTGAGACAAAACAATTTCAGGGAGTAAAAATTCAGTAGTTTCTATTTTGTTTCAAGAGAGAAATTTCTAATTGTTCCTGATCTCAAATAACAAAACAAAACTGGTCACATCGCTCTTGGGCTGGATTCACCCACTTCTGATGACTCTTGGCCACTAACAGGGAAAAACCTTAGCTCTCAGCTATAGGAGTAAATGGCTGAAGAGACCTTGAATTGTCTCAAAAGACACTCAGTCTGACATCAATTTGGGGATTAAATGAAGGGGAAAATTGGCTGGCGAGGGTGGCATGGAGTAGGCTGTGTGATCTAAGTGTGATGAGGTCATTCCTGGAGCCAGGATAGAATGGTGAAGGTAAAAGGGATGGAGGGAGCTGTAGATGAGGAAAGAGAGGCTCTACCCACAACTGAGACTAAATTCCGGCTGGGAAAGGGAGCTGTGTAAGGGCAGTTGTTTTGTTTTATCCAAGGAAGGGAGCACGTGTTCACTGATTTAAAAACATCTAGATACTCAGTATTCTTTCAGGTGCTTCCTAAAATTAAACATTATGTAAAACAGGACAATTAAGGGACAGAAAAGTGATTATGTAAAAGAGACAAAGAGGTAGATGCATCCAGGCACCTGCAGAGAAAGTGTAGAGAACACCTGGACGCCAAGGCAAAAACGGGAAATATTCTATTTCAGTTTTCACGGTATACAAAGTCATATGGAGGCAAACTCTTTCCTGGAAATGATTGGGAGAAAAACTTATCCCCTTACTTCATGATGATTCTTTTATGAGGAAATGATTACATATACATAAGTATAAACATCTTGACTGAGTATGCATACACATATGCATATTTATGTATATATACACACATATATGTACATACATACATATAGATAATCTAAAATTTCTTTGAAACTTCCTGGACTGGAATAAGGTTTAATTGAAGGTTTGTGAGTGCGTTCTCCAGTTTTTATAACTGCTACCTTATCCTTAAGAAACAAAAGCTATACAATAAGCCAGATAAAACACATAGGCACTTTTGCACACAATATGTTCTCACCCATCATCGAGCCTTGCAGCCCAAGAAGGAGCTATGGGAGGTAATGAAAGTCAATCAGTTCCACAGTCTTACACAGCAAGAAATTGAGATGATACCTTTAATGCTCTAGGGGTGTAATTACTCTGTGAAAATCCCAGCTAGAGGAGAAGTCTCCTTGCTATTATTAGCTTTCTTTCAGTTTAGGAAGTAAGGTTATGGTGAAAGTCATTCACTGAAAATTACTGGTTTCTCTGTCTTTGTGTTTGAAATGTGAGCTCCCTGGAGCTCCTCTTTGGCTCGGTTTCATTGCAAAGCTGGATGCTGAATGGGCTGGCACATGACCCCTTCTTCTTCTTCTGTGTGTTCCCTCCAAGCAGCAAGGCTGTGCTTTTAAGACTTCAGAAATGCCAGGGCATTTGTTCCAGTGACTCTTTTTGCCTTGAGACATTCTCGTTGGCATTTACTACTGTCGTGACCAATCATGGGTATGCTATGACCTAATTATCTGCTTTATAAAGGTTCCCTAATCGTGTCACTTAATTCCATGAGTTCTCCAGCTTCCCCCCACCTACCCTCAGGAGGGTGTCTCCATGGAACCTGTGACAACTGTAGTTGAACAATGAGCAGAATGTCTTCCCTGTACACCCAAGAAATATTAAACAAAATTAGGGAATTTTTACATAAACTAAATAAAAGGAGACTTGAGGCAAGAGCCCACAGAAGTCTATATCTCTATTTATTAAGGGATGCAATGGGAATACAAACTCACTAATACAAAGTAGGTAGACATGCTGCTGATCCATTGCTGATCCAGCTTCTGTTCTCCTCAAGGCTGATGGGGACCAACAGCAAGCCGGTCTCCACTGCCTGACCTGGTCTCAACCACCCAAGAGAGCGAAAGATGACACTCTCTCAGCTCTTAAAGGGTCATGTAATCAGACAAAGCCACGCTCCAGGGCTTGTACTCCAAAGCCATTGGCTGAACAGAAGGGATTCCCACAGCAGAGACTGATCTCCCCACCCAACACACAGATTTTATGGACTAGAAATACAATGAGCATCTACATTAGCTAAATGACCAACTAAACATCATAACATCCAGTGGATAATGTTAACATCTGTTGGCTACCTCTGTAAGCCAGGCATTGAAGACACTTTTTATGAACAGTATCTATCACATCCTGAGCATTTCTGCTAAGCAACCACTGCTCTGTTGATATACCAGTGCCTAGGAAGAGATGTTCTAAGGTTAAGTGACACTCAAGTCATGAATCGTATCAAATAGTACTATACATTTATAGTACTAAAGCAAGAATGTGAGCTCCATCTATATAATTTCTAAGCCACTCTCTTCCTTTTCTTTCTACTCCACTATAAACATTGGCAGCAGTAGGCTAAATCCAAAGTAACGCACTCCTGTAATAGATACATAATAGCCAGGAACTTAATGTCATTTGCTCTGGTTACTTTCAAGTTAACTAGAGACTAATCATTCTTGAGTCACTTGTTCTTTATTGTATAAGTGGAATGAGATGCATCATCCCTCAACCCAGTTAGTGCTCTCCAAAGTCTCCTCTCTAAGCTATGAAACACACTTCTTCTCTTTCTTTCTTTCCTTGAGCATGGCAGCATCTGGGCCTGTCCCATCAGCTGTCCTTCTGTTCTCCCTGATCTTTGTAAAGCAATGTAGGGGAAGCTCACCAGTCCATAGAACGCCGAGCAATGGAAAACACTGGCTCTTTATATTCCTTGAAATGGGCTCTCTTTATACTTAAGAAAACGAAATTTCTCAGTGATCAGATTAGTAGTCAGTGATTAACAATAGTCAAACTCCCCAAAGCCTCCAGCACCAAGCCCTAGAACAGTCAGAAACTCACCTTCCTGCCACAGTCATCCCATCCCTCTGCTCTTGTGAGAACTCCCATTTTGTTGTGACAAACTCTTCTGGCTTTTTCCCTATTCTTTCTCCTCTTTTCTTTCCTTTTCTCTGTTTCTTTTTAAAAGGAGCCTCGGGTTTGTGTAAATCCTAGACCTGGGTTGATGATATAATTCATGATATACTGTTATCCACATGGTGGTACTTTCTTACTTGTGCAAATGTAACCCTTCACAATTTCTAAAGTCCTGCTCTGATTCTCTCCTCCTCGGACACCTCTCCACTGTTCTGTGTGGGTGCTCCTTGCATTGGCTTGTCATAATTCATTCCACCAGTCTCCCTTCCCTTCTCATAAATTCCTCTTTCTATACACACAGACATATATATGTCATACAGATACCATATATATGAAGGTAGATACATTACATATGTATAAATATACACACACATATAAAATTATAGATTCCACATCTGACAGAAAATATGATATTTATATTACTGAGTCTGGTTTTATTTTTCTTAAGCAGAGATCTCCATTTTCATACATTTTTCTGAAAAATGACAATTCTTTTTTGTTTGTTTTTATAGACACTGTTTCTTGGTGTACCCCTGGCTGTCCTGGAACTTGCTCTGTAGATCAGGCTGGCCTCAAACTCAGAGATCCACCTGCCTCTGCCTCCTTTTTGCTGGATTAAAGGTGTGTGCCACCACTGCCCAGCTATAATTTTATTATTTTTGTTTGTTTGTTTTGAGATATAATTTTATTCTTTATGGCTGCAGAAAACTCCATGTTTTATATACGCCACTTCTTCCTTATCAATGAACCTATTCATAGCCATCTAGGTTGATTCTGTTACTCGGCTGTTGAAGTCGATCCAGTGAACACAGACATGAGGTATCTCTGTTGTACAATGTCCCAGTTTGCATTTTGTTGCTATGATAGAACACCAACCAAATCCACCTTGGGGAAGAATGGGCTGATTGCACCTCACATGTTACAGTCCTTCACTGAGAGAAGCCAAGACAAGAACTCAAGGCAGGAAGCTGGAGACAGGAACTGAGGCAGAGGCCATAGAGGCATAGTGCTTGCTTGCTTGCTGCTGGGCTCACATTTAGTTACCTTTCTTATATAGCCCAGGCTTACCTGCCCAGGGTTGACATTTCCTACAATGGACTGGGCCTTACTACATCAATTATCAATGGAGAAAGTGCCTCATAGACATGCCAAGAGGCCCAACCGATGGAGACAGTTTTTCAATTGAGGTAACCTCTTGCCAAGTGTGTCAAGTTGACAAATGAAGCTAACTATGAGATTTCACTCCTTGTCAAATTTGACACACAAACTCATCACTTTAAGTCATAACATTTCCTTTTCTACTTGTCCCCAAGATCTCATGTAAATATCATAATATAAAATATAGTAAAACTGTGAAAGTCCCATGATCTTTATAATTTTTAGAATGTATTTTAAAACTTAGACTTTAAATTATAATAAAATTGCCTCACTTTCCCTTTTCTTTTACTTTGATTAGTATTGAGATAGTTGATAGATAAATAGATGCACTATATATACATACATATATATATGTGTATGTTGAGTCTGTTTTCGTTGTCTGTGTATATGTGAATTCATGACTGATAACCATTAGGGGGCTCACCCCTGAAAAAGGCTGATTTGGCCTCTCCTGGCAGTCATTATTTACCTATAGTTCTTTATCTAGTGATAGGATCCTATGAAAATTTTCCCATCCACATTAGCATGTCTATTGATGTTGCTATTATTCAAGTCTTGTTTATGCAGCCATTTTTAGGAAGTTTCGAAGCAGACTTCCTAGTATTCTGGCTCTTATAATCTTTCTACCCCCGTCTTCGGTAATGTTACCTGAGCCATAGATACAGGAGCTGTGATGTCCATGCACCCATAAGGGCTGAGCTCCCCATGACCTGTTGATCTGTATTGTCTCCAGTAGTGGTTTTCAGTGATAACCTCCATCTGCCATAAAGAGAAGCTTTTCTGATGAAGGGTGATAGTTATACTTATCTTGTTTCTATGATTTTTCCATGTTATATACCCACATCTGAAAATCTGGAGCTAGGAACTGCAAATGAGAGGTAACCTGTGGCACTTGTCTTTCTGAGTCTGGGTTACCTCATGCAATGTAATATTTCCTAGGAACATCCATTTACCTGTAAATGTTCTGATTTATTTTTTATAGCTAAATAGTATTCCATAGTGTGTATCACATTCTCATTATCTATTGTATAGAGCAGCAATGAACAGGGTAAGCACATATCTGTAGAGCAGAATGTCAAGACTTTGGGGCATAAGCCAAGGAGTGCTGTAGCTGAGTCATATGGTAGATTTATTTTTAGCTTTTGGGGGATTCTCCACACTGATTTTGAGTGGTTGTACCAATGTACATTCTCACCACAGTGTATTAGGGTTCTTCTTTCTCCACAACTTTGCCAGTATTTGTTGTCAGTTGTTTTATTTATCTTAGTGGCTCTGTAAAAATCAAAGTTCTATTTAAAAACTCAAAGGCTTTCAACTGCGGGCTCCTGTGAAATAAAAAAGTAAGTCACATATTAGTTTTATTCCCAAAGGGGAGAACCAGTGTACAGTGGCAATAAGATAAAAACTAAATCCAAAAGTGTAACCATCTCAGTGTCTGACATCTGGAGCTTACTCATGATCTTCTTGGCTCCAACAGGCTTGGGTTGCCCCTTCCCTCCAGTTCTTCCACCTGCAGTACATGCATCTTGTCCCACAGGATCCAGCCAGGCCACTCCTCATTTGTCACTGTCTTTGGTGAGCACCCCCACAGTATTGTCATCTCCAATGTGCTAAGGTCTCCATTACAATTGAGGCTGCATCTTTACCAATGACCTCTTCTGGACTTTTCAGGGATTTTGACGTTGCCACGTGATGCCAATCTCAGTTTCTATCCATGACCCCTTCTATCCTGGGACTTCCACTACATGGGCTGCACTTCACCAATGGCCTTTCAGGGCTTCTATTCAGGGAAACTTCAACCCTACCACTCAGTGCCAAGTCTCAGTCACTCTCCATGACCACTTACGCCTTCAAAACAAGCACCATGTAGAAGACTTTTACACACTCTTGGCCAACTTCTTCTTCCAGTGTGATTTTTCACACCTCCGCTCCACACCACAGCTTCTTAATCGGACTCTGAGAAAATACTTCCCAGAAGATACTGCTTCAAAATGATGCTGTTCTCTTATTAGTCACAGCTGATTTTTCAGTCCCAGCTAGCCAGTATCCATTGTTCCAGTAAAGCAAAGAAGCTTTCACTTCCACAAATTCTTGATTCCAGCTATACCACATGAACAGCCTCTGATAGTCTTGAAGTGACTCTCAAACTTCCCTCTGAAACTTCACGAGCCAGACTTCTGTTGTCCTTATCTTTCTCAGTAGCCTTACCTTCCAAGCTACCAAAGAATAGTGAGTTAAGCTTTGAACACTCAATGGTTTCTCCAGCCCAAAGTTCCAAGCAGTTCCATAATCTACCCCTCACACACAAAATAACATGTCAGTCCTTCACAGCAATACCTTCTCTGGGTACCAATTTCTCCCCCAATTTGCCTTTTGTTGCTATGATAAAATACTGGCCAACACCCAATTGCAAAGGGGGAAGGGCTTATATAAGCTTATAGGTTACAGTCTGTCATCAAAGGAAGCCAAAACAGGAACTGAATCAGAGACCATGGAGGACCATTGATGATTGTCTTGCTTTCAGTATTACATTTCTTATACAGCCCCACCCTACTTGCCCATGGATGCCCGTGGGTTGGACACTCCTATATCAATTAGAAGTGGAGACATGTCAGAGGCATGTCAACTGGCCCATACAATTTCTTAATTGAGGTTCCCTCTTTCAAATGCCAAGTTAACTACGACATATGCTTAGATCCACCTAGGTTTGCAACCAGGAGTTATAGGTTTTATTTTCAGGGTTTCGAAAAACCTCCATGTTCCACGTTGATTTCCACAGTGATTGCATGAGTTTGTGTCCCCCTTCCTCTACTCTGCCCTAGAGGCTTCCATTTGACAATACTGCATCATCCCTCACCTTAGATTTTCTTTAGACAGAATGCTGGGAGAATATTCACGCACAAATGTCAATGCCAAAAATTCCATGCAGGAACACAGGAAACCTCTTCAAGAGCACCAGCAGTGAACGAAACCAGTAGGAAATAAATAAGCAAGTTGTCAGTCTTGGAATATTAAGAGAAAGGATGTACCATACCACTGCTGGGGACTCCAGCATTGCCTGAGATACAAAGGGAAGGAGCTTTTATGATTTCTGTCTTAACTGTCACTCCTGGCCCTAATCATGACTCACTGCTTAATCTATTATGGCTGCACAAAGATCCTTTTTATTTTTTTCACTACTCTTGTTGATGAAATCCTCAATCCTGGGTTATGGCAGCCATACTCCTGCCCTGCTCCCATAGGAGAGGTCCTAATGGGCACTTCCAGCAAAGGTCAGAGCATCGTGATGATTGAGGCTCTTGATAAATCGTGTTTAGGACCACAGAGGGGCTTTCAAAACTGTCTAGCAATCTTCTCGTGGTCTATAGATAGTTCCTAGCTACAAGTATAACTCTTTTCTTCTTCACTTATGTTACAATCTCCAAGTATATAGCTTCCTTTAAACACATCTTATCACTCTTATTTGACAGAGGATACCAGAAAGAATAACATCCCTCTGTATCCCCCTTCCTTTGACTTATGATATCTCATCCATCTTTACCACCCACATATAATGCTGTTTTCTTCTCATAAATTCTTTCATCTTTGCTGCTGATCAGATCTAGTGACCTTTGATTATAAAAAAAAAATGTTTTTTAGACTCTTTTCTCCTTTACTTTTGAAATGAACATAGATAGCATGCTACCATGAATGGAACATATGTTCTGAAGTTCACATGTTAGAAATCTAATGTACTATAATTGAGAGGTGAGACGTTTAAGATTCAGAATGTCGTAATTATTTTGAAAATGAGTTGCTGACAAAGGTTGAGTTTGTTTCCCTCATTCCTTCTCCCTCTGTTTTCTCAATCATCTTTTCTTTGTGTTTTGTTTTTTCAAGACAGGATTTCTCTGTGTAGCTCTGACTGTCTCGGAACTCACTCTATAGACCAGGCTGACCTCAATCGAATTCACAGAGATCCACCTGCCTCTGCCTCCCCAGTGCTGGGATTAAAGACAGTCATGTGGCAGCATCACTCTGGCTCAATTGTCTTTTCTTATCTTCTGTTTTTAAGATTTATTTTTATTTACATCTATCTGTGTGTGTCTGTGTGCAGGTGTGTGCACTTGAGTGCAGGTGCCCAAGAAGGCCAAAATAATGTGTCAATTTCCCTGAAGCTGGAGTTGATATGTGTTTGTGAGCCTCCTGACATGGGTGGGCCCTGTGAACTGGACTCAGGTCCTCTGGAAGAGTAGCAAGTGCTCTTAACTGCTGAGACACCTCTCCAGCCCTCTTATCACCCTTTATACAATGGCATGACAAGGAGGTCTCATCCCATATGACATGAACAACTTTAGTGGGGGCTTCTTAATCTCTGCAATAGTAAGAAATGCATTTCTGGAGTTTTCTCTTAGATTTTTGAGAATTTCACAAAATATGCCTTGATCATTTTTCCTCCCAATCTCCTCCAGAATCCATACCCATTTGCTACCCACCCAGTTCTGTGTCCTGAATTTTTTTAAACAATTAAGTCCGATTTGTGCTGCCCATATACTTTTAGATGTGTGACCTTCCACTGGAATGAGGTTGACCTCACAGGGGCTATACTCTTAAAGAAAACTGACTCTTCGTCTCCCAGCATCTATCAATAGCCAGCATCTCCTCACTGAGGCATGGTACTCTAACCTCTACTCTCCATGCTGTGATTTTGACTAGCGTGAGCATGCACAGATCTGGAGTATCCTGTCGCAAACATTGTGAATTCATATGTACAACCACAAAAACCTAAGAACGGTTTTCTTGTAGCTGTCCACCACCTCTGGCTCTTACAATCTTTCAGCCCCCTCTTTTGAAATGCTCTCTAAGCTGTTGGATGAGGGGGGTATGGTATAGACGTCCCATTTAAGGAATTTCTGTTCTTTATAAATTACCCAGTTCAATAATGTAGTACCACGAAACAGACTAAGATATTGGTCTTGATACATAATTATTTCTTAATCTAATGCTGTAATTATAAAATAATAGAGAAATTAATGTGTATTTAAACATGCAAATCCTTAGGCATGGCTATATTAGAATGCAAATCAGTATGTAAATACTTTCAGGTGATGTTGAATCACTAGGTACTGTGAATATGTAGACTAGTACAGATGCTCAATCCTGCAACTCAGACATCAGGGCAAACATCACAAAACATATTGCAGTCTTTCTGATAAGTCTTTGCACCCTGAAGGCCTTTCCAATAATGCAGCAATCCAAATAAGCCAAATCAGATCAAATTGGAAAAGCCTAGGTTTAATGGTTAAAGCATTCCCGGATAATTCCCCGGCCTCTCAGAGAAGAAACCAGGACAAGAGACCAGAAGAACCATGTGTCTGTTTTCTGGGATGCAGCTTATATACCCTGTGGGAGTGGTCTTGAGCCTCTCTGTGGGAGGAGCTGTGTTTGGTGGGCTTTGAAGGGGTGGGTTTGGGGAAAGAGATGGGAGAGGGGAGTTGAAATGGATCTTCCACCAGAACTTTGCAGACTCTTTGGGTATAAGGGTGCCAGGGTGCCAGAGGTTGAGTTGGAGCTCCCACACAAACATTCCAGACTCTTTGGGTATAGGGATGCCACGGTGCCATGGGTTGAGGTGGAGCTTCCACCCAAACATTCCAGACTCTTTGGGTATAGGGGCACTTGTTCAAGTCTAACTACCTCCTGTGGGCATGGGGTGACGTGGAGAAGAGGAGTCAGGAGTTGGTGGGTTCACATTTCAGCAGGAGGTGTGAGGGGAGGAGCATCTGGTTAATTGTCATCCTGGAGACCTCAGGCATCTGTTTCTTGAGGAAGCAAAGACAGCAAGTTTCTAGAAAAAAAATAGATCATTAACATCTGCCCCAGTTGTACTGTAAAGACAAATGTACAGAGCAGAAGAGCAGATAGGCCCTTCTCTTTAGTGGGACATCTCAGAAAACCGGAGGGTGGAGGGTCCCAGCTGCTGGAAAGACCATTTATCCTGAATAGGTGCCTGCTTGAGACTGGAGAGATGGTAGCAGCATAGATGTCCCAGGAGCTTGGCAGCTGAGGGGTGGTGAGAATCACAGTATGAACAGAGAAGGGACCTCAGAAGAGAGAGGTAGGGGAGGTAGCTGGCCAGTGGGGGAGTTTAGGCTGGGAGGTGGTGATTGAGGAGGAAGGGTCTTCAGTAAAGGAGCTCAAAAGGGCTCAAACCTGTAAGAGAACGTGGGGTGGCCTGGAGGCAAGTAAGGGTAATGGGGAGAAGGGAGGGCCAAGATAACCTGACTTCAATGGAGAGCTTGATGAGCTGTTGTTTGAGTCTATTGGCCTTCTCAACCTTTCCTAAGGACAAAGGTGTCAACCATAGTTAGGAGGTAACAGAGTTCTTTAGGTGTGGGCATGTGAGTGAAGTCCACTTGCCAATCCTCGCCTGCTTGGTGTCCTCAAAGCTGGTGCAGAGGATGACAGATCTGGAAGGCCCCTGTGAACAGACCTGTGAGATACTCAGGAGAGTGTGGGGGCCAATGTGAGTGTGGACCCAAAAAGGCTGAAAACGTTGTGACCAAGAAGAGGTGCAGGGCAAGCAGGTGTGACCAGAAAGAGTATGAGAAGAATCGCCCTGCAAGAATGCAGGGAAGTGTCAGGGTCTTAAGTGGGAAGGAAGGGATCCTGTCCACCCCCATGACAGAAATTGGTGAGGGAACTGTAGGACCTGAGTGAGATGTCAAAACAGTATGGGTAGCTCCCGTGTCCAAAAGAAAGTCAATGGACTTACCTGTTACCTGCAGTGTCACCCTAGTCTTGGAGAGGGCAATGGGAGTCATCAGGTCTAGGCCATGTCAGTTCTCCACCAGGCTTAGGAGTTCTCAGTTGCCAGAGTTGATGAGGCTGGACCTCCATGGCATGGCATAGAGGATGAGCCTGCATGGGGGCACTCCGATTTCTAGTGCCCAAGTTGTTAGCAGACAGGGCATGGCCTCCTCGGCGGCTGGGGATCAGGGCAATGCCATGACCAGTGGCCCTGCTTTCTGCATTTGAAGCAGGTTTTTGGAGGGGTTGACTTGGACTGAGCTCTGGCAGGATGGAGACTCGTGGCCGACTTCCCTTGTACCCCTTGTGGGAGCTCTGGTGGCCTCAGAGCAGCTGCTAAGGCTTGGGCTTGGAGCGTATTCTGTTGTAGTCTTTTCTGTCGGGTTGACTCAGCTGTCATTCTTGGGCATTAAAAACTTTTAAAGCCATTTTCGCCCATTCCTGTAGGGGAGTTTGGGGATCACCTCAGCCTTTAAAATTTTTTTTCTAATATCTGGCACTGAATGAGAAATGAAATGGGTGGGAAGGTAGGAGTCTGGTGAGACCGAGTACAAGAAGAAACCAGGGAAGGTTTGGGGGCATTAGGCCAGTGTGTAGGCTGAGGCATTGGGAGATGAGGGGAGCAGTGGTGGGAGGGGAGGACAGGAAGGAGGGTAAGGAGGAGGAATTTGGTCTTAGATTTGTGGTCCTGGAGGAGGGGGTTGGGTAGCACTCTGGGGAAGTGGGGGAGGGGTCAGTGTCTCCAGCACTGAATGGAACATATGGCCCTATAGGAGGGGGTTGGGCATGTAGAGTTTGGGGGGAGTAGGGGAGGGGGTCAGTGTCTCTGGCAGCATGGTCAGAGTGGAATTTTTAGGATCCCAGTAGTTCCCAGATAGGCAGGAATCTGGAGGCGCCATGAACCTAGCCAACAAGACTAGTGCTATGAGACATCGGCCCCATAGGAAGGGCAAGAACACAGAACCCCAAAACCGTGGATGTAAGGCAGTTCTGTCCAGTTGTATCAGATAGTCCCAGTTTGAATAGATTTTGTAAAACACCTCGCAGGGGTGTTTGGGGATCAGGCTTTGAGTGGCAAGTACCATTTCTCAAGTCTATGCCGGGGCCCGAAGCCTAGCACAATGCGTCCACTGTGGTAAGTCTTGGGTCAAAAAAAAAAAAAAAAAATGGGTATGGGTGTGGGAAATTCCCTTCAACAGAATTTCTTCTGGAGAAGGGGTCCCACAGAACAAAGGCAGCCCTTTGCTCTGGAACGGGTTAGGGGCCTGGCATAGCCGCATCTTTGGCAGGACACCCCGAAAAATGAAGAGACCCTGGGCCTCCTAGGCAAGGACTTGGAAAGGAAACTTACCCAGCTGGGAGCAGATCTCAGTGTGATGGAGAACAAGTGTGGGGGAGAGGGGTGTTTTCCCACCATGCAGCCCTGGACCAGTGGGGAAAAATCAGCACCCCCCCTCCCCCAGTGTAACCTCCAGATGATAAGTCTTTTCAACCTGAAGGCCTCTCCGCTGACGCAGCAATCCAAATTAAACCAAATCAGACCAAATTGGAAAATCCCAGGTTTAATGGGTAAAGAATTCCTGGGTGATTCCCAGCCCCTCAGAGAGGAGACTGTGTCCAGATACCAGAAGAATCTCCTGTCTGTTTTCTGGGATGCAGCTTATACACCCTGTGGGAGTGGTCTTGAGCCTCTCTGGGGGAGGAGCTGTGTTTGGTGGGCTTTGAAGGGGTGGGTTTGGGGAAAAAGATAGGGGAGGGAAATTGAGATGGATCTTCCACCAGAACACTTTCCTTAATTTTTATTACAGTTGTAACCTTAGGAACTTTAGTTTCTACTAAAGCAGTACAAAAATTACTTTTTGTTTATATAAAAACAAGATACATTTTAGAATTTGCTAATTCTTGATAGGGTCTTTCTTTTTTACTTGGTGAGTACGTTGAAAGCTACTTGGGAAATAGAACCATTTTTCATGATGCTCTCCTTGCAGAACAAAGCATTCCCTTAGTCACTGCAGACAGCAAGCCTTAACTCTGTGAAGCCACTATGAAAACCTCAGCTGTCCCATGTGTTTCCAAAAGGCATCTGGGGAGAGCCACCACATCCATATAGAGAACTGCTGGTCTGTGCTCTGAAGCTCTCCATGACCTCGCTTTATCTGGTGTTGTGCCTTCAATCTTCACCTTCAATTTCACATTCTCTCCTTGACACTTGCCCAGTTCTGTCTGATGGTAAAGTCAAAACACATCCCTGTACCCTGGCCATTGGATATTCCCCTGGCTACAGCCCTACATGCCCTCTCCTCTTCACAGCAAAGTAGGACAGCAACCCACCTTGTGAGCCTTTCTCTTGCCTCACACTCACGGCCCAGCCTTCTGTTAGCTTTATTTGGCCTCTACTACATAAATAAAATCATTCCTGAACTAGTTACACACATTCCTATAGACTCCTGGTTCTCTTTTTTTCTGGTTGGCTATTTTATTTTTTGATCCTCCTACAGTTTCTCTCTGTCCATCTCTAAAATAAATACCACCATTAGTTTCACTTTCTTACTGGACACCATGGCTATCCACCCATCTGGCCAGTCACAGTGGCCTGTGTGACTTTTGTTCCTCATCACTCAACCAGCCATGAGCTTCTATGACTTCTTCCTTAGCGTCGCTCAAATATTTCATCTTTCTTTCGTCTCTGCTGAGCCTGTATTTTTATCTCATCTGGATTTTTAGAAAGTCTTTTTTGTTCTCTCTCTATCTAGGCATTTGCCTTTGCCTTTATCATTCAAAGAAACTTGAGACAGCCATCACAAACTTCAGGAAAAGTCTAAACCTTCGAGCCAAGAAGAAGCAAGTTCTACCAAGTCTGGCATCAGTCCCCCTTATTCAGTTTCCTCCTTCATCATTTACTCACCTGCACACTTCACCCAACTGTAATGAATAATTGTCTGTCTCTCCATTGTTTCAGAGCTCATTGGTATTAATATATATTGTTTCTTCTTGGACTGCTACACAATCTTCTGTTATTTTTTGGGGGGGATTAAGGGGGGGTTATGTTTATTTGCTTTTGAGACAGGGTTTCTCTGTGTAGCTCTTGCTGTCCTGAGTGATGATATTGTGCCCTCCAATATATTGTGTACCTTAATAAACTTGTCTGGGTTCAGAAAACAGAACAGTCACTATATTAAACATAAGTTTAGGCAATGGTAGCACATGCCTTTAATCATAGCATTCTGGAGGCAGAGATCCATCTGGATCTCTGAGTTCAAAGCCATACTGGAAACAGCCAGGCGTGGTGACACATGCCTTTAATCCCAGGAAGTGATGGCAAGAAGCAGAAAGGTATATAAGGCGTGAGGACCAGGAACTAAAAGTTTTAAGCTTTTAGGTTTTTAGCAGCAGTTCAGCTAAGATCTATTTGGATAAGGACATAGAGGCTTCCAGTTTGAGGAAACAAGATCAGCTGAGAAGTTGGTGAGGTGAGGTTAGTTGTGGCTTGTGTTCTATCTCTGATCTTCCAGTGTTCACCCCAATACCTGGCTCTGGGTTTGTTTATATTAATAAGACCTTTTAAGATTTTGTGCTACAGTCCTAGAACTCACTCTGTAGACCAGACTGGCCTCCAGCTCACAGAGATCTACCTGCCTCTGCCTCTCGAGTGCTGGCATCAAAGGTGTGCGCCACCACTGCCTGACTCCTTTTAGTTTTTGTTTTGTTTTGTTTTGTTTTGTTTTTTCGAGACAGGGTTTCTCTGTGTAGCTTTGCGCCTTTCCTGGGACTCACTTGGTAGCCCAGGCTGGCCTCGAACTCACAGAGATCCGCCTGCCTCTGCCTCCCGAGTGCTGGGATCAAAGGTGTGCACCACCACTGCCTGACTCCTTTTAGTATTTTTAATCCTTGCTTCAAAACAAGCTTGAGTAGATACCCTTTCCCCCCGGGAAACATCTTTGAGCTACCTGCTCCAAGACCATGTGACCATCTTTTGGTTCTCTACCTGTCTCCCCCAGCACAAATGAGCACACTGCATTGTTACCGCCTTTCTGAAATCACCTGTAATTCCAGTGTCTGACAAGGTGACTCATCCTCAGAGTTCTGACAGGAAGAGAAAAACTCAAAAACTTGATGTTTTTGAAGGGAAGTTGGTATGGTGATGATAAGGCTTAGTTGGCATGATGCTTGCCTGGCTTTGGGTTCAGTCCCCAATATTGCATGAACTGGGCATGGTGATACATGACTGTAGTCCTTGTCACAAAACAACAATAAAAGAAATAAAACTAAAACATGTTTTATCATGGTCTGATTAAACAAATGAATGAGCAAAAATATAAATAAGACATAGCTTCTATAAGTGAGATATGTTAAGGATTCAAAGGCATTTATATAAATATAAGAACTAGTCCAGTAAGTTTATGGCTTAGCACGTGTACACACACACACCAACTGAATATTCCTGTTTATCAGCCATAGGCTGTGTTATCAATCCTTGTTATTCTTACTAGCAAGTTAATAATTCAACTATTCAGTAGAATGAGTCTTCCTAGCAACTTTGGGTGTAGACCTTTTGTGTTTTAGAGCAAAACTCTCACTATATCGCATGAAAAAAAAGAAAGAAAGAAAGCCTATATTAAAATAAAGGGTCAACTAACCCAGATTAGTAAACACATTCTGCAATAAATGTCAGAAAACTTCTCAAACAGAATCTTCATTTACACTCCATTGTAGCTAAGGTCTACTAAATACAGAAAAGGAAGCATATTAGCATGGGGTGAAAAAGAGCATGCTGAGGAAAAGGTACATGCTTTTCACAAGAATGGTTCATGGCTTCTTCATCTCTCTGTTAATGAAGGGGTGCCATATTTGTTGAATTGGAAAATCAGTCCTTCACAGCTAACACAAGATTTTACAATGGTTGGCTCTGGTATAGCATTCTCTCTCTCTCTCTCTCTCTCTCTCTCTCTCTCTCTCTCTCTCTCTCTCTCTCTCTCATCCTTTTATATTTTTTAATACTTTTGGCCCCTCACAAGCTTTCAACAGTTCACATGGTGTTCTTTTATAATTACTTTATAAACAGAAGTGTTCCCTGAAAGAGAAAGGAAGTGACTGTGTTATGTGGTCATACAGCAATGTGGGTGGTAGGTGTGTGCTACTTCTCACCCATTACTTCATTTTGCATCCTTTCTGTGAAGGTGTATACCTCAACAGAACAATGAAGGCTGAGAGAACCCAAACAATGCATTATGAGTTCTTTCCTCTCCCCTTTCTCTTCTGTTCAACTGTCTCTTTTGCACAGAGAGCAAAGAATGGTGTGGGTTGCATGTGAAGAAGAGAGAGACAGGAAAATGATAGGGATTTTCCATGTGTTCCGAAAACTGTGTGGGAATTGGTGGTTCTCGGGTCAAATGAAAAGCTATTTAAAAGCCAAGTCCTATTGTGAGTGGAGCGTTAGGGCGTATCTCTTAGGGTGTTCCTAGTGTGTCCAAATCAAATACTCCCACGAGTTCCTCCGCATTATGAGAATCCTCCAGTGAGTTGGAACTAAACTATATTTAAAGGCCAATGAATTCTCCCTCTTCCCCAGCCTCCTGCAAGCAATATCACCAAACACCACACAATTGAAATTGCAGAAGCATCACCAAGGGTACTTGACAATAATCAAGAGCAAATGGATTAGCAAATAGAGGGGTGAAGATGAAGGAAGAGGGCAAAGAGAAAGACACATAGAAAGCAGGAGGGAGGGAGAAGAAGGGGGAGGAAGAGAGCGAGAGAACATGAACTGATCCTGTGTACATTTGGGGATAAGCTTATTCTCACACTGGGGTTTGTCTTTTAGGAAGCCAACAGTAATAAAACCATCTTCCAAAGTGAGGCTTTTGGGAGGCAGGAAGAAAATTCCCACCATTCCGCCATTGCTACACATCTGCTTCTCTCCAGACACCACACCACCAGCCCAGCTATCCAAAAATGCAGGTCATGTGTTCCTCTTAAGCCACCATTGCTACCAGCTCCCAAGAACTCTTTGGTATTGTTAACAAATTAATAATTAGCAAAAATTAAAATAAGTTTCTATTGTCTACATTTGGGAAGCAGCTGATCATATTCCGGAATCACTGAATTCAGGCATATCTTTAACCGTAACCAAATCCAAACACCCATTTCCCACTATTGTTCTTCTTGATTTCTGCTCAGTTTTTTTTTAATTTTTATTTTGTGAAACACTCACTAATTATCCAATGGACATAGAAATCCAGAGCGTGATTCTTTTTGTGTGTTTTCCCCCTATTTTCTCTGCCCACTTCTCAAGTGACTTGATACAGACATTTCAAGAGAAATGCTGTGAGCTGATCTGCTTTCTTCAAAACTGCCCTTTGCTTGATCTTTCCCATTCGTTCTTGACACCCTCATCTTTCTAAATGTACCATGTCTTAAATATTATAGAGATTATGGTTTGAATTCTCCATTCATGTATGAAAATGGCTAATCACTATATCCAGTCAACCAGGAACACCAATGGCACTTCCCTTGGTGTCCTTTCCAGAAGACATCTAATATGCAAGAGTGTTTCACAGTTATCATTGGGCCCATCTCTCTGTGGGTGGTGGATTCTGGGACACTACTTTCTATATTTTGTGTAGCCTTTCCATTCAGTTTTGAGCATGTGGCTTCCTTTAAATAGCCCATTTTCTATCTAGCTTCCAACAGGAAGAAACATGTTTGCCTACTAGGAATGTATATATTTTCTTGAAAAGGTAGAAAAATAATGGACATTACCTTATATTCATGATGGAGTCGCATCTTAAGGAGGGCCAGGGAAGGGAGGAGGGTGAGGGAGGAGGGAGTTTCAGTCAAATCCTGATGATGAGTCTGTTATGTACTTTGAAGTTGTCCCTTGGCTGCTTGATACTCAATTTTCTGGACTGCATTTTGATATTATTACCTCATCATCCCTCAAAACCACTGATATTCTCTTCTGCAAGTTTTAATTTATATTTTCACAATCAACAAAGTTTTCCTCTCATTTTCATCCATAAAGATTGATTTTGAGTCCTTTATATCCTCCATATCAGTTGGTTTTTCAACAGAAGGAATAAAATTTTCATTTTTTTTTTCTTTTTTGGAGCTGAGGACGGAACCCAGGGCCTTGTGCTTGCTAGGCAAGCGCTCTACCACTGAGCTAAATCCCCAACCCCCAATTTTCATTCTTAAAATATCCTTGTCTGTTCATTCCATCATCACCAGTCTAGGTCAACTTAAATGGCTGTATTTTCTCTTTACCCAAGGCACATTTGTGAACATCATACACAAATGATATATGTAATTTCAGTTTTAGGGACTGAACCAAGAGCCTTACAAATGTTAGAAAACAACTCTACTATTGACCTCTGAGCCACATCCCCAGCCTTGCAATTTACATTTCTACTTTTAGACAGGGTGTCACTCAGTTGCCCAGGTTGACTTTGAGATTGTAATCCTCATGCCCCAGCTTGAGAGCAGCCAGAATTCCACTCTTGCATCACCAAGACAGGCTTCCGAATGTTCTTGAACTTTGTTTTGGATCATCCTTAAAATTATTTGTAAATAATTTGATTTTTTAATGTTATTTTGAACTTTATTATGTTCAATCTAATTCCAGTTTTGCTGCCCTACTGAACTGAAATCCATCTGAGTTTTTAGTCTCTTATGAATGCTTTCATTCCTGGCTGATAGAAACAGGAACTGTTGCAAGCCTTGTGAGAGCCCTGGATTATGTTCTCCCTAATTAATTCAGCTGATTCTTTCTAATGTCTGGTATTCTCCCTCCAACCCATATCACAGCCTGGGAATTCTATCAGTAGCTGCCTCCCAAACCTGTATCTGGGAAATTCTTCCCAGACAGTGACTTGGCTGACTACAGGATCCAGTCCTTTATTCTTCATAGATTACTGATAGCCTGAGACGTTCTTTTCATATTTGTTTATAAGTTGTTTTTCTGGGTTTTAGGCATTTAGTGGAAGGATGACGTCCATAGGGTTTCTAAGGGTTTCTTGGTGATTTTCATTCAAATCTTAGTTATACAACCAGCATGTCAGATCTTGAGCAAGACTGTAGTAAGTGACCCAAAGCCACATGTGTCCTGTAAAGGATGCCCTTTAATGAGATCCTCTGATTTCATCTACTCTGAACCAGTTTGAGGACAAGTTTGTCAGGCCTGTGTCTGTCTTCTTCCTTAGAGATTCTCTCATAGACTCTAAATAAATAAATAAATAAATAAATAAATAAATAAATAAATAAATAAATAAATAAGAGAAAAAAAAAGAAAAAGAAGCAAAGGCAGATTGAGGCAGAAAGTATAGTGTTGCTAGTAATAAGGCATTTTATCAAGAATAAATACTTCCAAGCCTGATCAGAGAATCAAGAATTAATGACATTTTCTTTTATATATATAGTTTTATATTTCTATGTTTATCTAAATACTTGGAATAAATATTTGCTTTTTTTGAAAGGATATGCCTTGCTTATATAAATTTCTCATTTCTAGGGCTGAGGGGAGGGATGGCTGTTAAAGACAGAATGGAGATTTTTGAGGCAGTGGAACTGGTTCACATGCTCATTCTACTTGAAGCTGCACACATTGCAAGTGTGTTCAAATGGTTAGAACTGTACTCCGCCACCCACCCCCCAAGAGAAAAGAAACCTCAGGGTTTTTGTTTGTTTGTTTTAATTATGGATTTTTTTTATTCATTTTACATACCAATCACAGATTCCCCCTCTCCTCCCTCCTTCCATCCCTCCTGCCTTCCCCTCACCAACCCACCGCACATTCCCTCCTCCAACAAGGCAAGATCTCCCTTGGGGAGTCAGCCATGCCTGGTACATTCAGTAGAGGAAGGTCCAAGCCCCTCCCCTGCATCAAGGCTGTACAAGGTGACCCACCATAGGTAGTGTGCTCCAAAAAGCCAGCTCATGCACCAAGGGTAGATCCTGATCCTACTGCCAGGGGGCCCCTTAAGCAGATCAAGCTACACAACTGTCTTGCTTCTGCAGAGGGCCTAGTCCAGTCCCATGGAGGCTCCACAGCTGTTGGTCTAAAGTTCATGAGTGCCCACTAGTTTTTTTTTTTTTTTTTTGTCTCTGTAAGTTTCCCTTTCATGATCTTTATAGAATCCTTCTTTTCTCTCTTCAGTTGGACTCCTGGAGCTCAGCTTGGTGCTTGGCTGTGGATCTCTGCATCTGCTTTATCAGTTACTGGAGAAAGGCTCTATGATGACAGTTAGGGTATTCACCAATCTGATTACTGGGGTAAGCCAGTTCGGGCACCCTCTCCACTATTGCTGGTAGTCTAAGCTGGGGCCATCCTTGTGGATTCCTGGGAACCTCCTCAGCACCTGGCCTCTCCCTATCCCCATGACATCTCCCTCCATCATGATATCTCCCTCACTGCTCCCCCCCTCTGTCCCTGCTCCAGCTCGACCATCTTGTTACCTCATGTTCTCATCTCCCACTCCACCCCACCCTCCATTGCCCCCCAATCCCCAGTTTACTCATGGAGATCTCATCTATTTCCCCTTCCCAGGGCGATCTATGCCTCCTTCTTTGAGTCCTCCTTGTTAGCTAGCTTCTCTGGAACTGTGGCTTGTAGTCTGGTTATCCATTGCTTTATATCTAGTATCCACTTATGAGTGAGTACATACCATGTTTGCTCTTCTGAGTCTATGTTACCTCACCCAGGATGATATTTTCTAGTTCCATCCATTTGCCTGCAAATTTCATGATGTCATTGTTTTTCACTGCTGAGTAGCACTCCATTGTGTATATGTACCACATTTTCTTTATCCATTCTTTGGTTGAGGGGCATCTAGGTTGTTTACAGGTTCTGCCTATAATGCTGCTATAAACATAGTTGAGCATGTGTCCTTGTGGTATGATTGAACATTCCTTGGGTATATGCCCAAGAATGGTATAACTGGGTCTTGAGGTAGATTGATTCTCAATTTTCTGAGAAACCACCATATTGATTTCCAAAGTAGCTGTACAAGTTTACACTCCCACCAACAGTGGAGAAGTGTTCCCCTTGCTCCACATCCTCTTCAACATAAGCTGTCTTCAGTGTTTTTGATCTTAGCCATTCTGACAGGTGTAAGATGGTATCTCAGAGTCATTTTGATTTACATTTCCCTGATGACTAAGGATGTTGAGCAATTCCTTAAATGTCTTTTGGCCATTTGAGATTCTTCTGTTGAGAATTCTGTTTAGCTCTGTAGCTTATTTTTTAATTGGGTTCAGTATTTTGATGTCTAGTTTCTTGAATTCTTTATATATTTTGGAGATCAGCCCTCTGTCAGATGTAAGGTTGGTGAAGATATTTTCCCATTCTGTAGGCTCTCATTTTGTCTTATTTACTGTGTCCTATGCCTTACAAAAGCCTCTTGGTTTCAGGAGGTCCCATCTATTAATTGTTGCTCACAGTCTGTGCTACTGGTGTTATATTTAGGAAGTGTTCTCCTATGCCAATGCTTTCAAGGCTACTTCCTACTTTCTCTTCTATCAGGTTCAGTGTAACTGGATTTATATTGAGGTCTTTGATCCACTTGGACTTGAGTTTTGTGCATGGTGATAGATATGGATCTATTTGCAATCTTCTATATGTTGACATCTAGTTGAAACCTCAGTTTTACTATCTGATAATCTTAAAAATAAGGAATGATTGGGGTGGGAGAGGGAGCCTGGAGATATGGCCTGAATGAGTAAAGTGCTATCCATGTGAGTATGAGGACCAGTGTGCCTAGCCCAGACCCCACATTACAGTGTGCAGTGCATGGTGTAATCCTACAGTGTGGGAAGTGGGAACAGGGAATCCTGAAAAAAAAAAAAAGCTGGATAGCTAGGCTAGACATATTAGTGATCATGAGTTCAACGGAGATGCCCTGCCTTAATGAGGAAGGTGGAAGGTAACTGAGGAAGACTCCTCGGTTCAGCCTCAGGCTCCACATCACTCTGACAAACGTGTGGATGAGCATACACAGACACAGATGGAGGCAGAGACACAGAGACAGAGAGAGACACAGAGACAGAGAGGAGCAATGAGTGATTAGTGTAAGTTTCTTGTTTTTTTTTTTGTTGTTTTGTTTTTGTTTTTTTGGGTTTCTTTTTGCTTTGTCTTGTTTTTGTTTTTCAACTATTTTAAATGTTCAACGTCAGAAAACAACCATAGCCCAGGCTTGTGTCTCTGTGGCTGTCCTTGTTTGTGTCTGATACCAAGACAGTGCTGGCTTTCAGACAGTGCAAGTAGAAATAAACTAGCCACTTGGGGAACAATGCAGTCAAAGGGAAATCTGGAAAACGTCTTTAAAATATGTTTTCTTGGTGAAATTTTGCCTCCATTTACATGGTGTGAACAAATCAAAGATCCTTAAATGTTAGCTATTTAAAAAGTTTGGAAATGTATAGAAATTGGCTTAATAAGCTTTTCATTTGAATTTTAGTTTCTAAAAAGGTCTTATAACAAAAGATGATTATTCAGGCAACATTAAAACTCTTAGTTATAAAGTTTGATTTGTGTGGATATAATATATAGTAGCAACATATTTTTTCTACCAAATTTTCTTTTCTTCCTGCTATTATTGTTCATGAGTCAAGATATGTGCCTCCCTTTGAAGTCTTTACATAGAAAATTTTGTATTATGCTTTTGATTCATTCTCATACAATATGAAGAATAGCACTGACAGTGGAATGGAATTAAGAAATCATCACAAAACCTGTTCCTTATTATTGTGTTACAAAAATATAGTCTATAATTTTACAAGAGTTAGAACTATGACATAGTCTAGACTCACCATAATTAAATTTATGAAACTTTTAATCATATGGCTTTTCTACATTAATCATCTAGCTAATCCTCTTTAGCATTCCTATTACCAATCTCTCCCAAACTTAATTACTTGAACATCCTACCACTAGATTTTTATATATAAATTAGCAGCTTTTACTAACATTTGTTTTGATATTACATTTTTAATTAATCTATGTTTATTGATCAGCTGACATTTCAAGAGAACTTTGACTTCAAGTATATCATTAGAATGCTATCTATGTTGCCTAGGGGCAACATAAAGTCATTAGCAATATCTTTAATGACATGTTTTGTTCATGAATCTGTGTTGCTACTCGGATTAGCTGAGTAACACATAGAGATGCTGAAACAACACTCAAGTGTTTCTTAAGGCTGAAGCCAATAGAAGACTATATCTAATGCAAAGCCCCCCCCCCCACATATACATCTGGTACATTCTTCCATATTCTTCTGTGTCAATAGTGTTGGCCTAGATCCATGGGACTGAGCAGAAAAGTCTAGCTTCAGGGGAGTCATGTGCTTTCAGAAGTAGCCTAGATGTCCATCAACAGATAAATAGAAAGTGAATGTGGAATATATATATATATATATACACACAGTTTTATTTGGCCGTAAAGAAGAAAGAAATAACCATTTTCAGAAAAATGTATGAAATTGGAGAGCATCCTGTTAGTGAAATAAGCTAGACTCTGAAAGATAAATATCACATGCTTTCTCTCATATGTAGAACCTAGATTATATATACATATATAAATGTTTATCTATACACATAACATATGATACGACAGTAGAAGGACCATTTGGGAAGAGAAAGAAAACAAGTTGAGGAGGTGGGCAGCAGGGAGTTATGGGAGTTACCCTGTAATAGACTTGAATGAAAATGTTGTGATGAAATCCATTTGTTTTTCAACAATGAAAATGTACTTTAGGCCGGGCGGTGGTGGCGCACGCCTTTGATCCCAGCACTCGGGAGGCAGAGCCAGGCGGATCTCTGTGAGTTCGAGGCCAGCCTGGGCTACCAAGTGAGTTCCAGGAAAGGGGCAAAGCTACACAGAGAAACCCTGTCTTGAAAAAAAGAAGAAAATGTACTTTAAAAGGTTTCATAACTGAATCACAGAGCTTTTATTTTTTTGAAAGATATTCATAAGATAAACATAAATCATCATGTAACATGACTTATAAGCCACACAGACTATCACATAACCCTGAATGTTGAAACCCCTATTCACCCTCTGCCATACATGTGTACACATACACTCTATTTTAGTATCATATATCTGTACACATATAGTGAATACATATATAATTAATAAATTTAATTTTTTTCACAAAAGGTCAGTAAAAGGAGTCAGTGAGATGCTCAGCAGGTTAAGATGATTGCCCACAGGCAGGCCCCAGGTTTGAGGACCTGAGTTGGATCCTAGGTAGGACCTACATACTGAAGAGAGAGAACTGACCCCACAAGCTAACCTCTGACCCCTACATGTACAGCAAGTCATGTATGCTCCTTCCCAAAATAATAAATAAATGTAATTCTCCAATGCCATAAACAGTTGAGGATAAGGATACGAGATGGGAAAGAAATGAGGCTGTGAAAAGATGGATGAAGAATCATGGTATAGTTAGTAGAAACCTGAGCTCAGATCAATGCTGGTTTATTTTATTCACAGAGTGTGATTAGGATCTCACAATGGCTCAGAAGCTCGAGGATTCAGGGACCTAAGGCAATAGGGACATGTTGGATTCTAAAACAGGAGGGCCTTGGACAGTCTACACAGGACACAGATAAGATCTCTTTATCTCCCTCACATCATTAGATGATTACCCTTTGCTTTGCCTGGTTCCGGAATTCGAAGGGACCTCGGATGCAGGGTCTGGCTCCCATCAAGAAAATATATAGCATAGTAGAAGCAGGAAACTTATGTGAAAGTGCTTATCCCAAACTGAGAAGCCCTGTTTCCTTTGCCAAACTCAGCTGGTATAAATGGTAGTAAGGAAACTGGAGAGATTGCCACTGGGAAAACCAACATTCCAGAAGAAAAATACTGAAAGTACTAGCTGCCTCTAGATGTCCCTCAGTGCAGTGACTAAGAGAGAATGCCTCCATGAAGCTCTCCTTTAACAGGTCCTGAACACACATTGGCTTTTTAGTGTCTCACTCTTCAATACACAACATGAAAGGTCATAAGACACCATGGAGATGGGTGTGAAGAAAGGACAACTCTAGCAGGAAAGATGGACCAGTAAACAGCAAAAGAGAAACAAGATGAAGCAGATATCTGATGAATGAAATGAGTAAAGCAAACCATAATAAATAACAGAAAATATCACATCCATGAATGGATGACAAAGTAAAAAATGTAACACTGTTAAATCTTGTGATGCATTGCTTCTATGATTTAAAAACCTTAAAACAATCTCTATTAAAAAATAAGCGCCGGGCGGTGGTGGCGCACGCCTTTAATCCCAGCACTTGGGAGGCAGAGGCAGGCGGATCTCTGTGAGTTCAAGGCCAGCCTGGGCTACCAAGTGAGTTCCAGGAAAGGCGCAAAGCTATACAGAGAAACCCTGTCTCGGAGAGAGAGAGAGAGGAAAAAAAACAAAAAAAACAACAAAACAAACAAACAAAAAAAAAACATGTGCTGGTTTTCATAAGAAACCTTTGGAGCTTGGATTAGTTGAAGACTCTGCTTGGGGGTGAAGCCAGGAATGTCTCACCACAGATCCAGAGACTAACCAGAGACTAAAGGCTTTCTCTTGGGATCCATGCAGCAAAAAAGTAGGTTCTGGATGTGTGCAAGCAGTACTCAGTTGCTCTTTGGAAACCATCTTAGCATGCTCCTGTGCTCCAGAATACAACCCATCCTCCTCTACCACTACTGCGGGTCGCCTTTACAGGCATTTCAAGTGTACTCTAAAGAATTTGAGCTTGCACTTTTCCTAAGTGAGAAAGCAATATCAGGACCATACTTTTTGAATGCCAGTGTTCAGCTCACAGAGAGGACTGGGCATGGTTCCTGTAGACACACTCTGCCTTCATCCCAGGACACCTGAACATTTCTTGAAGTCTATTTTGGTAGAAGAAACAGACCCATTTCTCTTATAAAAAAAAAAATGGAATGCGTCACTGTGCTACTAACCTCAGCAAACCAAGAGGGAGGCTCACTATTATTACACACTCCTAGGCAACTCTTTTCCCTATCTGAAAGTTCCCAAGGCCATTTAGGGAGAGAGATTGTCATAGCTGCTCAGCAGTGAGGCATAGTCTGACAAGGTGAGCCCAGCGGCTTGTCACCCACCAGATGTGTAATGTCACAGGCGCTAAGACGAGTCTTATTACCCATCAGTCTGAAGCACAGGTCAACAGTGTGGTTCGGTAATGTAGATCTCTGTTCTTGGGAAGAAACAAAAACACCAATTGTAGTGAGAACCAGGGCATGATCTCTGAACACATAGAGCAGGGTCAAGAAAAGCGTGTCCAACCAATGCTGAAAGGCATCTGCAGAGCCTTCGAGAGGTTCTGACAAATGAGGAGTTGAGAGGATTTGCTGTGTTTGCCCTTCTTTGATTGGCCTCAGATATAGGTATAAGAGTATTTACACACACATTCATACACACACAGAATCACACTCTCACAGACTCAAATTCACACACACACACACTCACGCACACACTTATGCATATCTTAGGGATTTAGTCAAAAGTCAGCCAACTTAGTAGATCATGTACCTAGTTTGTACAAGGCCTAGTTTTGGTTTCCAGCATCAGGAAATAGGGAGGGGTTAGGGAGAGAAAGAGTTAAAACAAGAAGGTAAAGTACAACAGAGCCTCAAGGCTCTCTGTCCTGCTGGGATCCCTTCCAGGCTCACCCCTTCCCAGACAAAGTCAAGCCTTGCTCTTGGGTGGTGAGTGACACATGACCACAGGCAGAAGCAGTTAGCACTCAGCTGGTTGTGAGCTTGAGCCTTTCTCGAATGATGCAAATCCTCCCCCCAACCTCTGGGTTTGACTTGCATGATTAATACGTATTTTCTAAACCATCTCATCTTAAATATTAAAAGGGCAAATGCTCCACCGTCTAGCCTGCGTGCTTGAAGTCATTCTTTATAATCTTTCTTTGAGCAGGAGACCAAGCATTTTGAGAGTTTGAGGTTGAAGATACAGAGGGGAGGAGGAGGAAGATGAGGAAGTGAGGGAGGAGGAGGAACTCTGAAGGCCTGTGTCTCCTGTGGCCCTTCCACACCACCTAGAATTTCTCTTGCTGTCCTTGCCTCTAACCCATGCTTATCCTCACTGTCGTGATTATAGGTGATGCTGAACTGGCACTGTCTCTCTGGAAGTTTCACCTTCAGTTAGCCTCTGGGAGGAGAGTTGCAAATATCTTTTTCTGACCATGTTCTTCTAGGATACCTGTTGGTCAGAGGGTCCTGTGTTCACAAATACAGCAAGAGACATGTCTCCAGGAGAACCAACTTTCCTTCAGTTGGGGATAGAAATGAAGTTGACCCCTTTATCCTGGGGTTTGGGAATACATCCTATTGTTCTTCCTTTCGGACCAAACACTAGCATAACTAACCTGAACTATTCTAATGACCCAGCAGAGAATCAAAACAAAGGACATTTTTAAAAAATGTGTGTGTGTGGGGAACAATCAAAACACATTAGACCAAAATTTCTATACTGGATGATCACACCGAAGTGAATGGCTAGTGTATCTATTAGGCGGCACCACACTAGGCATGTTTAGAGTTCCTGTCACATTGAGCACACACAAGCCTGACCCACAAAGAGGGCACAGTGCTGTTACTAGCTTGACTGTGAGATATCCCCAACAGGCTCATGTGTTTGAACACTAGGCCACAGCTGTTTTAGCAGGTTGTATTCTTTCAAGGAGGAAGTGGGTCCCTGAGAAGAAGTCTCGGGGTTTTATAACCCAGCCTCACTTCCAGTCTGCCTCCTGTTTCCTGTTCTGTCACAGCACACAGAGCTGAGGAGTCCAACTGCCCCAGTCTTGACACCAGGAACCTCCTGCAGCCCTGCCTTGCCCTCCGTGATGGATGGTAACCCCTCACACTACGACCACCACATAAACTCCTCCCCTTGTAAACTGCTCACGGTATGAAGAACAGAAACATAACTCCAGGGGTCAGTTAGTAGTGAAGCCTTCCCTGTGTTCCCACCTGTTGATACTGCCTTCCTCTGCTGACACAGTTAAGCCAGCATGCTGCAGCTTCAATCTACTTTGACTTGATAGCAGTGCTCCAGAAACCACAGGTTCACAACCCCCCCCCCCCCACACACACACACCCCGAAATCTCTTTTGCCCGTGCCTCCCTTTTCCTCTCCAGGCACTCTGCAACAACAAACTTTGACCTGCTTACTTAAATAGTGCTCTTCACTCTGCTCTTCCGTGATCATTAGATTCACTAGCCCTCTCTCTGTAACCCACCAGTGACACAAAGCTCTACTTGACTTTAAGTTTGCAGTGAGTTTAGCATTAATTAATTTGCTCCTATAGAATGGTGGGGACTACAGAGAAGACTCTAGTACCATAATCTCTATATTTAAAGCACTGGGGAGATGGGTCAGTTGGTAAAGCGCCTGTCACACAAGCATGAGAATCCGAGTTCAGGTTCTCCACACCCGCATGCAGGTTTGGTGTGAAAGCATGCATCTGTAACTGCAGCAGTGGGGCTGTGCCTGGCGGTTACTGGTGAATGCAGGCCTGGAGCTTATTGGAAGCCAGGGGTGCTGGCTACTGTTCTTGATGTTGTCACAAAATATCTCAACAAAAAAGGAGAAAGGGTTTATTTTGGCTTGTGGTTCAAGGGATCAGTCTATGATGGCAGGAAGTCCTGGCAGCAAGAGTTGAGGCAGCAGGTCACAGTACATCAGTGGCTAGCTCACTGCTCAGTGTGGCTTATCCTAGGACACAGCTCAGGAAATGGTGTTGCTCACAGTTACAGTGAGTCTCCTGACCTCAATTAACCTTGCCAAGGAAATCTGTCACAGGCATGACCAGGGACTAGCCTGATCTAGATAATCCCTCACAAGCATGATCAGAGGCTAGCCTGATCTAGATAATCCCTTACAGACATGACCAGAGGCTAGCCTGATCTAGATAATCCATCACAGGCATGACCAGAGGCTAGCCTGACCTACATAATCCCTCATAGGCATGACCAGAAGCTAGCCTGACCTAGATAATCCCTCATAGGCATGACCAGAGGCTAGCCTAATCTAGATAATCCCACACAGTCATGATCAGAGGCTTGCCTGATCTAGTAATTCCTCACAAACATGACCAGAGGCTAGCCTGATCTAGATAATCCCTCATAGGCATGACCAGAGGCTAGCCTAATCTAGATAATCCCACACAGGCATGACCAGAGGCTAGCCTGATCTAGGTAATCCCTCATAAGCATGACCAGATGCTCTTTTCCTTGGTGATTTTAGGTTTTGTCAAGTTGATAATCAACATAAAGCATCACCTGATCCTCTGCAGGTGGTGAGCTCCAGGTTCAGGGAGCAGCCCTGTCTCCAAAAGTAATCTAGGGACCAACTGAGGAAGACACAGGGTTGAACTATGGCCTCTGCATGCTCGTGCACATATACACACATGAACATGTAAGTATATCACATATGCCAGCACATACACACATACATACACAAAGTAAAAAAAAATTAAACGTACAATTTAGAGAGAAATTAATATAACTAATGTCACCTAGCTAATTTGGAAGCAATGAAACAGCTTCTCCATTCTGATATCCACCCTTGCCCACCACCTTTGACTGGAGATACTAGCACCTTTTTGGGACACATACAATATATACACATACATACACATATATATCACATATGTGTTATATATATGTGTATATTATATATATATATATATATATATATATATATATGTAACAATAATTAAAGAAAAGGTTATGAATTTTGGAGGGAGGGGACATGGGGCTTTTGGAGGGGTGGGAAGGAAAGGCAAAGGTGATGTCGATCTAGTACTCATATATAAAGTTCTCAAACAACATTAAGTATAAAGAGTAGAAGCTAGTGAGATGGGTCAGCAATTCAGAGCCCTGGCCTCTCTTCCAGAGGACCAGGGTTTGGTTCCCAGCACCCATACAGTGGCTCACAACCATTTGTGACTCCAGTTCCAGGGAATCCAGTGCCCCGTTCCGACATCCATGGGCAGTGCAAGCATATGGTGCAGGCACATACATTCAGGAAGAACACTCATAAACATAAAATAAGAATAATTTAAAGCCATTAAGTTAAATAATAAAATGGCTTAGATAATAACTAGTCATTGTCTTGCACACTAGGGCTGGTTATTTCAGCAGACTGAACAAATCAACCAAGGCTGAGTTCTGTCAATCTTCTGCTCTCATGTCCTCAAGAATTTTTCAGATAATTCCTTTCATGGTCTAGAGGCATCATTCCAACCAAGATACCTTCAGGAATTATTTCCAGAACCCAGAAGAGGGTAGGGTCTTGTCCTTTCCTACTTTCTAAGACCAAAGGATTATTTGTCAGAAGTCACAGCACCTCACTGTCTTCAATACCTGGCCTGACCTAATCACCCAGCAGGGGTTGTGGGAGGGGTTATCACAAAAGGCTCAGAATCAGTCTGTGGGACCAAGGCCATGCATGCTGCATCTCCCAGGAAACACTGGACCTCACTGACAAACATCTGTAGGGCAGGAAGATGGTGGAGGTGAGCAGTGATAACAATTGAGTGTAGGAATAAAATTTCCCCAAAGTGAAGCACCTCGCTCTACTCTACACACCCTTTGTTTCTAGGTAAAGAGTCTTAGTCCTTCAACTGCTTTCTCTGTGTTTTCATGGTCTTCTCTAGTCACCTTCGGCTCCTTAGCTGTCCCTCTCTGTGTACCAATTTCATCCATTCTAAAGCGCTTCTTTCTTCCCCATCGATTTCAAACATTTGGTCAATTACCTTGTTCATTTCTTGTTTAGTAAAAAGCCTGATATAGAGCAGATAAAGAGCTAAGTCCTGGAAAAAATGAGGAAGGGCCGCAGTCCCGCCTCCTTTCAAACTCGGTTTTAAACAGTGGACATGCACATGTCTTCTGCAGAAATTGGGCACCTGCTGTTCAGCATGCGCAGGCAGCCTATCACTCCAAGTGTCTAGCAACCAGAATCTGAGGAGGAAGTGACAATTAATTTGGGAAGTGTAAGCCTCTAAGCCGTGGTGGTGAGGAAGACATGACTAAGGCAAATAAAGAGAGTGAGGTGGTGTACACACACACACACACACACACACACACACACACACACAGAGAGAGAGAGAGAGAGAGAGAGAGAGAGAGAGAGAGAGAGAGAGAGAGAGAGAAGAAGTAGGAAGGACATGTGGCAAGAGTATGTGACATATTTCCACTATGAGTATCTAGAACAGTGGTTCTCAGCCTTCCTAATGCTGCAACCCTTTAACACAGCTCCTCATGTTGTGGTGACCCCCAACCATAACACTATTTCACTGCTACTTCATAACTGTGATGGTTGCTACTGTCGTGAATCCTAATGTAAACCTATGATATGCAGGATATCTGCTATGTGACTCCTGAAGGGGTCATGACCCACAGGTTGAGAACCAAGGATCTAGGGAGTGCTATAGGTCATGTGGAGGGTGCTTTGGTGAAGATGGAAATACAGGCCTGGTTCTGTTAGACAACAAGAGGAGCCAGGCCTCCTCTGAGTGATCCAGGGAGAAAAGACAGGCATCGGCCTGACTCCTCCTCATCTTGGGATTCTCAATGATCAAAGAAATCCATCCCCAAGAGGGGTTTCTTCCTTAAAATTTCTGAGTTACATAATTTGGCCCCTATGGATGGTCCTAGTGATTGCTGATTTCAAGCCCTGTGTTGTATGGTTTCATTGACTTACTAGAGCAGAGGGAAACCTACCTGTTAAGAGAGAATCCCGCTAGGTGGTGTTATAGAATATTATTTTAAGATGTGTTAACATTCGTTTATGCTGTGGAACAATTGTTTAATGATGCAAAGATGTGTTGCATTCTTTTATGTTGCATTTGTTTAACTTTGTGAAGCTGTGTTACTTTGCTGTCTAGAACACCTGATGGTCTAATAAAGAGATGAACGGCCAATAGCAAGGCAGGAAAAAAGATAGGCAAAGTTGGCAGGCAGAGAGAATAGATAGAAAGAGAAATATGAGAGGAAAAGAGAAGGAGCAAGAGGAGGAGGAGGACTTCAGGGGCCAGCCACCCAGCTACACAACCAGGAATGGAGTAAGAAAGAAAGATATACAGAAGTAGAAAAAGGTAAATACCTAGAGTCAAAAGGTGGATGGGATCATCTAAGTTAAGAAAAGCTGGTAAGAAACAAGCCAAGCTAAGGCAGGACATTTTAAGTAATAATAAGCCTCTGTGTGTGATTTATTTGGGAGTTGGGTGGTGGGCCCCCCCAAAAGAGCAAAAACAACCAGCAACAGGCCAGTAGAAGGCTGAGAAGGTGATGATTTCTGTCTAATATGTTACTGTTTATTTAGAGAGATGCACTTACCATCTGGTTTCATCTCTATTTTTTATGACTTTTATATCTTTATGCCCATTGAATCTTTGTCAGTGTCTTAGGGTTTCTATTGCTGTGAAGAGACACCATGACTACATCAAGTCTTATAAAGGAAAACATTTAGTTGTGTAGATGTAATTCTGTATGGTCTTATTAAATAAGAAACACAGAGCCAAATGTAGAGTTAAAAGCCCAGATATCAGAGAGCAGTATCCAAGAGCTGAGACTACCTTCTTACCACCACTGCCACTGCTGTCCTTCCCCTAAGAGACCTACTTCCTGTGTGTCTGTATTTTTATTGACTTTCTGTTCTGCCTTCTCATTGGTTCTAAACCCAACCACATGACTTCTTTGCCACTGCCTGTCTATACAGACCTCCAGGTCTCTATGGTTGGTATTGAGATTAAAGGCGTGTGTCTCCAAGCTGGTGGTGTCCTTGAACACACAGAGATCTGCCTGTCATGTAATTGGGACTAAGGGTGTGTGCTACCACTGCCAGACTTCTGCTAAATGGCTTGTTATTAGCTCTGACCCCCAGGCACTTTTATTTATTAACATGCAAACAAAATCACATTTCAGCACAAATAAAATATCACCATATAGTTGGGGTTGGCTTACAGTTTCAGAGATTTAGTCCATTATTGTCAGAGAGAGAAGCATGGGAACATGCAGGCAGACATGGTGCTGGAGAAGGAGCTGAGAGTTCTACATCTTGATCTGCAAGCAGCAGCAGGAGATATAAACCTCAAAGCCCACCCCTACAGTGACACACTTCCTCCAGCAAGGCCACACCTACTCCAACAAGGCTATATCTCCTAATAGTGCCACTCCCTATGTGCCAAGCATTCAAACATGTGACTCTATTGGGGCCATTCCTATTTAAACAACCAGGGCCAGCTTGTAATGACAATTGTTACCCTGTTGCAACAGCCAATGTTAGATTTCCTTTACTGCTGAAGGGGATTAGTAGCTAGCTACACATTCTTTCTGGGTTGACTGAAACTGGTCAATTCTACTATTGTCCAGATTAACCTTGACCAGGTCACCTGCTAAAAGACCTATAGTAATATGTATCATTAGACCAAATACAATATATTACAATGGTGTTGAGATTATTTTTGCAAGGCCAGAAGAGGGAAAATCACCATGATGTCTTGAATGTCATGACCCAGACTCTGGCACATGAAAGTCAGGTGGAATATTTATTAACACCCCTGAATATTTTATTACCAGAAGCTGGGTTGTTGTTTGATCATTTGATTTTCCATAGCAGAATGTACAAAATGCTCCTGGGAAAAGCTTTGTAGATAAGGATATATTTAAACTAGATCTAAAGGTATAAAGCAGAGAGATGATAGCATGCAGGACATAAAAGCATCATGTAGCTGAAGCACAGGGTACCTGCCAATGATTGATGTGAGGGATTTAGTTCCATGAGATCCTTTAATCATTACACAGTATGTCAAGAACTAAGAGCTGGATCCCCTAGGGAACTCAGGAAATCATTACTGTTCTTGAATGCTATGGCAACAGAGGGTCCATATTTCTAAACTTTCTGTATTTTCCCTTCATCCATGCTTTAAAAAAAAAAGTTTCCAGCCTACCCATTAGGTATTTCAATCACTGATCCAAGTGGTTAGTTTTAGAATATTTCCAAAGGGACCACTATATATGTAATTTCATATCATACCAAATATGGCTTTCAGTAACATGGCAGTTGCCTGCTAAGCAGTCTTTTGCTATAGATGGTTGTCTGCACAGCAGCAGCTATCATTGGCTTCCATTCCTATCCTTGACCTTGACTTCTGGGAAAGTAGGAGAGGCAATGGTGGAGTGATCTAACAGTTTCTGTCTCCCTGACTAGAGGCTGTAAATGAACAGCGAGAAACAAAGCAGGGCTCAGAAGAAAGTGAGCAAAGTGTTAAGACGCCCCTGAGGTGAGAGACTGCCTGCTTCCCTGATTAATGCAGGCTCTAGGTACAAGTGGTGCCCCACATGAACTGGACACAGTAAGTGCTTCCCAATGTACATTCATCCTAATTTTTGGTTCACAACAACCACCGCCAGAAAATCACCTCTCAGACATTAGAACGTTTTAAATAACACATTTGTGGGGTTTGGCTATAGAGGCCATGTTTGTTGGCTAAGCAATTCTAAGTAGCCATCAAATGCCCTGCTGAACAGCTCTGCTGGTAAAGGGGCTCCATTTTATGCTGACTGCTCTCTCACCTGGGTCTGTTTCCTGGGTCCATCAGGCACACTGTGAATAGTGCCACTGAAACCTTCCCTGCCTCAATACCCTGGTCCTTTGTCCAGGGCCACATGTCTGTCTCATATCTTTATATTTTTAATTTTGTTTCCTATATAGCTTTATCCAAGTCTTTTCCTCACTATAAACAATTACAAATCTATGCTGAGGTGAGTAGATAAATGAGTCTGCACTAGGTTTGCTGTCCAGTTTTGGGTTGTGAAAATAATCTGTGACATCTCTAATGAAGGAAGGTTGCAGGAAGTCAAAGATATTACGATAGTCTCTTTATCAACACAGAAAGGAGGCAGTGATGAAGACTCTGTTGTAATTGTGGTTTGTAAATAATCACCTTCAGTATTTGGGCTGTCAGTCTTCTTGAACATCATTATTTTTGTAGCAACGAAATGGGGCGAATCACTATGCAGGCCATTTACGGTATTGGTTTGGAGATCTTGGAGAATGCAAAAGGGATCTACTAACTTTCATGTCAGAACACTCTCAAGTGTACTGGGAATAGCAGCACACACTAGTAGTAATAACGTTTGGACACTAAGGTTGGAGGTTTATCAAGAGTTCCAGACCATCTTGGTATATAGCGAATTCCAGACCAGCCTGGGCTACTGAGTGAAACCTTGTTTCAAAACCCATCTCAAGTGCTTTAACCTGTAATTGAAATGGGGGAGAAAAAAGATGATCAGAGGTAAAGTTAGACCAGAGATACTTCAGAAAGGAATGGTAGCCCCTCCCACCTCCAGATACACACATCATACAGGATGTGTAGGAGGGTCTGATGACTTCTGTAGGGAGATGTTCTCAACTGCCTCCCCATCTCAAGACCTTCAGTGAACAATGTAGGATCGAAATGTCAATCAACAACCATGGTTAACTGACTGGATTAATGTGTAATATATGTTCTTCCTATATCTTTCTCTTCTCTATAGTCCAATAGCCAGTTACTTTTTATAGTGGAGACTAAAGACACAAGTCATAACCATCTGTGGTCTTGTTTGTTTCAAAGTCAAATCCCACTGAAGAACAAAGGGGGGTAGGGGGAGATAGACAGACAGACAGACAGATAGAGGAACAGAAGATTTGGAGTATGGGAAAAGGAAAATATTTCTATGTTCGTTCATACGTGTGTGTGTGTGTGTGTGTGTGTGTGTGTGTGTGTGCATGCACACATTCCTATGGATCTTACTGTGTCAGGAAATTAGGGACTGTTGATTGCTGTGGGATGGTCTGTATGTCAAGTGTGTTGCTGATTGGTCAGTAAATAAATCACTGATTGGCCATTGGCTAGGCAGGAAGTATAGGCGGGACAAGGAAAAGAATTCTGGGAAGTGGAAGGCTGAGTCAGAGAGACACTGCCAGCCGTCATCAGGACAAGGAAGATGTAAGGTACCAGTAAGCCATGAGCCATGTGGCAAAGTAAAGATTAATAGAAATGGGCTAAATATAAGAGTAAGAGCTAGACAATAACAGGCCTGAGCTAATGGCCAAGCAGTTCAAATAATGTAAGAGTCTGTGTGTTTATTTTATAAGTGGGCTCTGGGACTGGTGGGACTTGGTGGAGGGAGCTGGAGACAAATTCTCCAGCTACAGTTGATAATAGCATCAAGATTCAAATATAAAAGAAGGCAGTTGGAAAACTGGAAACCTTTCCCTACCTGGCTGCATGGAACAAACAGAATAGGCCTGAGGGAAGAAGGTGTACACTGTGAAAATGACCTAGGAAGGGTCATGAGTCTCATGTCCCAGTGATTTCTGAGCAAATGACTGTCTCCCATTCACTAGCCCACACCCTCTGTGGAGTGTTTCTCTCTTTCTTAGCATACCATCTCTATTTCTGCTACCTTTTCATATGTCCCTGATACAGTTCTTTGTCTTGAGACACAAAAACATGAAAACCAAAAGTGCCCCACCTCCTGCCCCATACTTGGATCCCTGTCAGTAATATTGAGACATGGGAAGGGCAGGCTCATCTTATGCACATAGAACTCTGGAGTCCTATGGAAATAGAACCCCAAACCAGGGCTCCAAATATCATCATGAATTTCTGAAATACCACATAAAAGACAAATCAGGCTCCAGGGACCATTCGAGAACCACGGTGGTAGAAACAACAGCTAATCTAGTCTGGTACCCCATTTAGCCTAGAAATGAGACCTTTTATTGTTGGGGAGGAGAGGGAATGTACCAGTCACAACAGAGACAATGATTTCCATCAGTTTAGTAAGATATGAATGAGCTGATTTAAAGGTAAGAAAACGTAGTATTTCTTGCACACCCATGTTCATGAGCTAGCGTTCATGCCTACTCTACTCATTTGGTATGAAATATTTGGACATGTGGGAAGTGCTGTGGGAAAACATCACTGACATCAGACGAAAAGGTACAGGGACAATTTTACTGTAGCAGGATTACGTGGCTAGTGCTCTCTCCAAATAGGAAGATGAGTTTGGGATAATTTTTTATAAAATTTTGCTACTGTGAGTTCAAAGCTTGAGCCTGGAGAAGTGAATAGGCTCAACTTATCAAATTAGCCTCTCAGCATGAGGCACAGGTAGAGAAAAAATAGAGCTGAATCTCATATTGTGATCATGAACCTTGAAGGGACCTTATTTAAAGGAAAGCTTGCATGGAAGACACACACTAGGCACATCTTTTAAAGAACTTATTTCTATTTTGTGTGTGTATGTGTATGGGTAAAAGTGCCATGACACATGCATGGAGGTCAGAGGAAAACTTTCAAGAGTCAGTTCTCTGCTTCTACCATGTGAGTCCTGAGGATCAAACTCAGTTCCCTAGGCTTGACAGCAGGTACCTTTATTTACCTAATGAGAAATCTCAGGCACCACGCGACTTACAGAAACTATTGTTCTTTGATGTGGCTAGAGGGAACTGCAGTGGCCGAGATGGTTGCATTTAATGGCCTTTACTCTGCTGCCTATGGTTTGGACATTATCTGTGGAACAAATTTGGGCTTTCTTTACTTTTCATTTCTCATAAGAAATGTGTTGATTTTTGTCCTTATGGTTTATGAGAAGTTGGCAAAGTTTTTATTAGCAATAAAAAATATTTAAACCCTATCTAGGTTTAGCAACCTCAAAACTCAAACAAATCATAGTATCTTATTAAGTTTTAAATGTTCTCTCAGATTGTCAAATATCTTCAGATTAAATTACACTCAGCCTTTGTCTCTATAGATTCTTTCTCTGTGAGCTTACCCAACCAAAGAACAAAAATACTCCAATAAACACTACCTATATAATGGATATGTGTAAAATTGGCCTTCCTTGTCACTATTCCCTATATGTTATGGCTATTTCCATTATTAGCATTTATACTGTATTAGGTATTGTAAAAAAAAAATCTAGGGACTATTTAAAATACATGGAATACTGTAACCAAGCTATGAGCAAATACACCAATGTATAGAGAGTACCTGGGCATCTCTGCATTTAGGTCAGTAGGGGGCTTTGGATATTTGCAAGATTTCTGTGTATGCATTATCATCTCGGTGGCTACATTCAATGTAGTAAGCACCTATTGTGCCAAGTCCAATGGTAGTTGCTAGGAATGTGCCAGAAAGACCTTGCTGTCCTCCATCCACATTCTGGTAGGAATGACAGAAAATAAGGGCATGTGTCTATCCATTTGTGATGTGTTACAAAGAAAATCAAATGGGGCTAAGAGGATGAAGTGATAGATCAGCATGTTCTTTACATAGGACAACTAAAAATGGCTTTTCAGCTCCAGGCCCTGCTGGTCTGCCTCGTTCTTATTCTTCTCCAGGTGTTTCAAGCTCCTATATTTCAGGATATTTTGCAAATTGTTTCTCTCCTGGCTCCCTTTCCTCCTCCTCCTCCAGCACCACTGAGCTTCCTCACTGTTCTGAGCACAGCTCTACTGGCCTCTGTCAGCCAGAGAACAAGGCCCAGGGGAACAGGCCTGTGTCTCCTTCACTGCAAATCCCAGAAGCGTGAACCATGCAGACAGGTGTCCAAGTACTTCTTGGACATCAGAATGATAGGTTCTGGTCTACCAGATGGTTTATGTAAATGAAGGTGGCCCCTTCCTGGACCTACTTGGAAAGCTGTATGATTCTTCTTGTCTGTCATTCAAGTGAATTGAGGGATTTTTTACAGGAAAGATTGACATCCTTTGGTTTCCCCAGAATTCAGTACTGACATGAGTTCACTAACTAGCCTGTCACTTCAAAAATAGGTCATTACTATTGGAAATGTGTGCTGACTAGAGTGCCATTTAAAACCACATTATTTACCTGTAAAAGACCAAATCATAAGTAGGCAGAATCAACCCATGCTTTTATTTCCATTGCATATAAAAATTTTATATGAAGGTATTGATGTACAGTACTATCCCCATGGGCTGTAAGAGAGGCTAAGAAACCACTAACAGAATCATCTGTGATGCTCACACACAATTTACCACTCTGAGAACATACCCAAAGAAAGAAAACAATTACAAAACTGAAATCAGTAAGGATGTATTTTGTAAGTATAGTGTCCCGTTTGTACTGTTTAAAACAAAAGTAATCAAATTCCTTTGGGCCAGGGCTGCTAAAATCTACAGTTTGTGTCAAACATAAAAATGAAATAATAAGAGGCTCGTTTTTCCTAGAAAAAAGAATCTGTCTTTTCACTGTGTCACACATCCTAAGGGCTGGGCTGCAGTGAGAGGTGGCCACATTTTCCACCAGGAAGCGCTCATGGCTTTCAGGACAAGCCATTGTGCAAGGTCACACTTAACAATCCTACAAAGACATACATTTTTACAGAAACAATTTTAGAGAGACGTGAATTCACTACGTTATGGGAATTGGCATCATATAACTATGTTTAAGTTAGATGATTTACATGTATATATTTAAACAGTGTGTATGTATATGCATTATACATATATATTATGTATTATGCATATATAAATTTGATCTTGGAGAACAATTAGTATTAAAAATAGTATAAATTTTTGGTATGACAGGAAGCTGGTGAGCAGAGGATGAACCAAGATGAGTGAGCTATGACTCCTGTTTTGAATCAAATTCATCTTTCTGTGATGTCTAGAAGCCAACAAGCCATTCTATAATCACTGGAGATCATTTCCCTAGTACAGGTTTGGGAACAAGAAAGCCAATCCAATATGTCCAAGTAAAATAGCTCCTGGTACTCACTGGGAAACAGTCACCATCTGTGGAGTCTTGCTCCATGGAAACAAGTACTTAAGAGCTGGTATCTCAAAAGTGTCAGGAGGTTCTCCAGCAGTGATCTATAGTTTTGAAAAAATGCAGCTACTGCCAGAAATCCAATCATTGAAGAGTGTGGATACAAAATGCCCAGCCCGAGCCTCACTATCACCTTACTTTGAAATGCAGCAAAACAGAAGAAAATATTGGTTACAGTTAAGGCACAGCCCTGGGACCAAAGACCTGCAGCTATGATATTTAAATTTATATATCTTTATGTATTTTATATTTTTCTTGAATCTTCCATAAACAAGCTCTATGATGACAAGACTATATTACAGAAGAAAAGAAAAATGTACAAGGAGCATGTATACACACCGTTCATTCTCTCACCAAGAGTTTCCAAATATGTCAACACCATCCCACCATGGGACGATGTTTTAATAAGAACTGATAATTTACAATTAACATTACAGTATGTACATTGCAATAAATACACGGTTGTAAACAGACAAACAAGACTGTATTACAGGTAAGGTCATTTGGTGAGAAAAAAATGCATGGCACAAAAAATAAATAATGCATTAAAATTATCATAAAGCTTTCTGTAAAATCTGTTTCATTCAAGTTTTTTTTTCTTTCCTTATCTGCAATTTGTTCTATCTACACTGTTTACTTGTGTCTTTTAACTGATGTGAATGAAAACATAATGAGAACAGCATTATTGTGTTCAGTAACTTGCAAGCTGAAATGTACTGGTTTTACGCAAACATGGACTTGGTTTTCCCCATACAGTACCCAGATATTGCATTTTCTTATGGCATTTTAGGAAATGAAACCACTTGTATAAAGATGTTCTTTTTAATGCCGTGTGTCTTGTGAAACACATGTTGGTGAGAGAGTGAGTGAGCGGGCAGGGGCATGGGAAAGGGGTGGGGGTGGTAAGCAGATGGTTTAGTGGGTATAGTACAATAGTCTCTAACTCTTGGATATGAGGTGTCCTCTACAGCTTGACTGTCCGCCAGGGGATGTCAATACAGGCCAGTGCCATTAAAACCCAACACGCTGAGAAGCAAAGGCTCCATTAGTGCAGTTATGAACCCTTGCAGGTATGGATCTGTTTATGACATATTGCTGCTTATTATAAGTTTCTTTTTATGATGAAGACTGCAGGCACTCTGTGGGGGAAATGTCACGTGTAACGAAGGGAAGTGAGAATGCTTTAGAAAAGGGGGAATCAGCTCGAGAGTCTTTGCCTTTCCTTCTGGACCTCCTTCAGGGATACATACAATGAAAAGAGAAACCGGTGCCCGAACGTTTTGTGAAAAGTCTGGTCACACAATGGCAGATTATGCTCCATTTGCTTTTTACAAGGAAAAAGGAGGCTGGCACTCAGTGATCAGTTATTTGAGTCTTACCCTGCCCCATGGTAAAGATCAGAGACCTTTTCTGTACCAAAGGTTCCAAGCATCATTTGGATTCAAGAGATGGAAACAGGGTTTCAGCTCAGCTTGGGTGTTTTCCCTAGCTGATGATTTCCCTTCTCAGTGCCTAGCCCCTCACTTCCTTGAGAAGTTTTAGACATGTTCTTTCAGACTTACGATTTTCTTACATGTTTTATTTACCATTTAGTCAGGTACCGCTCTTCCCTTTATTTCCCATTTTGGACGCCAAAAAGAAAAAAAAAAATAACATGGGCCCCAAACTCCCAGAACACGACTAAGGTCCAGACTAAACATAGGCTGCATGGGGATGATTGCTATCAGTAAGTAACACTGGGAGTTAATTTGTAAAATCAATAGCGTTCCTGGGGTTGACATCTGGAATCCCCTCTTAATGCTGTACTGAGGCATTGGCAGACTCTGTCAATCCAAGGTTTTAGATTGCTTTGCATAACTATCCCCCTGGTGCCAGTAGCAACATCAACTTTCATTCAGTGTGTCTGAAGTAGTCCTTCCTATAGGACAAGTCTACAGAGCAATAAGAATCGCTGGCAATTTTACACCTTACCGGGCTATCTATTAAGGGAGCGTAGCCGCTCCACTTAGAATCACTTTCCAGAGATCCTCCTCATGGAGGTCTTACTTCCATGGGCAGTTCAAACCACAGTTGTCCTGGTATGTGTTGATATAGTCTGCTAATATTCTTAAGAACTGCCTACGTAGCACTTACCATGTTTTTCCTCTGCAACCCCAGAGTATAAGCTAGTGATGACACAGAACCATGGGGAGAAATGAACGTCAATCCTAACCTGATAACCTGTTTCTTTTTTTCTAGGTCAGAACGGTAGTGATATCCTTGATAAGACCCCCACCTAGAGAACACGGGCAGACGCTGGAACACACATTAAATAGTGCAGCCTGAAGGAAAAAATGTCTTTCTTCCTACAACCAGCTATGAACAACAATAAAGTGATCATGAAATGTGTGGGTGACGACAAGGACATGCATTTGTGAAACGCATGTCTCCTGACACAGGAAAATAAAAAGGCATCAGAAGGCAGTCGGTAGGAAAATGCCTGAAAAAGACTGACTCTTTCAGCTACTAGGTATTTATAGATCTCCCGTTTACTGTGGACAACACTAACTGATGACTGAGCTTCTATGAGGCTGAAGACACATTTGACATAATGCACATCAAAGGGTTACAGAATAAATACTCACTTTGCACACCATGAAGGAAGCAGTGATGGAGAGCGACTCTCCGGGCTGGGGGAGTTGTGGAACTAAAAGGCAGAGTCAACGGACACTTACAAAAAAGGGTTTCCAGCAACATAAACTTGTTTCTCTGTTTTAAAGTATGGAAGTCATTGGTATATAAAACAATGAATCACTACAAATCAGTTAATTGCTAGGAATTCTAAGGTGCAAGTAAAATTCGTAAGTGAGATTTATCCAGTGTAGCACTGATCTGTACTGAAAACTTGCAAGTTACTCCTTAGGAAAAAAAAAATAACCAGTGGCAGATGAAGTTCTGAACAGTTTTTTTTAAATATAATACCTCAATACATTTAATAATAAAAGTAAGCTCTACAAAAAATCTGTTTTACATATCATACAAAATGTAGAGGTGAGTGTGGCTCATTGAACCACACTGTTCAGTCTTGTATCAGGAAGACTTGAAATTAGAAAATTATGCAATTTCTGTGGCTCATCCTCCTCCTGGTCACAGACTCAGGCTATGGCCTCTTCGTGATGTTTTCAGTGCTTCATCTGTGAGCTCACTCCGTCCCTCAAATGCCGCCTGCCTTCTCAAAATTTCTGCAAATCCACCAGAGAGGAATCTGGCAATCCAACCTACTCTGGGGCAGCCTGATGAGCCACGCTCCCTTGAAAACAGCTGGAGTTGATTTTACCCACTCTGTCAGCTCTGCCAAGCTGAAATCGTGTCAAGATCATGTTCGTGAAGACATCCCCCTTGCTCCGATGACATGGAGGTGCAAGAACTGGTTACGGTATTCCTGAGCGCCAGACTGAGTAGTTCAAGGTCAGTTTTGTTCAACAAACGTCCTGGCAGATGATAGTGAGGTGTGACCATGGTTGTGGCATGTGACATGCACTTTGGAAAACAATTTTTTTCTACTTAAAAAAAAAAAAAAAAAAAAGCGTGACTGTCTTTACACCGTTACGTGTCAGGACAACAATCATCTACCACACAAGTCTCGGGCTGGCTTGCCTCCTCCTCTGCTACGGCCTCCTCCTCAACCTGCTCGTCAAGGGGGATCTCGGTGGACTCCGAGTCTTGAGTGCACAGGGTCTTGGAGTCGCTGCAGCTGGTGTCTTCTTCCACTTGACTACCACTGTCCTTTTCAGTGTCCGACTCGCCGTCTTCCTCCAAGGTTAGTTCAAACTGGAATTTGTCAGTTTGGCCCTGCCGGCCCTCCTCTTGGTCATCGGGTGCAGGGGAGGGGCTCTGAGGAATTGTGCTCTGGTACCACTCGCGGTTGTCCTCCAAAGTGTCCAAAATGTCCTGGGCATCCGGGTGTACGAGGTCTGCCCATGTCTCCCAGAGTGGATGAACAATATAGTCTATGAAGCCCACCTGGTCGTAAAAGAAAAGAAATCCAGTGGGACTAAGAAACTTGGAGAGAAGCTTACCCAAATCATGATTCCCCCCCAGAGCCTGTGTAGGAGACTACTAACCTGAGTCTGGTACATTAGTCACCGTTTGAGCCAATAGATCATGTAAGTGTGGTTACTAGCTGGCTGAAGTTAGAATTCTTAGCTCAAAGGGTGCTTACAATATAAAGAATACTAGTTGTTGACATAGTAGGACCTGGGGCCTGGACCTTACTTAAGAATAGCCAATTTGTAGAGAACCCAGATAACTGAAATAAGCCAAGCTTTCTATGTACAGAAGTACATTCGGTGGATACAGTCACAATGAAAGAATTATAGTACCATACGTGTGGCTATATGACTGTAAATCCCAAGAAAGTTCTTTGATTCATCAACAGATGTGAACAATCCACCATGTGAAAACCAAATTAATAACAAAAAGAAATACACAAAATACTGTGAGGCATGAAGCTAGAACAGCCAGATGCTTCAGCTGTGGCTCAGCCCATTCTCTTGAGTTGTGGAATTACCTGTGATTTTTCCACAGAGGCATTGTGCTTGTCACACATGGGACTTATCTCCATGCCACGCTCCCGCTCTCGGTCCCCCTGGCGGAAGAACTCCTCCATTATCCGGTCTGTCCACTGGCGGTACAGCTGGAGTGGCTTCGTGGGATTGCTCAGATCTGCGCAGTGCACCATATTCTGAAGGACCTAAGGCGGATGGAAGCATTCTTCACTCAGCAACTGCTGCTTTCGGTTTGAAACTAAGAATTCACATCAGATGACTGGGACACTTAAAAATACATGTAGTGTCAGATTTATTATAAACAGCTCAGCCATGGTGTGCCTCTGTGGTTCACACTTGTATTAATAGTTCCAATATGCCACTTCTGCATTAAAGTGTCATGAGAGACACTGTTTGTGTTCATGAATTATTAAATTCCAAGATGCTCAAATGGTTGGTCTTTGGATGTTAAGTTGTTGTTGTTATTACATATGTAAATGAACAGGCCAATAAGATTTTAACTTTTAAGTACAAAGGACTGGGCATTTTTTTTGTCTTATTGGTCTTTTGCTTGTATTTGATGATTTCCAATTGTGTGTTTTTATGGCTTTTGTTTGTGTGTTTTGCTTTCTAAAGAGTTGGGTGGATGGGGAGGCAGGAAGGATCTGAGTGGAGGTGGGAGAGGGGAAGCCATGATCAGAAAATACTGTATGAAAACCTCTTTTTTTTCCGATAGACAGAAGAAGATAAAGATCCTGCCTGCAGCTTCTGGACATATGAGATGGGACAAAGGAGGCACAGCTCCTATCTTATTCAGAGTCCCTGATGTGTGCATTAAGAGCAACTGTAGACACTGATTTACCTGGATCCTGTCGGAATAGTTATCAAGGAGGAGGACACCGGAGCTCGTCACCTTCTTCGTCTCCACCATCGTTTTCAAATCAGCCAGCAGATTCATGTGCTTTGACATGTCTGTCGCAAGTACCTGGCAGGGCAAAGATCGTTTTGTGAAGGAATAATGCCGAAAGGAAAAAAAGAATTTGCAAATGGACAAAGAAATTATATTGAGTGTGAGAAGGAATGGAGAAACACTATGAATTCTAATGATGTGTGGAAATGAGTTCATGCTGGAATTCTTTTTCTCTTGGCTGTCAAGTTTTCCTGGAGCCCAGAAAAACATAACGCAACACAGAAACATAAGGTACCTGAGCACCACATTCAAGGTAAATACACCATTGTATTTTCTGTGTGTGTTCTGAACAAAGGAACCATTGCTGCACTAGAACTAGATGATTCAAGGCCATGTAGGATGCAAAGATTTTGGGTTAGTTTGCTTTGTTTTGCTAGTCTAGGACAAATGATGTCTCCCTGTATACAACAAAGCATAAAAGTGTACATTGAGAGCCAACAAGATGGCTCCGTGGGTAAAGGTGCTTTTCACCAAGTCTGATGATATGGATTCAATCTTTAGGATCCAGGGAGTGGAAAGAAGAAAACTTACTCCCACAAACCATCCTCTGAGTTCATAGGTACACCAGGGAGGGTACGCACACGCATATACCCAAACAGAAATTTAATAAATGGATGTCATTTTTAAAAAATTACGTATAATTTTGTACTATCCAGAGATTTTCCTATTGTCAGGCCACTCTGGATGATGTACACAGGGAAAAGAGTCTAACTGAGGATATTTCTAAGTGGGTCGGAAGGTGGAAAGACTCCACTGGAGTTACAGGGGAATCATCGTCCTCTGCTTGCCATTGGCCAAGAGGAGCAAAGAAAACCTGAATAGTGAGTCCTTAGTCTTTTGTTTTGCTATTCTTCTCTCATATATTATATCCCGACTATAGTTTCTCTTCCCCAAGTCTCCCCTACCATCCCCCTCCTCCTCCAGTCCCACACCCCTCCCACTCCCCTCAGAAAAGAGCTGCGCCCCCCCCCCCGGGACATCAACCAAACCCTTCATAGCCAGTTACAATAAGACCAGGCACAGACCACCACATCAAGGCTGGAGGAGGCAACCCAGTAGGAAGAAAAGGGTCCCACAAGTAGTTTGCTAAAGAGTCAGAGACAGCCCCCTGCCCCCTCTGCTGAGAATCCCACAAAAACACCAAGCTTCTCAGCCATAACACCAAACACTAGGTTGAGCTTGGAGAGTCCTTTGGAGAAGGGGAGGGAAGGATCGGAGGAACCAGGGGGTCAGGGACACTACAAGAACGAGGCCCAGGGAATCAACTGACAGGGACTCATGGGGGGCTTGCAGAGATCAGGGAGCCTGTAGGGGTCTGACTGAGGCTGCTAGGAACAGAGACGCTATTACAGAACATTGCCAGCAGCAACAGAGGCAGTTTCTACAACTCCACGTCCCAAATCTAACCTCATACCATCTCCAAGAACTCGAATCAGTTTCATTAGGTACTTACAATGTCGATGACCATTTTCCTTAAAGATTGTCTTTGCTTTTTGGTCAGATTCTGGAAAATGTCACAGTTTTCTTCTTGGAGCAACTTAAACCCTACAGCCAAATGATGGTTCTCTAAGACAGAGGAGTCATTGTACATCAAGGCAAGTTCTGAGTCTGAAATGAAGAGCAGCAGCGTGTCACCAAGGCTGTTTAATTAATGTCTGTCTCACTCTTCAAATTTTATGGTAACCTCAACACTCCAACAGCTGAGACAGGAGGATAATGAGTTAGAGGCTAGTCTGGGAAAACATACCAATGAATGAAAACAAATCCCCAAGTTCTTTGATGACTTGTGTTTAGGATACAGTTGCCCTTGATCTTCTCCATCACCCACCTGCAAATATGTCAAATAATCTAACAGCCAAAGAAAGCCAGAACCTTAGGAGTGAATTACAGTATGACTGGTATGTGGTCCTTCCAGTCAGTGGACCACATTATCTTTTCAGGATCTGCTATCAGACTGTGGCATTATTCTTAAGGTCTGCAACACATCTGGACATGATGTTTTATTTCCTGGTAACTGTGGAACACTTGCCCTGATACAGTGTGTGGATCATGGGTGCAAGGTTGTTTGTACACAGAAAGTTCCAGTATTCAGTTTGCTTATGGTGCTTATCCTAAGTACCCCGTACCCCAAAATGTTTCCTTTTCTGAGGCTCCTGGTGGTGCTCTATGAGTGTGAATTGCCTTCCTTCCTGCCTGCTCGTGGCTTCAAAGGCTCATGGTAGAGATTCTGCATTTCACATATTGCTTTGAATCTGTGGATTAATGGTGAAAAGAGATTCTGCCTCTCCCTAGTCCTGTAGACAGCCGACTTACATGAAGAAGGGCTTTGGTTTTTAAGATTTATTTTTGTTTTATAAGTGTTTTTCCTACATGTATATTTCTGTACCATGTGCGTGCCTGGTGCCTGTGTGGACTGGAAAAGGGCATTGACTCCCACAGAACTAGCATTATAGATTGTGAGCTGCCCTGTGGATGCTCAGAATCGAACCCTGGTCCTCTGCAAGAGCACCCGGCACTCATAAATACTGAGCGGTCTCTCCATGCCTATCTTTAAAAGAAAAGTTTTAAGGCACTTTATTTTGCTTCCTTAAGTTGCTGCAAAGATAGAAAGCACAGGTAGTGGATCTTTACTGTCACCAATGTTCTCAAAAAATACATTCAGGCCAGGCGGCGTTGGCACACGCTTTTAATTGCAGTACTCGGGAGGCAGAGCCAGGCGGATCTCTGTGAGTTCGAGGCCAGCCTAAGCTACAGAGTGAGATCCAGGACAGGCACCAAAACTACATTGAGAAACCCTGTTTCAAAAAAAAAAAAAAAAAAAAAAAAGGAAAAAATACATCCAGATGCTTCTTTTACTGCACAAGCATTGGGAACTACTTACTGATTGCTCTGAAGTTGTTAGGGAGACAATGGGGGCTTGGGACCTGCTCCCCAAGGAGACACTATGATCTCAAAACTACACACATAAGAAAGAGCACATCTCATCTGCTGCTCTCCATGCCAGAAACAGGAAGAGTGTGGAGTTTCATGAATAGATGTGGAAGTATATGGTTCACTTTTATTTTGTCTGGAAAAGGATACTGTCGAAAGGTAATGTCTGACTAAGTCTTATTTTTTTCCATGCTAGAGATCAAAGCCTTACTTTTAAATAGTCTATGAAAAACCTATGGATAAACATGTAGGAATTAGAAATTTAAAATGAAATGGGATCTGAGCACAAGACGCTGTACATACACAGTTGAATCATATTAAGCAAGCAAATGCTAGAAGGAAGGCATAATATTGTATAACTCATAGAAATACCATGACTTCATCTACCAGGGCTCTTTTAGGGGAATAAACATATACGTAGATAAGGGGCATTAACATAATGATTCACCTGGACTTGCAGAAATACTAATAGGTTTATATTCCTCTTGAAGAGAGAGGCAGGGCAAGCTGAGAGGCCACTGCCTCCGAGAAGGTGATCTGTTCTACAGAGGGAGCACCTATTCAGCCTAAGGGTGGCTTCTGATGCAGGGTCCAAGGGCACTGCTAAGCTAGCCTTCGGCAAGGAAATGATTCCTTAGTGGGCTGGGGTAATCAGTTGCTCCTGTCTGATGCTGTTGAAGGGCAACTGGGACCAGGTAGTAAAAGCTTAGTTTTAAATGAAAAAAAAAAATACTAGCATCGAAGAAATCAAACCTCAGGGTTATCATTGAACTTTCTCTGTCACTGAGGTTGCATGGGTCACACGCTAGCTCAGGACTGTGTGCAGAGTCCTTCAGGCTCACACTCCAATATAGTGTACACACAGTAAGGTGGGGGAGGACGGGCAGAGAGGCGGGCCTCCTTTTCCATGAACTCATTCTTAACTGCTGGAGACATAACTGCTCATTTCTCCTCTAAATGCCCCCAACACTCTGGACCACTCAATGACCAATTTATAGCATGCTCCCAGTCTGCCCTTCTCTCCCTCCTTGACCCTCCTAACCTACTTAGAGACTTGAGTCTCTAAACAAAATTAAAGATTATTCCTGGTCATCTGGTTTCTACTAGACACTCCCCTTCTTCCTAACTTAAAAGCAATAAGAAGAGGCTATCCTAAGCCATCACATTCAGGGGACTCAGCTGCTCAGTGGCTGGCATGGTATACCTTCAATGCTCATACCTTCTTTAGGAAGATCTGAATGTGATGGCCATTCATAAATGAAGAAAATGAGTCTTCGGAAAATAACATTGCCCATATAATATAGCTGGGACACTCTAGGGCCAACATTTAAAGGCAAGCTGTCTCTAGACTCTCATGTCAAGCTTTTATTACAATCTTAAAAAAAAAAAAAAGCTAACAGTAAATCTACCCAGCCAGCCCTGGGTTTCTCTGAGGAAATGTTTTTTTTTTTCCCCCCTGCTTTGGTTTTATTGCTGAGCTGTTTTTATCTTATTGATTTTAATTTTGGGCCTTGCTCCAAAATCCTAAAGTTCTGTATCACATATCACCTATGGCTCCCTGCACACAGCTCCAAACAACCACCCCACCTGCTACTGGCCCTGCCCAAGCACCGATACACCAGTGAAATCATGAGACGCTTGCACAGCAGCGTAGACACAGGAAGAGACTACTTTTATTCTGAGTCATGAAATAAACTAGCAACCGTTTTTCATTCTATTCAGTAATGGGCCAGAGTGACACACCCCAGTGAGGAGAACGCTGTTTCCAAATCCACCCAGGCCCAGGGATCATGAGCACCTCTCTTGGTTATATAGAGGGCTATATATAATTACTCTTCTTCCACCTTAGAAGGGATGGCACAACATGCCCCACACCACTGGGCTCTTACAAAGTTCACTAAGGGACAGAGCTCCCAAATTTTAGCTGGATTTATTTCCCGACCAAGGTCATTTTACCAGCAGATGTCCTGGAAAAGCTGGGGCTCACGGTACTTAAGCCAGTCATGGGAGGTGATTCCGACTTTGACTTTCCACAATTTATCCCTTCGAGTGCAGCAAAAAAGGCTCTTGTCCTGACACACTCAGAAACACAAACCATTGACATGTGCCTGATCGGGGAATTCCCATCCCTGAGCTCATCACTTCAACATTTGGTCCAGTGACATTGGGAGTAACTAAGCAATGTCATCACATTCCCAAATCTCCTAAAAAGTGCTGAGATGATAGTCACTCAGCTTCTTGCATCCTATAAGGGGTTGATAAGAAGTACCCAAGGCATACCTTGGGTATTTTTATAAATAGTGCATAATATACCCTACCCGTATGCTCTTTACTACAAGAAATAAAATCATCAGTGTCTTCAAATCTAAGAGATTAGGCAACATCAGAAACGCCCAAAGCAACTCAGAAAATTGCAGCCTTAGAATTCCACTCCTCCTAGACCACCTTAGAACCCAGTCTCCATGAGTCCTGCTTCTACAATGACACATAAACTGAAGGCCAGATATGGATTTACACACACACATATATGTAGAAATTGGCTCAGGTGCTTATAGAAGTCAAGAACAGCCTTGATCTTCAGTCCTTGTACAAGCTGGAGAGCCAAGCAAGTCAGTGGCAAATCAGTCCTTCGAGAGGCCCGAGAGAAGGAAGGCAATGACTTAAGTTCTAGTTCATGTCTAGAGCTCTGCAAACCAGCAGCACTGATGTCTGAGAGCAGGGGATGAAGGATGTCCCAGCTCAGTCTGAGAACGCCATTTGCCTCCTCCTCCTCTCCTGTATTTGGGCCATCCATCGTGAGTTGGTGATGGCGCCCATTCACACTGGTCAGGGTGATCTGTACTCACTCTAATTCAAATGCTAACTTCTTGCAGAAACATTCCTTCAGGCTTACCCCAATAGGATTTTCCAGCTTTCTAGGTGTCCCTAGAAATTGAGTATCACATCTTAGATCTGTAAGCTTGCAGAGGGCAAAGGCCTGCTTGCTGTTTGCTTTGCCAACACTGTAGTCGTACACTAAGGGCAAGAACTAAGGATTTCTTGTTGACCTCATGGCAGGATTAGAAGACTTAAAAGACTTTTATTTTACAGTGCTCATTGCCAAAGGGTGCAACAACAAGGAAGAAACGTCATATCCTAATTTTTGATGAATCAAATTGTTCAAAGCTCAGAGCCGGCGAGAGTGCAGGAGATAAAATGTAGGTGGTATAAATGTAAGTACGTATAAGCTTTCTGTTGAACCAAATGAAGCAATATGCATGAAAAATGCGAGATTTTTAACTCTAAGATTATATATGAAGTGACACCCTCTGAAGAAAATGGGTAATTTAGTGTCTATTAGCAGGAGTCAAGTTAGTTCATTTCTTTTTCAGGAAACAGATCTAGACTGTTTTTTTGGCTGAGTAGACAAAAGATAGCAGGTAACCATCTGTATTGTGAATTTTATGTGTCCAAAATGCTCTGCTTAAGCATGTGCCTAGAGAAAAGTTTGAAAAGTTCAGTGAAACTTCTCTCAGAGTGAGGGATCCCAGGAGTGTTTTAATCCCTTCATTGTTTTCCACGCTGTCTCTCCCACTTTTCAGTAAACATATTATCACCATCCACTATATGGGGCTCACTATGTAGCCATGGCTGGTCTGGAACTTGCTGCATAGACCATGATGGTCCTAAACTCATAGAGACCTGCCTGCCTCTGCCTTCTATGTGCCGTGATTAAAGGCATGGGCTACCACACCAACCCTGAACACATTACATTTTGTAAAACTTCAGTTGAATAGATGTTTTTGAAAAAAATATGATAAAAAGCATGTATCCTAGAGTTAAGAGACACAAGGGATCCAACATCCAGAACCTTTTCCCTATGTGAAAGTGGTAAATCACACACACGCATCTGCTTTGACATAATACAGTTTTCTCAACAAACTGAATACATTTCATAATAACAATTTTTGCGACAAAACGATCTGCCTCTGAAAGCAGCAGCCAGCCTCTCCTCTTGGGCTTAACCTGTAAGGTAAGAACTACCCTGCCAAAGCGCTGTGGAATGACAATCTACAACATATGGAGATGGAGGGTGTCCCTAACAACGATGCTGAGGGGTCTAGCATGACCTGTCATTGGACAGATGGTGGTGACAACTCAGAATCTATGTTTCAGCAGCTCTCAACCTAGAGGGGAAGCAGGAGCAAAGGAGGATTGAGATCCGTGCGTGATGGTGAAAATACAATATTTACATGGAATTGCACCGCACGGGAGCAGCTCAGAAACTGTGGGTGAGTATGCCAAGAGTGGAAGCCACCCCGTCTCCACTCCTGAAAAATGACAGCATCTTCTACCATGTCGCCAAGTCAATGGAGGAATGAAACGGTCATCTGTGTAAGGATTTCTGAAAGGAACCAGGGTAAAGGGGGACAGGCAAGAGATTGCAGCGGGGGTGGTGGGTGGATTGTATCAAGGTATATTATGTACATGTATAATGTCATGATATAATGTCAAAGCATTTATACACACATATGAAAATGTCATGTGTGAAAGTGTTATTATCTTATATAATTAATACATGCACTTCTTTTTTTTAAGAGACTTCTAAACAATATATTCCTAAAAGTGTCCTTCTCGCCCTCACTCCATCCGAGTGCCATGCCCCGACACTGTCTGGCTTCCTCCTGCGTGGAGTACCACTTCAAGCCACATAGTCACTTGTTAAGTTGTCTCTTCTAGCACAGTGCAAGCTGTTAAGAGCCAGACTTTTGCCTTGTTCTCTATATAATCATACTTGTTGAAAACGAATCTGTCCTCATTTCCAAGGTTTGCACAGACAAAGACAGATCTCTGTACAATCCACTAGTACTGCTATGGAAAATGTATGTTATGATATGAGAACTTGATAATCTCTGTAAAGTGTACATACTGGCATTGGATCCTACTTCAACTTACTATGACATAATGCCTCTCTTCTCTTGGAAACACAAAGACATATGTTTTGAATACTAGATGAGTGTGAATAAATCTTCCTCCTCAAACTTGGGCATCTTTACTACAAACAAGGCCTTCTCCTTCCAAATAAAATATAACACCATATATGTTCTGCACCTTCACACTGTTTTACTTTCCCAGAAAATAAAACTGAGAAGTCACATGACCTTTTCATGATAAACGCCTTATAGGATGACAGTCAGAGCTTTATGAAGCTTCTGGGCTGCCTTATCTGTGTTGTCTTCACAAAGACTAACGCAGCTTTCCACCTGGGATGTCCATTTCTCTATGCCCTGTGTTCAGAGACCTCCACTTCCTTAAGGCCTTCATTAAAACTCAACGTCTCATTGTTCTAGGAGTCTCAAATGATCTCTGCCAGGTAGAAATGATCCCCCTGTTCGCAGAACCCCTAGGTGCTTTCAATAAGTGCAAATAGCATGAAACCATCCAGTCTCCCAAACTAACACATCAAGCCTAAGATCACAGCTAAGAGGCAGGGGCATGACTACACTGGGAATCACCTAGACAGAGCACCCTGAGACACGTCTTTTAAGTTCACTATGCCTCTGAGGTCTCCTCTTGATGGGGGAATGTCTTTTTGTATGCTGTGAAAATATGTTGCTCTGATTGGTTGATAGATAAAGCTGTTTGGCCAATGGTGAGGCAGAATAGGGTTAGGTGGGACATTCTAACTAGAGAGGAGGAAGGAGAAAGGCAGGACAGAGGAGATGCTACCAGCTGCTGCCATGTGGCAAAGTATGGATTTATAGAAATGGATTAATTTAAAACATACGATCTAGCTAGCAAGAAGCCTGAGCCAGCAGGCCATACAGTTTGTAATTAATATAAGCCTCTGTGTGTTCATTTGGGTCTGAGAGGCCATGGGAGCTGGGTGGGCACAGGAAAACTTTCAGTTGCATCCTCTCAAGAGATGCAGCCATCTAACTGGGGGTTTGAAAGGAAGATCAAAACTCAAGATTTCCTTGTTAGGAGAACCAGGTTCAACCTTTGGTTCTGGCAGTTGGAAGGGCCAACTCTGAGTCAAGAGGATGGGAGTATGCTCATCTGACAGACACTGAATCCATCCATGAAAGCCAAAGAAAATATAAACTTAAGTCTCACTCTGAAGGGTTACTACCCACAAAAATAAACACATAATTTTGACAATTTTTTTTCTTAAAGGTCTTGAATTTGTTATTTTTTAAGTCACTGGAGATTTGTTTGCATGCTGTGAACAAAAAACTGTAGTAGTGGAAAGGGAGGGAGGCAAGATTCCAGGCTCTGGCTGATCACTCAAAACTAAGGCGGTGGTGACTCTGAGCAGCCCTGGGATGTGTCTGTGTACCAAGCTGCACTGCCGACTTATACTGCCTCACTCGATCCCATCCACTGAGTGGCCAACCCAAAAAGAGCTGCTCTTGGAACCGAGGGCTTCCGTGCGCGGCTGTGCTCCCACCAGTGATCACAACTCTGAAAGTAACTAACCTCCAGCAACAGGACTGACTGGCTGTCAAGTTTCTGCCTAGGCATGTCACCAGGAAAATGAGCCTCAACAGACAGCCTTGGTCACTTCTCTAGATTTATAGGCATCCTCCGAGTTTCTCCATCTGTTCCAGTGTCTTTCAATCTTTAGAGGATGGGGGTTTTCTAGCTGAGATGACAGACTCCACACAAGCCCTGCTGCCCACCACGGTCCCAAGGTGCCAGCCACGTCTCAGCTGTGTTTGGAGGGTTCACAGAAAGAACAGAACTTGTCCCTGCCATCCTTAAAAATCGCAAGCACAGTAGAACACTTGAAAGACTGACTCTATAATGACTTACTTAAATGTGTCCTCTGTTCTTAATAGCATAGATGATAGAATGCAAAGGAAATATTCTTTCAATGTTTGATGTTAGTAACTTAAAATATGTCTTTCTTAACTGTCAAAAATTAAATCTAAATAAGGTAGGTTTATGTATTTGTTGAAACCTAAACCATTAAGAACATACCAAGTAATACTAGAGCCTCAAATACTGAAGTGGGCCAGACTTATGGAAAGGACCAGTGTACACTGCACCACATGACCTGATAGCCCTTTTCTGAAAGCCCTCTGTCTACCCTGAGCAACAGCACAATGCAAGCCCCGCCCCCAAGTAGATTCAATGGTGATAATAGTTATGTAAATGTTTTCGTGAGTTCCATAAGAGTCCTGTTACAGGTTCTCATAAAGCAATGGGTACATGGAATGTCATCCTGTCTGCTCACTTAGCCCCTTCCTAACACACACATCTGAAATGTGGTCTACCAACCACACATCCCTGGAGGCCCGTGAGTCCTCTGGTCCTCTGCTCCATTTGTGAATCACTAACGTGTATTTTGTTATGTCTCTACAGAGGCTATTTAAAGACACAAAAGTAGATCTAACCAATCTTCCAGACCTGAATTAAGCCTCTCAGGGCACAGTCACATTTGCCTTCTCTCTTTAAATCCTGCTATGGGAATGCTTGGAAGTTGTGAAGGCCTTGATATTAGAATGGCCAGATTACCACAGCTCAAGATCAGAGTGTAACCCACAGTTTGAAGCAGAAGAACGGCAGTTTCTTAACATGAAAGAGTCACACCTTTGCATTTGTCTTCATATAAAGGGAAATTTACAACATCAATCTACTACAACACCATGGGAAAGAATTATGTCCTAGTACATTTAAGTCATTCACCTAGTAACGTTGAGTACTAAGTACCATTTATGTAATGTTAAACCCTTCTCCAGAGGAAGGGGAAAAGCCTCCTCCAGCACTACTCTTACAGATGTTTGTTGTGTATCAGAGATGCCAAAACCAGATCCCTAGCACTCCTTACTTTTCTAGACATAATGGTGTCGTCTTATACACCGGGAGGTTGCTGGGGGATTCAAAGGAAAGGGAATTGTTAGAGACAAGAGACTAGAAGCTAAGTTTCTGTTACATCCATGGAGAGATTTGTGAAGAAACTGAGGGGACTGGGATCTGTGGGGATGGTGGAGAAGGAGAGCGACAGTTTCTGGTGGGGAATCAATGATCTGCAGAGTGAAGAAGGCTTAGTATTAGTTCCTACAGGCTACCCACACCACTGTACACACTGTCACCTTCCTACCCACACCACTGTACACACTGTCACCTTCCTACCCACACCACTGTATATGCCATCTCCTTCCTACCCACACCACTGTACACACTGTCACCTTCCTACCCACACCACTGTATACGCCATCTCCTTCCTACCCACACCACTGTACACACTGTCACCTTCCTACCCACACCACTGTATACGCCATCTCCTTCCTACCTACTCCACTATACACGCTTTCACCTCTGATTGCCTTTTGCAGAAACACGGCACTCAATGACTTTCAGAGATGTGCTAGAGCACATAGATGTGCTAGAGCTAGAGATGATTTTCACACAGCAACCGCCTGTCTCATGGGAAGCCATGATCATTTGCAGAGATAAATTAGTGCTATATTATTTCTAAAACCGTATTCACACATGTCAAAAGCACATTAGGGCCCTGGAGAAACATGGACTTATGAAAATCACGCAGTTGTATTTTTAAAAAATGTACCAAAAAAAATAGGCTTCACTTACTTGTATTGATCAGAAATTGATTGGACACTCCAGGATGATCCACATCATGTATTGCACTGGCAAAAATGGCTGCGAGAATCTCCAAGTCTGTGAACACGGCCTGGGGACCCAAGAACACAGGTAATATTACTACGTTATTCCAGGAAGATATAAGTGAGAGCACTATATAAACAAGTGAAATAAACCCCAGGGCTCAGAAGGAACTTGGGGTGAGGCTTGGCAGTATCTTACTATGCTTCATCAAGAAGCGTCTTCTGGATGAGTTTCTTAAATGTGATTTCAAAACAAAGTATTTCATCTGACTTTGTTATATATCATGACAAAATCTCTCCTGTTCATCATATTTAAAAAAATTAGAGTATCTGAAAGATGCTGAAAGGAAATGTGAGCTTATAACTCACTTAATGATACACTCTGAGAACACATGTAACATCAATAACGCCCCCACTGAATTATGAAAAGGCATTCCTTCTTCCATCTTCCCGTCACATAAATCAGCAGTTCTCAGCCTCAGTGCCGTCAACGCTGTTAGAGCACTGTGCACGTTGTTATGATGTATTATGTGTGCCCCCCACCCCAAGGGTATCCCTGAGCATGCAGGGAAACATGCTGGGCAGATGCACGCCATGCAGGCATGGCGGCAGCCAGTAATTCACAACCCAGATGCTGCATCCATGTGGAGAGTTTATTATAACAGAGAGATAAAGAAAGAGGCAAACAGAGAGAGAGAGAGAGGGAGGGAGGGAGGGTGGGGAGAGAGAGGGGGAAAGGGGTGCACACTCTTTGGGAGGAAAAGCAGAAGGATAAAGAGAAAGGGGTGGAGTTTTTCCTTAAGAGGAGGCTTCTATGGCAGGATGTAAGGTGACCCCAAGGGGTGGGATCAGAATATTAAAACGTATTACTGGGTCGTTTAGCCAATTCCTTGCCTTTATTCACAACATGCTGGGAGTTATGTACAACCAAAAACGTCTCCAGAAATTTCCCAAATGTCCCTGGGTGTAGGGATGGAGAAGGAGAGCAGGACAGAAATCATCCCCCGCTGAGAACTACTCAGTCAAATAATGAGTATAAGCAAAATTTTACAACGAAAAGAGTCTAAACTGTATAGCAAATGAGAATCTTTCCCCTGGATGACGATGGATATCAAATCTGTTTATTAATCACTTAACAGAACAACCGCTTGGGGTTTGGAAAATTTAAAAAGGCATTTCCTTCTAATAAATTCTTGGAGAACATTAACGTGTTGCTTATGTTTTAGAAAATAACTGTCCTTTGAACTACAGCCATCAGACCAAAGTTCTAGAAAACCCAACTAGATGTCAATAAGCCAGATGTGTGTGGACAATATCACCGGCCCATTTCAAAGGAGCAGTATTATAAACAGATGGATCCCCAAATTGTTGACCAACTCTCACAGACAGAATTCATCAAAGGATCTGTTGTCTATTAACAAGAATTTTCTCCTTCTTACAAGCCAGTCAATGGATTTCCAATGAGGTTAGTTGCTGTCTGTACTGAAAACCCTCCAACATCAAAGCTTAAGAGCCCTTTACAAGAAGCGAGTGAGAGCGAGCAACATCTTAGGAAAGAGCCTGACCTCCAGAGCAGGTGTAGATAACAGCACATGAGTAGACTGGACGACATCCGCAGCATGGATGTTGTTATGATAGGCCACATCAGCATGGTAATGGTCCTCCAGAGTCATGAGATACGTGATTAAAGTGTCTACTGGAATTTTAAATGTTTTTAATAAATCTCGTTCCTGTAAGAAAAGAAATCCTCTTAACATTTTTGTCTTTCTAGTAAAACTCATTTGCCAGTGTATGTTAAAAGAGAATCTTACTCTGGTGTTGCCTACAAACAGCCCAGACATGAAACAGTGTTTTCTTATATCTATCAAAGGAAATGGAAATATCCCGGAAGTTTAGAAACTCTGCCAACCACCTGCTGCTCAGCTGTCCTTCGGAGACCAAAGGTCTGCATCTGAGGGGTACAGCGTGAGGAGTGGACTGCCAGATCTAGGCCCCTACAGGCAGCTGTAGCGCAATGCAGCTGTTGATTGGGCCCTGTAGTCACACCAGATGAACCCATGCTGGCTCTCACCCTCCAGTTTCCCATCTAGTCCCAAGGTACCAGCTCCAGCTTCTCAGCTACATCCCACCCAGACACGGCACAAAGGCAAGAACAAGAAATGGATATAGAAACGATGGCAGACTACTAAAAATATACTCAAGAAACTATATTCTGCATTCATCAGCAGGGGCCTTGTTTGTTAAGGAAGTAAGTCTGCATGGTGGAGATGATTGTCTAACTAATGTTAGACATTGTTTCCATTCCCCCATAGTTCTTAAATAGAAAAAAATGCAATTATTTGCGTTTTACACACACTCCTATCTATTAATATTTGTTCCTTATGAAAGAGCCCTAAAACGGAGCCATCAAAATAAGAAGGAAGGAGTAGAATGCATAAGGTATAGTTCACAATGCAGAGTGAAAGGCTGGACAGTTTGGGTGAGAAAATGACCCAATGCCTCAATGTTGAGGTGCTATTGCTCACAGGTGACTGGATAATGAGGATACTAACTTCATTAATGAGTTCAAGAGGGGGCCCAGTTGAAAGAAGCAGGGCCACTAGGAGCATGCCTTTGAAGAGTCTGTTTTGTCCCAGGATGATGTCTCCTACCCTCCCAGGCCTTTCGCTGGATCTGTTAACCTCTGCCCAACCACTGTTACTCTACCATGTTTCCTGCCCCATGCTCTCTGCCTTATCACAGCCTCCAGGCAATGGAGTAGCTGACTAGACCCTCTGAAACCGTGAGCCAAAATCAATCACTCCCTCTTCTAGAATGATCTGCTTGGGTATGTCATCACAGCAGCAGAAAATGACTTATCTACAGTCCCCTGGTTAGAAGAAAACCAAGGTCATTACCTGAAAAATGGTGTGCATGATAACAGTCAGAGGCCGGTTACCAGACAGCTCTGCTATTCTGAAAACATGGAGACCCCATTTGTTCACATCTTCTAGTTCCTAGGATGAAGAAAACCCCCCAAAGAACACAAGGTTGAACAAGAGGTGACAATAAACAGAAGCATTAAAAAAAAAAAACTCTAATGAAAAACTTTGCTAAAGTTAAAAAGAAAAGACTCATTTTAAATGTAAAGGATGTGACATGTAAACAGTCAAATTTAAGGCAATATAGAATTATTTCACTGAAATATACTGAAAACCAAACACGGCTTAAATATGATTCTGATAGTAAATTACATGCATATGCTTTCATTACTGACCTCAAATAATTTCTTCAATAGATAAAATCTATTCACAGAATCTACCTAAAGTCCCGAAGGGATGACAGATTTCTAACTCTCCAAGGCCAAAAAAGAAAATCAAATCAATATACTGAAAAAAAAAAAAACAAGCAAGCAAGCAAGCAACCAATAACAAAACCAAGATGCATCAGTCAGACCACACGTCTAAATCTACATATTAACAAAATCTAATAATTTATAGAGCTTTATGAAGTGATTTCCCACCTTCAAATCAAGGATGGCAGAGATGGCTCAGAGGTTAAAAGCAACTGTTGCTCTTCCTGAGGACCTGAGTTCAGTTCCCCAGCACCCAATTTTGGGTGACTCATAACTCTTGTAACTCCAGATACACGGCATTTGATGCCCCCCTGCAGGCATCCATTGACACTGTACTAATGTGTGCATACACACACACACACACACACACACACACACACACACACACACACACTTAAAAGGAAACGTAATAGGCTTTTTGTTGTTTTGTTTTGAGACAGGGTCTCACTATGTAGCCCTGGCTGTCCTGGAACTTGCTATGTAGACCAGGATGGATTCAAACTCACAGAGATCTTCCTGCCTCTGCCTCCTGAGTGCTGGGATTAAAGACATGTACCACTATGCCTAAGCCTATGAACTCAGGAGCCAAAATAGTTTTTAAGATCATATAAATCAATGAACTTTTCTATCTGTTTAAAAGAAAAGAAAGAGAACTCATGGGAAAAAAAAATCACATCCTGATCTTTGAAATGACTGTACCTTGGCCAGGACATCCTCCTGTTCTGTTTTAACCCCAAACCTCGGGATGCATGAATTTGTCAGGCTGGAGCTATGCATCAACTTCTTGACCCCACTGATCTGAGACATTGGCCTTTTCTTCTTCTCTTTTTCCTTCTGAGTTGGAGAGGGAATTTCCACTTCATGTTGCTTATCTTGAGAAATTCAGAAAACATCCTACATTTACTATTACATCAACTTTATTTTCTAATCACATAACACATAAATAAAAAAAGTGTAATTGATCACTATATATTCTAGAAAGAGATTCCAAACACTAATTTTCCTTTTAGAGTTAAATACAAATTATATCCTCAAACACAAAATGAAACAAATTCTACTTTATTATAAAAGACCTCTTGATAGACTATCCTAAGAGAAGATTGTAAGATATGATAGCCAACTTAAAAGAAAGCAAAATACTTGGTTATTTAGTGTTCATTAACTCCATTCCCATTGGAATTTCATTTAGTGGTTTGAAAACAACTTTTCCAAGGACTCCAGTTTCAACATGCATTTTTAAAATGGTAGACACTTCATATGCAAATATATCACAAACACCAGCCAATGAACTCAGGAGCTAAACAACTGTAGTGACTATGCGAGCCTACAGTGCGCCTCAGAATGACCTGAGTACTGCTCCTAGTTGGCTTCTCTGTGCGATAAAAAGGAAATGTTTATAGTGTTACCAAGTGTTGTAGGGACCAACACAGTTAAGGTTAAAATGGCTGTCTTGAGCTGGGCAGTGGTGGCACAAGCCTTTAATCCCAGCAGAGGCAGGCAGATCTCTATGAGTTTGAGGCCAGCCTGGTCTATAGAGTGAGATCCAGGACAGGCACCAAAACTACACAGAGAAACCCTGTCTTGAAAAACCAAAAAAGGGGGGGGCTGTCTCAAAAAACCACACTCGACTAATCAGAAAATTTCCCTTAGGAACTATGCCTGTAACTGATGGAAGAGACCAACCAATCAATCAATATACCATGTCACCCCAGATTGATTCTGAAGCTTAGAGACTTAAAGTCTCAACTTATTCACATTATGTATTGGTTTTCAAAATGAGCTAAACTCTAACTGCCATCTAAAAATAAGCAAGCAAACAAGCCTAAGGCAGATTTTTAATTAATTGCACACGGTTGTTCTCACCTAAGAATGTGTTCGATATGTACTCTGACACCTGGTTTCCTGACCGACTCATTTCAGAGAGATGCGTGAGCTCCCGGTTAAGCATCCTTTTAAACTGAAAGACAAAAGGTGGGTTGTAGTAAGAAGAGTGGACATCTGAAGTGTCATGACATGAGCATTCCCCGAGACACGGGGAAATACACCCAAAGAATGTTTACATCATCGTGACTACTCATTATCGGGGTACTTTCTCCTGTGTTGGGAAGTGATAACAGTCTATGCTGGGACAGTGTCCACTAGGCACATGTGGACATGGAGCACAGGAAATGAGGTCAATATGAATGAGACATTGAGTTCTGAACTTCATTTAACTTTAAATGTCTGCAATTTAAACATTCACAGTTAGCCAGTAGCTACCACACAGAATAGTACAGATAACACTTAATGGCATTAATCAGTAGATAAAACAATTTTTAAAGATATACTCTTCTGCAGAAGAAAAATAGAATTGATGCACACAGATCACACGGGGCAGTCTATACTTCTACTTGCTTGTTTTCTGCTGCTTTTTATTGTTTGACTGTTTCATATATTTATAGAGTCAGTTTCAGTTGTTTTTACCCCCTGGAGACCTTCTTCCCAACAAGTCCCCCCCCCCCCGACTTTCATGTCCTTTCTTTTTTTGTATGTGACCCACTGAGTTTAACATTGTATCTTTTTACCAGTTGATTTATCATTACTAAAAAAATCAATATCTAATAATGATCAAATGTTAAAGTATTACAGTCCTTAACCATAAAGAAAAACTTAATAGATTTATTTGAGTGTTCTCCCAGGGACTTGGAGAAACACAACATTTGAGTAAATACTACACACATAACATTTGCTTCTGAAGCTGTATACGAGCAGAAAGGGCAAGAAGTATTAGTTCTCAGAAACCGCAGAATTTACTGACCCATCATCTCCCACATCATGAAACAGAAAGCAGGTCAATGTTTATTCTCTGCTTTATAACTTCACCATTTATTTTACTGTGACAACTGCGCCATCCAGACACAGTTCAATCATCTGCTACCACAACAGGGAAATGCCAGCTTCAGTTTATCTCCAGTCAGAACGGCTGAGATTAAAAACACAAAACAAAGCAATCAAACACTAACAACAAAAGAACACAAAAAGACAAAAGATGGCGAGGATATGGGGAAAGGGGAACACTGCTAGTGGGGGTGGGAACTGGTGTAGCCATTATGGAAATTAGTTCCTCAAAAAGCCACTAACAGATCTGCCACATGATCCAGCTACATTCCTCCTGGGCATTTTCCCAAAGGACTCTCTATCCTACCATGGAGGTACTTGTGTATCTGTGCTCTTTGCTGCTCTCTTCACTATGGCCAAGAAATGGAAACAACCTAAGTAGGTGTCTATCGATGGGTGAATGGATAATGAAAATGTGGTACATTTGTACAATGGGATATTATTCAGTTTTATAAAAAGCGAAGTTATGAAAATTTCAAATGATCGGATGGAATTGGAAACTATCGTTCTGAATGAGGTATCCTAGACCCAGAAAGATAAACATCACGTGTTTTCTCTCATCTATGGATGTGAGCTTTGACTCTTTAGACATGTGTATTTCATTTGGAATAGAGGTCAGGGAATATATAAAGGACCATATAGATAGGGCTTCTTAATGCAAAGCCTACCTCGGAGTCTGAAAATCTCCCAACCAGGCATGTTAATATGCCTCAATAGTTTTCAGTGTTCAGCGTCCTGGATTTGTTTGTTTCTGCTGTTGCTGTTTCGTCAATTTGACACAAGCTGGAGCTCTCTGGGAAGAGGAACCTCAACTGAGAAAATTCCTCCAGGGATGGAGAGACGACCCAGTGGTTAAAAGCACCAGCTGCTCTTCCAGAGGACCTGAGTTCTATTCCCAGCACCCACACAGTGGCTAACAACTGTTTATAACTCCAGTTCCAAGGGATCCAACACTCTCTTCTCTTCTGGCCTCCATGACCACCATACATGCATGCAGTACACAGTACACAGATACACACACAGGTATAACACTCATGCACATTTAAAGAAGGGAGATAGAGAGATAGACACATACACACACACACACACACACACACACACACACACACACACACACACACAGAGAGAGAGAGAGAGAGAGAGAGAGAGAGAGAGAGAGAGAGAGAGAGAGAATATGAATGACTCCATCAGACTGTCTATAGGAAAGTCTGTAGAACATTTTCTTAATGATTATGTGGGACGGTCCAGCTCAGTGCCACCCTGGGCAAGTGGTCCTGGGTCATATAAGAAAGCAAACCAATTAAGCCATGAAGAACAAGCCAATACATGGCACCGCTCCACGGTCTCGGCTTCAGTGCTTGCCCCAGATTCCTGCCTCAACTTCCCCTGGTGACAGACTTTACCTGGACATGTAAAGTGAACTAAGCCTTTTCCGCTGCACGTTGCTTTTGGTCATGGGGTTTTATCATAGCCATAGAGAGCAAACTGGGGCATTCAGAACATCGCAGTTTTCCAATATATAAACTAATACTACTACTTGATCAAAAATGTAAAAAAATGATTTTATCCTTATCTTTGGTAGACTTTGAAACTTTACACTTCACTATGAAATCTCTCTTATAAGTCTGGAGAGGAGGAGTGAGCTCATCTTTCGGAAGTGTTCTAAATGTAGCTCAGAATGGAACTGGCTTATTTAGAATTTTCAAAAATCTTGCTTCTCTACATAATTTACACAGAGATGGCCTATCAAGAAGCAATATAGTTGGACAAATCTCTCCCAAAGTCAACCCTAGGAAATCCAAATTGGGTGTAACACTTTACCCATCACCACAAACACTGTGGTTGATCAAGATAATATCAACCAACTGTTAGATCCAAGGAATGAACAATAGCTTTCCCTTACAGATAAAGAGAAACTGGCCATGGTGAACACACATTCTATGTGTCAGTCTGCAGGGACAGTTTATTCTCAAACTTGGGAACATAAAGTTTACTTTTTGTAAACTCATGTATTTGTATACATTCCTGTTAAGCATAACATACACATGTATGGTAGAAAAATCTAGGAAGCTATACAGAAAGAAAGATTAAAAGAACCCATTTACATCCCTACCTTTCAGAGATAATTACTCATAAACCACATACAATTGGCTGTATTTTCTCCTCCCAGGCCTTTGTAATGTTATATATACTGCATCACACACTCCAAGATGTCAGGTCCTGTTTGCTTTCACTTAGCAGCATACACTACTTAAGAAAGTAAAACTCGAGGCTTCCTGAGAATATTTCCAAAGGCATTTACACTAGCTAGTGCCAAAAATGTGTGTCATCTTTTCGAAGTTATGTTTCCTTAAGTAAATTATTAATTTACAATTAATTAAGCAATCTAACCACTTAGGCTGTCTTGTATTTTGTTTGTCATATAACATGCACTCAGTGTTGTTTGAGAGTTCTTTCTTCTTAGCTCCCTTTGTGGCAATCAACCCTGACTTCTGAGCCTTTCATTCTGATAACTGTATCAATGTAGGACACACCAACGGAACTGATTATAGATACATCTACAGCTAGCCCGTTTTAGTCAATCACGTAAAGGAATTTGGGCAAGAACCCATATGGGAAATCATGGCTGTTCCAAAACCATAATATTATGTATAATCTCTCCCATGTAAAAGAAAAATTCTTGCTTTATAGGTAATTTACCCTTGAGAAAATGTACTCATTAGGCAAAATAGATTCAAAAGAAGGTTTTCTAAATGTTTTGAACATGTATCCAGTGAAGTAATTCTCTCTTTCAAGTAGTCCATGCAGTTAGATGAAGTTGTCATTAAGAACTACCTGACCATGATTAAGCGGGGAGGGAGGGCTGGGCGTTGCTTTAGGCCACCAGGAGCCTCGCCTCTCAGGAGACAGTACAGGAACTGCTGCCACCTTGCCCGTACAGCTAAGCACTACACACTAGCTTTCTGAGGACAAATGGGAAAAGTAGATAGGAATGCACAGACGCCCCATCTACCTTACACACAGACCTGTTAGGAGTAATCTGATGCTGTGCACCCCAGCAGAAACATGTTCATGTTCATGCTATCTGCAGACATGCCACACAATCATTTGATTTTCTGGAAGAGTAAGTAGCATGACGGACAATTATTCTTGCCATTTGTTTACATAATTCGTCAAAATGGTCAGTTAGTGCAATAAGGTTAAGAACACCACTGAGAAGATTCTTCTGTGTAGAACTGCCTACACGTCACCCTGCACACTCCCCCAATAGTGCTGTATCATAGCCATTACTCCCACATTCCTCTCCCCTCTTTGTTCGAATCATGGAAACCCAGGCTGGAAAAACCCTGCACCACACACCTGTCTCCCCACCAAGGCTTGCCGTGTTCCAAAGAAGGCAATGTTTCCTTTCGACATAACTGTGAGACAATATTTAAAACAATTCCCTAAAGTGTTCTTCCCACGGGGGCGGGGTGGGGGGGTATAAGCCAGGGGGATTGCCAAAAGGCCATTTTCAAGGAGCCAACTAGGTTACAGCACAAGAACATTTGTGAAGAGGAGTTAAAAAAATTGTTATTTTTTTCTACTGCTAATAAAAATTTCAATCTAGGCATGCTAAATTAATAACCACAAAAGTGGCCACAAGTGCTTTCTCAACTTGTAGTTGATTGCCTGGAATATTAAAGAAGAATATACTAAAGCTTTTAACAAACATTTTAATTACAAGGTAAATTTCTGTCATTTTGAGTAACTATGTTTATTAAGATATTTACAGACTAATTACCATGGGTAGGGAAGAAAGGATGGTTTTAAAAGCTAACAGAATGTCTCCTCCTTACGACAGCACTGCACTCCCTAACTGATTTATGGTAGGCAAACAAAAAAGTGCCTTTCAATAGAACCCCATGAAAAGTACCATTTAATTGAGCATGTAGCTATGTTTTAAAGTTACCTCTGTTTTATGTTGATTAATTTCTTACTGGCCCTTACTCTAAGTGGCTTTAAAACATTACGAAGAATCATGGTTACAACTAGGGGGCAAAGGGGGAAGAATTCTCGGTGGACGCTTTCGAGGTCTTTGTTCTCATTATGCACCAGAGTATGTGTGTGCAGCATTTAAATCATAAAGCAACGTCTTAAACGCTGCCAATCTGAATGCTGTATTGTGTGCTTAAGAATCCCAGTTCTTTGCTTTGCAGTCTTCATTCAAGACGGTTAAAAATGCAACATAAGTAATAAAACAAGCTATGCCTTTCCAAATGGAATCCTCTGTAACTGTGTACCAAGACTGGGTGGGGGCATGACACATCCTGTGGGCATGAAAAGATGCAGCACAGCCAACAGCAGAAAATGACTACAGTTCCCGTCACAAAATTCTGCTAACAATCATTTGCAATCATTTGAATATGAGCCCTGCAAGTGGGGAAGGTATTAATATTAAGACCCATTTAAGTGAGCACTGCATAGACTACTGTTTCCACTGTGAAATTCTAACGATCTTTTGACTATGATGCCCTGCAAGTAACGGAGATATCAATATTAAGACCTGTTTAAATGAGTGGTGCATTTGGCTCTATAAAGATAAATCTTTCAGAACACATAGGACCAAATATTAATATTTGATTTTCTTAAAAGGTTTTAGCGGCAGCATGTTAACACAGGCACAAAACAGTGCAGCAAGTTTTTTCCCCAAAATGTTAAGTCCTAATGATCTATATTTATATTTGTGCAGGCATTGTTCATAGTCATAATACACACACAGAGTTTTTAAGATGCCTCAATGAGCTATAACAGCTAGGAGATAGAGTCTGGGGGAGGGCATGAGTATTCTTACATTTACTTTTTACAGGAATTTTTAAACAAGAAATGGCTAGCAAGATGCAGACAATGAAAAGCATTTTTAAATTCTGGACTACCCTAGAGATTTAGACAGAATCGAGAAATCCTAACAGTATGGATGACCAAAACAGAGATGAGATGTCTAGCTTTCTTAGGATTCTAGTCAACCTCAACAGTAAACATGAAAGTTTCCTTCACAAAGAAACAGGAAAAACAAAACAAAAAACAAACAAACAAAAAAACGTTCAATCTGAAAGTCCTTTAAGGCCACAGAATAGACATCTTTAAAAATGTGTTATGACTGGCTTATACATTCAAGGCTAAATTCTACTTTCTGAAATGATGCTTCTTTTGGGACTGAATAAGGGTTTTCTACATCCTGCTTCTATCATGGAGACAGAACTCAATGACAGCTTTACCACAGGGCAGGTGAGAAGCTTGCCCAGGAGCCACACAATCTTACCAATTCCTTGTATGAATTCATTTCTTGAGACTCAAAAAAAAAAAAAAAGCCACAGTACAGATAAACTTTCTTATAGTTATCCCAGGTAATCAAGTTTTCATTATAATGAAAAGCACTTAAATAGTCAAGTCCATCATCTACAGCTTTAAAGACAAAAGTGAAAAAATACATTTTTCTTCTTGAAGTCCAAAGGAGCATTGATATTTAGAGCCACATATCACTGATAAGATTTAAATACTGCATGCTAATCAGAATTCATCAGTTACAATAAGGAATTAGGTAGAGTAATTTATTTGCAATTAATTTATCTCATTACCTTGCTATTTTATAGCATAACCCAAATCTACACAGGAGAAACAAAAGAACCAGTGCACATTCAAAACCTATCTTAGTACGCAAACTACACCTGACACTCAGTTACACAATCCTATCTTCCGCAACAAAAACACTTCTTTCCTAGTTCATATTTAAGGGAAGAATGTAAAATTGCTCAGACACCATTTTTATTTGCTAAAACCCACCATTTATGCAATCAGAGTAATCAGTAATAACAGCAAAATAAATCTTACCTTTATGTAGCCCCAAGACACTGACAATAAATAGTTTGCTTCAGGCATGTTTGATAGATTATGTGTCTATATATGTGTATATATGTCAGCAAGTTCTAAAATGTGTATCTCTTTGAACCTTGATTTTTAACAATCTCCACAAACCAATCAGCGTGTGGGAATTTAAAGATTTTTAGTAATTAAGTATAAATAAGAAAGCATCGTATTATGATCCCATTCAGCCAGCATCTTCCCATTAAATACATGCCATTTGTAAAACTCCAGAATGGAACAAAATTCAGCAACTATTCTGAATAAGGAATATCCATATGATGAATGACCAGCTAAAGAGCTAAGGGTCTGCATCTTTCTCTCCCGAGCTCCAGGGCTTAATGAATAATGTATGTCAAGATGCTTAGCTGCAAGAAAGACTAGTTCTGTCAAAAGCTACCAAATAAGGAACTGCGGGGGAAGCCGGGAAGAGAGGCACGAAACCCCGCCCATAGAACCAACTATGCACCAATCACATTCCAACCACCATCTAAGAGGGCTGGGGGCATGGATGCGGCTCAGGCTGCTTGGTGATTGGTTCCCGAGGTGAGCCCGTGGGGAAAGAGGCTTTCCTCCCCACATGGTGAACGCCATTTAATAAAGGTCTCCCTGCAGCTACGAGGCTGCTGCCTGTGAAGAGATGAATGGGGCTTCCCTCTCACAGGGATGGATAACGACCGCAAAACTTCTATATTGGCACTTGCGGCTTAAATAAACGTTGCCGGTCCGTGGGGCGCTGTCTGCGGATTCTAATAATCTCCGATTTCTCTACGCATTTACATGGTCCCCCATCTCAAGTCCCACACACGTGGCTTCCCTGGTGATGAAGAGAGCTTAGCTTCCTCCCCTCCTCAACACACAAGCACAGCAATTATGAAATGCCACAGGTCCAGACTTCACAAAAGAGAATGCATCCCTTCTCCTTGGGGAGGGAGGCTGATTTCAGCATCCTTTGTTCTTGTTGTTCTATGGCCACATTCTACAACACACAAACTCTAAAATATAAATCTGACTAGGGGAGGGTGAGGGAGGTAACTGAAAATTCATTTCTCTGTGTGGATAAAGAATACAGTTGTGCATATTGATTTCGGTTTCTAGATGCTGATCAGAGGGAGATTTTTTTTTTTTTTTCTTGTTTCCACATGAAGTTGAGAAAGGACTGAACAGCTTTTAGGAATCCAGAATTGAAATGGTGAGTAATCACACCTTTTATCAGGAGGGCTAAAAAGAAGAACTTAACATTCTTTTGGGAGAGCCCAGCTTTTCTACTCCATCTGACATAGCATTATTCTATATAACTTTTATCCCAAAGAGGTCTTGTGGATGAGAAATGAGAGAAACACATTTCTCTTATTTTAGTACGAACTTCTGTATAAGGCACCTGTTCTTGTCCCTGTTTAATACTCTGGGCTTCTGTGACTCCCTGACGTGGTCACTGTATAGCTTCCTTTCTCAGGTCTGCCTCGGAGTGTTTTCACTGAAACTCTTGCCTAGCACAGTAGTTCTGCAATGTCCCTTTCCATAACTCCCTAAGTCAACGGTATGCTGAAAATGTTCAATGGAAAATTTCAGCAGCATTCATACATTTCTAATAACGCTGATGATGGTGGACCACTGCTAACCTTCTAGTGCACATTTACCAATTTTCTTTTCACTGTGCCTCATTTATAAAATTGTTACAATTTTACATAGCTCAAGAGAAAAATGGAGCCTGTGTAGGGTTCTGTACTATGCGGTGTGAAGGTGGGGGTTATGAAACCCGTCCCAGGGTAATGGTGGGAAAACACCTTCGCCTCTTTGCTGCTGGGGTTCTCAACCACTCCATCCATACCTTTGGGTTCACTTCCTAAATTCTTCTAAACGCTCAACCCCAATACTCCACCCAAACAACCCACCAGAACACCTCCCCTCCTTGTCCTCCAGGTCTCTTACCTCTGACATGTCTTGCCTTATACGATGGATGGCTTCTTCCACTGCCTCCACTGCTCTGGCTTTCTCTGTGCTCTCACCATGGCTTCCCCTTCTATGCAAGCTTCAATCCCGAGCTCCACACCCGATGTTTCCGTCCTACACTCGTCCGGGACTACTTCTCACCTGAACTTTAGTACCGTGTTTCCAAATTCACCATCCTCTCCCATTTCAAATGCCCTGCCAGTCACCTGGAGCTTTTTACAAAACCGTGAACCGTTTTTCTATTTAAAGTAGTTCGTATAACTACTCCAACGGCAGTCACTGGGCCCATGTTTCTTCCAGTGCCTCAGATGAAATCTGTGACTCTTTCTGTCCATTCAGTAGGTGTCTCGTGTGAGTCACACGCTATCAGGTGTTTCGTGTAAATCATCCAACTGAATCCTTGAGTAACCCTGGGATGTTCCTCCCCTTCTACCACGGTACCCCCCTCATCCACACAACACTGTGACCAAGCCCTGCCTTCTATAAAACGCCACAGCACCCAGTCTGCCCCTTCTCATTTCCACTCCAACCACATTAATCCTAATCTTTAGAGAAGCAGGAAGCATGGCTTTGGTGTCAGCACACACCACATCCCTCAATTCCATATACAGTGAGAGCTGGAGGGAAAAAAAAAATGCATTTCCCAACTTTACCCCGATACGCAGAACACGAACTCCAACTTCAAACCCTTCAGTGACCAGCTTCTTAAACTGTGAGTCAGAAGCCCACGGGAGAGTGAACGCAAGGTCACAGATGTTACAACAGGACAAGGTTTCTGAACACATGACGACCTTAAATTAATTTGAAATCAAATGCACAGTGAATCTGAGGTGTTTCTGGTCTTGCCTGTGTCGTATAGTGTGACTTCATAGCTGAGCACAGAGCATACACACACACTGCACTGTGCATGAGATCCTGCCAAGTAACAGCAAAGAGCAATGCTGGGAACACTTTGGCTCAAATTAGATCCTACTGTATGTCAGGAATTGCGGCACTTTTACTCTATACACAATTACCATAATTACAGAAAAAAAAAACACAGTATTTTTCTCTCATTCTTTGGCAAGTTAAGTATCAAAGTAGTACATCTTTGGATTGGACTGTTAGGATGTTTGATTTAGAAATTGCGATTTGAGTTGCCGACTTGAGTGGCTTTGTTTTTTAAATCTTTCAACAAATTGTGGGTTGGTAAGATTAAAACAGAATTTACATATTTTTTGAATAGGTCCTAATCACATATCTGCCATTGTATAGTCTGTATTTATGCACAGGGATATTGTTATAGCATTGATGATTACAAAATAAAAATGTTGATCAACTCTGAACAACATGGAAGCTACTTTGCATCCTGCAGTACCAAATATTCAGCCATAATTTAATCCTGTATATAAAATTAAACAAGCATATCCATCTCCTCAACACGTAAACTTAGTCTTTAATAAATGGTAAAAAGCTATAAGCACAACAGAGAATTATTTTAAAACACAGCTCTTGGTGACTTATTATCAGTTAAGTGTTGGACCGATGTATTTATTTTTATATACCCACATGCCTAGGGTCACATGAGAATTTCTCAGGCAAAAGGGTCGTGAGTGGGGAGAGTGTAAGAAGCCTTGCTTTAGCATCCAATCCTAACCTGGAGAGTGCTTACTGTGCACCTCATCTGCAGAGATAGCTCCTGACAAACTGTTACACTCTACAGTGAGTCTGAGCTGGCCTGTGTAACCCAGTGACGCTGTGTGACTGCAGGGGCCACCAGGTCATGGGAAGCCAACAGCCTTGCTGTTGGAATGTGCCACAGGGCCAACCTGAAGGAGGGTCTGAGGAAGTCCAAGTGGGCTTTATGGAGGAGGAGATGGAAAAGGGAGGGACGAGGACAGGGAAGACAGAATCCACAGAAAAATATGCACACGTTCCAGTTGCCAGCCAGGGAGCTTTCAGCTGCTTGCAGCCAGGAGCGTCTGACTGCAACACACGCCGACATCCGTGACCTCACACCGCGGGCAGGATAGGAAACACCCTGTGAGGTGGGACATGAAAAATGAAACCGATGTGCCACACACCTGGGTCATTAACCGCCACACAGCCAGGAGGTAGCAGGGCTGGGAGCTGATCTCCGACTGCCCGGTTTCACAGCGTTTTAAAGTGACAAACACTACCTCAGGACCACCACACACACACACACACAAACAAACACAAACACACACAGCGGACAGTACTACAGGTGTCTATCACACGTGGATAAGTCAAAGGCTGACTTAAAATAGGGGTTGAGAAAGGTTTGGGGAAAACGGTGTGGGTAAAGAGTGATGTGTGAGTACAAGCTGGATGTACACGTGGAAATGTGCCACGGAGCTCCACTAATATGTACAACTAATGTATGCTAATATGAAAACAGCACTTTGGACTTTGTTCTTTACTTAGCCCAGAGACTGTACGAAAGGCCTGTGACCATCATCAAGTCTGAGCTGGATATATCGTCATTGTGCTTGAAATACTCATGAATGGGTGTGTTGACTCTTTTTTTTTTTTTTTTTTTTTTTTTTTTTGGCACACACCTTTATTTATTTTTTTTTTAAAGATTTATTTATTTATTATGTATGCGGAAGAGGGCGCCAGATCTCATTACAGATGGTTGTCAGCCACCATGTGGGTGCTGGGAATTGAACTCAGGACCTCTGGAAGAACACTTGGTGCTCTTAACCTCTGAGCCATCTCTCCAGCCCCGGTGTGTTGACTCTTAAGAGCACACCAGACTAAGGTAATTTTTCCTAGAAATATGTTATTATGTATCACTCATGGAGATGGAAAATATTTAATCCTACAATCCATCTATATTCATTGTATACCTTTCTACTTTAAATGAAAGAAAGGGGAAGCTTCTAGTAGCCAACAATCAAGCCAATATGTAGGTGTTTACATATCTTGTACTGGATATGTATTGGCTTATATTGGATTAATAGACGAAAGTCTGATTACTAAATTCTTCAGACAGAATTCTGAGGCGAAGCTGAAATTCAGATATAAATAGCTATAGCAAACTAGGGTCTCTGAATTCAGTCTCTCTTTGTTTCCAAGTACCTTGAACTCGTTTTAGAGGGAGTCAGTCAGTAGTCATCCAGAATTCATTTATAATAAGTCCTTTAAATTACATAATTTACAATTCGCTTTTACATTACAAAAACTTTTTCTTGAAAAATGCTATTAAGAGTCTGACCTCGCCGAAATTCACAACATCTATTTGTATTTGGCGCCCTCTAGTGCTAAATTACATGAGTTTGACTTAACCAGCCAGCTCTGAGCTGCAGATTGAATCACAAACTCTGAAAACGGTGGGTTTTGGGTAGGAAAAAAGAATAACACATTACAGAGGCCCAGAGAACTCAAATGTACCATTTCGGAAATGGTATCTTCTCTGGAGAGTATCGTGGAGATTTAAAACTAAGCAGCCATCTGAAACACCCAAGACTAATCTTTTTACTAACATGGTTGGAAATTTTCACCAGAACTGCTTTATTTAAAACAGGAAAACACCTGAAAACACTTATTGATTTCTGCTGAGCAGTTTTTGCAACTGAATTAACGTGAACTCGAGTTGATGGCTAGATTTCTATTTCTTTGCTAAGGGGATTAACTAACTAACCACACATAAACACATGCGGTACTTTGAATGAGAATGGCCCCCCATAGGCTCAGAAGTTTGATTATGTGGTCCCCATTGGTAGTGCTGTTTGGGCATGTTTAGGAGGTATGGCCTTGCTGGAGGAAGAATGTCACTGGGGGCAGGCTTAAGGTTTAAAAGCCACCCACTCTTCCCATTCTCTCTCTGCTTCCTGCTGTGGTTCAAGATGTGAACCCTCTGTTTTCCTGCTCTACCCACAATGCTTCTGTTCTGCCATATTGGACTCTGATCCCTCTGGGACAAGAAGCCAAATAAAGCCTTCCCCCCTTCACACCGAGAGAAGTAACTATTATGCAGCTAGAGTTTTCTCTCCAGGTCCCGCCAAGGCCCAGCATCCAACAGCCCACTTAAATAAACACACAGACGCTTATATTTACAAACTGTATGGCCGTGGCAGGCTTCTTGCTATCTGTTCTTATATCTTAAATTAACCCAATTCTATTAGTCTGTAAGTTGCCATGTGGCTCATGGCTTACTGGTAGGTATCTTAACACCTTCTCATGGTGGCGGCTGGTGGCATCTCTCTGCCTCCACCTTCCACTTCCCAGAATTGTCTTCTCTCCTTGTCCCACCTATACTTCCTGCCTGGCTACTGGCCAATCAGCACTTTATTTATACAGAGCGATATCCACAGCACTATTACATATAGCATTCTGCAGTCATTGACACATCTTGGATCATATAGCCAGTCTTGTATGCTCATAACTATTTAGTCAACTATGTTGTTACAATATCTATCCCTAACATGACAGTTTCACTGGAGGATAATCAAAGCCTCACATAAATGAGGCCTCTTTGCTTCTAAGTCTGAATGAGGAGGTCAAGCTGTCACATGGCAAGATGACAGGATTTTATACACAGGAAATGCTACAGACAGCACCAAGACAAACAACAAACTATTCCAACTAATTAACAAAGTCAACACATAATGATGATGATCCCAGGCCACTTTTATGCACTCATCATTGGAAAGACAAAAAAAAAAAAATATGTTTACTACATGTCCACCTCAGTCCAAAGTTCTAGACCTGCTGAAAGGAAGAAATTCCAACATGGTGGATAGAGCTTGGTGAACAAAACCAAGCATTCTCAAAACCTGCACGCTTCTGAAGCCCTCTACTCATTGGTCTGTTCTCTTTGGAGTCAGTGAAAATCTGCCTCTTCTCCTTAGCATACGACCCTTTCTCCTCTACTGTAAAGATGGCTTTTGTAGTCGGAGGCAGAACTTCTCAGAATATAAGGTAAACAACATCAGTCTAGTAAGACACTTTTCAGATGATTTCCACTGCGAACTTATTCCTTTGACACAACACCAACCTTGATGGAGATGATACACATTAACAGTGTCCAAAGCTGTGCTATGTTACTGTACAAAAACTGTACTACAGAACCTTATTTATTTATTTAATTTAGCATGACATTTTCCAAACTGACTTGACTCTTGAACCCTTGTTATTAGAAACGAACCGCAGCACTAAAGTTTCATAGAAAATTCCTGTAAAAACAACAGACTTCCAGCACTAGAGGCAAAGCGTTTTAGAACGGTCATTCCCTCATCATTGCCAGATATTTGTTAAACAGCTACCAAGTGGCAGAAAACCAATAAAGCACCAGACCAAATAAATAAATAAATGACAAGAGGGTAAAAACCAAAGTCAAGAAAACTCCCACAGGTTACGATGGGAGTCGAGAAGGGACCCAGCTACCTAGAAAGAGCCAATCACTGAGTGAGGGTCAGAAGGTGTGTGCACAACCTGTCTACCAACTGAGAAGTAGTGACGTGACGTGACGTGACGGACAATGCGGACCATACAAAGGCTGGGGAGAGAGGGGTGGAAGGAGGGATGGGGAAGGCTGGCTGACACATACCCGGGGGTATAGCCAGATAGGAGCAGGAGTTCTGGTGTGCCCTACAGAATAATCTGGCGTGCCCCAGGGGAATAATCCGTATATTTCAGAAACCCAGAAGAAAGGATACTGAATGTTTTCACCACGAGGAAGTGCCAAATAGGTATATTACTCCTGATATAAGGGTTTCATAATGTATGCATGTTTTGGAATGTCCCATGATGGTGTCCTATTAATATGTACAATTTTTAGCTTTATGTATCAATTAAAAACAGTGTCAAATTTTAAAAAGGAAAGAAAATTTGATGCAGAATCCACTATGCAGGATAAGACTGTGCGAGACCTCTCAGCCTTTGAGAGCACACAGAGGTATGGCTGGAAGGGTAGGCAGAGATACGTTATGATATATACTTTAAATACGATGTGGTTTACATTTACAAGCTATTCAAATGGGTAGAAGAAAAGAAGCTCCTGAGAGAGCAGCCATGACTTCACAGGTGAACACTAGGAGTAAAGACTACCTACAGACACTGGGCTTGCTCAGTGCCTGCTTGAATACTGCCAGAACTAAGATGGAGGGGGTCGTGCTTTGCAGGACAGGAAGAAGGAGGAGGAGGAGGAGGAGGAGGAGGAGAATCATCATCATCCTGAGTCAAGTGCAGCCATATTTAATTATACGATGATCCCATGTGCTTTTTAGCCAATTAAGATCTTTGATCCCTTCCCCCTCCTCTACTTAACATTCTTCTAGAGTTCTGGACTAGGAAGGCTGCCGGAGAACTGAGTTCTGAATAGGCAGTCACTTTCAGATACTCCAAAGGCACCACACTATGGTAGATTAATCACTTATTTCAAAACTTCTCATAGTGTATTAGAGTAGTCCAGCAGAGAGGGCATGGATAGATAATGGATTATTCTAAAATCCCACTTCACAGCTGAGTAGGAACACGAAAGCCTGAGTCACTCCTCACTCAAGATCCCACAAAAATAATCAGAATTAGAATCTGGCATTCGCCAAGAACAACATCTTCATTAAGTAGTGTGCTATTTAAATCTCTCAAGAATGAAGATGTAAGGGGAGGCGACAATGAAATTGAAAGTAGTGTAAAAATGGGAGTGAGGCATGGTGATTCAAGCCTGTGATTCCAGCATCCAATGTGCGTACGCTGGAAGGCTGTGATGAGTTTGAGGCCAGCCTGCATTACATAGTGAGCTGCAGGTCAGTCTTGGGTAAGACATTATGTAAAATAATAATGGTGGTGGGATCTCAATAACAAAAGAAAACATAGTTCAACCGTGGGATGTTCAAAGTTTGCAACATTGAGAACTATGAGGCATTCAATGGTATGAAGCACAGGGTACTTCAGAGGCCCTCATATGATTTTATGCAGTGTGTTATTGAAGGGCTCCATACTATCGGGAGAAAAAACGAGAGCTAACACAGGTGATCTAGCATTGTGTATGAAGCAGGTGCCAGAGTTCAACAGTTAGGCTTTATTATCCAGCAGACTCATTTGTTGCAGGACATTTGTACACTGTGTGAAAATGTAATGCTGTGGTTGGTGTAACAAAAGACAAATGGCCAATAGCTAGGCAGGAGGCATAGGCAGGACTTCGGGGAAGAGAGAGAACTCTGGGAAGAAGAAGGGGGAGTCACCAGCCAGGTGCAGAGGAGGCAGCATTAGCAGTATGGAGAGGAGGCGAGACAACGAGCCACACTGCAGAACGTAGATTAAAATAGATGGGTTAATTTAAATTATAACATCTAGTGAGACAAGCCTAAGCTAAGGCCAAGCTTTCTAATTAACAATAAGTCTCCATGTTGTTATTTGGGAGCTGGTGGTACAGAGAAAGACTGGTTACAACCATTTTCATAACATGTAAAACAATTGCATCTGAATGGTAGTCAGACCCCAGCAATGATGTCTACCCAACAATGTGTGCAAGAAATGGTTTCTCTGCAAACCACTGAAACTACCAACAGCAGCTAAGAAAACACTTGAGATCTCCACTATTATTCTGGGATCACTTCTCAGAATGTTCTGAGCTGATAAATGCAAATTCTCAGACAGGACTACAACAGAATGAGTCTTTATAAGTGGTAGACTGCCTCTCTTGGACATGTCCTGCTGCTGTGTGGGTCCATTCCACCTGACTAATGTGTATTAGGATATTCGACTAGCAGCATTCTTTAAAGAAAGCTCTTTCTATGTCCCTTAAAACTGATTTGATGCCAGGACACAGCAAATAAAGACAAACCATAGCTCAGGGATTCCTTCTAGAAGCTGCAACAGGAGGGAGTACTGCCCCCTATCATTAATGTGAAAACACTGCAAGCCTTGTGAAGAGTGATCAATGGCTGAACACATGCAATTATAGCTTTGGTTGTCACTTGCCCCTCACAGCTAGGGTAGCACATATGTTAATTGGAACATATAAACTTCCATCTGGGGCACTAAGAAAATAAATCAAGCAGATGGAATCCAGAATGATCAGTTCTGATCATTCACAAAATTGTCTTCCCAAACTCATAGTGAAGCATCCTAAAACTAAAATTGATTGTGTATATGTAACATATTTCATTATTCATCCATCAGTCGATAGCAATCCAGGATGATTTTATCTCCAAGCCATTGTGAGTAGTGCAATCAACATAGATGAGAAAAATCTCTGTAGAAGGATTCAGAGTCTTCAGGTCTAAGTCCAGGAGTGGTAAAGTTGGGTCGACTGACTAGCTTTGTGAGGATCCTCCATTTCTATAGTGGTTGCCAGTATGCACTTCCATCAGTAGTGAGTAAGGGCTTCCTGTTTGTCTTATTCATTTATTTGTATTTTGTGTGTGTGTGGGGGGGGGGTGCACGCACACGCATGCGCAGGGGTGTGCATGCATGTAAGCCTATGCCTGAGGAGGCCAGTCCTTGGGTTCCCTGAAGCTGGAGTTACAGGTGGCTGAGTGCTGCCTGACATGAGTGCTGGGAGTCGAACCAGGTCCTCTGGAAGAGCAGGAAGTACTCTTAACTCCAGAGTCATCTCTCCAGTCCTGTCATTTGTTTTCTTGATCTTGTCCTGACTATTGAAGACAGGCGGGTTACTTCTGTGTGGACATATGACCTCACCTCAATTTCATGCCTACAGATTGAACTGAGAAACTGTCCAGGATCTCCCACTCACTACTGCCTTTTCCTCCTAAACATTGTCTGGGTTGAGAATTCCACCTCGCTGGCTACAGCCTCCTCTGCCTTGTTTCCTGTGTCTTGCCACCTTCGCCCACCTTCCATGTCAATTCCAACCTGTTCCAAGTTCTTATCGCCTTACGGCTTAGTTCTCTGAGTCTACTTGTTGGGGTCGTTTCCCCTCAAGATGACCTATCCTGTACCCTGCCTCCTGAGGTACCTTCTGAAATCACTGTTGCTGTGTTCCTTATAATTAAATGTGAGGGTTCCTCAGGGCTCCCGGGGGGTCACAAGTGACTTAGACTAGCAACTAGGACAGCATGGTTCTGCCAGATCTACAGCTCTTGTGCCTGCCCTCTGGTCCTATAGCTGGATTCTCTCTTCCAGTCAGCGTTTTGCTTCCAGAAGAACCATTAACCTCCCACCTACACAGAAATTCAATGCCATGAAATCTGCAAGCATGCTCCATTCTACCCTGCCCTGTCTGACCACTGGAACATACCTCTACACTCATTACCACCTCCATAATCCCTCCATGCTCAGATCAAGCTTCAGTAGTACTAATTCTGGGATGCAGCCCAATCATTCTGCTCCTCTGGGTTGCATGAATGCTCTTTGAACTTCTCTACAAGGAGATTAAGTTGTCTATTGCTCATTAACACACAATGACTTGCTCCTGTGGCTATCTATATTTTTCCACGGTATGTCTGCATGTTCTGGTAGTTATCTATGTGTTTGCATATAAGTACTCACACACAAAAAAAATCTCATTTTTTACACAAATACCTTGGAACAATCAGATGGTCCCTAAGATCAGGGCTAAAACAATCTCACTGAAAAACTAAAAACTACATGTGGTATCAGCAGTCATGAGGTATAAAACATAACCAATCCCTACTAATGATTTTTTTTTCACCCACAAAAGTGGTCCATTGATGCAAAGAGTGGTGACAAATGATCCCAGATAACAAAGACACATCAAATGCAAAATGTCACTTAAAAGACATGTTGATAAAGACCCAAGTCAATGTCAGATCTAGCGTCAGTTTGTATTCACTTCAAGATAAAAGCCTTGACAAGTAACACCAGACTGGTTTGCTCTGGACCACCTTAACTTTTCTACCTCAGTAAAATGAATTGGGTAAACTGGTCAATCCCACAAATCTCTTTTGCCTCTAAAGATAGAGATTTTTGCAATTAAAGAGAAAAAAATAGCAGATTTGGAATAAGAATCCCACGTTTGAGTTCTCTGCAAAGTGCCTGACATGAAGTGGCAAGTCGATCAGTCACCTAAGCAGTGACTCACTTTCAACCCCTGTAACAACTGCACCACTAGGGAATTTCTTGTCGCTGGCCATGGCCAGTGTCAGACTCATGACTAAAACCTCATCACTGAGCTGGCACCCGGTTCAAGGTCATCTCTTCCACTCCCGCGTCTCGGCTGGATTGTCATCTCTAATCGGTGCAAAGAGTAAAGGGCCGACCTTCAGGTCTTGTCTACTTGGACCAGGAGGAGATGCCCAGCATCTTGATTGATCTCTGGTACCTCGTTAACCACAGTCTCAATAGTTCACAGAATCAAGAGCCTTGGAAGTCATCCACAGTGAGAGAAAGTCAAAGCCCAACAAACAGGCCGACTCTGAGACAACAGGGTAAAAAATCTACACATCCCCCTTCCCCGTGACTGCCTTCATACATCTAATCTCCGAGTGACCAGAGTTAACTGGTCAGTTTAAATTAAAAATATGCTATCGCAGGGTGCTAGGTTACCGACCTAAAACTAAAGTAAACAAACTTGGTGAGTACCACATATGCAAGCGAGCAAGGCCCCATAAATCACTGTGACTGGGTATCAGGATTTCAAAGGCACCCTGTAAGCTCTCCCCACGCCTGTTGACTCAAGCTCCAGTTGCAACGGGTTACCTATACAGCAGCATATAAAGTTGACCTTTTAAGTTTAAAAATAGTTGCAGTCCCATCCCTACTAAAGATAGTCCACGGTGCCTCTGTGGGCAGGCGGCACACTAAGTGCTTTATGTAGGTTCTGCTTCTGTTTGACAGGGGTCCTGTGGGGTGGGTTATCTAAGTGCTGACTGACATAGAAAATGGTCCCAGAGAGATGGAAATAATGGAATTATCCAAGGTCACCTCTCTAGTATGGGGTGGATTTCTACACAGTTGTGGAATTGCTCCTCAGAATTTAGGGGACATCAGAATGGAGAGAAAAGTTGGCTATCACCTGCTCCTCTGTCTCATTGCACTCTTCTCACATCTAATGGCAACTTATGACCAATTACCAAGACCCACGGTACTTAATTTGGACACAGTTCATTCCCTGCTTTTACAGCTTGCTCCCTCTTCAGCTTGCCTCTTCAACTTCCACCCTTCACTCCCCAGCAACATGTTCCTCAGGGGATGACCCAGGAGTTGGATTGAGCAACCTACCCATGCTTCTACTGGGCCATGACTCAAGGAGGTCACAGGTGAAGGAGGTGACAGCAAGCTTGCAGCGCTAAAGAGACCGAGCCTCGTGAAATACACCATGGCCATAAATCTCACTCTCCAGTCAGCCCTGCCCCTCCTCCCACATCCACAACTGACTGCCCTCCCTTAGACGTTTGCACCCTTTGGCTGACCTGTCTGGGATTTCTTTTTTTCCTTCCAGGCTGTCCCAATGGCTCATGACAAGCGCATTTCACCATAGGAGCCCTAGCTGGAGACAGGGCAGGGACACCAACTGATCAGTTTGCCTCTAGCCAAAGAGAGTTTTGACCCCAGGTCAGCTCCAGCTGCTCCCATTACACCTCCCTCCTTCACACTCTACAGTAAGTTCTCTAGTCTACCCTACTTTTCTTCAGTTTTCATGATTTACTCCCATTCATGAATCCACGTCCCTATCTCATTTTGTCCCTACTGGAAAACAACAACAACAACAACAATAACAGCCACCTCCAAGCCAACTTACAGTCATAGGCTAATTTTAAAATCCTAAACCTGTTTACACCTTTCCCGAATGTATGCTTTGCCTGATGCTACAACCCCCATTGTCAATAAAGCTTCATCCCACTCAACCCCGCAACTCTCGACCAACTTGGCAACTCAAGCTTTAGTTACATTGTCCTATCCAATGCCCACGCATAAAGATCAGTGTCCTGTTAAAAAGTGGCCTCCTCTGTCTAGGTCACCTTCTAGCCTCACAGGCTGTCTTACATCACACTTTTCCTGTGAGCCTGAGGCTGGGGTGCTTTCACTCCCATCTGACAGGACTTGGAAAAGGAGCCTGGCAGAACAAGATGTACTAGCCTCTAGACATCTACAATCCTCTAGTAACTAGAGGGTTCCCTCCTGGGAACCAGCATTTGCTGATACTGCTATTGCTATTTTGGAATCTAGTCCCTCACTAAATAGACGAGGAAATTAAATAATTAATTAAATGTTCGAGTATGCTTGGAAAACATAGCCTGAGAACACGCATCCTTCCCTCTCTCTCTCTCTCTCTCTCCATCCATCCGTGATTGATGATGAGAGTCTTCTGACAAACAGTGCATTGCTTCTAGGACTACACTACCAATTCCAGGTGGAGGTATGAGAAAACACACACACACAAGGTGGCTCCCGTTAGGTGGTAAGGTGCCGTGCTGGGGTTTTCTAACTAGCTCCAGTGGGAGTCAGACGTACCAAATGGACAATGTTTAAATGAGTGACCGGAAGAGGAAACAGCAGGAAGTCATGTCCGCATTGGACCTGACTCTTCATGAATGGAACAGTAAGTACTGTGTCTTACTCTGCAAGATCAGGTCTTCGACTGTTCCTCTCTGCACCCTTCAACCACTGACAACAGCATGGGAAACCTGAGCTCTGGGTCCGACACTATCTCCCAGGTAAACTCATCTTTTCTTGAGGAGTAGTAAAGAGACAAGTCTATTTCCAGAAGCTTCTTTATGATTTCTCAAAACTCCTTTCTACTCACCCTGGTGCAGAACTAAGGGACTACACAGAGAACATAAAATTATGAAGACAGAGACTAGAAAGTCAAAGGTTACACTGAAGACGATATTAATCCTTTTCATTTTATCACTGATTTTTGAAGTTGACTTGAAATATTAAAAAAAAAATTAAAAATAAAAATAAAAACAAAAACTAAGCTTACAGAAGGCTTGGCCCTCAGCCGAAGAAAGGAAGGGACTAACCAATAATTATTATGTGAATTAAAACACTCCAAACTGTCTTAATTTTTAAATATTCTTTCAACAGAATTATAGCTTACTCTTTTGTGAAATGAGGTTTTCTCACAAATAAAGCGATACCAATGCATCTGCAAATACTAATAAATACTCTTTATTAAAAACCAAAAGCCTCTCCAAATTGGAGACTAATTTTATTATTAAATTTTGCTACAAAGCCCACCATGGTTAGATGGTTCATTTTCTCCCCAAATTTGAAAAAAAAAAATCTAGCCAATATAAAATAGAATTGTTCCTGGCCAAAGAATGTATTTCTTTTCTAAACATTGGAGTTGCTATAAGGTGTAAGTAATTATTAAGAAATGCGATTTATTTTTAAAATATGTGTAATTCAGTGTAACTTAATTCCTTAAAAAGGATCTTTTTTTTTTTTTTGGTATGATCAAATATTTGCTTTTCCACTGCAGGGAAGTATCTGCTGTTTGTAATCAGTTTGGATCGGAATGGTTAGGGAAAATTAAAAAAGAAATTAACAAAAGAAAACTACTTTAATACACCATCAAAATATTTTGAGGCATACTTCTTTATGATGTATTTTTCATCTTGAAATCTAAAACAAAGCAACCAGAGCACTGCTGTAAACGGACATTGTGGTCTTGAGAGTGCCCAGCCAACTTCCTGAAAGAGAGGAAGTATATGCACATCCATTGGCCTGAATGTATTCCAATATGGCAGCTGCATCTTTGCCTGGTTGCTATGGATACACCCCCATCACAACTGTGCTTTCTCTACTCCAGACCTGTTTATGACAGGCCAAAGTGCTTCCTATTAGGGTGCCTACATCTGCACAGCACACTGTTGCCAGCAGTAAGAGCTGGGGGGCTGCCACTCTGGGGATCACTGTGCATGCAGCAGGCCAGGGATTCGGAGCAGAACTGAAGCACACTGGGCGAAACGTCACAGAACGCCACCCAACAGGCAAGGCTCAAAACACACATCGTGTTTTCACAAGCTAGCAGGGAAAACATTCAAATTCTCCCTTCTCAGTTGGAATAGACTGATGGTGAGAACGCTACTGATAAAATAGTCCTAGACGAAAACAAAGAGAAGCCACGCTCATGACCTGTGTGGTTTTGCCTATGCATAATTAAAATTTTAATCTAATTAAGGTAAGACTAATCCAGAATATGCTAAATTGTGTTACTTTGTGTTATGTGTCTGGCTTTTTGTTGTTGTTGTTGTTGTTGTTGTTGTTGTTTTGGTTTTTTTGAGACAGGGTTTCTCCATGTAGTTTTGGTGCCTGTCCTGGATCTTGATCTGTAGACCAGGCTGGCCTCAAACGCACAGAGATCCACCTAGCTCTGCCTCCTGAGTGCTGGGATTAAAGGCATGTGCCACTGCCACTCAGCATGACTGGTTTTTTTTTTGTTGTTGTTGTTGTTTTGTTTTTTTCTGAAAAGCCAGTATCTATCAGCAGGACCAAGGCTCCTAGTGAGAAGAGCCAGCTCAGTGTTCTAATCATGAAAGAAAACCATGTTCACAAAAGCAGGAATTCCAATCCTCAGACTCTCAAATCTCCAATCCAGAGTGAGAAATGACATTTGCCATAACCAACATCACATGCTAAGTATCACTTTATGTGACCACGTACACAAGGGTGCACTGAGCGTTGGAGAAATGCACTCACTATAGGATGCCTCGTCACCAAAACAAAACAATGACAAACTATGCCAAGAGTTAGGAAAATCATATATTTGCAAAAATCACAAGAGGACCTTATATCCAATTAGGAAAGCCAGGGGCTAGAGAGAGAGGTCTGGGAAAAAAAAAAAAAAAAAAAAAAAAAAAAAAAAAAAAAAAAAAAAAAAAAAGGCTTCTAAATGAGGTAGTATTTCAGATATGCCTAAGAGGCTGGCTAAAGGTTTTTAAGCATGTTGTTTTAGAACATGCTTACTTACAGGACAGAATTCCCATACACTCCACACTCAGTTTCCCTTATTACTAACGTTTCACACCAGTCACAATTAGTGGGCCACTACAGTGATTTCAAATGCACTCACTGCTGGGGTTTCCTTAGCTTTTTAGGACAGGTCCCTTTTCTGTCCCAGAAGCCCAGCCAGGACACCATATGTCACATTACCTTGCCATGGCTCCTCCTGGTTGTGAGTTTCCTACATGTTCCTTGTTTGTGACTACCTTAAAAAGGTTCCGAGGAATTCTGACCTGGTCTTTTGTAGAGTGTCACTGACTAAAATTTGTCTGTTATCTTATTCCTGTAATTAGACTGGGGTTATGTTCTGAGTATGAGAATGACAGACGCAAAGTGCCATTTGTATCAGATCATATCAAGGATATATGCTCAGCACAGCTTACAACTGCCAATGTTGACCTTGGTAACGGGCTAAGGCAGTGTTTTAGTATTCTCACTACAGAGGTAAGCCCCCGACACTCCTACTTCATACTGCACCACATGGAAGGAAATTACTGTGCAGAGCCCATATTTCAGGGCAGGGGGAATTAAGCCCTCCCTTCTTGTAGGTACAGTACCCACAGAAGTGACTTGGAGTGCTCTGGGTAGGAAGTTCATCTATGCCCGTCCCTCATCATTTGTTCTGCTAGTTTTCTTCTTCTTCTTCTTCTTCTTCTTCTTCTTCTTCTTCTTCTTCTTCTTCTTCTTCCTCTTCCTCTTCCTCCTCTTCTTCCTCTTCCTCTTCTTCATCAATATGGGTTATGTGTATTTGTTTTATAATTTGGGTCATAACCTAATATCACATTTTCTTGCTCAAATTGTCCCAGCTCGGGTCACTGGGTGTTCTTTTGGTGTACTCTTGCATCAGGCTGATATGTCCTCATCAGGGGAGGTCTGTGTGTGTGATCACGTCCTAACTTGCTGGCACCACAACATACTCCAGGCTCTTCTTGTCTATTCCCTGCCCGATTCTCTAGAAGTGGCTATTTCTCGAAGGAATCCCAATTCCTCTAATTGTAATGTGGTATCAGAAATCAGGACATCAGTGCTGGGAGTGCTCATGACACTGGAGTATGAGAGCTTGTCACTCCTTTCGGCTGACAATGCAAGGGAATGTTTGTGGTATACCAGATGGCTGTGATATTATAAGGTGGGATGGAAGGCTATGCTCTGAACATACTTTTTATACATTAGATTGTAATGAGAGGTGGTGTGCCTAGGTTATTCAGAAGAATAATAGATGCATTTATTTATATGGAAAACTAGAGAGACTATTCTTTGCTGTAACTTTATGCATTTTTGCCAGAAAAAGCTCAGAATTTTAGACATTCTAGAAACAAGCAACAACAACAACAAACCCTCAAAACAACAACATACAAACCCATGTCAGTTTGTTCTGATCTATTTGTCAAATTACAGAAAGAAACAAAGGTGAATTCCCTGAAAACAGACACACAAAACGAAGAACTGGCTTTGCAGCTTTGTAAGGATCATGAGGGAAAAGAAGAGAAAAAGGAAACGTAATTCCCCTGGGTTAGTTCCAGCATCGCCAAGCCACCAGTAGACACATCAGAAGGATGGGAATCAGGAGAGCAGCAGACCCCTCCCTAATCCACCCCCCACACACACACACAAAAGACTAATGATGTTCTTTCATGAGTGGAAATAAATGATCTAAGATATCAGTACTGGCAGTGTTCCTGACTCTGTCTCCACCATTCTTGAAATCATCCTCGCAGCTATAGGAGATCAGGAGGCTGAGGCACAGAGGCAAAGTGATCCAATTTATACCAGCAAAAGGCAGAGGCTGAATCCAGCCCAGACAGATCCAGGGGCCACTGTGCCTGCGCAGTGGGCAGCTAGGATGGAAACTCTCCTGCAGAAGTGCGCCATTCTCCCCTCTAGTAGAGAAATCACATTGGCAGAAAAAAAAAAAAAAGGAAAGTTACAGTTTAAACCCAGGCCCTTCTAATTGCAACGGAACTGCTACATTGTTTCAGTTGCTGTTAGATGACAGCACTCATCGTCCATTGGAAGTGAGCAAAAATGTATGGACCTTGGGCACAGGTTTTCTCCTTTGTCACACTTCAGTCATAATGTAGATGGCTACAGCTACCCTTTGCTTAACATGGAACATTCTGGTGAGGATTTACCTTTTGAAATTGCTTTGAATGAATCAACATCTAACAGCAGCCATCAAAGCACAATGAAAGCACAAAATCTGAAAAACACTAACTTAGACTATACTTTCTCACGGCACAGAAATAACACTGTGTACCACGCCAGGAGGAATACAATGCTAGATTCTCTTCAACTCGCTTTTTTTGTGGATACATATAATTTGTGGAGCACCCAGGGTGTGCTCTGCACTATGCTGGACTTTCTGTACATTGTAACCTATGTTCTCTCTCCTTTCTTCCTCCCTCGCTCTTCCCTCCCTACATCCCCCTTCTCTCCCTACACCCCTCCCCTAGTGCCTCCTGTATTACAGGCTGGGCTTGACCTCTCTATGTAGTGGCAGATGACCTTGAACTACTGTTCCTTCTGTCTACTTCCTGAATGCTAGGATTACAGGCATGTACCATGCAGCCCAGTTTACACAGTACAAGGGATTGAACCCAGGGCTTCACGAATACCAGGCCGGCGCCCTACCAAGTGACCTACATTCCCTAGCCCAGCATTTCAATCGTATTTCTCTTCTTGCTACTCATGTTTACAAATGAAGACGCTGAGCTTTGGGAAGGCAAGGCTTGATGCCCAAATGATTAGGTAGGAAACAGCAGCGCTGGAATTTAAAACCAAGCTCCTCTGACGGCAAACGTCTATGTTCTTTCCACTCCACAGAGCTGCTGTAAGCACTAATAGTGTGTGCGCTAGGCCAGGGAATAAATGTCACTCATCTTCCTTACATAGAAAGTTCAGCAAAACATTTTTTAAAGGCCAAGAATAGTAAACAATAACAAAAGAAAATGCTTGGTATTTTCCACAGTACAAGATCATAAACTCATCGTTACGTTAGCTGCTGTGTCCAGTTTAACTAATGTCCTAGTGGACACCGCAGAGTCGTCTGCTCTTTAAGAATATATGTGTATCTAGGCTCCTCCACCAACGGTTAGTGAAGAAACTGCCTTCCTATTACTGATACCCACATGCCATAGAAGCATCAGGTGCTTCAAAGCATTGTCTACCAGTCTTGTTATTTGGGAAAAGAAGTCATATGACTCATCTGTAACTGTTTTATCTCAGCCAAGGCTTACATTCTGATTTTTTTTAAAGGGGAGGATAGTTCATAATACATAATACAGAAGCCACTATTTTCCTGTAAATCAAACTGATAGGTAATAACTGAAAGCATTCTTCTAGTAATGATTACCCTACTGAAACATAAATGTGAGGGGTGTTTTGTTTAAGTTCACCAACACCAAACGCTGATGCAAGAACTGAACTGATGATAATGTAGGCTCCCCACCACCACCACCACCCTCCCCCCCCCCCCCCCGCCCCTTTTGGTCCTTAGCATCTTGCTAAGTTAAAATCAAAGACCATACTCATCAATGAAGTGAAAATCTTTGCTGACATGTTTGCAGGCCTGTGAGATGGTTCGGTAGGTAAAGGTACTCATCAGCAAACCTGCTCATCTGCGTCTGACTCCCAGGACTCACATGACAGCAGGGGAAATCACTGCTGCTTGTCCTCTTAGCTCCAAAAGAGTGTGCACACGTGCACGGAGAGATGCACATGTGTGCATAAACTTCAAACCTTTGAAACAAGTGTTTCTTTTTCCCTACGATCACTTAAAAGCAAGGGAACATTTTTTTTTCTAATTGTGATGACATAAACAAGGATTCAAAAGCTTTTATACTCACTGTGCGGATCTATATGGAAACTACATAGAAGCTTTCACAGTCGGCCTTTATTGAGTAGTTGGAAGAATAGGACGCCAAACTCAAAACACCAAGAAGCCAAGTTCCGAGTTTCTATAGCTACAGAAGAGCTCTTCTCTTAAAATTTATATATTTAGGCATACACATGAACTCTTAACAATCCTCTTTTCTATGTTTTAACGTTTAAAGATTTAAAAAACTGTCCCTATTTTCACTCTACAAATTAAAATGCCTTTTCCAACTAACTGAGCGTCCTCCTTAACGGAATTTCAGTCCCCCTGGGTTATCTTACACTTGTGCTGGGCCGGAGTATCTTAAGACTCAGCCACAGCTATGAACATCCATCCCATCTTCCTTCCTGGAATCCCCCTGGCCGGAAGAAAACCATTATCAGCAGTCACAGCAAGGGCTACCCTGTGCTATGCACACATTAGACAGCAGGGGGAGCCAGTGGGAAAGTCGCTGGGAAAAAAAAAAAAAAAACTGCTCCAGGCAGCTTCATTTGTATGCCAAGCAGAGAACAGACCAGAAATGGACCAAAAAAAGACAAACTAAGATGCACAAAGAAGTCTTAACGGTGTGTGCAGAGCTGGCGTGAGTGCCTCTGAAACGAACCACAGAAAAACCTTAAGGAGGCTCGAATCCCAACTTCAAGACCGACCTTCAGTTTGAAGCCCAGTGGTTTCCAACAGTACTGAGCTGCCAAATAGCCCCGAAAATTTGAGAGCAGAAACAAGTAACATTTTTAGGTTGAGAGCTTCTAGGGAGATTTCAAAATGATTTAATTCTTCTCCTACAAATATCACCGCCCTTACATGGGAGACCCGCTAAAATGTGCCTTATTAGGTCACAAAAGGCTTGGTACAGAGTTCCACAGCGGAGGACCCGGCCCCTGTCTGGCTCTCCCGCAAACACTCTCTCCCCCTCAATTTACCTCTTTCAGGAGGAGGGGTGGTGACCAGAAACATCATCAAGGTATTCTGCATTTGAAAGTATTTTAGCCTTGCAAAATCTGTATAGAAGATCAGCAAATAGCCCCAAACTCATACAATATTATGTATGTCCTGAAGACTTAAAAAAGGGTCTACATTTTCAGTTACGGTACAACAGCTAAGTGCCCCATTTGGTCTGGAATTCTAAATATGAATTTTAAGAAAAGCCTGAACATCTGCATAGAACTTCAAAATGTTCTAGTGATCTAGGGGCGATAAAGACAGACCTTTGAACTACGAAAATCTGTGACACATAAATGCCAACCAACCTTGCCTTCTTGTTAAGGGGAGTGGGGGATGGGTTGGGGGGGGGAGTCTGGGGAGCCCGGAATGAGGGAAGAGGGGGATCCTTGGTGCTTGGAATGAATGAAAAAAATTTCTTAATAAAAAAAATAAAACGCCAACCAAAAATTAAAAAAAAATTATTCTTGGGCAGTAAACTAGTGAAAGCAAGTATTTCGGATAAACAGGAGCTCAAGAAAATCTGGCCTCCGACTCTTACATTGACCTTTCAAATTTATTATTATTATTATTCTATCCAGATTATGCTAAGGAAATTGAACCTTAAGAAATGTTAACTTTTTTTTTTTTTTTTTTTTTTTTTTTTTTTTTTGTTAAAGAACTCAGTCAGCAAAGAACAAACTTCTGACTGAACTTCTAGGTCTGTCCACCTCCAAGCTCTGAGGCCTCACTAAAATTGCTCTCAATTGTAGAAATGAGGTTCCGGGGGCAATCTGTACAAATCTTAGGCAGATTAGTGTGCTTATGAGGGTAAATGCTGTAGATTTAATCACTCAAATTAAATGCCATCTGGAATCTCTTACCCCACCCCACCCCTGCCCCCAGTACAAGCATCCCACATGTGTTACAGCCAGCCCTTGCCCTGGCCAAAAAAAATTCAACCATATTCCTGTCCCAGCCTATGTACACTGTGTCAGCAATGGAGAAAACATGGCTAGTTGTCTGTTAGACGCTACTTTACAACTGCTCGTTAACTCCAATTTCTTTTACTGAGCTCATTTAAATATATGAATTATTTGTTAGCAGGGTTGAGGACCTGGCTTCCCACTTTCTACCTCTCAAATCACCTCCATAATAAATCATCATGTCTATGATGAGTTTAAATATCTTGATTTGTTAGTAGTGAATTATTGTGTCTTTTAATATATTATGGAAAAAAATTTTTTTTTAACTTTCACAGAGGGAAAAACCTGTCCTGATCTTTTAAGGCAAAAGAGATGAGCTGAATACATTGAATGAATATAGGGCGATAAGTTTACTAACCAGCAAGTACTTATCAGACCGATTCACTCTGACTAGCAATGTCTCAAGGAAGCTGTTCACATTGCCAGTCCAAACTGAAGGCAGGACGTCACTCAGTGCCCTCAGTTGAAAAGCTGTTCCAACCTACTTTATTGCTCGGGGGAAGTGGCTTACTCCAGCCCTTGTTTATTAAGCAGAAGGGTGACTTTACAACCTTTACCAGGGACTTTTTTCTTTCTAGGCTAACTTTCTCATCTCTGAAAGACCGTGCAAGTGGAACACTAGTTTAGAAATGAATGATCACACAGAAATGAATAGCTTTGCGACACTGAAAATTCAAGCAGTAGCTAACTGAGCCAACGTAAGTATAAAATGTGTCATGTCCATAATCTATCAACCTTGAGGTTTAAGCACAGCTGAATGCATTTTGAAAAGTATTTTCTCACTTTACATATATCTCACTTCAGCCAAATACACCCACCTCCGGTACATCCTAGAGCAGTTAATACAAAGTTTGAAAACCTTTTGTGGCGAAGATTAGACAAAGCCCTGTCTAATTTGATGCCTATAAAAGAAAGGTATTATTTTGAGCAGTTACTATGACGTAAAGTTTTCAGCTTAAAATATGGACATAAGCCACTTCACAGTTTAAGTCACGATATCGTTCGATCTCACATCAATTATTAAACTCAAACGCTGGTACCAACATTAAGAATATGGATTTTTAAGGAAGGTAGCTGTTCAGATGCATGAAAAGTGTTGTCAAATCACACTAAAACACAGGCAACTGCATGCATCTTGGCAAGGGGCTTTCAGACTTCGATCTGCCTTCTGCTCCGTACATACACAAGGAGTGAGAACTCCAGCCTCTCGAGAAGGGCCCTCTCCGCATTTGGAGACATTGTTCCTATTCAGCACATGTCTTCTGCTTTCTAAAGCAAATTGTTAAAAGAAAATGATTCATATTTTACGAAGTAAGAATTTGTTAGTCAAATGAGAACAATGGCCCTTAATGCTGCTTGCAGGGAGGGAGCGACAGACCCAAGAAGAAAGCAGTCACTGGTCATTCCAATGAAGAGCCACGACAAATTTAGAAACAAGGCCCAGATGACACCAAAAAAAAAAAAAAAAAAAAGAAGAAGAAGAAGAAGCAAGAATGCACATTTGATTATCAAGATGGTACATACCAGTGGGTCAGCGGGGTTAATACTTTGGCGGGAGCCCCTTCAGTTTAAGATCACTTTTCACTACAACAACAAGGCTATCTTTATGAACGGCGTTATAATACACCAACCCAGTGGCTGGCTGATAAGCCATGGCATTTTTATAAAACCTGCACGGGGAATAAAGCAGGTGGGAAAGGAAGTACACACAGAGCTAGCAGGACAAAAAGAAAGCATCACTCAGCGAAAGGAAAGGCAGGTACAAGGGGGTGAAACGTCACAACTCTCCTGACCTTGTAAATAGGTGTCCAAACCTACAGCAATAACTTAGAGAGACAACTAACTGCCACATGGCCTTATTGACGGACTCTTCCGGCCCTGTGCATCAAATACATGGCCTTCCTTGGCCCCTAAGCCAGCCAGTCAGTCATTAAAAACCACATCATCTCAATTATGTCTTTGCATGGCCAAAGACATAAAGCACACGATTGTGTTGTTGTTTTAAATGCAACTCTGAAAGTACTCCACCTTACCTCCTAGGCCACTTTAAGGTTGCCTGGCGCTGAAGGTTACTTCTCAGCCCCCTAAACTCCATTAACTGCCCTGAGTAGCAGCACCTTGGCACACATACGGCACAAACGCCCAGCTGAAGCCTATTGGTAACTAAATGACCTCAGACACCTGGATTTGGTCTCCAAGACTGAAGGAGACAAAGACAGCATAATGACCCTTGGAACTTTGTTGATATCCTCTGTGGATGTATACCGGGAGCAGAATATTTAAAGGCCCGGATCCTTACAAGGTAACCCTGAGAACCAGAGAAATGGAAGCAAAGGTTGCAAGTTCAGTGAACTCTGAGTTTGAGCGAGGTCAGTGGCGGCGGCGTCCTAAGTGACTCCTCAGAGTCCTGCAACTCTTTTTCCAACCAGGAATCTCACGCAGTGCCTTTGATAATGGGCAACGCCACCAGACCCTACTGGGTTTCTGCTGCAAGGGCAAAGTGTCACTCTAAGGACCCTTTGTCCTAGGGATGCTCGAACTATATCAAAGTTGCTGTTGTAAAATGTTTTAATCTACCTACTGGGAGGTATGCAAAGAGGAACCTCCCTCCAAAGGAGCAGAACAGCTAACATGCAGTAAGCATGACAAATTTCTCTCTGTATTTCCCCAGGCCACAGGGATCGGTGATTCCCCAGCGTGGGAATCAGCAGTCTAGCAGCGTCACTGACACCCGAACCAGAGCAGGGGCTTACCTTGTTGGAGGCCATCTCACTGACGGAGTGCCTAGTCTGCAGGGTCTCTAGCTGGTCCAGACACCAGTCCAGCTCCTCCAGGGTCTCGCTGGCCAGTTTCTGGTAGGCCTCCTCTGCGAAGAGACAGGGAAATGGGGACTCAGTTCTCAAGCGCTTCACGGGGCCACCAGCGAGTTCAAAGGGGGCCATCCTGCCGTACCCCGCCATGCTCGGATGCCCGGTGCCCGCACATGAGGGCTGCTCCTTCATATTGCCGGGCCCGGCGGCGGCGGCGGCGGCGGCGGCGGCAGCGCGCAGGGGGTTGAGGCTGGACTGGCGGGGCCGGGCTCAGGCTGGCCAGGATGCTCCAGCTTGACGTCGCGGGTCGGCCTCCAGGGAGGGGCGCAAAGTGCTGCAGGCCAACTTTTGGCACGGGGACGCGGGCGGATTCTCAACGGCGCAAGCTCGGGGTTCCCTGCGCTCGGATGTTGCCCGGGGTGGCGCGCTCGGGCAGGGGAGGTGGAGGGGGAGGACGCTCCGCACACGGACGGGCGGACGGGCGGGCGAGCGGTCCACGGGTGTCCGCGTTCCGCGGCCGCGGCTCCACCGCCGCCTCCCGCCGAGCCCCGCGCGCGAAGCGAATGAATCAGCCGCGGCCGCCGTTTCCTGTTTTGTCGCTCAAGTCCGCGGGCGGGCGGGCGCAGCGCCGCTCCATGCTGGCTTTCCGGGAACACTCCCCCTCGCGCCCCTCGCGGCCCCGCGGCGCTGTCTGGCTCCCCCGCGACTCCTTACGAAAGGATTCCGAATTGCAATCGGCTGCCCGGGTCACCCGCCCCGCCACCACCTCGCCGCGGCATCGCCCCGGAGGCAGCCGGGCGCCTCGGCTTTGAAGCGCAGCCCGGGAGGCGCGGCCGTGCTCGCGCGTGTGTGCGGCGCTTCTGTGGGGCTGCTCTGCACCAGAGCCGAGGAAAACCCGGCGTGGAGCGCCCGCCACCCGCCGCCCGGGGTCCCCGCGGGGCTCAGGCGGGGCTCGACCGGCCCCCAGCGCGCAGGCGCGTGCGACCGAGCGCGCACCTGCCCCGCGGGGACCCAGGGCGCACAGCGGAGTCCCGGGGCCAGCTCTGTCCCAGCTCAGCCTGCCAGGCCTGGGTGTCCTGGGCAAAAGCAAGGTGACTTAGGACAGACACACAGACACTACCCTTCCTGCAGGTTGAGGTTTGGGAGTTTCCCCGGGATTTACTTACTTGAAAAGACAGGATTATGGGAATAAAATAATTTCTATTAAGGACAAACTGCCAATACCCAGCCAGCCCCTCTAAAATTTAGTGTGGATGTTAACAGATAAACCATAGCACCATGGGGTCAGAATGCCTTCGAACTTGGCAACAGGCTACATTTCACGTTCAGAATCACCTTAAAGGAACAGCAATGTGAAGGAACCACAGGGTAAGATGTACACATGCGGTGCCTCAGGGTGTCTCCTCTGCAGAATGCACAAGAACACCCTGGACTTGGGTCCAAGACAGAAAGTTTGGAAGTCTGTTTCTGCTCACCGTAGATGAAATAAACATCAAAAGCATTGTGGGGAAATGGGTTCTGTTGATAAAAGCTAACCTTGGGTACTTTTCCTAAAGGGATCAGTTCCCAAACTGACCAGCAATATTACTTCAGCGAGAGAAAAGTAGAAACCCCAAGGGTCTATCCTACGAAACTGTCAGCAGAAAGGAATGGGGTCCTCCTTTTCAAAAATCTTGTGATTGACAGTATTGTGGGGCAAAGAAACTCTGTCCCCGTGTAGACCCCACTAATTATCAAGCATGGCAAAGAATTTGGTGGGTTGAATCTCATGATTCTGGGATTTCCATTAAATTTATAAGTTTCACTAAACTTCCAGATTTGTGGTAGGCTTACTACTTGGCTTGTCGAAATCCAAGATTTTTAAGCCATATGCTTGTCACTTTGAGTGCTATGCGTTAAAATTTGCCTCTTTTTGTGTTTTCTGCCATCATTAATCTCTGTAAATAGACTTTGAGTCAACAGCTGCCTAAAGCTTGCCAGGTGAGCTGAAATTGAAGGCTGATACTTTTTTTTTCTTTAACAAAGGAAACAATCTTAAAGATAAATTACAAGGAAAACATTAAATATTTTATCTGTTGAGTCTTCCCCTGATTATAAAACTGTAAAATAGTACATACACGCTTGTATCTCTGTATATATATATATACAAAACATAGAAAGTCCTTTGTAGTCCCACAACCTAAAGGTCGGAAGCAATAGTTCAACATTTAAATATACTGAATCCATTCCGTATAGTACGCTGAGCATTCTCTGGACACCGTGGCAGTCCATTTACTATGTGGTTATATTGTTGCTGTTTTCCTTTCCCTACTCTGTAAAACAGGAAACTGTAGGAGGGAAACCATTTCTGGTCACAGGAGTTGTCCATAGTGTGTACATCCAGTGCATTCAGAGGCATAAGCGATTGTGTAGCATCCCATCTCCTGTCATCTTTTCAGTTGTCCAAAGCCGGGCGTCCTCTATACATCTCTAAAGCTTCATGTCCTGTGTCCCTGTTTCCTGCCACCCAACTCTCTGAAAGCCTGAGTTCCAGGGGACCTCCCAGTATGTGGCATGCACTCCCTGACCCCACCTTTACTATCTTCATGAACGTTTTCTGAAATCAGAAGTAGAATTCAGACCTTGGACCTAGCAGGATATGGCTCTATGTATTATATCTCAGTCTTTATTTTTTAAGGTGGAACAGTAATTTCGAGAAAGTTTCAACTTAATGCTTCAAGACATCATGCACTTAGACGGGTTAGCCTGTGAGGGGGTGGTACAGTGACATGGGAAGTAATTGGTTTCAGAAGACCCATTCCATATTGAAATCATCGCTTAGCGATTTTGACTATAAGAAATCAAGCAAGATCACGTTCATAAGTTCCAAAATCTCCCACATGCTCTCTATATATTTAGAGAATGAAATTACCCTGAAACATGTACGTACTGGTGAGAGAATATTTACAGACCACAGAGTAAACAAACCCCTTTTGTAAAACCATGGCTGGAATAAAGACCTGTTGAGCTGAGAATTTACTTCTTTTGGACTGAGGCAATGTGACCAGCTCCAGGATTTTAGGGTTACTATTAAGTCTTCACTTTCAGGAATGTTAACCCCAACTGTACTAAGATATTGAGTAACTGACCTTTCCATCCCTCCCCGCTGGGTAGGGGGAGACTCAATGTGAAGTTGCCAGCTAACCTACAGGAAATTGAGTCACCACACCAAACAACACACCTAAATGTCATCTGCCGTCAGCTGGACCAAAACAGGGAGCCAGTTTAACGTTGGCCTTTACCAAGAACACATGCAGCATTCATTAATAAAATGCCCCCTAGGGGGTCCTATATGCTGTGGCCCTACTTAAAAATATATGAAAACTCTTCCATTTAACTGTCCGAATTTTGCTTAACTTGAGGAGGTAATGAAAGAAAACACTTCACCCGACACTATTGGCTAAACACCACACAGACGGGGAAAGGGCTGGGTCACGGGCAGCTGAGGAATAACATGAGCACTGGTGTTCTTCAAGGCACCCCTGAGCTGTGCAATACCGTGCGTCTGCTTTAACTCCCCTGAGTCTAAGTACTACTCAATACTTGTGGGACGGCACTTGGCTTCCGTCATAGCAATGTGCGCAAGGGTTCCCCTGACACACGGCCTGACATCTTGCCAAGGACTCCGGAGAGGATGCTGAAACAGCAGCTTCTCTTTGAAAGGGAAAAATGCCGTCAGCTCGGAGCCACGGGAGTTGGCTACAGGCTGAAGTTGTTTTCTTGAGAAATGTTGGGTCCATTACTCTTACCCAAAACTCACTGTGAGGTAAAAAGAGTCACGCTACAGGACATGAAGCTTGGTAAACACTAAGTTTCTTTGTCAATGTCTGTGGGGGCTAAGGGTCTGTATAGGTCTGCCATCATTCCTAGAGAGGCCTACAGCTACAGAACAAGTCAAAACACAAAGCAATAACACAGGCAAACTTTGGGTACCACTTGCTACTCTCCATTTAAAAATTCATACAGAATGATCACAGCTGACTCTGATTGTTTTTTCAATTAAATACATCAAATAAAACAAACACAACTTCTAAGAGAAAATGCTCAAACATGCCTTTTTAATGTATTCCAATTTCTCCTCACCCTAATCCACACTTCAATGCCCTTTGTCCTAAGGGAAGAATTGATGGTGTATGGAGTGGGCAGAGAGAGAAAATGACCTCTGCCTCACATGTGAGCTAATCATTCCTTGGCTCTGCTACAGGAAAAGATCTGCACAGGTTACCTCTAACTTTGGCTGACACATTTTCCCCCCATTACCTTTTAACTGATGGGAAGTATATGAAGACCCTGGATTCTCTTTCAGTGTGTGTATTATATATATATATATATATATATATATATATATATATATATATATATATATATATAAAACAGGTTGAGGCAGAGGGTCAACGGCAAGCTGCTCCCATTTCCTAGGATATTTCTGGCATAGAGTTCTTGTTCTGAAGTATTTTTAAATCATATAAAATATATAAACTTTCACTAAATACTTCAAAGAAACACTCAAAGTAAAGATATGTGTAATATTTTTGAGTCCCCCCCACATTTCCCCAATAACTACGATTTTTTTCTAGAGCTGCCAAACGCTCTAGTAGAATTTTGCAAATGGATTGACTTCTATTAACTTTTAGTCTGCTCAATAGCTCAACATTTATATGGCACCATGTGATAGGAGCTTTATTAGAGTCTGCAGAAACACAATGAGAGTGTGAATGTGTCCCTTATCCAAGGGAAGACCAGAGTCTTTCACTGAAGACAATTTTAGCACTCCATACAGTGGAAAAGGAAGGAAGCTCACGGACTGTGAGACGGTAGAAGAGGCCTGTTCAAGTCATATTGGCACACAACTGGGGGCAGAGAAGGCTTAGCCCTGAGGAAAGAAACCCAAGGTGATGGTTACTGCAGATCGTCAGAACTACAGGACATTGATGAGGCACACCTTTGGACTAGACTCTGAGGACTTTCTAGGAAAGGAATAACTAAAGAGCTAGGAGCCTTCCTGAGTGTGAATAGCACCAGACCATGAATCAGGACTCCAGACTGAATAAAAAGGGTGAGAAGCAGAAAGCCCTGTGAGCATCAGCACTCTCCTTCTCTCCAGGAGATGTGATCCACGAGGGGGGTCCAGCCCACATGCTCCTGCCTTCATGAACTTCACCACGTCTCCTGTATCTACACGGACTCTATGTGTTGCCTCTGGGGTTCGGTCAGGTATCTGTCACCATATGGTAAGTAACTAATGCATGGAAGAGAAGGGAAGAAGGCAGGTGACACACAAAAGCAGCACACACCCTGGACCTTCGGACAATAAGATGTGTGACTATGCTTAGAGGAAAACGGACTGCCTCAAACAGAGAGCCTTGCTGAGGGAAAGGAGCCTGGACAAAATTTGGAGAAATCTGACACATCAGCAGACACTGGCTATGCAAATCTCAGGGATCAGCAGGTAGGAATGTTGGACTACCTTCAGAAGTAGCAGCTGCTGAGTTACTCAGGGTACTGTGTGATGTGGCATCTTCTTTTATTTGAGATGGAGAACTCTACTTGTTTAACACAAGATTGTGGAGGTAAGGACAGTCAATGAGGATGTTACTTTTGAAAATATTTATATTACCATAGTATTAATTTATAAGATCATTTGCTTCCCTGGTAGTTACTCTAATCTAAGACAATCTCTGCAATAAAATCCTGTAGAAGCAGCCAGGATGGTAGCACAAGCCTTTGCTCCCAGGACTAGGGAGGCAGAGGCAGAGGCAGGTGGATCTCTGTGAGTTCAAGGCCATTTTGGTCTACAAAGTGAGTTCTAGGCCAGTCAGGGTCATACATGACACCCTGTCTCAAAAAAACAAAACAAATGAAGTCCTATAGAGACATATGGTTCTCCCTTTGTTAGACATGAATAGGACTTGCCCAGTATGACTCCAGGAGGGTACAGGTCTTCTCTTCTTAAAAAACTATCTCTCAAGTTATTTCTTCTATGTAGTAAAGTAAAAGATAACCTGATTGAGGAAAGGGAGGGGAGAGTGAAGAGTGAAACAGGGAGAGAGAGAGAGAGAGAGAGAGAGAGAGAGAGAGAGAGAGAGAGAAGAAGAAGAAGAAGAAGAAGAAGAAGAAGGAGGAGGAGGAGAGAGACTGAGATTTGGCTTATGAGGTAAATGCATACTATAAAATTTCCTTCCCTCCTGTCTTCAAAAAAGTGGTTGAGCAGGGCGGTGGTGGCACATGTCTTTAATCCTAGCACTCAGGAGGCAGAGCCAGGCAGATCTCTGAGAGTTCGAGGCCAGCCTGGTCTACAGAGTGAGATCCAGGGCAGGCACCAAAACTACACCGAGAAACCCTGTCTCGAAAAACAAAGGGGAAAAAAAGCGATTGAAGTCATTTAATGCTGAATTGCTTTAATTCCTTGAAGAGACTAAACTTTACACCAGGTTGTCCCAAGTACAAATGTCTGCCGGAGAAGAGAGTGCAGCAGAGAAAAAGCAGCAATGTTCTCACACCCAGTGTGATAAGGGGTGGGCTTCTAAGGAATGAGAGTGGAAGCCAGTTGTGTTCAGAAATCTGGGTTAGAGGCTTTGTGGACATGTCTGCAGCTATAAACCATATTATTCCTTGAAGAAAACTGAAGAAACACAAGTTTCCACATTCAATTTTTACATTCACTAATTTTGAGAAACTGTATTTTTTCACCTAGAGACTGAAGGCAGTGAGTAGAATGTTGTGGGTTATTTTGGTCTCAACGGGAGGCTATGAGTTAAATGATCTTGTAGTACTTACTTAATACACTCTCTCCCCTTCTCCATTTTGTCTTTCCGCCTCAAAAAAAAAAAAAAATCCTCTGTACGAATGTGCCAACTGTGCTCCTAGATGCGGAACAGAATTTACACAGACTGTAACTGTCTATTTGAACAACAAACATAGCCTCCTTTAGACTTGGACTTTATTTGTGGTTCAAATAAAAATGATTCCTCTCAAGCGAGGCTAGAAAGATGAAGCCTGTGTTTGTTGGGTTTTGTTTCTTTTCTTCTTTTTTTTTTTTTGAGCAACTCATTCATTCTTTCAGCAATTTTCTAAGCAAGGCTAAGAGATTAAACACTAAATGAAGTACACAAAAGTTCCTGCTTACAGGGCCAGAGAGATGGCCATACACAGGCACAACACGAATAAATAAACAAACAGATTTTTTTTTTTAATTGCACTAAACCATAGTTGACATGCTGCTGGTCAGGCTGATCTTCTTTTCATTTTCATAAACTTATACTCAACACCTGCTTTGTGTCACGTGCTGAGCACAACAAAGGAAAAGAGATAGGCTTGGACTTCCAGGTGCTCAGAATCCAGTAATTAAGGCAATCAGCGTGCCACACGTGTGTAACTTGTTCAGTAAAGGGAAAGGAAGCAGTACAAATGGCAGAGATGGGGGACAGGACAAGTGATCCTTGGTACAGCCTTCAAGAGATCTGGAACCACTTTCTGCAAGGGAGGATGTCAGTCTTGAGTCTCCAAGGCAAACTGAAGAACTGACTTGGCGGAGGACTGAAGGCGGCATTTGGTACAGAGGTGCTAATGTCATTGGCAGAACGGGTTCTTCAGATAACTACAAACAGATCAGGTCTAATCAGGCAGCCAATGTGAAAAAGTGAAGGCAGACAGGTAACCTTACAGTATCCTAAGAGCTTACAACTGTTCCTGAAGAATCCATTGCAATTCTTCCAGGCTAAAACATCATGTAGTCAATTTGCTTTTTGGAATAAATTGAAAGGAGATGTGAAAAGTGATGAGGCAATGTGGGGACATATAAGGAGAAATCAGACCAGAATTGGAGAGCGGGGAGAAGTGCAAAGCCAGGTGAAGCATGTCCCAAGAGTAAAGAAAAGAGAATTTCACAGGAGAATGCTGTTATGGATTGAAGGTTTGAATTTCCCTAAAATCAGTATGTTGAAGTCTAATCCTCGCTGATGTTATCACGGCTTGCTAACTGGAAGTGCCCAGGTTAGGACATTAGAGCTTGTACATGTGGGGTGAACCCCTTTGAAGAGGACTGAACATGACATTGTTCTTCTGTCATGAGGAAACAAAGGGGAGGAGTTGGCAGCCTATACACACAGGGGGTCCTCCACAGAAGCCGGGGGCCCTATCATCTTGATCCCAGTCCTTCTGTCCTGAGAACTGTGAAAAAGAGATGTTCAAAGTCCCCAATGAGGGTATTTTGTTTAATAGCTAGAATTCAGACAAATACTAAAGCTTTGCCACTGATAGTCAAGATTGGCCATATATACCCACAGATTTGGGGTAAGACAATTTACATTCCCATCTCATATTTTAGCAACACAATACTAAAAAGAATATTAAAGAATATTACAGGGGAAGTTTTTGTCTAGGAAGCTGTCAAAATAAAGTAAAAATAAAGCTAGACATAGATGCACACACATATAATGTCAGCACTCAGGGGTCTGACGCAGGAGGGTCCTGAGTTCAAGGCTAGCCTGGATTACTTTAGAAAGTAAAATTCTGTCTCAAAAAATAAAAAAGAACAATAAGAAATTTGCAAGTAGGCTTCAAAACAATGATGTACATTCTATTATTGCAATGTTATGAATCAATTTTATTTCCTTGTAGAGAGTATGAGGGTGGCCATCTATGTTTCCATTAAATACAATCAGCCTTATGGTCCAACAGTCTTTGCATCTTTGTTTGTAAATGACTATACACATCATTCTTTGGAAAACATCATAAAGGGCTGTAAAGGCAGTGCAGTTGATAAAGTGCTGACTGGCTAGCAGGAGGACCTGAAGTTGGTCTTCAGAACCCACGAGAAGAAGCTGAGCATAGACCCAGGCACTTGCAATCCCAAGACCAGGGAAGAAAAGCCAGGTAGATCTTTAGGGCTCATTGACCAGCCATCCCAGTGAGAGGCTATGTCTCAAATAAAGTGAACAGTTCCTGAACTATATAAATCTGAAATTGACCCCTGGCATACACAAACATACACACATAGTATATTGGAACCCATACATGTGTCTACATAAGCATGTGCCCACATGTGCACATGCAAGTGTGAGCACACACACACACCCTACTAATTATCTTTTTTTAAAAAAGAAAGAGCTCTTGTTGCAGCCCAACTCAGACATTTCAGCTCTCTGATTTCTGACTTTTATCTGAGGTAGCTATTGCTTTACAGGTTGTCAACTTTTAGTCAACTGGAGTTGAGTCACCTCATATTGTAGGTGGCATTGCTGAACTGACCAGAAGCTGACAAAGACCAAGTCCAATGATTCCAGAGTCCTGTGGATTGAGTCCACTCATGGAACAGTGTGGACATTTCATATGTAAAATTGAAATACAAATTATGTCAGGAAAATAAGATTGATGATGGATAGGAAGTCTGGAATATGTATGCATACTCATTTCTGCCTCTGTCTATCTGACTCCTACCACTTAATACTTAACCAGTAAACGTAATAGTTTCTTCTTAATTTCTACATTGCCAACGGCAATCCAATCCTCATCTGTTCATTTCTACATGGGTGTGATAGCCCATCATCTTCTTGTGTTCACTTTTTCTTAGGATATACATCTTTATAAGATCAGAACAGTCCTGTCTAAACGTTGTTTTCAACATGCCATGTCTTTGGTCATGATTCTGATGTGCAAACCCCCTTCCACCTGTACTATTATCATGCCTATGTTTCCAGAGGACATTTCTTCAGTTTGTTTTCAGTACTCTTCTAAACTCTGCCATTGTAGTTACTGGGGCATCCCCCAACAAGCCTGCAATGCCGGTGGGTGGCTAAAGGGGGTGGAGAGGAACCACTCTGGAGATGGTTTCCGGGAACAGCTTCTGCTTTGCCACATGTGAGCAGCTACTCACACAGCAGAAGCCTATGGACTGTGACTGGATTGGTTAGCACATGGCCTTGGATTGAACAGTAAGCACTAATTCACCAGGGTCTCTATACAGAAGAAGTGCCTAAAGGAGAGGTGAAGAGTGTCGACCCATCAGGAGGGCAGTTACTAGCTACTCACCATACTTCAGAATTCAGTGTTCTGACTTCTGGGAATACTCAGAAGCATGGCGTGCCATGGCTTAAAAGCACAATGTACCAGGTAGGCTGGCTGCCAGGTCATGCCTGCACTTTCTTCTACAAAATTCTGATTTATTAACTAACCCATCTACAACTACACCTTCTTAGCTGTTCAATCTAAACACAAGTTTGCTAGCTTTTGTCTCTGCAATTTTCTGCACTTGTACCTAGGCCTGTTTTTTTTTTAAATAAAAAACATGTCTAGGATAGTTCCTGACATTTATAGGATTTCAGAAGATAGTTATGCATGAATAATCAATAAGCATAACTGTTTTGTAACAAATAAGAATATTTTTCCAAGTAAGAGTCAAGCAGTAATATCGTCTGAACATGGATCCCTAGATATATTCATGTTTTTCTCTCTCTCTCTCTCTCTCTCTCTCTCTCTCTCTCTCTCTCTCTCTCTCTCCTCTCTCTGTCTCTCTGTTTTTGAAGAGTTTCAGGAAAAAACATTTCCAGAACTTACGTGTAGTCAAGCAAATCAGTGTCCTGTTGAAGTTAAATATGAGTATTAAAACCTAAATGACCGAGATTATCATACACACACACACACACACACACACACACACACACACACACACACATATATACATCTAGGTAAGAAACTTGGCAGGAAATGGTTAAATAGAGTAGATGTCAAGTGCTACCCTAAACCAAAAGCAAAAGAAGGAATTTTCCTGAAGACATAATAGAAAATCCTGCTGGTTCACACTCAGCTTAGTTACAGTGCTCACTTTTACCTTCTGATAGCCATAACTGAATTTGTTTTTTTTTCTTTCAATGCAGCAAAATTCAGCACCACCTCCTTCTCTATGTCTGTATTCTGTGCTCCCAGTTCCATCCCCACCGTCTCGTCCCCATGTTTCTCCACCCCTAAACTCCCTCCACACGTATTCATTGCTAGATTTTCCTTTTCTAAGAGATTTCTTAATCTTCACACCTTCGATAATACCATCCTGAACAGGACATTTCAGTCTTAAAAAATAACTGTTACCTTTACAGTTCTGAACCATGTTACACCTGTATTTCTTTTCACCGCCACCTTGACTTTATTCATACTCCTCTTGTGCCCATCACCCTTTTCATCTTTCGTCTTCCCTCCTCACTTGACAGGCACACCATCTTAAATGAGTGCCTGTCAATGAGGAGGGGTCATTGATGAAAGGGTGTGCTTTCTGATAACTCTGCGATTTAAAAGACACCGTGCTTCTTCGCTTTTTTGGAAGCCTAAATAAATCTTTCGAGAATCGGATGCCAATGTCCCTAGAAAACAACACAAATTTATAGAATCATTATTTTTTTTTATCCTAACAGTGTTTGCTGACCTCCCTGACATCATCAAGGACTCCAGGTTGAAAATGTGTGCCCGGGAAAGGGAAGGCAATTATTTTAATCACCCCTTCCCTAGAAACTTACTTATTCAGAATCAGGATCAGGATCTGCTTTCTTCTTTCACTGTCTCACAAATCTCTGTTTTACATTGAAACCTCTTTCATTGTAAGCCATCTAAGGGAAAGTAACAGCACAGGGACAGCGATTCCATTTAAAGTAATGGAAGCCATGTTAAGGAAACACACACACACACACACACACACACACACACACACACACACACTCCAAAAAAGACTGGGGCTTTCTAGTAGACTAAGCTTTTGAGAATTAAACATTAAAGCCAGAGCTGGAGATATGTCTTGGTTGACAAAGTTTTTACCATGCAGGCATGAAGATGAGAGCCCCCGAACCTCAGCATCTACATAAAATCCAGGTGGGTGTGTTGGCTCATCTTTAATCTTAATGCTTGGGAGGAAAAGACACTGGGTCCCTGAGCAGTGAGAGAATCTGCCACAGAAGAGTTCATGGAGAACAATCAAGGGAGACACTCATTGTCAACCCTGGCCTCCACATGTACATGCCCATGGTCCCCCACATACACATGCACTTACACACACGCACACATATAAAGCACACATAGAGAAGAAGAAAATAAAACTATATATACTATGAACAGAGCCTCAAAAAGATTATTTCTCATGTTAATATTTATTGTCATTACTTGTATTGTATGTTAACCCCATAAGTGATAAAAACCAGCCTACTGGTAAACCTGTGTTTGGTAACTACCTGGGCATTATAGAAAAAGTTCCAAACTGTGGAATATACCATGTATAACCATTTGCCACTTGCTTACAAGCAGGCTCCATACACAAAGTGCTATAAGAAAACTTCATTTTTAAAGACTTCACCAAAGCTCGTGAAACATTTTATAAAATGTGTTTGGATGTCATGTGAATGAGTGCTTTCCTTGTATGAATGTATGTTCATTGCATGCATGTGTGATGCTGGTGGAGACCAGAAAAAGGGCATCAAATCCCCTGGAACTAGAGTTAGAGATAGTTGTAAGCCACCATGTGGGTGCTGGGTCCTCTGCAAAAGCAGTAACACTCTTTTTTTTTTCTTTTTTTTCTTTTTTTTTTTTTTTTTTTTTTCCCGGAAACAAGTTTTCTTCGTGTAGTTTTAGTGCCTGTCCTGGAGCTCACTCTGTAGACCAGGCTGGCCTCGAACTCACAGAGATCCATCTGGCTCTGCCTCCCAAGTGCTGGGACTAAAGGCGAGAGCCACCACCGCCCAGCTAGCAGTAACACTCTTAACTACTGAACCATCTCTCCAACCCCGAGAAATTAGTCTTACAGTCTTTGTAAAGATATCTAGGAAAATATAGACTTGTATAACCAAGCTCTTAGATACACATGCAAGAATCCACACCCCCTTGGGCTCCTTGGAGAAGTAGAATGACAAATTAGAAAGAGCAGGGTCTTGAATCACTCAGAATCTGAATTCTAGAATTCTAGCTGTGTTATTTATTGTTCTGTGCCATCTTTATATAGTACCTGTATGCTTCTCTATTTTATAAATTAGGGATTGTACAGCTACTATGGAAAACGGGTATGAAAATACATGTGAAACCCCAAGTGCAGTATCTGACTTATAGTAAGTACTCAAGCCATAGCAAGTATCCGGACCCACCTTACAAAGTTGTTTAAGTAAGCTAATCTGTAATAAGTTATTTAGAATATGGGAGTGCCCTTATTCATATTCTTGATCATAAAACACTTAAAATTTTTCTATCAACAACACTTAAGTGCTAACCAATTATGACCTTAATGTGAATGAACACTCTCACATCTGAAAAAGCCTTTGTTAGACTACACTAAATCATGCAAAATCAGTGTATATGAACATATATGATTAGGGTACAGCATAGGTATCACCTATGGCATCACCCAAAGAATGTGCCAGGGAACCTGACCTTTACAATATTCTTGCTAGTAGAGTTCTTTGGCTAAACAAGCTTGAGAAATTGCATGTGCAGCTGCTTTTTGGAGTTTTGTAGTGGATATAAGCCAATCAAAAGCTAGACCCTCTGTAGTTCAATTAGTGTCACTTAACAAGCATCATCTAAACTTTGGAGTATTTTCTGCCATCTGTCCATTATCATTGCTTGATAAACCATCAGATGTCAGACAAATCATGTGATACATAGGTTTCTACATATCACACATCTCCATTTTTTAATATTCCATTTCTCTTGTCTTTGTATCCCACTTCTTGTTCTTTTCTAGTATGTAGGTATGTGTGTATGCATGCATGCATGTATGAATTCATGCACATATTGTATGTATGTATTATTTTGAGATGGGATCTTGATAAGTTGCTCAGGCTAGCTTTGAATTATCTGCCCACCTCATCCTCGGGAGTAGTTAGGATTACAAGCTTGTCTGTATAACTGTGCTTGGTTCCTCCTGCCTTCATGACATATGCTATTGAGAAATGTAATGTTCCTCCCTCTTTTCATCATCATTTTCTCTCCTTGAAGAGCAATCAAAATCCCCATCCATATTTACAGCGTTCTCTGTGATATGCTAGTTACTGTGAAATCCAAGAACATGAAAGATTCAGTGCCCTAGACCTAGGCAAAACCTTACAATATCCTGCTGAGAAAATCACACACAAGATCAGCCACTGCCTAGAGATGGTATAAGGTGGCACATAAATCATTCAGCTGGAGAGGGCTGCTGAAGCTCAGAGCAGGGAGGGGCCAGGGTATGGACTGAGGCTCCGTGAGTGGAGGAGAAGGAAGAAGGTGTCCTGGATGAAAGTTTGCAGCAGAGTCTGTGGTTTGTAAGGTGACAGGAGCAGGGGCTCAGGTTGGCATTGTTTCCAAGTAGAAGAAATTGACGCAGCCCAAATAAGGGTTTCACTCACGGGCCGTAAATGCGTGGAAGAGATTCCTTCCAGGGAGAGGAGGGAAATAAAGTTGAAAACAAACATGTGGCCTTGAGCTAATGGATGTTGTGGGCATTAGGTAAGTGCACTGGTAGTTCCAGGAGAGAGAACAGACAAGAGACAGGAGGGAGGGAAGGACATTAGGAAGCCACTGTAATGGTGGAGAGATGCAGAGGGAAGCAGACTCCTGGAGGGAGGCATGCCCTTTACTCCTGCTGTCCTGAGCCATGGGCATTAGGTTCAAATGGCAGCGTGGTAAGCCAGCATCATCCGGAAAACATTTGCCAAGTGTTTTCGGTTTGCTCTTTTGTACAGTAAGACCCCCACCCCACCCCCAATGCATCCCTGGAAGGTTTACTCTAGCCATTTACACACATTTTATTGGATTATTATTTTCTGAGACAGGGTTTCTCTGTGTATCTTGGGCTGTCCTGGATCTTGCTCTGTAGACCAGGTTGGCCTCGAACTCACAGAGATCTCCCTGCCTCTGCCTCCCAAGTGCTGAGATTAAAAGCATGCACCAACAACTGCCCACCATTTTATTGGATATTTAAGACTAAATTTGACTTTAAAAAGGTGTATATTCATGTCCTTGTTTCTTTTTTAACTGGACTTGCTTAAATTTAAATGTGTGATTTATTTGTAAAATATTTATCAAGTCTGAGACATGTAACACACAAGAGCTGCTTTTTATAACAACCCATCTCCTCCCTATCTCTTCCTAAAACACAATACTAAAAAGGAATCTTGTTTGGGTACATACTTATGATACTGATGGGAGACCACACCTCCCTGTACTTCTTTGAAAATAAACACAACAAACAAATTAACAATTAAGCATATCCACTATTCACTTGGAAAGAGTCAATATCTTGAAAGTGTTCTGTCTTCATGAGCTCCAGTCCCCAGCTTATACTTTTGGTACCCTTCAGTATCCTCCCACAAGTAGCCATTATGGAGAACTCAACTTCTGTGGGGTGTGCCATGACTTTCTGACACCTCCATTCATTCATACAAGTTTGGAAGTATTAAGTGAGATCCAGCCGCTTCTATTTATCACTGAGATGCAACTATGTGCATGCAAACTAATATATGTGTATTCTACACACACACACACACACACACACACACACACGTATGTGTATGTGTGTGTGTGTGTATTTATCAGTGAGATGCAACTATGTACATGCAAACTAACATATGTGTATTCTACACATACACACATGTGTGTGTGTGTATTCTATGCACATATACACAGATGACTTGATTAAAATTGGAGGTGCAATGAATACTGTTGTTAGTTGTGCTCATGGTTGTAGGCATGTGTGTGCTAATTGCTAGTATAAAATCATGGACAGGAATCTTGTGATAGTTGTATTTGTTTAAAATAAGATGGTGGTAGCTGCTATTCTAAGTAATTCTAATGTTTTGTATGAGTGTGTATGTACATGTATACATATATATTCATGACGAAATTTATTATTAGGGTCATTAATAAGCTATATATTTCGAACCTGCTAGAAGAGAAAGTAGGAAGTAGTCTTGAACACATTGGCATAGGAGACCACTTTCTAAATAGAACACCAGTAGCACAGAAACTGAGAGAAACAATCAATCAATGGGACCTCTTGAAACTGAGAAGCTTTTGTAGGGCAAAGGATACGGTCAACAAAGCAAAGCGACAGCCTACAGAATGGGAAAAGATCTTCACCAATCCCACATCTGACAGAGGACTGATATCCAGAATATATAAGGAACTCAAGAAATTAGACATCAAAATGCCCAACAGTCCAATTAAGAAATGGGCTATAGAACTAAACAGAGAATTCTCAACAGAGGAAACTCAAATGGCTGAAAGACATTTAAGGAATTGCTCAACATCCCTAATCATCAGGGAAATGCAAATCAAAACAACTCTGAGATACCACCTTACGCCTGTCAGAATGGCTAAGATCAAAAACACTGAAGACACCTTATGCTGGAGAGGATGTGGAGCTAGGGGAACTCTCCTCCACTGCTGGTGGGAATGCAAGCTTGTACAACCACTTTGGAAATCAATATGGCGATTTCTTAGAAAATTGGGAATCCATCTCCCCCAAGATCCAGCTATACCACTCTTGGGCATATACCCAAGGAATGCTCAACCACACCACAAGAGCACTTGTTCAGCTATGTTCATATCAGCGTTGTTTGTAATAGCCAGAACATGGAAACAACCTAGATGCCCTTCAACTGAAGAATGGATAAACAAAATGTGGTACATATACACAATGGAATACTACTCAGCAGAGAAAAACAATGACATCATGAGGTTTGCAGACAAATGGATGGATCTAGAAAAAATCATCCTGAGTGAGGTATCCCAGACTCAGAAAGACAAACATGGTATGTACTCACTCATAACAGGATACTAGATGTGGAACAAGGATGACTGGACTGCTACTCACATCACCAGGGAGGCTACCTGGAAAACAGGACCCCAAGAAAGACACAGGGATCGCCCAACGACAGAGAAATGGAATGAGATCTACATGAACAGCCTGGACAGGAGTGGGGGTAGTGAAGGGCGAGGGTCGAGGGAAAGAGAGCTTGGGTGAGTGGGAGATCCCAGCTGGATCAAAAACAGAGAGGGAGAACAAGGAATAGGAGACCATGGTAAATGAAGACCACATGAGAATAGGAAGAAACAAAGTGCTAGAGAGGCCCACAGAAATCCACAAAGATACCCCCACAACAGACTGCTGGCAATGGTCGAGAGACAATCCGAACTGACCTACTCTGGTGATGGGATGGCCAAACACCCTAATTGTCGTGCTAGAAACCTCATCCAACTACTGATGGATCTGGAAGCAGAGATCCATGACTAGGCCCCAGGTGGATCTCTGGGAGTCCAATTAGCGAGAATGAGGAGGGTTTATATGAGAGAGAATTGTTGAGACCAAGGTCGGATAAAGCACAGAGACAAATAGCCAAACAAATGGAAACACATGAAATATGAACCAATGGCTGAGGGGTCACCAACTGGATCAGGCCCTCTGAGTGGGTGAGACAGTTGATTGGCCTGATCTGTTTGGGAGGCATCCAGGCAGTGGGACCGGGTCCTGTGCTCATTGCATGAGTTGGCTGTTTGAAACCTGGGGCCTATGCAGGGTCCCTTGGCTCAGCATGGGAGGAGGGGACTGGACCTACCTGGACTGAGTCCACCAGGTTGATCTCAGTCTGTGGGGAAGGCTTTGCCCTGGAGGAGATTGGAATGGGGGGCGGGCTGGGGGGAAGGTGAGGGGGGCAGGAGGGGGGAGAACAAGGGAATCTGTGGCTGATATGTAGAACTGAATTGTATTGCAAAATAAAAATTAAAAAAAAATAAGCTATATATTTCAACTTAAGTGAAACAAAAGAAGTAATACATATATACACATATGATACAAAATAAATCTATATATAATTAAAGCAGTATATTTTAAAGAATTTATATATACCATATGCACACAGATACACATTTGATCTGATATACAGGGAATAGAAAAAACTTCATACAAAATAATATTTATTTTTATAACATGCAGTTGGCACTTTTGTTTTCTATTCTACTTAATCTACTGAAGTCCTGATTTGACACACTAGGTTGAATTTGAAGCATGCCAATTGATTTGGAAATACAAAAGTCAGAATTAGCTTGTTTGATGAATGAAAGTTTGATTCTTACGTTTCCTCCCTCCCTTTTGTAATATATTTCTCCTCTACTTCTCTGCTTCACATGAGAGGTGAAGCCTAGGACACTCGGTGGTGCACGCTAGCTAACAGGTATGCATTTCTAAATAACTTCTTTACACATTTGTGAGTTTCCATGGAGTGGAGCACTATAGGTGTGCCAGCTGGGCATATAAGGCAGAGGGCACTCACTAAGTGGATCTAGAAGCCATCACATTATGAGACTGAATAAATGAATGAAAATGCTTGGTGGGTCTTAAATTCTGGTCAGTAGGATTACAGAGAGAACAACAGACTATTGGAATGTTGGCCAACTATTGCTAGAATTTTGTCTTTTAAAAATCCCATATTTAAACTATTAAGACAACATTTAGCTATTAGAAATTTCTACATTTTTTTAAAAGTTAAATACTTTAAGGAACATACAAATTAATAGTATGGACTTCAGTGGTCATGCCGCTCGTGTGTGTGTGTGTGTGTGTGTGTGTGTGTGTGTGTGTGTGTATGTGTGTGTGTGTGTGTACATGCTGCATATTTGTCTTGTGAAACACACTCAGCCCTGGCATATATATAGAAGTCCAAGGACAACCTCAGGTATTGCTCCTTCCAGTGTGTTTAAGACAGGGCCTCTCACAGTTTACTGCTTCATATACCAGGCTCTGTGGCCTACAAACTTCAGGGGATTCTCTCTCTTCCACCTCTATCTCACCATAGGAGCAGTGAGATTACAGCTGCGTGCATTCACATTCCATTGTGTGGCAAGAAGTTTACGCATTGGTCCATCTCCCCGGCATGAGTTTGCTTTTCCCTAGCCACAGTTTTTACCATTAGTAACAGAAACTTTCTGAAGGGTAGTGTTTTAACAAATCCCACAGGGAGTTGATCATTTCAAGATGGAATAAGGAAATATGATTGCCAGGCATGGTGGCACACGTATGTCTTCCCAGCATTCATGAGGTTGAAGCAAGAGGGACATAAAAGCTAGGTGTTTGAGACAAGGCTGATAAACATAGTAAGATCCCATCCTGACGTGGGGGGGGTGAATTTGTGGAATGCTAACGTGGGGTCAAGGAAAGAAAAGTTGACTTTTTGTGGAATGCTAACGTGGGGGTCAACGGAAGACTGTTCAATTTGAAGTCAAGGGACAGATTCTTTTTCTGGCTCCAGCACTGACTCAGAAATGGCCTTGGCCAAAGGACTTCAGCTGTCCCTGGACCAATTGGACTCTATATGAGATGAGCTGTGAGAAACAAAAACTGACCCAAAATACTTGACCCTGGGGGGGGGGGGGGCTGACAATGATCTATGACCCAACACCATTTCCCAAAGTCACACCTGCATACTAACCCTCCCCTGAGTCAACAACTAGGGAAAGCACCTCATTCCATCTGGCCCTTGTTCTCCTCTCCTGTTCCTAAAAATCTTAAAAATAAACTCTTCCCTACAGGTCTGAGGATTTCTTCTTTCTCTTTTGTGTAATCTTATATTCCCCAAGAATCTCATCGATGGTAGAAAATCTGCACCCTTACTCAACACAATAGTCTAGCTTTGTAATGATCTGGATTTCATCCAAAGTTCAGTGAGCCTCTGCAAAGCCCCCCTGGAGGTGGCTCTCCTGAAACCTTGCTCATTAGCCTAGAGATGCCCTCACCTCCACACCTCGCTCTAAAGTTTCCTGTCAGCCCTGTCTGCATACTTGGCCACAGTAAGTTATTTTTTAAATTTGAATTCATTTATTATTATTTTTTTTTACTTGCCACTGGATCATCCAGATGATCAAGTTCCTGCCTTTCATTGCCTGCTTCCTTCACGTGGAAGTTCCCTAGAGGAAGCTCCGCTTAAACTCCAATGACGCAGATAACAAGCTCTTCACAGGAGGGGCAGGAAGGCCCAGGGTGGAGGAAGGGAGACACTTAGGAGGTGAATCAGGGGAAGAGGTTCAGGAGTTAAAGGGAACTCACAGCATCAGTTGTATTTTACTCCACAGACAAAGTTAGACAGCTAGACAGTCTTATGATTCACCCCTGTCTGTTTAAATATTTGCTTCACATTATTTCTCAATAAAAGGTTGTTGACTTCCCAGAGGACCTGGGAGTCTATGTGATTCTCCATAGACAGGGCTATTGTCAGAAGATCTTTGGCTTTAGGAAATTGACAGTCTAGAGGCACCGCTTGACCAAAGGAACAATTAGCTGTTTTCCGAAGAAATTCATGTGCAGTTAGGACAAGAGGAATAAACAGAATATTAGCAAAGGTCAGGGGACCCAGTGTGACTCCCTGGGAGGATGTAATGACACCAGATGTTGCAGGCTTGGCTGGGGCCTAGAGGACAGTGTGGTTCATGGGAATAGCAAAACTTCGTCCCGGCTCTAGGCCTCTCGCATACCATGAAGCAAACAGTGTTTTCATTCTCCAGCCCTCCAAATTGTCTGCAGTGGAAGTCTCAGTGTAATGCAGGGAAGTTGGAGAGCTAGAACTACCAGAGCAAAGGAGAAAAACACAGGTCGAAGTGCCTGAAAGTACAAGACAGTATTGCTGGTTCAAAGCTGATGAGATCCAGGGCACACTGTCTGGAAATGGCAGTTTAAGCAACGTTTGTTAAAAACAGAACAGGAAAACTGGGGGCTTCCAGCTAAAGAGAAGAGAATACAGTATGTTGTGAACTTGAGTCATTTTTACAGTTTGAACTGTCAGCTTGCTGCTACCATTGCCTCCCTTTTACCCCTTCAGCTGGACTTGCTCCGAGGGCTTATCACACTGGTGTGACAGTCACTGTCCACTGTCAACTTGTGGAGATCTAGAATAACGTGAGAGATGAGCCTCTGGACATGCCTGTGAGAGATTATTCTGATGGGATTAGTTGATAGGGGGAGGTCCACCCACCTAGGAAGGCATCATTCAAGATCTCAGACTATGGTATAAGGCAACCCCTGACTCCAGACTTAATGTATGTCCTAAAGGATACCATATAAGCTTGAGATGCTCGTATGAGAGAGAATTAATTTACATACCTTTATCCTCTGCCTTGTAAAATGACAAGGACAATGTAAGTACATCATGGAGTATTTATCATTAAATAGATTCTGAATATAAAGTGGCAATGCCTGAAAAATAGTAAAAACTCAGAAAGCTGTAAAGTCATCATAAATTCTAGGAGCAGGCAATGAAAGCATGTTGAGACTTTAAAAAAAAAAATTATGCCAAGAGCTCACTCCAGCACTTTTCCCTTCCCAAAGACACTGTTACCCATCATTGGGATGAGACAATCATTTAGCCTTTTCATTTTGGAAAATGTAAGTGAGAGCACTAATTGTGGAAATCACTCTCAGATTATTTAACTAATTGAATGAGGCTTTTTTCTCCCTGACATCCTAAATCTCCAGTTTGTCTATGATTTGGTCAGAACAACTCTGGATAGTAGGGACAAGTTTTAGAGTGGAAAAGAAACACATTAACAGTCCGGGAAGCAGGGAGCTCTGGTTTTAGAGAACCTTACCAAGGAGTGCATTGGCCTTTTACATTTGCGACATCATGCAGGATTAAGAGGGGACTGGGAAAAATCTAAATTACTAAGGAACAGATAGATAAATCACGTTTGATGCGTGGGAGTCAAATCAGAAGTTAATTTTTGAAGCCGCTAAATCACTAAATACTCTTATCATAATGATTTATTGCTAGACTGTTTGCTAGAGTTGGCACCATATCTAACTCGTGTTGATATGGTTGCCAGATACTAGGCCTCTAGTGAATGCTTGTTGGATATGACCACACCAAAAGTGTGTGGATTATTCATTTCCCCTTGTTAGAGGTTATCCTTCTGTAACATTGTTGCACAATAACATGTTTGAGCATCAGTAATGGGACTGTTCAAAGAATACATAGTTGATTTTCCCCACCCTGTAATACAGCCTAGAGTAAGTTTGTTCAAAGGGAGAGAAAGCATTGGTGGGGTGACCCTTATTCCCATTTTCCTCTTTCCTGTGAGAGCTTTTCCTCTCTAGTTACCTGTATCTATCAAGTTTTCTTGTAGATATCAGTCCATCTTTACACACACACACACACACACACACACACACACACACACATATATATGGCTTATCCCTCACAAATGGTCTGGAGCTTACCAGATTGGTATCTGTTATCCCATCTTCATTATGAACAGCACTGCACTTGACCATGAAAAAACACTCTGTTACGAATGTCAAATCAGACACCGTAATTATGGAAGATTCACTGCCCATCAGTCAGCTGTCTGTATTTATCTTTCTTGGAGTCAGGGTATCACAATCTGCTGGTGTTTTCCTCTGTGGATACAGCTTTCAATCAGTGAATTCTCTTCTGAGAACTAGATACCACTCTTGTACACACGCACACAAGCAAAAAAAGAATAACTAATAATTATCTTCATGAATCTATTGCAATCTAGAAGCCCCACTCACTTGAAAATTCTAATCTAGTAATTAAACTCAAGAGTCTCAAGTTAAACTGTACCTTAATAATGTAGCTTATTTTGTCAGAATCAGTCAATGCCCTCTAATGGGATTGGGGATAAATGGACAGCCAAACTTAAAAATGTGGCTGGTCAAAGCAGTCAGAAAGCTCCTTCATTCTGTCAATAACAATGGCAATTTAGTGAAGTTCTTTTTACTACTGGGGATGTAATTGCTCCTGGCTTTAATTTCTTGTAATGGTGGAACGGCTGCAATTACTTCATACTTTTAGGAACATTTGGCTACATCATGTTTTGGTGTTTCTCTAAACGCTAATAAAACAGCCCTGTGATTACACATTCTTCCTATGAAGGGGCATGTCTGCCTCCTGTCAGCAAAATGGTCGCCATCGTCTACCTTAATCCAAGAAATTGCAGCAGTGGCAGCAAACATTACCTCCCTGCCTCTCTCATTTCAGGTGTCCCTGTTTGTAGCTATCCAATTTTGGTGTGCCTGCTGGAGCACCATCTTGTTAGGGCATGCGCCTATTTCTCACATGCAACTTTAAAATTCTACAGTAAGGTCAAACTGGACCTGTGGTTCAAATTCAGATGAGGCTTTGAATTTGTAAGAATACGAAGAACATCAAACAGTTTGGAGAACGCAAGCTGCTCTCCTCCTCTGCTTTCAGTCTGTCTTTTCCCAGGTCCTAGTCGGCATGTAAGCTCCAAGGTTGGGAATCAATGGCCAGATGCTATTGGAATTAATTCTTCTAGCGTGTTTTATCATTAGGCCCTTCCTCCAGACAGATCAAACAGCCTGACAAAAACACGTGAAAACTTCACGACTATGTTCACACGGGAAAAAGTCATCCCATAAATTACTTTACAAATGGGGCACTGTGGACTGAGAGCAAACATTTAAAATGTGTGCTGCATGATTAGTAAGCAACCTGAAGAAAAGACTGGTCACTATCTTCTACCACTGCCTTTCTTCCTCAGTTGTATTAGATTCCAGTTTTCAAGTAAACACACCGCTGTCCCAAACAGAAGAAAATTCTAGACTCCTTTGTATTCAAGCACTGTCACTTAACTAAGTTGCGGTGAATGACTTCATAGCAGAGGCATAGGGCAGTTCTAGGAACTTTCATTAAAAGATATAGGCCAGATATCTTTTATCTGCCTATCTTGTTTCTTAACTCTTTCTTACTGGTTAGAATGTGAGTGTGATGCCTGAAGCTGGAGCAGACCTGTTAGAACTGGGGCCCAGAGTCCACATCTAATGAATGAACAAACCTCAAATACTACGTGTTCTTGTATGCTCTGCTGGATGGTGTTCCATATTAGTGACTCGTTCAGATTTTTAACACAAAAAAAAATTTACATCCCTTTGAGGCAACTCGGTCAAAAATGTCTGTGTTTACACCCAAATGCCATTCACACTAACATAAACACCCAAAACATTTAGAGACAAGGCTTAGTGTTAACTAAGCGTGCTCACATTGGCCAGGTTGAGACTGGCTATCACGTGACTGTTTTACAGCTCCCCCTGATTTAAATATATAATGCAGTTAGAGAATGCTAGTTAACAGCTTGTTTCAGACCTATATGAAAATGGTTTTGAGAACACCTGCCAAATAAAACCCTATAAGAACCACCCTGGAGTTTCCCTGAGGCATCAGACACTTGTTATTGTAGGCTGACTTGGGACTCATTCCCGCCTTGTGATGAACCAAAGTGTGGTGTCCTTGCTGTGAGGAACACTATCCTCACTGTCCGGAGCTTCTCTTTCCCCCAGATGGCTGTTTTTCTCACTGACACACTCAAGAGCACAGATATTTACAAATTTCTCCTTGTTTAATGGTCTTCAAGCATGCTTCTCTTGTTAAGGCATTGAAAGCTGGAGGGTCCCTTAAAAATCATTCTTTCCATGTTTTGTCATTTAACCCAAATGTTCTTTATTCCTGTAAATCTGTTGACTTTAAACTAAATTCTTGTGGATCCAAGTCATGCCTGGAAGGTTTATTGAAGGACATTCTGTAAGTGCTTGATCAGAGCACGAATACTTCTAAATGTCCAACATTCGCAAGCAAAAGAATTTCTATATAAGCCCTCTGAGGTTACAAACCATGGCTACTTATTACTAAACCTTCTAGCTCCCAGAGCGGTGCTTGGCAATATGAAGCTGTGGAGTGGGAGAGTTTATAGGGACAAGTAAGCTTGTTGTTTGACATTTGTACATGCTTGAGGAACCCTCATGATGTCAGTGAGTCAGCTTGGAGATGACTTTCCAGGACTGTCTCTATAATGTCTACTGCAGTTACTAGGGACCCACCCATCCTTCACGAATTGTTACAGCGTCACACCCTCCTCCTACAGAGAATCTTTCCGCCATTCTAAATTCTCGAAGCACCGTCTGTCTAATTTGGATCCCCCAATGCACTTGGGTGGACAGAGAGGAGCTGGCTTTAAGCTGCCTAAAAGAAAGAATAACAAATGTTTTAAATGTTAGCTATCAAAATTAGCAGTTTGGATTGTGGAGTATAAGTATCAATCCATTGTTCATAGCAGCGTAAGCCTGCATGTTTAAAGGAATAAATATGAACTGTAAGTGCCATTTAGAGGAAAGAGGTCCATTGCCCATTGCAGTGAGAGGATGGTGGTGATACTGTATTAGAATAATACTCTCTAGACCTACTCCCTCCATAACCTAATTCAGCACTGCCTCTAGTTCTCAAGGGATTACTAACAGGAAACAACGCAATGGTGCTTTCTAAGTAGAAACTAACTCCGTCTTTCAAATGCTGGAGACAGAATATTACAAGGAAGGAAAATCGAATGAAAATACCGAAAGAAAAGATATTCTGATAGTATGTATCAGTAAACAGATACTGTTTATTAATTAATAGTAGTTCCTTTCTCTAAATATTACCATTGCATTTTCATTAAATGAACCTGTAAGGCATGTGAGTCCCTAGGAACAGTACTCTGTTACTGCCCATCTATTGACGTGTCCTGTGCGTTTCTGAGACTTGAAATGTGAGTGATATGATTTTTTTTTCCTCCCAATTTCTCAAGCTATGCTTTAACTAATAGTTTGTTTCTCCCATAATTCGGTACCCAAGTTAAAATAAGTTTTAAATAAGTCAGGAACAAAAATTCAAAATCCATCAGATGCTTGAGACTAGGCTGTAGTTATATAGAAAAGTGTCCCATTCTTAAGGGTGTTAAATTGTTAGTTGCAGAGTTTAGGGATGGTGAGGTTATGATCTGCGCAGCTTTTTCTCAAGTATATCAAATAAAAACAACACGGGTATATATATATATGTCTATGTACATGTGTACATGTGTGTGTAGACACATGGAAAGGAAAAGAATCATGTAGACAATGATGCGGAAGGCTGACGGTTATGTGCGTGCATTCTTTGTATTACTCGTGATGCCTTCCAGTATGTTTGAAATTCTTTCCAAAGTCATGTTGAAAGAAATCAGGCCAGTGATGATGAACAACTAGATGATTTGTGACTTCAACGCTGGTTCCTGCTTTCTCCTTATAGACCTCAGAACACACGCACAGGCTCATGTGAGTGGCACTTTTGTACTTTCTGCTCACGTGATGGGTGCTAGCACAGTTTGTGAGCAGAAACTCCGTCATTTAACCTACCTCTGCCATCGGGTACAGAGTAACTCTAGGAGACATTTGACACAGTGGTTTGACTTTTAAGACAACCATTTCACAGATGTAATATAATGCCATCCCTTATAAACAAGACTGCCCTTTTGTCCTTTCAGATTTGGTTGAAACTGGCCCATGGAGTTCAACTACCTGAGAAACATCCTTGAGCAAGACAGCCCAGGCACGCTGCCCAAACCACAGGCTATTGGCAACTTGGCCAAAAGCGACTCCTCGGGACTGTTGACCTCCACAGTGCTGATGAATACAATGAGCCGCAGAAGAGGCATGATTTGTTTTGAACACATTTACTATGATTGATGGCCCATATCTGGCAAGTTACTTCACTCCCAGCGTAGATGAAAGTTTCACTGCTTTGCCTCTTACAACATTCCTGTTGGGACAGGTTTCAGCCTTATTTGCCAACTACTGACAAGTCACTAACATTTGCTACGTGAAGAACTCATTGGCTACTGAATGTATCTATGCTATACATAATATTCCAGAGTCACCAGGAGCTCCCTGATAAGTTTTCCTCACTGAATGCATCTGGAAACTCTCCTTCAGGCTACCAAATTTCAAGGTATGAGTCTAAATATCAACCAGACAGAAAATTTTTGACATGGGCCAAGGCCAGAACCAGAATCAGGTTAGGAAGTGATCTATTATGAATGGCAGGCTATAAACCACATATCCATGATCAAAACCACCCACAAATGGAGTCTGACCATTCTATGCCTCAAGTTATTATGGGAGACTATCAGTCTTTTGAGTAAGCCAATTTCAGATTCTGGCTCAAAAAAAAAAAAAAGAGTCTAAAAGAAGATTAAAATGAAGATAATTAAGGTTTCTGGCAGTGGCAAGAGTGTGGGGAGTGAAAACTATAAAATGCCAAGAACAGATGAGTTCCTGTTCTGGGCCATGGAAATCCTCATGGCAAGCTGCAGAAGAACGTAGGGAAGCACACGAAGCCCAATGACAGGATCAAAGCTATTTCCAAGGCCACTCTAAGGAAGAGGCTGCTCAAAACCTGACCTGGATGGTGGCCAGAATTCAGAGGTTTGTTTTCATTGCCACTAGTGCTGTTGCCCTTAAGTAAAGAAACACAAGAGTGAAAAAAATATTTTCTTCTGGGGTCAAATGGAAAGAAGAGATGGGATGCCATAGAAGGGAGAATGGGGGAAGACACAGAAGAGAGACAGACATAAGTGTGCTAAATTTCTGCCCCCTTCAAAATGGCATGTTTTGCTACATGTTGATAATGTTTCCCTACGATTTGTGATTTTTTTTAAATTAACTGATAGGCTAGTTAGCCAAGATGACCTTTCCACCCTTGGTATCCTTACAGTGAACTCCATGGATTAGCCATCAGACAGTCCTAGCCAGGCTTTTATTGGCCTCCCATGTACTAGAGTATCACACCACTGTCCAAAGAAGCTACAAGGTCTTGGTGCCGGTCCAGATAAAATGAAGTTTACCCTTTGGTCCTATAGGTTGCTTATGTCCCAGTGTAATATGCGATTTCAACGTAGCAAATAGGAAGCAGGTCACACCAGCAGTGAGTTTTCAGGATTGTGGTGATTTGTCAACTCAGACTGAAGGTCCATTTAACTAGTTTGCTAGTCTACTTAGTGTATCACTAAGTCATCTGTTCTGAATTATTACTTAAGCAAAAATTAAAAATACGCTCAGAGTATTAGCAGCCCCCAAATTAATGGACTCGTTAGTGATGATCCCCTGGATGGACTTCTGTTTCTCCTTCTATCCTTCCAACAAAAGAGACTGACTTCCAAGAATAAATACTTCAGTTGTAGAAATGTTCAGAGTGCCCTACTTTCAAAAAAAACAAAATAAATTGATCCAGCCATTCAGCGTCTGGCCCATACACTCCCAGGAACTGAAATTTGGAGCTTAAGGGGCATCTGTCTTCTCATGCTCATTAGAGTATTAGTCCTATTGGCCAAAATATGGCAACAATTTTAATGTCCATGTATAAAGGGATGAATAAAAATGTGGCATACACATAGAATAAAATATCATTTAGGCTTTACAGTGGAAGAGATCCTGGGCTAGACATGATGGCACACACATGTTATCTCAGCCCTTGTGAGGCATCTGAAGTAGGAGGATCACAAGCTGGTTGCCAGCCTGGTCTACACAGCAAGACTTTACTGTAGCAAAACCAGGCCCACACAAAACAACAGCAACAACAAAAATAAATGAAATCCTTTCACTTGCAATAACATGGATCGGCTTGGGTGACACTGTGCTATGTGAAATAAACCAGGCACATAAAGCCAAATACTATATGACCTTGTCTGCATCCAGAATCTAAAAGGGTCGGTTATTCTAGAAGCAGAAAGTAGGACCGCGGTCACGGGGCTAGGAGAAAGATGCATTGGTGAGATGATGGTCAGAGGGTACAAAGTCTGTCTTGAAAGATAACTCCTGGACAGCAACACTCTTGTGTATTTGAAATTTGGCTAAGAGGGGAGCTATTAGTGTAAGTGCCTGCACCACAAAAGGAAAATTAAGATGAAAAAAAAGTAATAACAGCAAGATGATGGAATTAGGAGATAGGGCTTTGCAGAGCGCTCAGGTCACGAAAGCACAGCCCTCGTAATTGGGACTAATAGTATGCTGGTATAAAAGAGGTTGAGAAGGTACTTTGCCCTTTGCATTGTGTGAGGACATGGTCAGAAGGCACTTTCTATCAAGGAATAGGACCACATTAGATATTGAAGCTACTGGTGACTTCATCTTGGAGGTGCCAATGTCAAGAACTCTGTGAAATAAATTCTGCTGTTTAGACATCATCCAGTATATGGTTATACAGCCTGAACCAGCTAAGAAAAGAAGAGAAAATATGCCCTTAGAGAGAATATATTAAAGGATAGATATAAGGTGTGTTAGTTTGCTTTTCTGTTGCTGTAACAAACATCATGGCCCAAAGCAGGTTGAGGAGAAAAGGTTTACTTCATCTTAAAGTATATGATGGCTAGTCCAGGCAGGAACTCAGGGCAGAAACCTGGAGGAAGGAACTGGAGCAGATGCCCTGGAGGAGAGGTGTTTATTTTCTTGCTCCTTATGGCTTGCTCAGTCTGCTCTCTTATAGCACCCAGGACCACCTGCTCCAGGGGTGGCAGTGCCCACATGGATCTGGGCCTTCCCACAACGATTGTTAATCAAGAAAATGCTCTACAGACTTGCCCATAGACTAATCTGAAAGGGACATTTTTTCAGTTGAGGCCCCTCTTCCCAGATAGCTCTAGCTTGGGTCAAGTTGGCAGGCAGAGAGAGAGAGAGAGAGAGAGAGAGAGAGAGAGAGAGAGAGAGAGAGAGAGAGAGAGAGAGATCTACCATGACATACAGTTGTTGAAACTGCCACTGAACAAACTTCAGGACTGTAGTATTGATGGTATTGAAATGCTGACTAGTTTTCTGATACCGTTTCCTGGTGTCTGAATGTCACTGCAAAGATGAACAAGCCAAACAGATTGGATTCGTACGGGTGTGCCATAGGACACATTTTCTCCACATAAGATGACAGGAAAAACCGATTTCACCCAACTTCCTGCTTTATTGGGGTTACAATTTAAGCCAGCGCCGTGATTCTTTGTCTGTCCTTTTGTGTTAAAATCTGATACATAATTGTGTCGTTACAAAAGAAATAATTTAATATTCTCCAGTATTGCTAAGTTTTCATTGTTGTTGTTGTTGGATTTTCATGAGAAAACAAACAAATATTGCCCCCCTCCCTGAAACAAAATCTAGGACATTGACTTTCTTCAACAAAATCATGGTACCCTCATATATTATGGATGTTACAGTTACCAAATAAATGAGTTTCTATCTCCTACATTCCCCCCGAGGCCCCATGCTAAAGGCTCTCCTGTAGCACTATCAAGTGAAACATTTCAGAGGTGGAGCGTGGTGGGAGGGCTTAGGTACTGTGGTGTGCCCAGAGGTGGAGCTTAGTGGGAGGTTTAGGTCATTGTAGTGTGCCCAGAGGTAGAGCTTCCTGGGAACTTTAGATGACTGGGCTACAACCTCAAAAGGGATTGTGAGAAAAAGGTGTCTCCTCCTTTCCGTCAGTTCCCTGGCATGGACTATCTGGCTTTTTCTGGATCACATATTCCTGACATAACATACTCCATTCCCTGTGGTCCACGAACAATGGGGGCCAGCTGACCACTAATGGAAACATGGGCAAAGCAAATGTCCCCTCTTTAGAAGCTGGTTATATGATTTACATTTTGTTAACTTTTTTTCATTAGAAGACTACACGGAACTTGGAAGTTTACTGTTGAGTGGACAATGTTTAATAACTGAAAACTCACAAAAACCTCATAAGACTACCAAATGTAGTCTGGTACACCCTGCAGTCACCGTATAGGAACTTGGCTTACGGTCCAGATTTCAAACTTCCTAACTGATCTTGGATTTTCTGCTACATACATGTGTTCACATGTCCGTTCAGTTGTTTGTTCAGTCTATTTAGCAGTGTGTGTTTGGCAGATATACGCCAAAGTGTTAGTTCCAATGATGAACAGGTCGCCTGTAATTTTCTACCGCGTGCGTAGAGCATGAGCCAAGAATATCAATTGTAAATGAATTAAAAAGGAAATTTAATGTTTGATGTTGAGAAAAAACATTTCAAGAAAAGGCAATATATCTCCTATTAGGAAGTTAACACATTAGTTAACACATCAACACAGGGCAGCTAAACCGGTAAGCAAAGCCCCAGCAAAATGACTAGTAGGTGATGCTTGCTTTGAAAGAGAAGGTACCTTAGGGAGGGAATCCTGGGTCTGTTTATATTTGGGTTTCAAATCTAGCTGTATGACCTTGAACCAGTTAAGCCTTCTCAGTCTCAATTTCCTTCTCTGTAATGTGAGACAGAAGCTACCTGCTGCCTGATGGGGTGGGGACCCGAGAAAGGACAGACAGCCCACTAAATGGCATCTATTATGATTTTATTTTAATTTTTAGCTGTGGAAATGTTTCTGCTAGGGGAAACATTTCAACTTTATCTGGAAGAGCATGTGGGTGTTCACTAGGCTGAAAAAGTTTGTTAGGAGACTCAGGAGAGGAGGGAGAAAAAAAAATGAACAAATTCCAGGAACCGTAATGAAAATGGTCTCTTGGAGGAATGGTAAGCAGATCGGTGGAGCTGGGGCATAGTGCCATCTAAATAATCTGCCTTCTTCTATCAGCTCACTAATGAAAGGAAGCAGTCCAAGACTCTATTTAAATCTTTCGTCATTCTTACTCCCTGCCATTCTCTGTACCATAAAAATATAGCACTCTCTGTCTCTGTCTCTGTCTGTGTGCTGTGTGTGTGTGCGTGTGTGTGTGTGTGTGTGTGTGTGTGTGTGTGTGTGTGTGTGTTTTGAGAGACTTAGTTCATTAAGATTAGCAGATTTCACAGAATTAGACAAAAAAAAAAAAAGGAAGGAAGAGTGTAACAGTAGAAATGTTCCATGTGAGAGCCTGCCTGTTCCCTTCAGTCGACACTATGCAATTAAAGAATTAAATGTTACTATAGGAATATTTCAGTGATCCTCTTACCACCATCTTAACTATTATTTTCTATCTGAATTCACCCTTCCCTACCTATCTCTCATTCCTCATGGTATTTGCAGGCTGTGTTTGGAGACAGGAAGCATTCTTTATCCAAGGGAAGCCCTCCCAGTCTTCCCTGGATGATCCCTTTGTAATCCAGACAACATCTACATTCTAGTACTTGCACAGAGGTACAGAGTTGCCCTTGGCGCCCGGGCTGACTCACACTTCCAGATGGCCTTGTTAACCTTCATTCACACTCCCTTTTTGGCACCAACTGCCCTGATCTGGTGTGGCCACAATAATTTTCTTTGTCACGAAGACTAGTGTTTTTAAAAAGTTAAAAGCCTCTATTGCTCTACTGTATAAATTCAAAGACTGTTGAGCTTTCATATATATATATATATTACTTGGAAAAGTACAATCAAGTTCAAAAGAAAAAAAATAGAGATCCATAATTCTTCTTTCCACAATTTCACCATCCAAAGACAACTACCAGGGACATCTTCATGTATTGCTTTCTGTCCCTCCCCCTTAGGGGACCCTAGGAGAGACTTCCTACAGAGAAATTACTATCTCGAAGAAAATAAACACTTTTCAGTCTGAACGTGTACTAAATTAAATTGTTCTTGAGAGGTTAAACCAGTGTCTACATTTAGGAGTCCTGTTTGTAATGTTACACTGTATTCCCACCAATGTTTATCAGGAGATGTTGTTATTTGCAAAAATTAAGCTGCACTTATGCATTCTTGTTGTTTGTTTTAAACTTCTTGTGAGTACAAGCTATCTGTTTTAAAATTTAAGGTTTATTTGTAGCAAGTTTATGTAGACGTATATGTCTAGGTTCCTCTAAAAATGACATAAATTACTTGTTAATGTGTCACCCTGGGGCATTGACTTACTGATATTCCATGGTGGAAGATGGAGGTCCCAACATATAATTGTAGTGTGGTGGATCATTATTGTATAGCCAGCCATTAGGAGGACTAAGGAAACTTAGAACAGATAACATGTATCATATCATATCATATCATATCATGTCATGTCATATCATATCATCGATCATTTCTTACTCCTGTTATCAGAAATTTTTGCTTTCCTTGTTAAAAATTCTTGTCCTTTGTTTGCTTCTGTAGGTTTCTATATGCATATCATTAATTCATTTCCTAACTTTTCCTAATGCTAAAGTACAGTTATGAAATATTAAGAATTACATCAAGTTCCTTTTGAATCAGTCTCTCCCATTAGCTTCTTTAACCTGAAATGGTTATTTTTCCATGTTGGTTTTGTGTATCACTTTGAGATGTTCCTTCCTGAAGATAACGTTTTAGAGGTCACTCTCTTGTTTTGGTGAACATGTTTATAACAGGCTCTCGAGTAATTATGCATTTGAAGCAAATCATTGTTCTGTGCTCATTGATAATTAGTCATTTAATGGTTTATTACATGTGCTGTCTAGTTTTAAGTCATCTTGATACAAGCTAGGATCATTTGGGAAGGGAGAACCTCCGTTGAGAAAATGTTCCCAGCAAATGGACTGGATTCATGGTTATGATTGATGATTGATGTGGGAGGCCCACATCAATTGATTGATGTGGGTGGTGGTGCCATAGGGCACGTGGTCTTAGGTTCTATAAGAAAGCAGGGCTAAGCAAGCCATGAGGAGCAAGACAGCAAGCAGCACTCCTCCATGGCCTCTGCTTCAGTTCCTGCATCCAGGATCCTTCCTTGAGATTTTGCCTTGACTTCTTTGGATGAAGGACTGCAAGCTATAAGATGGAATGAACTCTTTCCTTCCCAAATTGCTTTTGGTCATGGTATTTTATCAGAACAATTGAAATCCCAACTAAGACTGCATATAGTTTTAAGTTGAAAATTCTTTCTTCATGAATTTAAAAGGTATTGCTTCATTCTTTCCTATGTGAATCTTAGAAAAAACATATAGCCTTTCAATTTTTAAATTATTTCTACATGACCCCATATTGGCTCTTAGAGTATGTCTTTTTGGTTGATATATTACTTTTGATTTGCCTCTGAATTGTCTGCTTGGAAAGGTGACAAATAATTCCACACTAAGATGGAGAGAGGAGTAAAAAAAAAAATGTATATGTTAAATAGAAAATCTGTTGTAAAGAGCAGCAGGAAGTCTCTAAATCTTGCCAAGGAGTAGAAGGAGGAAATGGTTGTATGTGAGGGTGAAAAGTATGATGTGAGTTGTGGAAATGCATCTGTTTGCACACAGTCATGAAGACACTGCTGCTATCTACCCAGCAGGCATAAGTTTCTGCTAAGGTTCTGGGGATAATACTCATGTATGGTACTTGTTTTATGATCCAGGAAATCTCTAATTGCTTAAGTCACATTGAATGGATGCCTCTACAGTCTGAACATATATACTGATTCAACGTTTTAGCAAATTAGTTTGCACATAATACACAGAATATTTATTTATTTATTTATTTATTTATTTATTTATTTATTTATTTATTTTTAATTTTTATTTTGCAATACAATTCAGTTCTACATATCAGCCACAGATTCCCTTGTTCTCCCCCCTCCCGCCCCCCACACACAGAATATTTATTAAGGTAACATCTTGCTGTTATATTGAATAAATGACTACGCTGCCAAAGAGAGCTTTCTGCTTTGAAAGCCTCTAGAAAGATCACACACACACACACACACACACACACACACACACACACACACACACATACACACTCATGTTAATATATGTCTGCATGTAACATATATTACCCTACAGAAGTAACAAATAGAAGTAACTTGTATAGGTCTCCAGAATAAAGTTAGGAGTTATGAAATGGAGAAAGAAAAAGTGGGTAATAAGGTCCAGGAAGACAAATACATAAAATAGGAAAGGAAGCACAGGCCATGGAACGTGGAAACTGGGAAGGATTTTCATAACTCCCTTCCTTCCTCACAGTGGAAATCGGTCCTACAGCAGTCACAGACGTCTGAAGATTCCCCTATTAGCCAGTGAAACAGGAGTTGCACACAATGTTCTGGGCTCCTTTAGAGTGTATTTTATTATACTGCACAGTTCCTTACTTCTTACTGTAAATATAAATTATCTTCCTGTGCATAAGGATAACAAGCACTGACCAGAAGAGCTGTGAGGCACAATTAGATTTCAACTCCAAGCTTTAGTAATGGCTCTTGGAATTGCTTTGTGGAAAGGACTCCAAGGCTTCCGGAAAAAAAGTTTCCTAATTATGTCTACCTGAGGCACAAAGCAAGAGATGCCATCTAATTATTTTTCAGAGACGGAACCCACCTAAAAAGGAATAATGAATGGAAATTAAAGGAAAAGAATAAACCATATATAATGGCTGAATTCTTTTAGGCTCACCTTACATGATCAAATTTGCTCTTGAAAAGTTCATTCAATTTTGCGTTACCTGAAACTTTGATTTTTCAACTCTGATTTCTTTTTCTGTTTAAATGTGCCGTTTGGAGATGTTTCCTATTCCAACTCGAGACCACATAAAATCACTAGTTACCTTGGTTGCTCTCAAGTAGAAATTTATTTAAAGAAATTATTTCAAGTCATTAATGTCCATTTTTTTAAAGCTCAGCTCATGAAAATTTGGATATTTTTCATTCAGGTAAACAAACATTTCTTAATATACCATGTTTTTTAGTTTAAAGAAAATCCTAAAATTTTCTTCCACTATTTACGTATTCATAATAAGTACATAAAGGGGAAGACTTTCTATAGTGTAGAACCATTTTAAGCCTCATAATGTCTCATAGCATACTGCAATAGGGCTGTCCCATCATTATTCTTATGTTAACATGAGATAGACGTACGCTCTATCTTTTAGAGCATTATTTCCCAAGTATGTCTCACAATTCATTTATTTCCTTGTTTTTCTGTTCTAAACATCTCTTTGTATTTCAACACATCAGTATTCCTTTTTCTTATGTAATTTTATATCACAATATTGTCTTATAAAAATATTTATACATTTGTGTGTGTGTGTGTGTGTGTGTGTGTGTGTGTGTGCGCGCGCCACACTGCATGTGGAGACCAGAGGCCATCTTGTGGGACTGTTGTCTCTTTCTACCATGCAGGTCCCAGGGTTTGAACTCAGGTTTTCGGGCGCCTTTACCCACTAAGCCATTTTCTTGTGAGGTTCTTTCTTTGTCAGTTTTAAAAACTTCCTGATTTTTGGCAATCAGCGTCACTGCAGATCCTTCTAGAAAACTCATCAAGAATTGTGCCTTAATTTGGCGTTATTAAGTAATCTCCTGTGGATTCTTGGAAAAAACAAGAAGGAAGACTAAAGAGATTAAAAAAATAATATTAGTTTTCTTATTGCAAATCAAGCACAATTCCCTGGCTCACTCTGGCAATCAATGTGGTCTTAAATGGCCATTTTTGTACCATTTACATTTTGTGCAGCACACTTTTCATTGATATTTATAAAGAGGAAAAACAGCCTAATTCTTCGGCCGTAAGGGGAGCCTCCTGGCAAATAAAATGAAAACTTACTCCCATTAGCAAAACCCTAGGGTTTAAATCTAGAGAACATGTACTTGAGAGTGCGAATAGAAAAGGTCCCTAATCTGTATTCTCGGTACATTGTTAGGGTTGAGGATACTGCTGTGTAATCACTGAGAATGCCAGCCGAGCTATTGTTAGTGGTCCCTGACAATACGGGAAGCAGAGAAGAGAAAGTTCACCCTATCAACAGTGACTGTAAAGAAACCGAGGAATGCCCGGTTACTATAAATGTCCCCTTTATGAGCCTGACAATTCTGAAGAGTTCAGGCACTAGGAAAGTTTGATAGATACCTTATTGCTCTCAAGTTGAAACAAATGCTCTTAGCTAAGAACAAAGAATGGTTGTCTAGCAGATGGTGGTACATTTCTTTTGTTATTTTTGCATTCATAGTAATCAATTCCTTGCCTTGAACATGTCAAATAATTCAGGTTTCAGATAATACACCACAACTAATTTGTTCTACCCTGTCATTCCGTTGCTCCCCAACCTAAAACTAAAATAGTAGAAGTAAAAATTTTGCTACCATTGTATGCAATGTACATGTAGCAGTACAGACGATCATATTTGTAATTTGTTTCAATTATCTTATAAAAGTGCTATGATTCGAAGCAATCATCTGTCTCTGACACACTGAAGTCCATATGAAAATGCTTGGTTATGAAATAAACAAATTTCTTTCCAGTATGTGGTTAGGAGCTAGGATTTTGAATTCATAATGACCTGGGGTCAAATCCCAGCTCTACAACTATAAGCTGTATAATAATTGACCAAGTTCCTTAAGACCTTTTTGGTCTTAGGTTTTTGTATTTATAATGTTATAATAGCTTTACTATGATTCTTTGGAATATTACAAAGCATGACTACAAGGCTCTTGTCATAAGTCCACATAGAATAAGTATTTAACAAAATACCTTAGTTATTAGAAAACTTGAATTTTAAATAATTTAGGGAGCTCCCCCATTTTCTTGTTTTTCTCTAGTTTGGCTTCAGTTGTAAAAGGCTTCCTGGCAGCTGAGGCAGATACACTGTACACCCACAGGGCTGACAGCTGAGTTTCAGGGTTTGGCAGGCACTCATACTATTTTCTTTGCTCAGATACTTCTGGGAGTGGCAGTGCATGCCTATCTGTTGCTTACATTCAGAAAGTCCTGTAGGAATAGACCAGGGAAATCAGAAGAAGACCATCCCTGAGCCTTAACCTCCTACCCAGCAGAGCATCATGTATACTCCGAGACAGCAGACTTCCAGCTGTAGATCAACAAGCTGCTCCCCCTTGTACGAGGATAACCAAGGCAAAAATATACCTTGGTTGTGTACAGTGTGGACTTTTGCTAAGACTTCCAGACCTCTGAATTTCTGAAATCCTGTACTTTGCAGTAGAGTTGCTGTTTCCTTGGTCAAAGAATTTTTTAAATTTGATAACTATTCTGTACTCCAGAAGCAAATGATTCCAGTCTCTCTAATTTCTTCTTTTATGGTCATCTTTGCATATTGTTTCCTCCATCTTTATTACTAATTAACCAATTTAAAAATCAATGCAATAGCATGTAGGAGTTCTCTCCATCATGTGGGTCCTAGGAACCAGACCAACATAATCATCAGGTTTGAAGAGCAAATACCTTTAGCCATCTGAGCTACCTCACCAGCCATGCCAGCCAAGATATTTTAAATTTTAGAGTATAAAGTCAATGAAAAAAGACACAGTTAAATTTTAAATTTTAAATTAGTCTTCCAAATGCCTGCATTACAGGCATCCCCTACAAGCTATTCTTTGACCTCCACATTCATGTGGTGGCATGTGTATGCCTGTCCCCAAATAAATAAATATACAAATGTTGAAATATTTAAGAAAATATTTCCATGGGGGAAACCACAAAGAACCAAGGGCTGTAGTCAGCCATCTTACTACCTGTACAGCTTGAGCTCTATTGAGGACATGGTACACAGGACAAGGATGCCATAGCCACACACGTACACATTTTCCATAGTCTCAGTCTCATACTGTGGTCAGAGTTGAGATTGCTTAAGACAAGCCAGGACTCAAGCCACTGACCTAATTCTAATGCTTCTTTCTGGTCTGTTTCTTGCATGACCTCAGAATCTGTCATTGTAAATCTCAAAGTGAGACAGTAGTTGCACATTTTGGAATGTGGGTTACATTATGTAACTGAAGTAAGTGAGATAGACGTAAGCCAGGTTCTCTGTGGGCTCCAGCTTCCTTGTCTCTGAATCAATCTCCATGGTCCCTTCTAGCATAAAGTCAGGATCTCACTATAGACCACAAGGAACCCTGGCAAACTCCCCACCCTGCAATGCCCTACTTGGAATTCTTAAATCAGTTCTCAGAACTGCCACTTCCTCCTTTGTGTGGGGCTCTCCTTGGTCCCCCACACTGTGCATCAGGTGGCAAAGCAGGATCTCTCCGTTTATAGTAATCCTCACATGGTTGCTTGAGGCTCACTACTCAAATTGTAAAACTCCTGTGGCGGCAAGCACTCAGCTGCTAAATGTGCCCCCTGGGAAAAGGCCACAGGCAAAGCAGAAGTGCAAGCAGATCTTCTGTGAGAGTGACGATCCACATGATGCCTGGTTTTGATCTTCTTTGAAGTTTAACAAAACCCAACTTGACAGGAATGGGTGTCAGATCCCTACGGGACAGATGGTAGGCTTTCCTAGTGTTTCACTTAATCCTGCAACATAGATCATGAGTCATACTATAATTCAAGATCTGAATTGCAAAAATAAAGGAGGTCGTACATGAATTTATAGTCATAGAGGATGTATTTGTCAGCCATCGAGAAGCAGATGAAAAACAGAGACCTTCACCAACATCGCAAGGTTGTGTGCTAAACACCTTTAAACAAATAGATGAAATTCAAGTCAAAATTAATCTTTAAACTGTTGATGATCGTGGTTTTTTGCATTTATTGTGAATAGGACACTAGAGAAAAGGCATAAAGTCCTATGATGTCTAAGTGACACTCGAGCTTTGCAGCCATGTCAAGTGCTATAGTTGGGGTCTGAAATGTCCCTTAAAGGGCCACATGATAAAGACTTTCTCTTCAGCCTGTTGCAACTGGAAGGTGGTGGTATCTTTAAAGTGTGTGGCCTAATGGGAGGCCTTCTCATTATTGAGAATGTGCCTCAAAAGTAGCTTGATCCCTGCCTCTTCCTCTCTGGTATTTTGCACCCTGGCTCTGCTTGGCCATGCATTTCCCCTAGTAGGTGTCCCTTTGTCACTGTCCCCAAGACAAAAGAGCCAACAGATAATGTCAGAAATTGTGCAAAACCTTTAGGCCAAATCAACCTTTTCTTTTTACAAGTAGATTATTTTAAGTGTTTGTTACAGTAAAGGAAATTCCAGTAGTCATTGTAGTAGAAAACCTCTGATCATATGGTCATATAATCAGCTTTGAATGGTTGAATTCTTTTTATCTGCCCTCAATATCATATTTATTCCATTAATGGTTTAGTCTTTTAAAGCATTATTTTTATCTGCTATTAAAGTCCCTCTTCTGTAAAATTGAGCAACTTTTATCCCATTATTTAATGATGTCTGTAATATAGCCTACATTATTTATTGGCAAACTTACAGTAAGATAGAAGAGGGTTATTCATTCAATAAAAACAGAAGAACAATTTTCTATCATAAAAACACAAGCTTTGATTCAATATTTACAACTAATGATGAAACTAATCAGAAACAAGAAAAGGTGTCCATTGTCTCCAATATGGTTTAATGTTGCTTGGAAAACTATAATCTAAGCAATCAAACATGAAAACCAAATGCACAGTGATGATGTTTGAAAGAGTTGGGCAAAATAATTGTATTTCCAGTCACTCAAATTTCAAGGGATTAACTAGGATGTATAAGAAGTATAAAATATGGTTTATAAAAAAGGTAAAATATTGTGAAGTATATTTCCATAATAGGTCTTCTATGGAGCAGTTAGAAAATGGAAGAACAATATCATGTATAATTTCCATAAAACATTTAATCATCTAAGCAACATGATAAGGCATTAATTTTGAACTTAAAAATACATATGTATTTTTAGGATGGCTCAGTATGCTAATGATATCATAACTAGTCCTAGATCATTCTACAAGCTCAATGAAGTTAGTTGTTACAGCCTCTTAAAGCTACAGTTTGACTTATGGTGTCTTCTTTCTTCTGGAAGTCATTTTTCTAAGAACTTGGTGACAACTCTTTCTAGTGCAGACTGCCTGCTTTCTAAGCCTGCTGGGCTGTTGCCATACCGAGATTGGTTTCCATAAAGCACCTGGGTTGTTCCCTGCACTCCCTGTACACTAGGTTAATTGTTCTACTGGATTCTTGGTGCTTTGTTGTGCACCTTGTTCGCTTGAGGACATCTTCAACTCATTTTTTTTTTAAATTGGGAAAGGTATGTAGGGAATCCATTTGTACACCTGATCTTTATATGCTCAAGTACATCTTCAGTTTCTGCTAATCTTGCCAGTTGGGCTATCGACAGTATCTCCTCATCTGTTTCAGATTCTAGTCTTGCTGATGAAAAGTCTGATATCTTTGAAAGGTCTTTTCTTTGAGTCTGAACAACCTTTAGGATTCATTTCTTATTTTTGGAATTCCAGAATTCAATCAGTACATGCCAACGTCTGTATGCTTTTTACCTTGGTGGACATTTTAACCTGAGGATTTGAATTGCTCTTTGTGTCAATAAAGGTTTTCATTATTTTTCTGCCTTTGCATTTTTCATTTCTACTGCACTTTCATATCCCTTTATCCTATTTATTTTATTATATTTTCTATTCTGACTTCTTTCTCTATATTCCAAGAGTTTTCCTCAGCTAATTCAGTATCCAATAACCTCTAGCCTTTGTCCAAAGCTTCCTATTCAAACCTAAGGAATGTGATTTCAGATGCTACATTTTGCTTGGTTTTGTGTCTACTTCTGTCACCCAAGCCTGTGGGACAAATCCTATGTATTTCTCTTTGTAAGAATTATTCTAACATGTCTCCCCCTCTCAGTATCTATATTATGTATTTTCTCTCTTCCCTACATAATGTGTCTATTCACACCTAGAGGTCATATAATGTTTTCATCTCAAATATTTTTTTCAAGAATTCAAATTCCAGTGTTCTCTTCTACCTTGGATGGGAGAACTCTATTTTCCTCTTAGTTTTCCACCCACTTCTTGGCTAGTTCATGTAAGTTACATAGGTTGGCTTCTTCTCTCTCTGTACTTTCTTTTCTCATTCTTTGCCCCTGTGAGACTAGAAAGCTTACCAACTTCTCTGCTCAAGTCTCGAGCTTCGGTTGCTCTTCCACAGTCTACAAATTTCTCCTGAATGTGCACAGGCACCTCAAACTCTATCTTCACAATACTGGTATTTACCCAGTCTTTAATTCCTGGTCCCATATTTAGAATAGAAGCTATCATCATTTACATAGGCTGTGAAGCCAGAAATCCTTGAGTTCCCCTCTCACAGTCTTCTGAAAGTCACCAACTTCTGCCTCTTCGACTCTACAAACAACTATTGAATTATCTCATGAGGTTCTTGTTGAAGCCTCTTTGTTTTTCACATGATTATAGCAGTAGGCTCTCAGCCACACCTCCTCACCCATCCAACTCCAAACCAGGATCTCTCAAAACTGAGATGTCACACACTTCTGAAGATCAGTTTCAGAACATGTAATCTCACTATAAGGACCATCATACCTAAAAGCCCAATGTCTTTTCCTCATATGACGAAGTGTTGATTCAAACTCTAATGCATCAACAAAGCCTTAAGCTAAATCATGGTACTTGAGCCACGGGATATTCGTTATGGTTTCAGGTGTATCAAGCAAAAATACAAAAAGCAAAGCGAAAAATTCTCACAAAGAGCACTTCAACTCAACATTTTTTTTCTTCAAAATTATAGACCATGACACCTATTATCCAGGAAGCATCCTGATCAAAGGATTAAATAAAGATGTTAGAGAAGTGTAAGCAAGCCTTCCAAGTTGGGGCTGATGGCTCTGTCCTTGAATGAAATCACCTAGCAGCAGTACTCAGTGCGAAAGAAAGAAAGAAAGAAAGAAAGAAAGAAAGAAAGAAAGAAAGAAAGAAAGAAAGAAAGAAAGAAAGAAAGAAAAGAAAAGAAAAAGAAAGAAAGAAAAGAAAAATCCAAGTCCCTCAGCAACTCAAGATGGCTAGCAGCTTGTGATGGATTGCTTCTCTTTAACTATCTATCACCTTGCTCCGTATTTCTCCACTGTCCATAACCCATTGAGTGTAACCTGTTTGTGACCATTCTCAATCTTCTCACATTGAAATGTTTTTCTTGGACAACTGCCAGCTAATCCTGCACATCACTCCCTCAGCATCCTGAAAGCCCCAGATCAAAGACTTCTCATCTCTAGAAGAACCGACATTTTTTTCAGAATCTTTGCCTGGCAGTGGTGGCGCACTCCTTTAATCCCAGCACTCTTGGGTGCAGAGGTAGGTGGATCTCTGTGAGTTTGAAGCCAGCCTGGTCTACAGAGTGAGTTTCAGGACAGCCAGGGCTACACAGAGAAGCCCTGTCTCAAAAAATGAAAAAAAAAATGTCTTCCTTGTTAGCCTTGGTAAGTGTGCACCTGTAGTACACTGTCATGTCATTTAAGATTCATCTTTCTATCTGCTATCCTTGACTGCTCAGACATTAAAGTCAGGCCCTGTTTTAGTCCATATTTCAGTCCCTAAACCAGGCATAATTCCTAGTCACATAATACATACTTGATGAATGAATGACCTCCATCTACATTTAACTTTCTGTCTCTGCTGTAATCAATTAGCTCATTTCTATGTTTATCCATTATTAATCACCTATCTGTTAATTTCTGGGAACACATCCTCTTCCCCAAAGAGAAATTTACATATAGTGCCCTCTACTCTTTCTCTCTCTAGTCAGACACATCATCATGTGTCTTTTTTCAAAATCTTTCCCAAGCCTGATAACTTTAAAACCATGCTAGAAGTTCAATTCACATTTCTAGGAAGCCTCCATTTTGTCTTTATGTATCACTGATTCCTGCTGTAGAGAAAATCCTGAGTGTGCTACTTCACCCAAAGGCAGTTCACTTTTTTTTTAATAGGTGTGCTAAGTGGAGTAGGAGTTATGATTAAGGGTTCAGAAAAGAAGATGAATATTAGGTGGTATTCTACATCATTGAGCTGTGACATTGACTTCATGGAGATAAAAGAGGTAACTTGTATGGTGTTATAACCAACATTATGCTAAAGTTATAATATTTAGTAATTTTAAGGGATTGCTTACTAATTTTACCATTTCTGTTATTGTTTATCAATACTAAATCATGAGGAAAGATAATAGAGCAAGTGTCTGTTGAGCCTTTATGTTGACCAAGCATGATTTTAAGAACACACATACACACATGCACACACATATGTGTGTATTATCTCAATGATTCTTCACATTATTATTAGACACATTTCATTTTCTAGGGATAGTGAGGCATGGAGAGCCTTATTAACAAGCCAAATGTAATTCAGCTAGCTAGCTCAAAGTTTGGATTCAAACATAGCCAGTTTGAACTACTTACAATCATATCATGCTTACCTTTAAAATGAACACTGAACTAATGGTTAGAAAAAAAAAAGCTCTTTATTGTCAGTTCAACACAGGAGAGTAAAGTGACTTTTAGAGTACCATATTTATTTTTGGGTGTCATTTTCTGAGCTTCATGTGAGGAGGAACCATGAGTTCAAGATTTTAAAAAAATGTGTTAAAATTATGAAGGGTGTTAAAATTGCTTTTAAGTGTCTGAGGTGAGAGTTCTGGATGAGCTGAGGCCCCGGCACGGAGTGTTCGGACACCGACTAACCAAGTTAAACGTCACATCTTCCTGCTGAACCTGAGGGAGGCCTCAGAAGGACAGTGGGAAGGGAGACGGCATGGGGCCTAAGTATTGAGGCACTAATGTAAATTATTGTCTTGATAGGTTTAAGAACACAAACAATCACTTGAGGGGTTAGCAGAGTTAAAGGAGTTTGCAAAAGAACACTTTCCGTTTTTAATAAAATTCATTAGAACTGTGCAAAGGCATATATAATATTGTGGTGTATCTTTTCCTTCAAAAAGAAAAACTAAATGTTCTAGCCAGTTGTTATTAGCAGTCGAGTGGAGGACAGTCCTCATGTTTCATGCGTAGAAAAGTTAACACCCTGTCCAGGGCACTTGACATTAACTTAGGAGCTAGAACAGAACCTATGTTCTGTTCCAAGCTTTGCCTTGTCTGTACAGAAGTGCTCATGTCCTCACAGGGAGGTCTGTCTCCTCCTGTGATAGGAACATCAATGTACTTGCCTCTTGGTCTCAAAGGGATAGCCTGAAGACTAGTCATGCAAAATCTGCAAAGTTCTCTAGACTCTTTAAAGATAAAGTAACACACAGGTAGATGGTATGAGAAATACTATCTTCTTCTTTGTTTTGCACAGGAGCAGTTGAAAGGAAACCAACCCTTGAGGGCAGTGTCATAGCACAAAAACATTAGCTAGGGATACCAAACAATAACAGCACTAGTGATACTGAATCCAAACTAAGGTTTGTATTTTATACAGTTTCTTATAGGTCTTGAATGTTACAAGTGATAACTTGTGATAAGCTATGAAACGCCATTAAACATATTCCATTTATAAGCATGTGGCCAGTAATTAATGGGTAAAATGTAAAAACCTTCTGGGAACATATCCTTTTCCCCAAAGAGTAATTTACATATAATGCCCCCCCCACTCTTTCTCTCTCTAATCATTTCTTTCTCTAATCAGACACATCATCATGTGGTAATTAATGGGTAAAATCGTTGTTCCCATTATCATGATGTGGCAAGTACTCTAATGTCTGTGACCTTTGTTTCCCAAAGAGTGAGGTAAATGTCATTTTGAAGTACTTTTTAAGAAGAAGTATGATAAAGGGAAATTTCACATGACTAATATATAAAGTAGACATTTGAATATATATGTGTATTGTATGTTTTTAACTTTCACTGGAAATGTAGTGATTCCATTAATGAACCTCCTCCAGATTTGAAACCAAGGGATGGGGAAAGACCAGAAATGTCAAGTATTTTATTAGTATCCTGAGCAACAAGAACTCTCTCTCTCGCACACTTCTCAAACACTTGGTCCAGCCCTCTCTTATCTGGTGAAATTAGAGATATGCATAATTCCGGTTACCATTCCTGTATCCCCATAGAAATCCATGCTTTTATGCTTCAAGTAATACATACCCCCACTCATAATATCATCACACTGGAAGCATCCTAACCACTTAAGAAGAAAAGATTTGGCAAAGAAATTGTCCCCTTATATAAGAGAACATGATCCAGTTGTGCACACAAGGATTATGGTATACATTTTTCAGGTGCATACAACATTGGTAAATCTTACATAAATAATTTCATTTAAAGGAAGCAAAACACAAGAGAATCCATAAGATGACTCCATTCAGGAAATGGAGAAAAATAAAGAGTAAAAATGGAGTGGGGGAGAATACAGTGAGACATAAATGAGCAGGGGAAAGAACTGAAATGTTTTCTCCCATAAAACACCAAACAAGACTAGTTGAGTTGAAGTTGATAGCAAAGAAAACCCAGTGCCTTTAACTGAAATTTAATCCTAATGACCTCCAACCCACGTTTAAAACATAAAAACAGACCTGTGAAGGTTCTTCACCACCCTGGACGTGAGTCTCTTTTCACAATTCAGAAGTATGCTTTACTTATGAATCTCCTTTTAACATGCTTTGACTGGGTGTTCACCTTCCAGATACGTGGTGTTAACTAGACATAGCCTCATCTTGCTGCATGTGTCTCCAGCCATTGATATAATGAGTATATTCATTTTACAAAATGGGAAGAGGATAGAGTTAAAACAGATTGTCTACATTTATATAATAAACAGTAATAAAGGCCTACTGAAGAGGCAATATCTATGCATCAGAAAAGGTTCTTATTTTATCAAAACCTTTTATATTATTAAGACATTATTAATATGTCAGTGAATAACTTGGCTAGAGTAGAAAGTTCTCTCTCAAATCATGGACATGAAAAGCTATTTTTATACCTGCACTTTCATTTAAAATCCTTGTTTCATCAATTTATCAGGGCTAGATGATGTGGAAGTTGGGAGAATGGTCTTTAAGGTCAGAATTAGATTTAAACTCAGTTCTGCCGTTTGCTACAACAAAGGCATGTTGTATGAGCTCCTTAAGTATCTGCTTCTTGTGTTAATACAAGAACAAAAGCAAATAAAGCATGCAAAGAACTCAACAAAATGCCAACACGTTCAGAGTACTTCATGAGGGCTAGTCGTCATCAAAAGCACCACTAGCACCATCGCCCCATCATCATCTTGGTGACCGTTGGGAAAATAGGTCCAACTGACCCTAATGCACTAAAAAGTGCTCATCCAAGTCATGTTTGTCTTCAACTTTGGTTCTAGCAAGAGTCCAAGAACATCGAGGAAAAAACCCACCAGATCCATGTATCAACTTCTCTCATGTTAATTAAACTGAAAATTGGGGAATAAAAGGACATATCCAACAAGGCATAGACAACAGAGGGAGAAGAGCTCAGCAAAGGAGAGATGTCACCTACTTTTCTGATTACAAGAAATAAACTGCAAGAAAAAGTCAAGCAGCGTGCTAGCAAGCCCAGAAAGATTTGGTGACTGGAAGCCACATATACCCAGGAAGGCAGGAATTTAGTGAGGATTTAAAAGCATATGGGGACTAGACGGAGTCATTAGATCCTAACTACTTCCCTCTCTCGCTAGAAGCTAAGTATTTCTTTCCTGAAAACGATCAAATGGAGAGACTTCAATTAAGAGATGAGGTCCTATGGCAAAGAAGCATGGGTCCCAGGTTGAAAAACACGTGTTCAGTTGGAAGTCTATACATGACTAGTCAGAAACTCAGCCTTCTTACATGGAATGGTCCACAAACACTAGCAATCATGTATGGGCCCCAGGCAGTTTTCTCAGACAGCAATTAAGGAATCCACTTATAATGGCATTAAGAAACTTCTCAAAGAATAATCCAGCTGAACAGCCAATCATGTTACAGTGAAATCCACACTAACGGCCCCTGCCTGTGCTCTTAGAACTTTTGATGGCACAGTTTGTCTTCAGTGTTATTGTTGTCTTGTGTACCTCATTCTTCAATTTATTTGATATATATAAAGTGTTCTTTGATCATTATATTCTCTTGTTCCCTTCCCTCTTCTAGAAAGAAACTCTTCCCAAGTTTCCCTTCTTAATGTCATGTCTTGGTGTGTGTGTGTGTGTGTGTGTGTGTGTGTGTGTGTGTGTGTGTGTGTATGTGTGTGTGTGTGTGTATGATTGTATTTAATGAATGTTGTCTGCATGAGCATGAGTGGGAGTTATTTGCATGAGCAGGAACAATGTATACCAAAGTGGCCACACACTCATGTAAATAGCATCCTTCCTAACTATCCATAGCTCCTCTGGGATAGATGAGACCTTATGAGCCTCATTACCTGTTTGTGTATTGTAGTTAGGAAGGCCCCAGCAGTCCTCCAAATAATAAAAGCTCTTGTATTTCTCTTGGTTGACCTCCAGAATTAGATAATGACACTACTGAAGACACCATGCACTTTAGTTGTTGCATATAGAGAAATCAAGCTGGAGAATGAGTGTCAACCTTTCTTCCTGGCTAGATTTCACAGCACCAAAGGGTAGCTAGAGGACAAAAATCACCAGCAGTCTTATGTGGCTATGAACCCTGAAAGCTAGAATACCAGCCTGCTGGATATGATACAGCTGCTCGTACAATTAGTGGCGTGGCAGTTATAGGGGTAACCAACGGTTTGGTGGTTAGATTTTTAAGCCCACTCCACAGGAAAAGCTCATACCTGGTACTGTAAACCTGGCTCTAAAGGGAACCCACTACTGCTGTTTTGCTAAATGGACATGGTATCAAACCACCCTGTAAATATTTCTGTGTATACCCATAGATTGGTGCTGGGTGGGCCTTGTGCAGAGGCACTTCTGTTCATGGTGAAAGGCACTTATTGCAGAGACTCCTCATTGGTGACAGTGCTGAGAACAAGTGAGTGTTGGATGCTCAGCCCTCACGGGGACATCTGTATCACCTACTCCAAGGCTTCCGGGATGTTGTAGGAGAGAGGGAGGAAAGGATGTAAGAGGATGGGAAGGAAGACTGTGAAATGCTGTGTTCTGGACAGTTGCACCCATAACCTCGTCAGAGCAGTGGTGACCTACACAAGACCAAGACCATCACTGTTATATCATGCCTCACTTTGAAATAAGAACCAAGGATCTGTTGGGGGAACTTCCTAGAATAAATTAGAGAGACTAGCATGAGTAGCAGTTTCAACCAAACAACAAAATCAGCAGGAAACAGGGAGACAGAGGAAAACCTCAAAGGAACATTAATTTGTGCCCTTTTGAAAGATAAAACATTCCTTTTATACAACTAAATGCTATTCAAAAGGGATAAACATGAAAATGCTGAATTTTAAAAAAATCATGAACTAAACAAAATTTTAATAGAAAGGTTGGTAGATACATCTGAACAATTGTTCTAGTAAACAGAATAAAAAATGAAAAGGATGAACCTTGTTAAGGAAATAAAGGATCTGATCTGGAAAATCCAATGTAAAATAATCACACTCCCAAGAAATAAGAATAAATGGAATGCATAAAAATAATCAGAGAAAAAGCATGTAGCAGAAACATTCCTGAAGAGGAAATCTTAAAAGCTAGACTTTATCTCCAACCTTGATCTTAAATAGAGAGACACAAGCCAGAATCAGGGGTGCCCTAAGCTTGACCTTGAACCTTTGTGGCAGTTGAAACCCAGTATTCAATTTTGTTAAGAGCACTGAGTCTAGGAACCAAGAGTCTGATCAAGTGGAGACTGTCAGGCATTGGGTTTCTCAAAGGGAAAATAAAAAAGTGTACTTAGCTGAAAATATGGATCACAAGCAACGCATCACTGGAAATCAAGGCAATTCCTCACTCTATTTAGTTTGCTCATATTTATGGGTTGTCACTGAATTTTGCAGGTCATAAAAAGTAATAAAGTATGACCAACCTTCAGTTGTTAACTCATGACCTTTGTCTGGTGTTATAGAATATTATTTTAAGGGGTGTTACTTTTGTTTATGTTGCATTTGTTTAACTCTGTGAAGCTGTGTTACTGTGCCTGTCTAAAATACCTGATGGCCTAATAAAGAACTGAATGGCCAATAGCAAGGCAGGAGAAAGGATAGGCGGGGCTGGCAGGCAGAGAGAATATATAGAAGAAGAAATGTGGGAGGGGGAAAGTGTAGCCAGAGAAGGAGGAGGACTCCAGGGGTCGGCCACCCAGCTACACAGCAAGCCACAGAGTAAAGTTTACAGAAGTAAGAGAACTAGAAAAGCCCAGAGGCAAAAGATAGATGGGGCTAATTTACAGTTAAGGAAAGCTGGCTAGAAATAAGCCAAGCTAAGCCTCCGTGTGTAATTTATTTGGGAGCTGGGTGGCAGGCCCCCCAAAAGAGTAAAAGCCTCTGACAACACTATAACAAAATGGAGACAAAAATTCTTATTTTTATGTCAACTGAATTATGATAGAAAGCATTTGGCCACCATTCCATAATGAGGTATTCTGGGATGTTATTTTTTACTTAAAAGGAGTGAAATAAAAAAGTAGTCAGTAGTCATTTTTTTCTAAGTAGTTTATAGTATTCTAGGTTGTTGTTGTTGTTGTTTTAACAAACAGTATCCCATCACAGAAATCAATTCTCTCTCACACTGGCAACATGACACTATCACATGGTTAAAGCACAAATTCAGGCCACAGGGAGCTATGGTTCTTTCAGAAATAAGAGAAACGGCCATGAGTGCCAACACAACTTACGTTAGTCATTTTCTTTGACCTTCTCATGATTTCCGGCTACCTGATTGGCCATGGTGACAGCCCTCTCCTGCTATAATTTCCAGTCTGCTCTGAGTTCTTTTAGTGTCACCCTGCTGGCCAGGCAAAGGGAAGTGGAGAAAACATTTTCCTCCCTTTAGTTACACAATATGTTGGAATGATTGGTAACATTGGGTTTCTTTTCCTTTGCTCTCCAGTTTACGTCACTAAAGCTAAGACGGATACTAATAGATTAATATGAACTAACTAGAATACACTCAAAATAAGAAATTTCCAGAAGCAGAAACTAAAGTAAATTCAGAGTGAACTACTGAATAGGGGTTGCCAACTCTTCCTAGTGAGGCTAGCTTGCCTTTCCTTTAAGTGTCCTTTATTAATTTCTCAGGTACTCTTAATTGCTGACCCTCCCTTTCCAAAGCGCTGAGCTGGTTTCCCTGGAAGGAATTAAGGGTTTGAAGATATGTAGGATTTCCCTTTTAGAGAGATGGAGGAATCTGTGAGCATTTGTGATACTGGGACCCACATAAGTAAGTGCTGAACAATATGTTTCTGGGGGAAAACTAAGTGTTAGGAATTAAATTGTGGATAAAGGGGGCATTGCTGTGGGTCAGTTGGTAATAAGTAAGATGGGTTTTGTCTTTCTTTAGTCCTGCTCACCTTTCTCTGGCAGCCACCTTAACCTAGAAAGGTCTGCCATTGGTAAAGTTCAAGGGGGCCATAAGACTGCTCAAGCTATGAGCTAACTAACTCTGGTCATGAAGTTGCTGACTTATAAGAAACACCACTGTAATTCTTCCTGTGGCAGTAGGTTCTAATGGATGCCAGGCATGTATTTTTCCTTCCATTTGAGAACAATACTCATTTACTTCTTTTTTTTTCTTTCTTCAAGCTGATACAGTCTTAGAAACTCACAAACATTGTGTGTCTTGACACACATCAAAAGAAAACCAACCAAACATGAAAACAGACATGTGAGGAAAAAAAAAAAAGGCAGTTCTGATAGCCAAAGAGCACAGCTATACAAAGTCACCTGGGTAATGTACTTTGACTGGTAATACGTCACGTTAGTGCTTTTGTTAAAACCACAGAAATGTCTTCCCGAAAACAGCCGCCACACTCTAGAAAAGGACACTGGTCTGTGAAATTTCAGACCATTGCTAGCCGGAATCACACCTGCAGAACTGGAAGAATCTTTCTAAGTCCCCAGATATCACTAACCTGCCATCCTTCTTCCTCTTTCCACTTCCGTTCTGAACACGCAGAGTCACAACAAAGCACAGTCTTTGGCGAACACCATAGCATCTCACAAGGGGGCTCAATAAGAATTGTAGAATTATGTTAGCATAGAATTTCTGTCTTAAATATTTTTTTTCATACACACACACAGACTGATGAGTATTTGGCTAGTTTGGTTTTAGTTTGGGCTTATTTGTTTTAAAGGCAAGTACAAGGGAATCTATTGAGAAGCCAAAGACACTGACAGAGCTTTGCTGATAAAAATCTTCCAGATGGGACTACTTCACTGAAAGGTCAATTACCAGCCTGGGTCTCCCCTCTTAATGATGCCCTTTAATGACTCCTCTTCCTGTACCAGAAAATTAAGTCATGAAAACAACTCAGGCTGAGAATGACCCAGGAATCCTCATAATCATGTTGCAATGACGGCCGAGAAGCTCAAAAGACAGGTGCCCTGAGAAATTGGAGTTTCCATCTAATTATAAAAAGTGAACTTGCTACTAAGTATTAATGTGGTTTTGGCCTCTATATTTCCAAAGTCAATATTTAAAAAAAAAAATATTATGGTTGTCCTGACTAGCAAACTTTCCTCAATTTCCTCCTTCCCATTTTCTACTAACTATTAGCAGTTCTTTACATTTTATGATTGTGTTTCCATGTATTCACTAGCTAATTTTAGATCTGGTAATTTATGTTGAAACTCTAATAGCATTAGGAAGTTCTCAGGTTAGATAGTAGGCTAGTCTCCCATAGTACAATGAGAAAAAACATCTAGTGATGAAAAAAATACACAAAAATAATCTGTTCTCAATATATTAGAGAGTGAATGAAGAGGCAAGTAGGGGCTTCAATAGGAGAGATGTTTACTTTTGCTTCATGATAATAAAATATAGAAGTAGATTATAGTTGGAATGATGGCATCGTGCTTACCAGGGTCCTAGGCTTTGGTTATTGTTTGGCTTCATCATTTTGATGGATATGTTCTCTCTCAAGCTCACTGTGATTGTAAGAAGAATATTGATGCTCCAGCCATCATCTGAACACTTCCAAGTCAATATTACAAGGAACAAAGCTAACAATTCCGTCAGGAAGAACCCCCTCTACTTCCATTTCATTGTTTATATTGTCCTTTTAAGGTAGTCTGGGGGAAAGCAGTCTTTTGATTGAGTAGATGCTACTTAAATAATTAAGATGTACTTGGTACTCTCTTGGTTGTTAAGTGAGTGAATCTGTTAAGGATGGTCAACAGCACCAACAGTGTACCTTCTCAAAATTATACGAGATTTGATCTCACTGGTATAGAGAGACAAAAAGAGCAGAAATATTAAGAGGTCTCACCAAAACTAAAAATCAAAGATGTTAAAGATATAGGAGCAAATTTTAGATCCTTGATCTCTCTCTTTGTCACCCAGTAGTGACAAAGCAAACTTGGGTGAGATCAGCCCAGGAAATTTAGCTAACCAACATGAATAACAACCCATCTTTACCTGGGTTGTGCCTTGTGACTCACACTTCAAGTTTTACAGTCATAACTTGCTCTCAAGCTGTGACATCCACCTTCTTCGGCTATAAAGTGAGAAACGACGACGTATTTGCCACAAGTCAAGTTTATATGGCCACTAATTTACCAGCAAAAGGAGAGCTGTACTGGATACTGTAACAGTATGAGTTACTGTTTGCAGAAGAACAGAGTGTTCCATGCTCATGGCAAAAACTGGCACTTGAACTACATGAGTGCCTCTAAATCTTTTACGATGTTGTCCTTTCAAACGCAAACACGTTATTATGGTGTGTACTGAATCTGACATTCTCAAAATAGTGCACATCATCACACAAAGAAGTTTGGATGCTTTTGGCATCAATCTCTTCTTATCTTTTCTATGGTCAACACTTGCTGAGACTCTCCCACCAGGAATCTTCTAAGCCAGCTATAGGCCCCAATCATACCTTACAGGCTGTATGTACTTCCTCATGGGAACTACACAACTGGGCTCTATTTTCCACGTAACTTCTATTCTGTTTGAAGCTTCTTGAAGGCAAGGCCAGCAATGTGTTTATTTTCCATAACACTCAGTATGTGTTGATTTTTGCGGGTTCTTTCACAGTGTCATGCTTACAGCATCCCAAGTCTCTTCCCTTGTTTTTAGGGTCGCACTCCTCTCCCCTACTCATAGCAGAGATAAACTGAATGATTTCTCAGAAACACACACCACAGCAAACCGTTTTAATACCTTTTTGATAATGCCCCTATAAGTATTTAAATTTGGAAGTGCCTTGACCTGTGTGTTCACACATGATCTTTTCCTGTCCACTTCTCCATTCATATTTTACAGATTATATAATATCAGTAGGTACATAAATAGTTACCTCGCTTTCCACATATCTGTGACTTTGTATATGGAGAGGATCCATGTTAGAAATGGTTTCTTGTTTTGTTTTGAAATCAAAGACCTCCTGTGGTGATATTTTATTTGTGCACCCCAATAAAGCTTACTTGGGGATCATAGGAAAAAGTCAGCCACTATATTAAACATTGAGGTTAGGCAGTGGTAGCACACGCCTTTAATCTTAGCATTCAGGAGGCAGAGATTCATCTGGATCTCTGTGAGTTCAAGGCCACATTGGGAACAGAGCCAGTTGTGGTGGCACAAGCCTTTAATCCCAGCACTAGTTAACCAAAGAGGTCTGGAGATCTGTACAAACAGACAGGAAGTGATAGAGCTGGGCAGAAAGAGGAAGTAAGATGTCAGGGACAGAAAGGTATATAGACGTGGGTATACAGGAAGTAGGTCTCTCTTGGGCTGAGGATTTCCTAGAGGTAAGATGTAGCTGGCGTACCCTCTGATCTTTCAGCTTTCACCCCAATATCTGGCTCCAGGTTTTTTGTTTTTTTGTTTTTTGTTTGTTTGTTTGTTTTAAGACAGGGTTTCTCTGTATAGTTTTGGTGCCTGTCCTGGATCTTGCTCTGTAGACCAGGTTGGCCTTGAACTCATAGAGATCCACCTGGCTCTGATTAAAGGCGTGTGCCAGCACCACCTGGCTAGGTTTTTTATTAATAAGACCATTTAGCAATTTGTGTTACAACCTCCTATTTCCTGAAGCCTTCCTTTCCGCTTTGCGCCCACAAGTCAACTGTATCAGATCGTGAAGGTGAGCTTCTACCAGCGGGATGAGATGGAGTCACCACTTAGATCAGGGACAAAAAGATAAAAGTGATGCTGGCCCTGTTTTGTTGCTAGCTCAGTTTTGGGTTTGGAGGCACCCTTTTTGAAAAAAGGATTGCCTTGATGAACAGTTTTGCGCTTTGTGTGTGTGTGTGTGTGTGTGTGTGTGTGTGTGTGTGTGTGTGTGTATGTGTGTGTTTGTGTAACACCAAGATTATTCATTGTTTGTTTCTAACAGCCCATATATGAGCCTACAGACTCCTCTAAGGCATAAGTTACTTATTATCTCTGGAAACCTCTGCACATATATCTATAATTTCCTAGTGAACAGGGAAGTTTAGACAATCAACTTTATCTTAACTCTATGCATACTTCTATCACCATTCTTGTTTTCTTGAGTTTGGAAAATGTCATGAGCTCAGAAACTGTGTTCATTTTGCTTTTAATCCCAGGTTCTGACGCACTTGGGATAGATAGCTAGCGATTTGGTGAGAGAATGCATGTCAGGTTCCCTAAATAAACTTGAATCTCCAATTTTCTTGGGTGTCTAACTGCTTGTCATAACAGATTTTTTATCTCATCTGGTTCTATGTCCACAGAGGATAGATAATTCTTAGATACAAATATTATCATATCTATTTCCCTCTTTTTGGTTACTCTTTAAAGCCCAAGTCTACCCTTTCTGTAGGAAATCCAGTTTCTCTCCTTGGAAACTTTCTCTCCAAAGTGTCCTAAAACCTTGGAGGCTTTTCAGCAGTCTAAAGGGTAATCCCATTCTAAACATCTGTGGCTAAAGAATGGCCAATTAGCACACAGCTTTCTCTGTGTTTGTCATGGGCTTCCTGCATCTTCCCCTGTCCTTTGCAAAGGTCTCCCAGACCTATAAGATGGCTCAACCTTGAGCTCCAATATTTCAGCTTTTTCTTTCTAAATCAGTTATTTCATGCAAATCAGTCTTGCTCAGCATTCCTGGAACTGGGATCTCAGCTTGCTCTGGCCCTTGAGGCATTAAATCCTCTAGGGGCTGTTACATCAGCATTCTCTCTAGACAATAGAGCAGATTACTCCCGGGATCCATTCTAATGGCATTCCCTACCCCTAATGCAGACAGAACTTTAAGGAAGGATTTAGTCTCCAGTCCCACAGCTCCAGCAGTTCTTGGGTAATTTGGTTCTCTCCTCAAATTGCACCATCAGGAGGGGCAGTTCCTTTTATCCCCTTTGTCCTGGGAAATGTATGACTATAGATACAATATTTATGTAACAATGGGAGTCCACTTAATGATCTTTCTGCAAATAATGAATGTTTAAACCTCCTGCAGGATTTTCAATAATAAAGTTCCAGGGAAATACCTATTTAGAATTTCTTCTGGTTACTCACTTACATAGTCACAGAAATGTTAATTGTAAGTAAGGGTCATTTCCCCCAAATTCTTTTACTTTAGGAATAATTATAAAGACAAGGTGGAATTAGGACAAGTGAAATTCTTGCCATAAGTGCCCTTTCCTGGCAGACCAAGGTCACAGCCACTCTGATAATCAACCTTTAAAAAAAAAATGCATGGTCCAACCAATCCAATAAGATGAAAAGAAATTCATTATAAGGTAAATATTTGACATTCAAAGATCACATTTGGAGAAGGAGAGGATGAATACAATGATAATAAGTTTCAATTAAATGACAAAGTTAGCCGTAGTAGTGTTTTTTCCCACCAAGGATGATTTGAGAAAGAGGAGGCTTATAATTTACCTTGTGTTTATTTAAAGATAAGGAAGTGTTTAATGTTAACCTGGGAGTGCTTCCTTCAACTACATCTACCCTGTGGAGTTTTCTATAATACAATTCAGGGTGTATTCCTGTATCATTGATGTCTCTAAAATCCAGACGTTGCTTAAGATCAATAACATCTTGAATTAGATAAAATGAACTAATTAATCAGACATCTACTAATCAAATAACGCCTTTAGAAAGACAAACGCAAATAATCTAGAAATTCTCCACACACCAGGGTTGAAGTGCCAGGACCAGGTGTGCACTTACAACTCCATGGGCATATGAAAGCAGGCCCAGACGATAGTTTTATCCCCTCCAAGGGGACATGCTGCAGATGACAGTAGAACCAATCCATGGACCTCTCATCTAGTATGTTTAGCACATATGGAAGACCTGGGTTAATCTATCATTTCAGCCTCTTAACTGGGAGCCTGTTTTCACTGTGGCTGAGCTATGGCGAGAGAAGGAACTGAACAGGCTAATAAGGCATCCCTCAGTGTACTTCTTCCTGCAAGGTACTTGATAGTCTTGCACTTGTATTATGTCCATGAGTTCTGAGTGTCAGAATGATACCCCCTCTGATTGGGTTCTGAGAAAACCAACTTTCTAAACCTAGGAGGCAAAGTACAGCTTGTGTATATTATGAAGACTTGGCTCAAAGGGTCTATTACATGTCTAAGCCACTTACACGGACAATTTATCAGGTCAAAAGAAGTGGAGAATTAAGGGTAATTGGGTCAAAATTGCAAACTGGCTGTCCTTACGCCAAACCTGGCCCACAGATGTGGTGTGTTTGACTCCCACACATTGTTTAAAAATTGGGAAATCTCACATTAAATTTTGTATGTCTTCTTTTCTTAAAAAGAGCAAAAAACATTTGACAAGAGGGACTTTACTATCTGTCCTTTCAGTGGTACTTGGATCCAATCAAAAGCTGCCTCATTTGGGCAGGCTGCATCTTCCATGTACTCCATAATTCCCAGGGCTCCTGTTTTACAGCCAACAAGCTTCTCCCTTTACACTTCTAATCTGGCCATAGCACATTTGAGCTTGAAGAGCACTGTCCTTTAATGCTAATTTTCATGAACTAGATCATTTATGCTTGTGAAAGCCTTTTCGTGGAAATAGATAATTGTGGTGATTTGAGTCAAAGGAATTACTTGGAAACTAACTCCGCTTTGTATCATTAGCACTATCACAGAGACAAGATAGTTTTCAAAACAGACATAGGTGTAGGTAGAACAGAAAGAGTATCCGACAGGGCTTCTAATGAATATCTGGATCTGCCACAGTGAATATTTAATTTCCATATCTGTTACATAAGAAGGGTAGTGCCCATCCATCATAAATACACAGGAGTTATTGTGATGGATGGATTAGATCATATAACTTTGAGTTCTTAACCCCACGGAGCCTCAAAATTGTCTACTGAATTAACTTTTGGAAGTTTTGTTACTTGCATTTTACTTTAGAAATTATATCAGATTGGCTCTTCAACAATAATCCATTGTGATGAGGTGATGAAATGGACATGTATCGACTGTAAACTATGATCCAGGTGCGACTCTGGTTGCTGAATGTATGTTGTTTCAAGAAGCCTTCACAGTGAGACCATTCATTAAACATTAATTTTGCAAACTGAAAAATCAGAGCTCAAGAAGTCCATGTGGTTTCCTCAAAGTCCCACAGCTGTTTTGATAACCATGGTCATCTTACTCCTTGTAAAACATGTAGCCTGATTATAGCTTCATGTTGGTTACCAGTTTAAAACACAAGCTCACCTGTTCCTTCCCATGCTTGCTCTAGGCAAAGCCTAAGGGGAGTAGTCTTACAATCTACCTGTTTTATCAGAGCTTCAAGAGAGTCTTACAGCAAGAAAACTGCTTGGGAAGGCTTATATAGGGTAGAAGTGAATAAAAGAAACTGTTTGTCATCATGCATAATAGAAGAGAGAAAGGAAAGGAAGAGGAGGGAAGGGAAGAAAAGGGGAAGAGGGAAAGAGAGAAGAAACGAAAGCCAAATAAGAGGGAAGAAGTCTGGGAGAAAGAGATGCTGGCACTAGTGTATGACAGTTACAGGAGCAAGTGAACGCAGTTACTATATGGATTTGTTCTTTCTATGTGCGCCCAGCTTGTTTACTGAAAACCTAAGGAGTCAGCCAACAGGAAACTCAGTGTGCCACTGCAGGGGGGTAAAGCGCTTTGAACTACAGGCATTTTGTACACCCAAATTACATACTGTGATACACATAGTATTTGAGCTGTTCCGCAATACAGAAGCCAATTATTCTTGGCACGTACTTCTGTCGTACTATCCAAATCGCCATCCCTCACATGTGGAACTGTGCCACATCAAATGCACCAAGTCATAAACTCCTTAGAATCGCTGAGATGAAAGTCAAGAGCTGCACAAAAAGATAGTTTGGTATATGTGCCACCTTGCAGAAAAGACGTATGGTTAATAGCATTTTGCTGAGTCTATTTTGAATAACTGGGGCAGCAAAATTCTGGTTTAGATTTTTTTAGGTGTATGCTGAATTTTTTCCCTAAAATAATTTGGTAACAAATCTTTATATCCTCAAATTTGAATAAAGCTATTTCATTATATAATTACCTTTTTATTCTTACAAATAAAAGTTATTGCTAAAAGAAATAATTTAAAAAAACCATAGCTTCCATTACTTATTGATATGGATTAAAACCTACAACTTCAGTTTGATTACAAGTGTGTGTGTGTGTGTGTGTGTGTGTGTGTGTGTGTGTGTGTGTGTACATGCACAAGGTTAGTTATGGGATAATAGCCAAGCTGAGGAAAATCAAGTAAAGGGTTAGTTCCGAATGGTGAATACAGTGAACATTTGGACATTAGCCTCTTGTTTAAGGACGACCTAATACACTATTAAAAAAAATTTAGATTTGCAAAATATTAACAAACTCACAGACAATCAGTGAAATAGTACCCCTCATTCAAGTTTTCAATCTATGTGGTTTCAGCTACCCACAATCTACTGTGACTTGATTATGATAGCTGCAAGGCATGGTGATACATGCCTATAACATCAGTGCTTAGAAGACTGAGAGGAGAGTTGAGAGGTTCAGTCCAGCCTGGGCTGAATATAAATAGCAAGACCCTCTCTCAAATTCTAGCATAAAATTCTCCATACATAAAGAAACAGGAATGAAAGGACGAGAGGCATTTAGGACCTCAAATGGACATGACCAAAGAACCTTTCCATACCATTTAAGAGTGAAAGCATATAAGCATATCTGTGAGAGCAGTATAATATGTATGCATGTATGCATTAATAATACTAAATTTGCAAGAGAAAGCCACAAAGTAACATGCAAATGCAGAAACATGAATTATTTCATCACAAACACTAAAAGCCAGGAGAGCATGGACTGATAATATTTCAAGTACTGAAAATAAATAACTGCCCATCAAGATTGCTATATCCAGCAAAGTAATCAACTTAAAACTGGTGAAGAATTAAGAATATTCAAAGGCAAACTCAGATTAAGCCAATTCATGAAATTCAAACCATCACTGCAGAAAATTGTTAAAGAAAACTGTATGTGGAAGAAGACACACTCATTCATAAGAATACATTCTATTAGAGGAACAGGTGAAAAACCTGGACAGAGTCAATCATGTCCAACACTGAAAACCAGGAACCCCTAATAGTGATGGGGAGTGCAGAAGAAGAATACCAATAGCCCAATCAGAACATCTACTAAAAAAAATCATAGGAAATACCCAAACTCTCTCAATAATAACTTTAAATGCAAATGAATATCACAAACCAATGAAAAGACATGGACTAAATGACTGGGTTTATAAGCAAGATCCATCTATTGCTTTCTCTATGAAACCTATTTATTAAGCAAAGATGTATAAAAACTAAGAATCAAAGTATGGAAGTCAAAGGACCAATAAAACAGAAATCATAAACAAACTGGCTGGCAGGGTGGTTTTTATATCTGATAAAGTAGACTCCAAACAAAAACTAGTCAGAGGGACATGACATATATAATAAAAGGAATAATTCAAATAGTTTCTTAATCTTGTCTATCCTTTCAGACTACAGTGAAGTAAAATTAGAAATCAACAAGAAAAGATACCTTAGGAACTAGAGTGTGTGTGTGTGTGTGTGTGTGTGTGTGTGTGTGTGTGTGTGTGTGTTTGGGTGTGTGTATGTGTGTGTCTTGGAAACTCAACAAACACTTTTGAATGAACAGCGAGTTGTTCAAGAAATCAGGGGAAAAAATTTCAAATTTCTAGCATCATATGAAAATGAAGGGACAGTCTCATAATTTCCAGGATTCATCCAAGTTGGAACTAAGAGCTATTAGTAGTCAAATTAAACACACACGCACGTACACACCAGAAATTTCAAGTAAATATTCTAATTATACACCATAAGGCATTAGATAAAGACAAAAACAAACTTAGTAGATGTCAAAAAAAAAACAACTAAAAAGTAGGGCAAAAATTGATGAGACTAAAAGAACAATACATACAGTCAAATGAAGAGCTGATTCCTTGAAAAGATTAGCAATATTGACAACCCCCTACTCATATGAATTGAAAGGAATTTGTTCTCTCTCTAGAGAAGAAGAAAAGTAATGAATTAGAGATGAAAAGGGAGCAATTACAACAGACTCCAGGGAAATCCAGAAGATGATTAGGAACTGCATTGAGAACTAGAAAGCTGGCAAACTGAGATGAACTAGACAAACTTCTAAACTTCTGTGACCTAATGAGACATATTGCCGCATATTTAAACAATTTAATGAGATCCATAAATTTAAAAAAAATGAGATTTAAGCAGTAACTAAAAAAATCTCCCACAAAGGAAAAGCCTGGATTTGACAGGTTCATTTTGGAAGTCTAAACTTTCAAGGAAGTTCTAACATTAGTACTTCAACTGTTTCTACACTACCACACTCATTCAATGAAGCCCATATGACTCTGACACCAAAATAAGATAGGAATATAACAAAACTAAAGGCAAATTATGCTGAAGAACATACTTGAGAACGTTCTCAACAAAATGCTTGCAAACTGAATTCAGTAGCATATGAAGAAGGTCAGACACCATGACCAGTTGCTTTCACTTCAGTATTGTGAGGTTGGTTGAACACATGCAAATCAGTAAATGTAATAGATATAAAAAACTAAAGGGCAAGAATCACATGATCATACAGATAGATGCAGAAAAGGCCTTTGACAAAGTGCCATGTGCCTTCATGACAAAAGTTCTGGAAATATTATGAATAGAGGAAATATGTCTCAGCATCATAAAGGTCATATGTGTAATAAAGGTCATAAGCAACAGATCCATAGCCAACTTTGCACTTGATGGGAAAAAAACAGAGAGCATTTCTTATCAATCTAGAATGAGACAATGGTGGCCACTCTTGTCACTTTTATCTACACAGTGCTTAAAGTCCTAGCTAAAGCAATAGGACAAGATAATGATATCAGAGGATACAAGTGAGGAAGTGAGATATCAAATTTCTTCTAGTTGAAGGCAATAAACTACATAAGAACACGTTTAGATCTGATAAGCACAGAAACATGGCAGGATAGAAAAGAAATGTATAAAAAAATCAGGGAACTTTTCTATATACCAATAATTTACTCGCTAAGGAAAAAAATTAGGAAAAAATATCGTATTCACAATACCTTCAAATAAGAAGAGAAAGAAAAAGAACTCAAGAATAAACCTAACCAAGGAAGTAAAAGCTTCTTAGAATGAAAACTTTAAGACATTAGAAAAATCTGCAGGAAAATTAATGTATTTGGAAGACATTCTATTAAGTGAAGTAAGCCAGACTCAGAAGGACAAATAACAGAATGTTCCCCATCATATGCAGCTCTTGGCTTTCAGTTTTTATGTGTGAGGGATTACATAGGTGTGAGAGTGGCCTTAGGTTGTGAAGGAGACCATGTGAGAGAAAGACAAGGATTTGGGTACAAGGGGAAGGATAAACAATTGTATATGACAAGAAGCCATGAAGGGTACCACTGGGGATAGAAGATATGAGGAGCAGCAGGGTTGGGGAGAAGTGGAAGGGGGTAGCAGGATCAGTGAAAATCAATTATGTGTGAATATGCTGCAATGAAATCTATTGCTTTGTATTCCAATTTATAGGCAAATGTGACAAAAAAGAAAAAGAAAAATTGAGGAAATAAGCAACTCATAAATTTTAAATAACTTTTATCTCGGTATATTGTTACAATTGTTCCTTTTATTAGGAGTTGCTGTGGCTAATCTCTTACTAAACTTAACTTATAAAATAATCTTCATTAGAAATATACATATATAGATAAAGAAATAAAATGCAGAGTTTGATAGTATCTGTATGTAGTTCAGGCATCCACTGAGTGCAACATATTCTGCACAGGTGTGCATGTGGGTATGGTAGCTGTGCCCCCATTAGATTGATATCTTGATGAATGAATATTTTGTGAGCCTCAATTGAAAGATACCACTAAGAGATATTAATCACTCAAAAAAAAAAACCTTCATGTATGTGCCACGTGCTCATCCTTTGGGTCCAGGGGTCAGGAAAGTAAATACAGTTCCTTTTCATTAATAAAATACTGATTTAAAAATAACAATAATAAAATATGCACCAAGTATGAATAAATTTTTATTGTAATAAATGCTGAGAAAGAAAAGTCTTTGTGCTCTGCGAACCTCTGGTAGGAAAACTTCACTGAGGTTGGAACATTTAAATGGACTTGTTCATTGATGGTTAATCTCTATTGTCAACTTGATGAGATCTAGAATAACCATGGAGACAAGCCCCTGGGCATGCCTGGGAGGGATCATCTTGATAAGCCAATTGAAGTGCTAAGTCCTGCCCACTGTGGGTAGCACCATCCCCTGGGATGGGATCTTAACCCATTACAAAGGAAACATGAGCCAGAGCAAGCATCAGTCACTCTTTGTTTCTTTACTGCAGATGCAAGATGACTAAGGGCCTCAAGTTCCTATCTCTTTGCCTTTCCAACTTGATGGATCTGTATGTACTTCACACTGTGAGAAAAACAAACAAACAAATATTTTTTTTAAAATCTCTCTTTTCCTAAATTGCTTCTGTCAGAATATTAAAACAGATGCTATGTCAAGGAATGCTCAGAGAAAGAAAGGTCAATGGGAAGGACCACAGGATGCTATTCAATAACTTAGTGGCCCTAAACTGGCCTGAGGCTTCATCAAACATGCTGTTGCTGGGCTGGTATTTGACTTAGCCTGTTTGACCAAGCTCATATTTAACTGAAATTAAGAGGCACACGGTCTCACCACTAGTAAACAGGAGTACTGAGGTACAGAGCAGTCTGATTTCTAGGGATGCCAATGCTTCTATACCTGGGATTATTTGAGATATATTAAAATATCCATTTGTTTAGAAAATACATATAGGACATTTGTAGTCTTTAAAGGAAGAGGAAGACAAGGAGCAGGCCATGCTTTACAGCCTTACTCTTTCTCTTTCCGAGGATTTTATGGTTTTTCTCTATCTGATATTCAGCTCCTGACCTCAAATCCCATCTTTCCTCTTTTGACTTTCCTGTGGGCCACAGGGGATTGATAGTTCCTGCAGACTTTCAACCCCTTTCAATTTGCTTCATTCCAAGACATGGCTACATAAGCATCATCCTAGAAATGTTAAAATCTTCAACAAAAATGGAAGCTCATTCTCTGTGAACTTCCTGTAGGTTTCTAAGGAGATAACAGAAAGCTACCTAGATTCCACTTATAGGCTCTTCTGGGTATGACTATCCCCTGGATGTCCCCTATTGTAAATTGTCATAATGTAAGAGTAGTCACTTGTAAAACTCTCAGTTCATAATTGAGACTTCCCTTTTCAAAGGCTGACTGTTGGAGTGTATTCTCCACCTACATTTTACAACCATAAATACAAAGAGAATTTGGTAGAAATCAGGACCACAAACTTCAAGGATCAAAAGGCTGATGTGTATGTAGTGTCTCAGATCTGGCTGAAACTCTTTGCTGAGTAGGTGGAGTGTGGTGATCAGAGCAGGACACACACACACACACACACACACACACACACACAAAAAAAAAAATTAGTGGAACCAAGTCATATGTACAAGAGAAACTGGGACATTCATTTAGTTAAAAATGTACTAAGCTTGGTAAGGTGGCACAAGCCTTTAATCCTAGGTTTTATGAGGCAGGGGCAGATGTTGTAGGATATTTGTACACTGTATAAAGATGTATTGCTGTGATGGGCATAATAAAAAACTGAATGGCCAATAGCCAAGCAGGAGGTATAGGCAGAACTTTTGGGCAGAGAGGAACTGGGAAGAAGAAAGGTGGAGTCCCCAGCTAGATGCAGAGGAAACAGGACATGCAGGAGAAGAGGTAACAGCCACAAGTCACATGACAGGATGTAGATTATTAGAAATGGGTTAATTTAGGTTATAAGAACTAGTTAGGAACAAACCTAAGTTATAAGCTGATCTTCCATAATTAATAAGAAGTCTCCATGTCATTATTTGGGAGCTGGCTGGCTGGACAGAGAAAGACTCATTACAGGTAGATGTGTCTCTGTAAATTCAAGTCAAATCCATTTTACCTAGTGAATTCCAGGCCAACCAGGGCTACATAGTGCAACGCTACCTCAAGCAAATGTTCTGAGACCCTAGTACTTGCTGAGGTACTCATCTATATGTCTATATCATATATATTTATATCATATACATTTCTATCTAGACTCTTTATCATCTATTATCTTTCTTTTCTTATTTCTCTCTCCCTTTCTTTCTTTCTTTCTTTCTTTCTTTCTTTCTTTCTTTCTTTCTTTCTTTTTTCCTTCCTTCCTTTCTTCCTTCCTTCCTTCTTTATGACCAAAACAAAGATCCTTGCCCAGGAGCCGATCACAGTCTAGTTAGAGAAAGGGACAATATATACTAAATATAGTAAATTGTGCATTATAAGGAAATATATGTAAAACAGACAAGAGTACTGTAAAACAGTGACTAGGAGTGGGGGGTAATGCAAAATGCAGTTAAAAATCAGATGGCCATGATCATGATGGCCTTTTGGAAGAAATGAAGTATAAACAAAGACTCAAAGAAATCAAGAGATTGATTGGCACATGATACTGAAAGAAAGTGTATTCTAGGAAGAGTTAAGGTCTTAAGGTGAACCTGTCTAATGAGCTTGAAAATCTGCAGTGAAGCTGGGCTGACTGAGCCATGTAACTGAGAGGAAGAACAGGAGGAAAGAAGGCCTGAAAAGGAGCAAGTGGCAAGTCAAATTGGACACTGTTTGGCTACCATGATCCCTTGGAACTCTGCAGAAAGTGGTGAGCCTTTGTAAAGTGATAAGCAGGCAGATTACCATATATCTCATGTCATATTTTAAGATCATAGTGCAACAAGAGAAGAAGCAGTGTGTCCTATAAACTCTGCTGCAATCATCAAAGCAGGAGGAGGCAGTGGCTTATAATGAAGTATCGGCTATGGAGCTGATGTGAATTTGACTCCAGATAGATTCTCCAAGTAGAAACCTCAAGCATTTGGGACATTTGGTTATGAGATGTACTAGAAAAAAATGGGGACCATGAGAAATTCCATATTAGCTTGAGGAAGTTGTGTTGGAAGTGGGTTGGTAAATCTGGGGACAACTCTTCTCTGTCCCCTCTCTTTTCTTTCCTTCCTTTGCTCACCCATGTAGCTGGAGAATTTCTCTCCAGCTCCCGCCAAGTCCCGCCAGTCCTGGAGCCCACTTATAAAATAAACACACAGACTCTTACATTATTTAAACTGCTTGACCATTAGCTCAGGCCTATCATTGTCTGACTCTTACTCTTATATTTAGCCCATTTCTATTAATCTGTACTTTGCCACATGGCTCGTGGCTTACTGGCATCTTCACATGCTGCTTGTCATGGCGGCGGCTGGCAGTGTCTCCCTCTCTCAGCCTTCCACTTCCCAGAATTCTCTTCTCTGCTTGTCCCGCCTATACTTCCTGCCTGACCACTGGTCAATCAGTGTTTTATTTATATAGAGCAATATCCACAGCACTTCCCCTTTTCTTTTTCAAAAAGGAAGGTTTTAACTTTAACATAGTAAAACTACATATAACAAAACAATTATCGAGCAAGAATTACAGTTACAATATTAAAGAAGATATCTTATCTATCTTATATTTGTGAGTTTAAGATTTTATATCTAACTTATCTTTTATCATAACTAAGGAAAATTATAACTATCTAGCTTCAACTACATCACACCCATTCTCCCTCTCTCCTTCCTTCTTGGTTGTCTTCCCTCCATCTGCTCCCTCATTTACTTCTTTTCTTTCCCAGACATCCTTGCAAATGTCAGGCTTTATACCTGGCGATACTGCAAACAGAAAGCAACCTTACTCCACGCAGAATAGAAATGACAAGTGGGAAAGAGATGCAGAATGCATGGTGGGAAACTTGCCATATTATGCCCCTCTTAAATATTGTAGACTTTGATCCTAGCTGATTTGAATAAGACACATTTTAATTGTAGTTTTGAATGTAGAACATTTTGATTATACCCCAAAAGCCAAGTTAAAACCAACCATTAGTAAACTGTTTTTTCTCCTAATTGTATTATCTAAAATAAACCAGAACAATTGCAGATGAATAAAACACTGATTGTTGTGTTCTAGACAAAGAGTTTTGTTTCTCTATCTACTAGTCAACAGAGTTACTGATGAATTCAGCCAACCACATATTTATTGGTTTTACTCTATGAAATGAAGTGGTACCCAGATAGAAAAGGTACCCTCAGGCATGACAGAAACAGACTAGCATCACTTAGTGAGGTTAGTGTTTAAAACTTTGGGGGTTGTTTCCTACTACTTGTATGAAACTTGGCTAGTCATTTGACCACTCTGTGCCTCAGTTTCCACAACTTTGACCTAAAAAACAAAAAAATGTTTCCTGTCTTAATCAGTGGTAAGGATTATACAAGGCCTCAAAGTCCTTTAAATAATGTCACTATGGTAAGCACTCAGGCAGTTACTATGCCTTCATAAACTGGAATTCTCTTCTCCATTCCTGTGGAGGTTTGAACAAAAATGATCCCCATAGGCTCATAGGGAGTGGTACTTTTAGGAGGTCTGGCTTTGTTGGAGTCGATGTGGCCTTGCTGGAGTAGGTGTGGCATTGCTGGAGGAAGTGTGTCACTGTGGGGTGGGCTTTGAGGTTTCAGATGCTGAAGCTAGATCCAGTCTCTCTCTCTCTCTCTCTCTCTCTCTCTCTCTCTCTCTCTCTCTCTCTCTCTCTTCTGCTGCCTGCTGATCCAGATGTAGCGCTCTTAACTCCTTCTCCAGTACTATGTCTACCTGATTCTCATCATAACAATAGACTAAACCTCTGAACTGTAAGTAAGCCCCAATTAAATGTTTTCCTTTATAGGAGTTGCTGTGGTCATGGTGTCTCTTCACAGCAGTAGAAACCCTGACTAGGATAGTTCCCAAGAGTGTGTTTACATACTTGATATTGCAGAGCGCCCCCACACCCCCTCTTCCAATATCCATTTGTTTATGGAAAGAGCAGAGAGGGAAAGCAAATAGTAACAAGGACACAAATGTTCAATATAGTTAGCTAAATTCATGCCATCAGATAGTTCATTAAACAACAGAGTTTGAAGAAATGTATTTTGAAATAAAAATGTTCATAAAGCAAAATCCATATGGATACAAATATTTGGAAGGCTTGGAACCACATGGCCAACCTTGTGTGAATCATCACTAAAATATGGACAAATATTTGTCTGGGTAATGATGTGCATTTTCTTTAGTGGGTAATGTTTGGGCTCTCAAAGATTTCATTTGCTTCTTACCTGATGCTCATCTATGGTCCAAGAGAAAAGTGACACCAGCCGAGTTGAGGGCTTAATTTCTGATAGTTAGGTTGACACACTTTTTAAAAAAATAATTAAGGTATATATAATCAACCAATGACCTGCATGCTGAAGAAAGACTGATGGACCAACCTGAGCTTACCTGCCAAGGCTGATTGCTTCCCATGGAACCTACACACTTTGTTGAACAATTTTGCCACAGCCATTTATGATTACATAAGTAATTACATAATATGATTACATATGATTACATAATAATGGCTTTAAAATAACTTCACAACAATTTTGATTCCATGTAGATTTCCAACAGAATAATGTCCACAATATTCTGACATATTAGTTCTTATTTCAAAGAATTGGTGCTTACTACATAGCCCTGACTAATAAATATATAGGCAAAACATGGGTAAGAATATAGGAAATAAAATGTGAATTTTTGTCCAAACCGGGGGTGGGGTGGGGTGGGGTGGGGTGTTGGGGATTTAGCTCAGTGGTAGAGCGCTTGCCTAGCAAGTGCAAGGCCCTGGGTTTGGTCCTCAGCTCCGGGGGGGTGGGGGTGGGGAGGTTGGGGGGGGTTGGGGGGGGGGACTTTAAAGCACCATATAATCAGAATCACAAAGAGGGGTGATGTTTAGAAAGTTTAGGCCTTAACGTTTAAAATGTAATGATGTGTGCCATTTATATTGTATGGTCAGGCTGCAAGCTGGCTTTTTTTTGTGTTTGTTTTGCCGTTTGACTGACTTACCAAACTTACTCAGCCCAGACCTGCACAGACAGGGTTTGTAAAGATCCTCCACCAGGAACGTGTGCAAACATGCTCCCTGAACATCTACATACATGTATCATAACATCTTCCTGCTTCCGCCCTGGTGTTTTCAAATGTTAGCGTCACTGCAATAAAACCTGGTCTCTAACTGAGCAGTAGGGCAACGTGCTGAAACACCCTTCCGAGTTAAGAGTCAATAAGACGATTCTAAGCCTGTGCTCCAAGGTTGCACCACCTGGAGCTGCAGGACGAGGAATCTGCAGCCAGCCAAGGTAGCCAGGACCAACTGGAGAGCTGGATTTGCAGGAAGAACAGTGAGGTGCTTGTGTACATGCGGTGTGTGTATGTGTGTGTGTGTGTGTGTGTGTGTGTGTGTGTAACAAAACAGTGGAAGTTAACAACAACAAAAAAAAAAAAAAAAGAGGAGAAGGGTTTCATAGATTCTGCTGAGACAGACCTGATCCAAGTTCCATCTTTTAAGCTAATTTTTAAAAGATCAGTTTCCACAAGATGGGAGGTTGCAGGCACCTGGTTTTAACTGATTAACAACAGTCAACAGTCAGTTAATAACAATATAGTTATTATCATTAGTAATGGTGAAACTAAATACCTAGAAAACCTACTTCACAGTTAAAAAACACAGTGGTTCTTTGTGCTGACTCCTCTGCACTATTTTTTTTTTTAAGCCATTATTGTTTCTTTGTTTTCTGGTGCCTTTACCCAATACTCCAGGCTACAATTTCTTAACATAGAAGTTACAAAATTCCAACCTTGTTGCTGAGTTGAATTATTCTCACTAATAAAAGGCAGATTTCTTTCCCTAGTTCTTCTATTCTGGAGTCTCGTTGCTATTAATTATTGCTATTATTATAACTCATTATCAGATATGTTTTCTTTAAAAAAAAGACATATTTGCTAAAATATTGCTATGTTCATCTGGATTCAAAACATCTTTTTTGTTGTTGTTGTTAACTTCCACTTTTGTGTTAGACACACACACACACACACACACACACACACACACACACACACACACGTGTACACAGGTGTGCCTGGCCACAGCTTTCACTGCCTAAGTCAGTTCTGCCTCTCTTCACCAACTTGGACCTACGGCTACTAGAGTGACGTGCATGTCAAACACACACATGATCTAGCATTTTATTTCACATTTGGGGCGATTGCTTCTGTTTCTCTCTTTTAATGTTTTATTTTGATGTACTGATGCAAGCACCTTCTGATTCAACTACCTAGCACTTAGAGACCTTTCTCTTCCCCCTCACTCTTAGGGTGCTGCAAACAATCCAGGGCCTTGGACACACTGAAAGGGGTCTTCTCCAGAGCTACCCACTCAGCTCTCAGCTTCTTGAGAAACAAAACAAAACAAACAACAACAACAACAACAAAAAAACCTAACCAACCAAAAAACACTATTTGGTATTTTTATCCATGATGGATTTTAGTTGTTTTAGTTTTAGTTGCCCCAGTCCCTTCTTCCACCCCCACCTCTCCTTCTAGAATCTTCTTGATAAGATCCACTTCTTCTTTCCTGTGTGACCTGCTGCGTTGAAGTAGAGTTTCTTACTTAGCATGGGTGGGAAGTTATTGACTGGACTGAGATCAATGTGCCAGTGGCTACAGAGTTGAAGAAAAGGATCCTCCCCTGGCTGACAGATGGTAGCTACCAGTAGTCCTCCGGTGAGCTTCCCTGCTGGCCTCACCCCCCAGGCCATGATGGAAAGTTGACAGAGTCCATCGTGTGCACAGTGGCAGGCACGGAGCAGATAAACACAGATGTACTGAGTTCGTGAGTGGAAGGACTATGATATCTGTCACTGAGAGTTACAGAACTGCTGAGGTAGTGCTATGCCAGAACTAGATCTTGTCAACTGTGAAACATTCGAGAATTCTGTAGAAAAACAAAACAACACTGTTAGGCCAATGTGTGATATCAGGCATGAGGAGAATATTTACACCATGGCCATAAGCACACACTGCAGACCAGGTTGTTTTGTTTTGTTTTGTTTGGGTCCAAGTGAAGAGAGTGATGGGAAACATTAGCTTGCCATCACACTACACACTTGACTTTCCATTTTGTCTTTTTTTTTTTCAGAGCTGAGGACCGAACCCAGGGCCTTGCGCTTGCTAGGCAAGTGCTCTACCACTAAGCTAAATCCCTAACCCCCACATTCAACTTTCTTTTTTTTGGTTTTTCGAGACAGGGTTTCTCTGTGTAGCTTTGCGCCTCTCCTGAAACTCACTTGGTAGCCCAGGCTGGCCTCGAACTCACAGAGATCCGCCTGGCTCTGCCTCCCGAGTGCTGGGATTAAAGGCGTGCGCCACCACCGCCCGGCGTACATTCAACTTTCTAATCCAACTATTTTTAGTACACTAAACATACTTTTTCATGTCCTTACTATAGTTCCCTAGCACCAATTTAAATGCTCCCAAGACTAAGTAATCCCTTTAAGAAACTGAATTCCAGCACTGATATGTATCCATATGTACACATTAACTTGCATGTTTCCAACAGCTGATCTTTAAGCTGTTTATATCTACAAGCTCTTTGTATCATACACTGCTCCTAGTGCCCAGCACAGGATGCAGTAGAAAATACAGTCTTCTAGCTCTCTCTCCTTCGTTGTCCATGCTCCACAGTGCCCTTTAACTTCTAGACTAATGCTGGGGGATGTCTTTCTGTTTGCTATGAATATATGTTTTTCCCATTGGTTAATAAACAAGCTGATTTGGCCTATGGCAAGGCAGCTTAGAGGCAGGCGGGAAATCCGAGAGAGACAGGAAAGAGAAAGGCGGAGTCTGGGGTGAAGCTGGGAGCAGCCGCCAGGAGAAGCAAAACGTGAAAGTACCAGTAAGCCACGAAGCCACGTGGCAATGCATAGATTAATAGAAATGGGTTAATTTAAGACATAAGAGCTAGCTAGCAAGAAGCCTGACCCATAGGCTATAAGTTTGTAAGTAAAATAAAAGCCTCTGTGTGTTTACTTGGGACTAAGCAGCTTCAGGGCATGAGTGGGAGAGATTTGTCCCAACAGTGGGCCGGGTGGGACACAGGAAATTATCCGGCTACAGACTAACACGTTGAACTTCAGGGTTATTCCTCAAACATCTCATGTATATCTTATCTTTGTAACTTTCTAGAGGCCTCTACTCTGCCTTGGGTGGTCCGAGCCAGCAGAAACACTTTCTACAGAGTGGCCTGTATGGCCTTAGCAAGCCTCCCTTACACACATTTTAACTCTGAGTTGGTTTATCTGCCTTTGCATCATACAGTAAAGCTGCTTAAATTTTAATTCCTCCCCTTGGGTCCGTTTTCCAGATTTTCATTTTCCAAAGCAAGTGGATGATTTCTTTGGTCCTGTCATTAACATTATGCTTGATTTCTAAAGCTCAATCAGGAATGGCATTCTCCAAAGTGTATGTCTGTTTACCCTGGTCCTGCGTCTTAGGTTAGGTCTTTGTCTCCACATCACACACAGTCTTCTACCTTTGACAATGAACAGTAGTGAAGATGATTCTAAAATCACCTCTGCCGCATTGTCTGTTTAATTTTTTATCAGCCAGTCCATCTTGGATATTTACTTTCTGTCAATTCAGGTTTAAATAGAAAAACCTCTTTGCAAGTAACCTTTATTTCTTCTTCATAATGTACTGTGTGTCTACACCTTCTGGATTCTTCCTCCAATTCTTTTTTTCTGTTCTATTTGTTGTCACCAAAATATTGATTCAAATATGCATGGCCTCTCCAGGCTGTTGAAAACACCCTCTGCCAAGCTTCCTGCTTTTCACGTGGGCGTTCATACTAGTATTGAACTAAGGGTTTTACCATCATTTCTGTGTTCTACTCCGGTTCTGCTTTCTAACCTTATCTATACAGGAAAAGTGCATGTTGTTGTAGGGCTGGAAGTTCTGGGCACAGAGGCCCACTGGCAGTAACTCACAATGGAAGCAACCCACAGCCCAGCAATTCAAGACCAAAGACTTGGGTCCACAGTCTTGACTTTAGTGCTCATAATAAGCAGTGACCTTAGACAAGTGACTTGAATTCTCCAAGGCATTAGCTTTCTCGTCTGTATAGTATAAGAAAGCAGTGGTGTCTTCATACTACTTCTCAGTGTTTCCACAATTTCTGTCTTAGTTAGCGTTTCTATTGCTGTGGTGAAACACCATGATCGGAAAGCATCGTGGGGAGGATTTGTTTGTTTGTTTGTTTGTTTGTTTGGCTTACACCTCTACATCACTGTCTATCACTGAAGGAAGTCAGGACAGGAACTCAAACAGGGCAGGAACCTGGAGGGAGGAGCTGATGCAGAGGCCATGGAGGGGTGGTGCTTACTGGCTTGCTCCTCATGGCTTGCAGCCCAGGAATGGCACCACCCACAATGGGCTGGGCCCTCCCCGTCAATCCCTAATTAAGAAAATACCCTACAGGCTTGCCTACAGCCTGATCTTATGGAGGCCTTTTCTCAACTGAGGCTCCCCTCCTCTGATGACTCCAGCTTGGGTCAAGTTGACATAAAACTAGCCAGTACAATTTCTGAGCCTATTAATGTTCTACCTTAGAAGCCAGGGAAAGCGTAGAATAACGGTGTAAACATAATCTAGGAGAAACAACTTTCTCACTGCAAACTCAACTTCTGGTTCTGTCCCCGAAGTTTTTACATACATAGTACATGTGACAGTTTGCTCATTTTCTACTTCCTTACATATTAACAAAGAGGCCAAAGAGGGGAGTCTCCTCCTTGCATTTTGGTAAGGCTTTTCTACTTGGTTCTCCAAGATTGTTGCCTATTGTGTGATGAACCAAGGCATTTCAGATGTCTTGCCTCAGAATTCAAATGCTGAAGCAAGGCCTGTACTACAGACATGTGTAACCAAAGCCACAATGCTGTTGATGCCACTAGGGTTGGGTTACAGCAGTTCTGGGAGGTTGAGCTGTTTTGTTTCCATGGCTTATTAAGCCAGGATTAGACTGATGTCCATAATCAAAGTCACTACAAATATCCTTGTGTCTTCCCAAAAAAGTAAAGCCAGACCTTAGGGAAAGGAAAGATAAAAGTTAGTCTCACAAACCCTAAGTCCAGGGTATTTCTGTGGACAAAGGAAATGAACACACCTGAAAAGGATTATTATTATTATTATTAATTTATTTTCTAAAGGATCTTCAGCCATGGCTTCCTCTCTCCGTTGACTGCCAAGCCTATTTGCTAATTCCCATCCCTCAACCGGCCCGCTAGCATTTCCTGTTGCAAATTAGTGCTCAGAGCAATTGAACCTGACCCTGAACACATCCAGACTCTGAAAGGCACCTTGCCCGTTAGAACAGGCACCATGACACGTGCTCCTGGTGTCTCAGGCAAGAAGGAATCTGATCAAAATGAAGGGAGAAGGACTTCTGCTGCTTTTTCCTAGAGGAGATTGTCCACTTAGGGGGATAACTGAGTATCATAGACAGGGACAGGTGGGGCAGGATGCAAGGGTGACAGACAGAGCTCTCAGGGACAGCCCAGACAGGCAGGTCAGAAAGCTTGCAAAGGAGCTTTGATCAAGATGTAGTGCAGAAATGGTCTGGAGGAAATAGCACAGTGGTTAACATCTACATTGGGCCTTCTATTCTTGTAGAGGGTTAAGGAGAAAGCTCTGGCTCCGCCCCCTTCACTTTATTGCCATGCTTTACAAACTCGTAAGTTCACATGCTCAGGATCTGGGTCTCTGTTCTTCCAGGCACAGTCTCAGACAGTGCTTCTCAACCTTCCTAATGCTATGACCCTTTAATGCAATTCTTCATGGTGTAGTGAACTCCCAACCATAAAATTATTTTTGTTGCGACTTCGTAACTGTAATTTTGCTACTGTTATGATTTGTAATTTAAATATCTCTGTTGACTGCCAAGCCTATTTGCTAATTCCCATTCCTCAACCTGCCCACTAGCATTTCCCCTTGCAAATTAGTGCTCAGAGCAATTGAACCTGGTCTTAGGTGACCCCTGTGAAAGGGTCATTTGACGCCCCCACCCAAAGGATTCACAGTCTACAGGCTGAGAACCGCTGGTCTATGACTCTATCATACACTGACAGCTTCATGAGTTGTTTGTTTGTTTGTTTGTTTAAGGGAAGAAGCTAGGAAGGGAAAAAAGAAGAATGGCCGAGGAGAAGGAACAAGGAAGGGCCAAAGGGAGGGAGGGAAGGAAAAATCCCATTATAAAGTGAACATATTGGTGGGAATTTTAAAAAAGACAAACCAAAGTGAAAAACCAAAATAAAACAAAAGTTAAACCAAATGATCCAAGTTACAAATATATGATATACTCTCATAACACACTCAGCTAAAAATCCCCTCCTGGATACTTAGCTGTCTTTCCACTATTGCAAGATAAGGCGGGTCAGATGTGCATACTCCATGTGCCACACTGAAAGTCCTTTAATTATCTCACCTTAGGAAATGCACCTTCATTTTAAGAGAGAAAGGAGGGAGGAGTGGGTGCTACCTACAGCATGACTTAGGTTTTGGAAAAAAAGGCCGTTTACTGAGCCTTCCTTTTCAAAAGGAAATCGTTCTTCAGCTGAAGAGCAAGCAAGCAGGCAGCCTCCCTGCATGCCTCTCATGTGGCGGCGTCTCTACTGCCAGTCCATCTGAAAGAGGAGTTTCACATGATGCAATTTATTAAACCCATGTTTTCTGCCAGATTCTGCTTTCTTTTGTGCATATGTTCTTTTGTTTCCTCCTCACATTTCCACGGCTTAGAAGGATTCCTTCTGGTGTAAACTGGGAGGTACTGATCTGAAAAGCAGGTCAGCAAGAGATCCCACAGACTTGGGAAGCTGCCAATCAATGCTGTAAAATAAAGCATGTGACAGGGCTGGCCTGATATCATCAAGTCGAGGCTATCTCTTTCTCATAGAGCTGCGGGGTGGGGGCGAGGAGGGCGGGGCCGGCAGAACAATTGGAAGAGGCAAACAGAAAGGATTAGATTAAACGGGGGAACTTATAAGTCTTACAGTTTCCAATTAAAAAAAAAATTGTCAAAGTCCACCTAACTCTAAGACTTTTTCCCAGACTAGGTACCATTGAATTCAGCAGGAGGTGATGTTCTCCAGGCTGCCTCTGGAAGCTGAGATCACATAGCCCAGCACTGTTCCCCTTCCAAACCCTCAACTTGGTCCTTTCTTCAGGCAGACACGTACTAAAAAGCTCACAGCGGTGTGTGTATGGTGGTGGAAGGTGTGTATGGGTGTCGGGGGGGGGGGGGGGGGCTGGCGGCGGCGGCGGGGGGCTAGGTTTATTTTGTGTAGCTCCTTTGAAGTGTTCCATTCTTCTCTTGCAGTCTGTGCATCAACAACACACATTGTAAGCTATCAGTTTGAGTTCAGTAATTCCATTCTCAGTGGCCAACATTTTCCTTTGTGGCTCAGGGCCTCTGTCCAGCAGCTGGGTGGCAGAGTTTGTTTTATCTGGGTTCAGAAATGTTAACAAATTAAATTCATATTCTCTCTCTCTCTCTCTCTCTCTCTCTCTCTCTCTCTCTCTCTCTCTCTCTCTCTCTCTCTCTCTCTCTCTCTCTCTCCCCATCCCTCCTTCCCTCCTTATCTCTCCTCAGTGTCCTCAATTTAGGCTGAAGGAGTTTCTGCAGCAGTGTGTGTGTGTGTGTGTGTGTGTGTGTGTGTGTGTGTGTGTGTGTGTGTTTGCGCACCGCGCGGGTGCATGCTCACGGGAGCACTGTGTCTGCCTTTTTTTTTTTTTTAATACAGGAAATGCATAAAAGAAAGACAGTTCGGTTGGAGGTTGGAGCCGCTGCTTCCCCTCAGCTCCTTTCCCTCCCCACCCCCACGCCCCAGCACCGGCTTTTAATTTTCAAAAGCACTGCAATTGCTTGGTGTGGTTTCAAGAGCTGGGGTGCCATTCTCCCTGATGATGACTCTGCTGACGTCAATGGCATTCTTATCGTGCCTAGTGCGACATCAGAAACCAGCCCTCAGAGGCTCCTCTTATTCACAGTGCCTGGGCTCGCAGCAAAACGTGGACCGGATTTCAGCACGGCAAGGCGCCTTCACTCCAGCAAGCCAGCACTGTGTTCTGCAAGGCAACCTCCGTGGTCTGCGCCTTGTCGGCTAGAAGCCGGCCCTTCAGTGTCCTGTCCTTCAAGGACCCTGAAGGGGAAGAGATTGCTGAATAGAACACAGACCTCCCTCCGGGTGGGAGCTTGCAGACCTGAGTCTGTGTCCCTCAACTCAGGATGGAAGCCAGCCAGCCCTGTTCCTGGTCGGTCTTTAGGGCTCACTAAAGCTTTTGATAGAAGATTATTCTCTTATACTGTGTCGCAGGCTCAGTCCTTGAAGTGATCTTAGTTTTTACTCCCTGAATCAGAATTATATTCACTTCACACTGCAGTAAGCAGCGTTTCCTCCCTTTGAATAAATATTTTTTTTTAAGAAATGAGAATGTGAGGATGAAGAAAATAATCATGGCTCAGTATAAAACAATATCAGGGAGAACTGAGCATTTTACTCATGGCTGCTACAGAAGGCTAACTGAAGTGCTGAATTTACCAGAGACTCACTAGGTACTAAGTCCATTATTCATTTCCTCCCCAGGAGTTGCGGACAGCTATTATGCCAATGATGAAATGCCCTCTGTTTGGAGTCAAGTTTATTAGGGTTCAGCTCTACCCTTGGATTTCAGACACAGCTACAGCCCAAATGGAAAAGTTTAAAGAGACAAGGTCACTTAGCATGGAAGAATGGTGCACCTCTAAGCAGGCATTGTCCGCCTGACTTCAACACAGGCGAGTCAAATACTGTCGTGATCACTCCTCCACGGGTACTAAGCCACCCATAATAAGCTTATTAGAAGTAAGGGTTCGGAAGAAACTCTAACACCCAATGGTACAGAGATCAGTTCTATCTAGTACTGTTTAGCGCCCTTGTACCGAAGGATGTTGCACTTCATCCAACCCCTCTACTTTCATAGAGGAACTGAAGCCGAAAGACGGTTGTATGGTTTATTCAAGATCACACAATTACAAAGCCACAGGACCAACAAACTCACGCTGTCTCACTCTAAGTGGCACGCTCTTCCAGGCGACACAGTGTGGATTCTTTTTTAAAATAGAATAAAATACTGTTATTTTTAACTGTCTTTTCCTCTTTTCTTCTTTCTTTCTCCTTTTTGTGATGATAGGGGTTGGGGAGACAGTTGATAAACTGTTCGCCTATAGGCTTGTGGATCTGAGTTGGATCTGCAAAATCCATGTTAAAATTCAAGGCATGGTGGCATGTGTTTTTGCATTCCCAGCTCAGGGGAGGCAAAGACAGGAAGGTACTTGGGGGCCCCACTAGCCAGCCGGTCTGCCCTTATTGATGAGCTCCAGACCAATAAGAGACACTGCCATGAAGGAACTGGATGGCATTTCTGACACCTGAAGTTTTTTTCTGCTGTCCACAGGCGCGCGCGCGCGCGCACACACACACACACACACACACACACACACACACACACACTCAGCTAGATGTGCCTATGATGACAGCACTCAGGAAATGATGCAGGAGGAGGATTACTGAGAAAGCAAATGCCAACTTAGGCTAAAGAGTATGACTGTCTCAAAAAAAAAAAAAAAGTAATAATGGATTTGATGAGTTCTGGGAAGAAATGGTAAGTTGTCCTGGGTTCCAAAATAGATGGGTGGCTCAGACTCAGTCCCTGCTCACTTACAAACAGCCTCCACCACTGCTGGCTAAATAACCTAATTTACTTGCTTCCTGATTGGTGCCGTTACTTTACTGTTTGATGGCTTGTGTTTGTGCTTTGCTTTGCTCAACACTGTTCCTCTTCTTGAGAGGACTGTGGCTGCTTTTATGAATCTCCCCTTCTGATGCTTGGTTTTCAACACACATGTATCTTACTCTGGTCCAGCATGGAGGGATGTGGTAGAGCAGAAAAAATGCTGGCTTTAGGGGCAGACAGACCTGAGATGGAAACTTACTTGAACTCACTTGCTACTATGTGATTTTAGAATCGTTCTTAGTTCTGTGAGCCACAGTTTTCTTACCTGTTAAGTAGGAATGGTGACTCCTACCTTGCTGGGTCATGTAAAGAGTTAGAGGTGAAGTTTACTAAGATCTGTCACATTGTCTGACACACAGGAGAAACCCAGTTCAGGATAACGGCTCTGTCCAAGGCTTTGTTGTTGTTATTGTTTGTTTGAAAGAAAGGAGCCACAAAGAATAAGTGATATTTTCCTCCCTGTCCTAAGACTAAGATCTTCAGTGCCACTGAAATTAAGGAACACTATTCCTATAAGATTTTTTTTTCTGCCTAGAAACTAATCATCTAAAGCCTGCATTATGAATTTCATAAAACATAGTGGGATGCATTTTGCACTAAGTGTCTGATTACTATTAGATGTCAAGTAGATATAAAACCTAATGTGCTCTTAAAAATCCTTCAAGGATTATTTTGAAACTGCTTGGTGAGAGCTACTTCTGAGTTAAGGGATAATGGATAAGCCTGCTTAACATTCTCCTCTCTCAAGTCAAACCGCCAATGTTCACCTGAGCCTTAGTAGCTCCATGTTCACTAAGAAGCCAGATCCATCCCTTCATCCTAAAGGTAGATCCAGATTAAAGGAACCAGTTAGGAAATCCTAACTGTCCATATGTGAGATTTTTGAGTCATCCACGAAATTAGGCAGTGACAGAATTGAGCTCATTTTTTAATTAATATCAAGATTTGCATCAGTACAAAAATTTTTATCCTTGCAGACCAATAGTTTCATATAAAATTGTAATAATGCTTAAGTCAGAAACTAATGGTAGTCACCTCAGTTTAAGTTGTTCTCACCCAAATTTCACAAGAAAAACCAAAATGGTCTGCGTAAGTTTTAGATTGGACATGAATCAGGGAAACTCAGATGTTGAAAGAAGGATGTGTGATTCACAGGAGGGTATTCATCTTCGTGACTTAGTCCTGAACCAATAAACTCTGCCTGGACACCAGTGAAAAGGAGCTCATTTTGAACAGATCACTAGCTCTTACCTAACCAACACAGATCCACACCCTATATCTTAGCAAACTTTAAATCATTAGTATCCCTTCTCCTCTTCCTCTTTCACCCTCCTTGACTCAAGCCAAATGAAGGAGTGTCACATCAAACAATCCCTAACAACTAAGGAAGGTTTAGTACACACTTGGTCATGTGGTTCCCTTCATTAGGGATGCTCTGTCAATTCGCTATGCCCCCAGCTGGAGAGTCCTTATCAATCCGAGGAGTAGACTCCATTGACCAGTGCTTCCAGCAGAGTGGACATCCCTTCAGCTTCGATCTCCCCAGAGCTGGTGCCTCTTCAAACATAGAAATGGTGCCTTAGACATATGAAAGGCCAGGGGCAGTCCCATTAGATTTCAGTTTGAGTCCTGTTTGTGATTTACTTACATGTTCTCATAGCAACTACACTTTGCCTTTGGGATCTTTCAGGCATTTTGTCCCTGTACTTTGCTTAGGTTTTCCTTGTTTTTCTAGAGTGTAAGGTAAGAATTGTCATCATATTATTGACTTCTGTGTTCCCAACTCCTATTATAACACTGGTTCATAAAGTACTCGGTCAATAAAATATTGCAATATAGAGTGGGCTACATCATATTCTTCATCATGTTTTTCACTGGAAGTTGGGCTTGAGAAGATAGGAAATAACTCTGTCCTGACAACTGGCATTTTCATGGTCATTGCCAAACATCTTAGGTGTATGGTATTCCAAAATGATATGGTCTTCAGCAAAGTTTAAAATAATAGTAGTAGTGTGGTGGTTTGAATGAAAATGGTCCCCATAGGCTCATAAGGAGGGGCACTCACTATTAGTAGGTGTGGCCATGCTGGAGTAGGTATGGCTTTGTTAGAGGAAATGTGTCACTGGGGATGGGCTTTGAGGTTTCAGATGTTCAAGCCATGCCCAGTGTCATTCTCTCTTCCTGCTGCCTGCCAACCCAGATGTAAAACTCTCAGCTCCTTTTCCAGCACCATGTCTGTCTGCATTCCACCATGCTTCCTACCATGATGATAATGGACTGAACCTCTGAAACTGTAAGCCAGCCCAATTAAATGTTTTCCTTTATATGAGTTGCTGTGGTCATGGTTTCTCTTCATGGCAATATAAACCTTAAGACTAGTAATTAGGCTAATGTACTTATGTACACATTCACACATACACACACACACACACACACACACACACACACACACACACACACACATCTACAGACCCACCTGAAAGATGATTGCTCTTTTGGCCTTCACTCAAATGCATAGAGAAATATAGTACATGGTCACACTCAAATGCATAGAGAAATATAGTACATGGTCACTATAATATGAAATCATGGTTCTAGTACTTGACAGCTGTTCTGTTGGAAATTTATTTTGTAAAACTTTATTTGGTAAAACTATAAAGAGTTGGTGATTCTATGTTGGGTGCTATTGCTTTCTATTTTGTAATTGCAAAGTCTAGGAACCATAAGTTCAGCTGAAGTTCCCTTCAGAACACAGACTTGTGTGTTCTGTGATGCCTTAGTTTCTAGTTGCATGTAGTTCTAATTTATAATCCTTTCTTCTTTAACTTCCCCACTCTGGTTTTTGCCCCTCCTGATAATGTGCTACGACTGTGCATTTCCCAACATTAACATTTTCAATGTGCAGTTCTGTAGGATGGTTTCTACTCCAGGATCTATTTAACTGTCCTCTTGAACTAATCTTGTAGCTTTAGAAGAAACATGCTAAAGTTTTGACTTAAAAATTATAAACATAATAATAATGAACCCGTTTTATTCACTTAAATAAAACCATTTGGAATAAGTGATGCTATAATCTTCAAATGTACAAGTAGATAAGTTTTGTTTGCTTGCGTTAGAGTCCCTCATGGAGTAGTAAGTGGTGGAGGCAACCCTACTTGATTTCCTTCAGTCCTGTAGCAAGTTGGTGATGCTATATGGCTTGGATGTTGAATACATCCCAAAGCTTAGGGGCTCTGCCCATGCCTGATGCTCTTGTGAGGTACCATGGCATCTTTTAGCAGTGGGACTAGTAAGAGGTCCTTTGTTGGTAGATACATTTCCTTAAATGGGATTGTGGAGGCCCCGTCTCTTTCTTCCCTGTTTGCCTGTTGGTTGCTGAGGTAATCTAAGCTTTTTATTTTATAAGTTATCTTAGATATTATGTTATAATAGTGGAAGGTTGACTACTGAACACATGTTCTCTCTGCTATAGTTTTGGCTAGAAACAGAACTCTCAATACGTGACGTGACAGAATGCCGACCTAAACAACCTTTGTAATAACACTTACATGAAGGTCTTGAACTAGACTACCAAATGTCAAAACTCACTCAGAGGACCTTATTCATATGCCATGATGATATTTTGAGATAAAGTTTTAAAAAGTACTTAAAGTAACAGAAGCATACAAATCAAGGAACGTATGAAAACAACACTAGTTTTGTCTCCCCTAAGAAAAATCCCTGTTGCTACTCTACCACTGACTGTGAGAAAGGGCATTCATTCTGCACCGTGTTTCAGAGAATAATTAACCTGAGGCCAAGATCATGTACTAGAAACATCCTTGCCTTGTCAAACCCTCAAGTCCTAGAAAAGAGGTTCCGAAACTTGCCCAGCCTGATTTGACAATGGCACAAGTCAGGAGAGCTTGCACAGCATCAGGAATTTGACTAATGTTTTCAGCAGTGTCAACTATATAGTACACGCTGCAATCAAAAGTACCATTCACCCAGCTCCATCCCCGTTTTCTCATTGATTGGAAAACACCTAAAATATGCTCTCTCTCTCTCTTTCTGTCTCTCTTCGAACTTCTAACATTCAGGCAACACAAGGAAGGATAAGGGGGAGATCTTGTTCTGTGAAACAAGAAAAGATCCCCTCCTCATTGCCATGTGTAGCAGCATTTGCACTTCTCAAGAAGTCATAGCAGAGTGAATGCTGAGTCAATGGATCAGATCCATAGATGATCCATAGGTCAAAGAGTTCAGACACAAAAATATCTAGATACAAATTCTAGCTTTGTTGCTTAGAATTTGCAAGTATTAGGTAGTTTGTTGGTATCTTCTCATCTGTAAAAGAGAGTCCTTTGAATTATGAGCATTCAATGTGAAAGGTATAGTACCCAAAGAAAGCATAACTTAAGGACTGAATTACTATAATAACTATTATAATTCTACACATGACCTAGAGCTGAATACACTGATACTGTGAGATGTTTGTACATTGTGTGAAGATGTATTGCTGTGATTGGTATAAATAAAAAGCTGAACAGCCAGTAGCTAGGAAGGAGAGATAGGTGGGACTTCTGGGCAGAGAGGGCTCTCAGGGAAGAAGAAAGGTCATCACCAACTAGACAAGGAAGAAGCAGGATGGGCAGTACAGAGTAAAGGTAACCGAGTCACGTTAAAAATCATAGATTAAAAGACATAGGGTAATCTAAGTTATAAGAACTAGTTAGGAACCAGCCTAAGCTAAAGCCGAGTTTTCATAATTAATAATAATTCTCCATGTCATTATTTATGGGCTGGTATCCCAAAGAAAAAAATCCATCTACAAATGGTGTCCAACATGGGGACTCGAATATCCAAACATAGGGCCTGAGAAAGCTAAGGAAATTTCTGGATGAGGAGCTGGATGTAGCTTCCTAGTCTTGCAATCTCTCAGGTGGGCCAGTGTACAGAGGTGTGGTGATTGGTCACTGCCTACAGGCTGGAGCCAGCCACCAGCGCTATGCACTAAGCTGAGCCAAATGGTCAGAGAATACTACAAGTACTTAGTAAAGCCAGGTCCAGACCCAGAAAACCTATTAGAAAAGGTACAGTATATTTTAAAATGTACTTAGGTACTGAAAAAATAAAAGAAAATGGGTATAGTCAGTCATAGAAAACAATAAATAGTTTAAAAATAATTAAGTCTTTAAAGAGAGAGTAAAGTAATATTTTTAAAAAAGCTATGTAAAGATGGGAAATACACAGGTGTCTGGATCCTGCATGGTGTTTTATTGACTTTAAATTTTTTAAATGCTAATGAACAAAAAAATAATAGCTGCTGAAAGACACTTGATTATGGAAACTGCTGAATTAAACCAACTTACATATGTTAAGAATATTTTAACTTCAAAATGGAAGTTAGAAAACATGTTACATTGGGGGGGGTTATACCTTTGTTTCTATAGGTAACAAAAAGTTATGGTTCTCTTCAAAATTAATAAAGAACAGATTTGATTGGGGGAGATCTCCTGAAAATCTTGGTTGCAGACATGAAGAAAGAAACCAAGAAAGACTATTGGACAAGTGATGTATATGTTGACCCCTCTACATGGAAAAAGCTCTGAGACTGGATGAGACATGATAAATCTTGTCAGCAACAGAGTCCTCATGACTTATTATTACATGCCATCCTTTCATATGACATGGATGGAGATTTATAGTTTGGTTATACAGTTGAAAAAGATTTATAAAGTTGACAGATGCCTTTTACCTGCTCAAATTTGAACAGAAAATCATGTTTAGCTGACTTGTGCCCACTGCACGTTCCATACTTGTGTTAATGCAGATATATATGTTACCTTTAAAAGTTTATGTGTTTCAGAAAAAAAAGAACCAGACATCAATGGAAACAAGTAGCCCAGGTGATCCAGATTATGAGAATGGTTCTTGTAATTTCCTCAAAATTCTGCACCTAGAACAACTTCAAAGCTGATAGCTGAGATGGTCCAGCCTCACAGACTATGCCACCTAGGACTTCAGATAATCTCTACACTTTCCATTACACAGAAACAAAACAAAAAATAATACAGCTAGCTCTCCCAGGACTTGACAATTATCCCAATTTTCTCAGGATCCCTTAAAGATTCCATCACCCCCAGACAACAGGAAGCAGTCTAGAGAACATGATGTCCACATTCCCAAGAGGTGAGTGATGGGTTTTGGTCATTCACTGGATTATGGATATTTGTCATCATTTGGAGGGGAGGATTGTTTGCAAGTTGCTGTTGTCAGGGAAAAAGCTGAACAAAAGAGATTAGATTCAGGGACCTCTTTCTGAGGGGAAAAAAGGAGTATATAATATAGAAATGATGGGATAAAAGGGTAGATTTTTGAGTCTACTTTTGAACCAAAAAACAACTACTAGTCTCAAGTACTTTACACTGGTATGGATTTTCATATATTGATACAGATTTAAGGTTATTTTTGTTATAGTGTATATATATTTCTACTCTTGTTTAAGGGATTGTACCAGTGCAGCTCATTTAACAATGTAATATAAATTTCTAGTTTCTTGAAAGCTAGGATAATAAACTATTTAAGATAATTAAGAAATGAAGGCTAGTAGTCATCTATAACAATTAAACTTATAGTCATGTTAGGTATGTTTTCAAGGTCAGAGATATATTTTAAATAGATAGATGGTCTTCAAACACTTCAGAGACCTAAAGAATACAGCATTTAAGATGTTTTAATGGCATTAATAAAGCTTTTCATGACAGTGAGACATGTCTGTTCCTGGCAGCACCAATTTACTTCAAAATAGATGGCGGGCATAGAAGAATCTCCATATGGAGCTTGCTTTCATTGTGGCAAAGTTAGCCACTGGGCAAGAAACTGCCCTTGCCTCAACTGCTGACAGTATACTGTCCAAATTAGACAAGCGGGACAGAAAAGAAGGTGGCTATAGAACTTTGACAAGACAGGGTAGGACATTCCTTCAAAATTCCTGCTTCACAAAATGTCTGCCAGATATTCTAGGCCTGTAGGCTGAAGATGGATGCTCCAATGTTGCAGAGGAACCTTGCGGTGACTGTCCAGGCAGCCAGATGTCTCTGTCATTTTTATAGTTTTGGAAGTTGCTTGCCCTGACTCCCTGTTTAATCAGGTAATGCTATAGCCTTCTCAGGTCTCAAATGGGGTTGAAGATTTGATATGATAGTTATAGTTATTGCTTTCCATAGTTATGATAGAAAGTAAATCAGGCACAAAACTGTGTATTCACCAAGATAGAATAGATAATGGAGCATTTTCTCTGAATTTGCCAAATACTAATGCATTGGACATTGTGAATATATTTCTTACTTGATAATTGTTTTTACTGTATATAGTTTTACTGTGTTATAGTTAAAACCTTCCCTTTTTGTTTAGAAAAAAAGGGGAAAATGTTGTGAAATATTTGTACACTATGTGAAGATGTATTGGTGTAATAAAAGCTGAATGGCCAATGGATAGGCAGGAGATAGGTGGGACTTCCAGGCAGAAAGAGATCCCAGGGAAGAAGAAGGGTTATTGCGAGCCAGATGAGGAAGAAACAGGATGGGAAGTACAAAGTAAAGGTAACTGAGCCATGTAAAAGAAGATAGATTAAAAGATACAGATTAATTTAAGTTCTAAGACCTGGTTAGGAACAAGCCTAAGCTAAAGCCAAGCTTTCATAATTAATAATAAGTCTCTGTGTCATTGTTTGTGAGCTGGCTGCATGAAGAACAATTGGTCTGCACACTGAGCCATGTATATGTCCTCCCCAGGTCATCTCTGCCCACCTCACCCTTTGGGCACAATCAGCTTTCTGTTTCCTGGGTAGAGCAGCATCTGTGATGCCTTAGTCATCACTGCAGCCAGCACATCTGTGCCTGTTTCCTGAAGGGAACAGCTGTGCAAATGCCTCCGACTGGACAGGAGCTACCCAGCCATTTGTCCTGTGTTCGGTGGGCAATGCTAGGAGGTCAATGGAGCATGAGAATCTATACACCAGATTTTCACGAGAGACAAGACAGAGTCAGAAAAATTGCTTCTTGTCTCCCTCTGTCCTGCGTAGAATGCTCTAAGACAATGGTGTTTATGCAGCCTCGCAGGCCGCAGTCTCTTGTAACTTGGCAACTAGCTGTGTTTCTTGTGGAGATGCGACAAGTTTTGGTGTACTTGCTGATCTTCCCCGGGGCTATTCTTTTTACCTCGTTCTGGTTTTGCTTCCTTGGGTTTGCATGCCCCGCCCCCTCCTTGCCATCAAATGTTAGCATGTGCGCCTATCCTTCTAGGAAATTCAGACTAAGAACATGAGATTTAGGAGGGTGTGTTGGGGTGGGGGGAGGTGAGGCAACTATACACAGAAAGAGGGGGAGGACAGGAGACGGGAAAGAAAAAGAAATCAAGAGTACCTGACGTCAATTCTACTTGTTTCCTGGATTTCTCCAGGAGTAGAAGTTTTGAAGGTCACATGACCGCCGCATTAATAGCAAAAGTTAGTAGAACAAAGGGCCTTTGAGGAAAAGTTACCATACATTTCATTCCACAGGGTTTCATTTCAATTATTCAATTATAACGTAAGATAACATGTTTAGAACCACTTAACACTATCTTATGAAAGAGAGATTTCTCTTCAAAATGTTGTGGTCTTTGAAATTAAATAAGGTGGAACAGGGTACTGAAATGGAGCATTCTGTTCTCCAGAAACATGCCCACACTTTAGAGAAAAAGCTACACATTGTGGTTCTGTCCAAAACAAATTCAATGACCATTCTAAATTCTAGCATTTCTTAGTGCTTGCATATAGTTGTCTGTAAGTGTAGTTTTTTCCAACAAGGACAGACCTACAGTAGTTGTTCTGATTCATGTCACATTCTTTACTCTCCCTCATAGTGATGATGGTCTTTGATGTCCCCAAGTCCCCTGCTGCTGTCCTCCTTCAACTTACATGCTTCAGTCTTTTCCCAGGCCTGGTGGCATCAGCATATATGTACTGTACATGATGATCGAGGATTATTTCATCCTCATTTCCTTGATGTTTTTTAATGACTACCTTTTGCAGAGGCATATTTGCTGAGTTGGTGCCTCACAGGTGGTTTGGTTTGCGGCATATTTTAATGGCTATGAAACCAAGGGCTGAGCTATTGGGTTGCAATGAGTTACATAATGCATGTTCAATCCAAGGCACCAACAAGAGAGGATTTTCCTGAGACCATGAATGACCCAGAACACTGACATGACAAAGGGGCTGACTGCTCCTCACTGCATGTCCCCTGACAAGGATCCATTTAGCCTGAAGGATGAACCCTTGCTTGAGGTCCATAGGTCTGTGGAGTGCAGATCCGGTAATCATCCCATCACAATAAGGCACATTTATTCCTGTTGCTATTTGGTTCATTTTATTTTGATTTGGTTTGTTTTCTGTTCTCAGCAATCAGGCCATTTTATGAGCACTTTGGCAAGCAGTGGTAATGGTTGTTTTCTCTAGGAAATGTTTAACCTTTCAAACCCAACAAGATGTTATAGACATTCTAAATTCAATTAAATGTGGTCCCAGACCTCAGGTTGATGGCTATAACCCTTTCTTTTTTTCCTCACTATCCATGTTTACCTTACTTGGAGTCAAGGAAATGAAAATGAGCCTTTGGTGATGCTGAGTTGACATTCTGGGTTTCCAAACACAACTCTTTGGTCATGGCTCATTCGCAACCTACCAATGTCCAGAAAAGCCTGTCATCGGCCCCGAAGGACAAACCTTGAACAATTTGACCTCTATTTGTTGCATTATTCTTCACACCTCATTCACTTAACAAGTGCTGTTCCACATCTCAGCACCTGTGTCAAGTGACCGGGACATCCTGTGGAATGAAACAGCAAAGTTCCTGTCCTGAGATAAATCAACACATAATTCTTCTGAGACGTAAGTTTTGAGATTCGTTTTCAGGTGGTGTGTGTGTTGAGGAGGAAGAAAAGTAGCATGCTCCATCCTTCCTATATGTGTACAATCTTTACTCACTTATAAAGCATTTATTGAGAATCTGCTTTGTGATGAGATTCTGCACTAGAAAAGAAAGGCTAGAGATATTGGGGGTGTTCAGAGTCATACTAAGCTCATTAATTTAATTATAAAAATATCTTAAAAGCCTAGTTTTTTAAAAAGTTTACCCCAAACAAAAGTTAATTAGGATACAAATAAAGGAAAGTTTAATAAAAAGCAAAGGTGTTTGTTACTGGATCAATGAAAAACTAAAAAACAAAACGAAAAAATCCCAAAGATAATTAGCTGAATTCCTTTTTCCCAAAGGAAATGAGAGAAGTGGCCAGTAATACACAGATAAATAGGTGACAGAAGTTATTTGCAATTCAATTCAGTTGGGAAAAGTTTTTGTTTGTAAATCTCAGGGTCAGTGAGTGTGAAAATACAGCATTTGGCATGCCAGTGGTGGGCTTATAAATTAATTTAATCTTTGAGAAGACAGCTTGGCAGTATTTATGAAAGTATTAAATTGTATTTATAAAAGTATTAAATTCAATTTCACGGCTAACAACTTAGTTGACAAAATACTAAAAACTGGACACAGAGTTATTCAAGTTCAAGGTGGCTCATGGTGTCATATACAGAAGTAAAAATGGAAATTATCCACAATTCTTCAATAGGGCCAGATAGGTCATCACACATAACAGCACTGTGGGCCAAATAATAAGAGATAAAATGTTATTTCCACAGAAACTAATTAAAGAGTGAAGATATATTATTAAATTCAAAACAAGTTTAGGCAAATTAAAATTTGCAATATTCTCTATGAGAATATAAAAGAGTCCAACATATATTATTAATTTCAAAAGAATGTTAGAAAAATTAAAATTTGCAATATTCTCTATCAGGATACACAAGAAACTGTTGACACTTCATTCCAGGTAGCCATGACCAAGCCGTCAGTCAGCCTAGGAGGCATCTATAGGCATCTGCTAAAAGTGCTCTGCTCTCCCTGACACGTGTGCTGGATCCAGGATCTTTGAATACTCGAATGCCTAGAATCAGGAAGAACTGAAGATCGGTGCATATTTTCAAAGAAATGAGGATTCTAAAAGAGTTGTGGGTAATAGTGAGGGGAGGTAGAGAGGTCAACTGGTCCCAGTGTGCCAGGAGCTTCCCCAGTTTTAACAGAGAACATCCCACATCAAAGAGACTCCTTCCGATTAGCAGGTCACTGGGGCCTGCTTGTGGTGACTTCACAGGCTGAGAGTTTGTGCTTGGACAGTATGAGCTGTTCATTTTCCTGCCCTTCCTGGTTCCTCTGCCCAGAGGCTGGAGGGTCCTGGCAATTTCTAGAACCCAGAGTCCTGATATTCCTTCCATTTGTGTCTCAGGCATAAGGATTTCTACACTTGCTATGCAAGTATGACTTTTTTGAATCAATATTTCCAAAATTGGGCATTTTCTGGAGTCTGTGTCTTATTTTACAGAACAAAAGAAACTTCTAGAAGAACTGAGAGGGGAAGAACTTGGAAGTGGTCAGTGGTAGTGTTGGGTGGTATTGGAAAGCATAAAGATAATAAGTCTCAGAAGTTATAAAATGTGTGTGTGTGTGTGTGTGTGTGTGTGTGTGTGTGTATGTTTGAGTACACATCACAAGCATACAGAACCTGCAGAAACCGGAAGTGTTGGATCCCCTGAAGCTGGATATACAGGCAGTCATGAAACACTAATATGGGTGGTAGGAACTAAACCCTGGTCCTGTAGAACACCAGCGAGTGCTCAGAAGCACTGAGCCGTCTCTCTAGCCCCATTCTTTTGAAGAGAGAGGATGTGCATCTGTGGATGTGAATGTGAGTATGCAGTGAAGTGCTTGTGGAGGCCAGAGGAAGATAGGATGATGCCACCTGTCCTGCTCCGTCATTCTCCACCTTATCCCTTTCGAGTCAGGGTCTCTCCCTGGAGCTAGACTGGCAACCAGAAAGCCCCAGTGATTCTCCTGCCTCGGCTCCTCACAGCATTGGGGGGTGTGAATGTGTACAAGGCCAAGACTGGCTTTTTTCTGTGGTGCTGGGATCAAAACTTGGGTCTTCATAGTCATGCAGTGTTTTTCTTACTTACTGAGCCATCTTTCTACCAACACTCCAAAGTTTCCTAAGACAAAGAAAAGCATCATGGTCTGGATGGGCAGTAGTATTTATTAGAAAAAAAAAAATGAAGGGGATCTCTCAAATGAAGTTTGATTTGAAATGGATGGTCATGTAGGGGAAAATTTCACCACCCTGAGGAGCTTCTGATTTGCAAGTTGTAATCAATAATTTATGCTTCTGATGTGTTCCATATGACCCAGGATAGTCTAGGAGGAATCGCTGACTAACAGGAGAATTAAATTATTCCCAGTTGTAAATGTGCTGAAGTGTACAAGGAAGGTCCCTTGTCAGCCAGTTTATCAAGACCAAGAAGTCCCTCGGCATTCTCCTTGTTTACAGTGTCCACAGCAAGAGGGAGCCACATCCTGGGGACATAGGCTACCCCACTTTCACCCCTGAAATGAGGTACTGTTTCAGACTCCAGCAGGGCATCAGAAACATGGCTGTGAGTGCATGTGTTTTTGATGATGGTGTTGGTATTTATTTCATGTATATGCTCACACTAACCATTTACAGAAGGAAAAATCAAAGCCATTCCAGCTTGCTCACATTTTCCAAGACTTCCTACAGAAAAGAAAGCCTCAAGTTATCTTAGAAGCCATCTAGCCTCTTACCTCTGAGGTTTTTGTCCGTTTAGAGAGTGGGGGTGTTGTTATTTCCGTGGACGGATTATCAGCTTTTCCCAAATCTCATTTTCTCATAGCCCTCGGTACCACTTCTATACATGACTGATATTTTTGAGAGTTTTATAGATGAATAAAATACAGTGCACTCAGGAATCTGGTTATGTTAGAGAAGATAGGTTTAAAAAAAAAAACAACTTACATGATGATATTCTAAGAGAAAAAAATGGTGTATGAAGGATTTCTGAACATAAAGAGGAAAGACTGAAACTCCTGAGGAATTCAGAACTTGCTATTTCAAGGGATAAAGAGAGGCCCAATGGTTTCCATAAAAGGTTAGAATGGAGCCTTCCAGGCTGAAGGAACACTGTGTGTGAAACCCTGGGGGAGCTTACAACCATCAAACTCTGGGCTGCAGGAGAGTGTCCTACAGGGAAGTACATGCGCGTGGAGGAGGGGCCCAACATGCAAATGGCCCCAGACCATGGAGGACGAAGGGAAGACGACCAGAGAGGAACTTCAGCTGTGTTTGTTCCTTGCCAAGTTTTCCATAGAAGGCTCTCACAGGAGTACTTGAACATGGTGGCCATGTTTGCTACTTCATTCCGGAAGAGGAAAGAGGGGTAATGAAGCCTGCCTTGGACTCACCCACTACGTAAGGCCAGGTGTACAGAACACCAAAATCCCTGGTCACCTTACCACACCACTTTGTTTCTAGGTAAAGGGTAAAGACTTTTAATCTTTATCCTGAAAGCCCTCTAAGGTGATATCAGAAGAGCATTTTGGAGAGGCCCTCTCTAGTAGTCATCTCTAATAGGGAGAACGGGGGGGGGGGGGGGGGGGGTGTTTCCCCCACAATAACCGGAGTATCTGCTGGCATGTGCAGACACATTTAGTTTACCTATTCTTGATGCTGCCCCACTCCCACTTATGCTCAAGCACAAACACATACACACACACACACAAATACACACACAGACACAAATACACACACAGACACATACACAAAAAAATACACACATGCACAGACACACATGCGTGTGTGCACACACACAAATACACACACAGACACACATGCACGTGTGCGCACACACACAGACACACGGGCATAGATACATATACAGACACACAGACACACAGACACACCAACATACACACACTCCTCTGAAAGGTAACTGAAGAAGGAGATAGATTTCAGAAACCCATCCCACTTCAAGGGGAGTGGGCTAGGTAAGGGGCATGAGAGTAAAACACGCCGGGCGGTGGTGGCACACGCCTTTAATCCCAGCACTCGGGAGGCAGAGCCAGGCGGATCTCTGTGAGTTCGAGGCCAGCCTGGGCTACCAAGTGAGTTCCAGGAAAGGCTCAAAGCTACAGAGAAACCCTGTCTCGAAAAACAAAACAAAACAAAACAAAACAAAACAAAACAAAACAAACAAAAAAAAAAAGAGTAAAACAGAGAGAAGCATGGTGATGAAAGCGGGTACAGATGCTGCCCCACGTGTGTGGCCAGGCTAGCCAGGAGGCTGCAGCTCTTCACAAGGGCAGTAACTAGGGATGGCGGGGCATGTGAAGCAGTTTCGACTTGCACTGGTCTAATTACTACTACGGAGTGCTACACCTCTGTCGGAGGAGCCCCTTGCTTTAAAAGCTCGAGCTGATGCTGGAGCTAAGAGCTCTCCAGAGCTGCGTATCTCCATGTGGCTATAAATTTCAGTCAAGCTGTGTCCTGCAAATTGGATCTAATTAAAGAACTCCGGAAAGGGGGAGGGCAGGTTTGTATATGTGTTCAGACGGAGGAGTTAAACCACATTTGCTTCTCCAACCGAAAGTATGTCGGTCACCATAATCCCTTCTTGAGGTTGAAACACGCAGTCTCGTTCATTTGGCACAAACGCATGTGGTACTCTGAGTCGTTAAAACAGGGACTATCTTGTTGCAAATTCCAGTTTTTTTTAAAAAAAAAAAAGGCTAGAGAATATTTTTGAGAACATTAGGGGGCGGGGAATGTTTCAAAGAAGGTTTTCCTGCTTAATCTTTCCTCAGAGCAATGAGGATCTGTATCCTGGTAGGTACTTGTGTTTCTATCAGAAGGTCAAGGTTCTGAGATGGCAAGCAAACACTGTTATCATAAAGATATGGGGCCGGTGACTGGAAGGAAAGTGCCATTCCTACATGTGGTTGTTAGAAAAGGTTAAGGCACATTTCACCCCTGGGTCAAGGAGATGTTCTTTGAAGTTGCAAAAGTCTGGCTAGCCTCAGGAGAGTGTTCCACAGCTGGTACTGTATGTAACTATGCATGCTCCACTTGGAAAATTAGAAGAAGCATCTGTCTTTAGGGGGTAAAAGAAGTTCAATAAACTCTAAACGGAATGTTACTTATGTAGCAAGAGGAGAGATACGACAGTGTCAGCATTTCGAGGAGAGAAAATGTAGCTGGTAGACTAAAAAGAAAGCACAGTTAGTGATTGTTTTACTTTATTTTGTATCCCTGGCTGAACTCAAAACACTATGTAGTAGAGGAAAATCTTGAACTTCTGACCCTCCTGTTTCCACAGCGTGTACCATCACGCGTAGTTTATATGTGTTGGGGATCAAACCAAGCATTCGATCAACTAACCTATAGCCCCAGTTTTTAATTCCTAAGAAAATATGCTATAAATTTTGTCATATGGTGGTTTACAACTAAATGTGCATTTGTCTATGAAACAAACACCCTTCAGATAGCAATTTATGTCACCATTTAAATCTTTCAGAGTTTTTTCTTACAGTCAGCCTCCTTGTTCAAATTAATTATTAAGAGTCTCAGGCTGTTTGTTCATCACTAGGCCTATCTTAAAATTTATTGACGACGTGAATAGTGACGACCCAGAGAAATGGATTTTTTTCTAAGTTTACATAGTCTGTCTATGCACAAAGTCAAGGCTGGGCAAAAATGTGGGGCTCTCCTTAGTGCTTTTGAGACTATAAGGAAGTTCCTGAGAGGACTTTCCTGGTTTAGGGGTGGGGCAGGGTGGAGTGCAGTGGGGAGGGGTCCTTCAGGGTGTGTGTGTCGGGCGGTAGGCTGTCATTCTTTACCTTAAATCAGTTGTGCTGCTGAGACTTACGTACTGACATGAATGTGGATTTTAAGGAAGACATCTTCTGAGGTATAGGATGTTAAAAATCCCACATGGTGGGCCATCCTGAGGTGATGGATGGGTGTGTGGAAGAGATAGTCTTGATAGCCATGGACACACACTATTTATTCTAGGCCAGATCTATGTGCCACTCATCATGTGATTTTCCAAAGCATCTAATTCAGTGTACTACCCGGGACTCTTTATAGGCAATTGGGCCTGAAGTTGTTTCTGTTTTCAGAGGCTCCTGAAAATGGGTTTGGCTAACCTGTGTTCACCCCTAAGATATCTGATATGGTTAACTTCTGTTTTCTTACGCTCTGGTGGCTTCTCCCAGACTCACCTATTCCCAGATTAGAGACATGCTATTACAACCAAGCCTCAATCTGTTGTCTCGGTAGAGCTGAGAAATCCAGGGAAGTGAATGACTGAATGAAATTAGACTACCCACAGCTGCAGGGAAAGACAAAGAGATGCAAGATAAGGAAAATTACAAGAATGAGTTGCAGGAATCATTACAATGAAAATATCCTGTGTAGAATGAACCTAAGGCTGGTTTCTGGACCAGAAGTTTTCAGAACTTTTCCCTGAAGCTCTTGGGGGACCCAGAAGGAATGTTGTTTTTTCTCACCCAATTGAGAAGTAATAATGGTCACAACATATTCATCGGGCTGTTTGGAGACTGGGAAGGAATATACAGGGGCATTCGGCGTTATAATGTTTGCTTTCTCAGTAACTGATTCTATAAGGTACCAAGTTGGTTTTCTTCTGCTTTCTTTCACGTCCCCACCGCCCGCTGCCACCCCTCCCCCACGCCTCCTTCATTCCCTTCAATACACTCAGGGATGCTCAGTCATGTTTTATCTTCATTCATATACAAGCTCCAGTCAGGGTGGCTGGCTTTTACAGTAAGAGTCCTCCTTGAAAGAAACTGAAGTGGAATGTCACCATGAATAAATCAACCCAAGGATCAAGTGGCTGTGGAGCACAGGAAGAGAAATTGATTTCGCATAGGGATTAAGAGGCTATCAAGTCAACCTGACCCAGCCTGGACTCCAGCTGCATCATTTGCTGTGTGTGTCCTTGGGTCAGTTAATTAAGGTAAACCACATGCCTTCTTATTAAAATGGGGATAATGTGATCTCCAGGCTTGATTGTGCAGATTAAATAATAGTGTGTACCTAAAAAGCTTTGACAGTACTTAGGCCATAGCAAGAACTCCATAAATATTGTAATTAGCATGGTGTTGGAAAACATAATATCTCCAACTGCTCACATCATTGCAAACTGATAAAGCAAAGGACATTCCAATATCCTACCTAATTAAGCAGATAAGTATTCAAACAATAATTTAATTCGTTTGCTTCCAGGGTTGTTTGTGTCTCGTTCAAATCACATTTGGTAAAACATATTTGTGGCCCCAGCGGACAAGCCTCTAGACTTAGGTCTTCGAACCAATAATGAATTGGCAGACTTTGGCCTGTGATGTAGTCTAAAGCAGCAACCCCACGGGGTCAGTATTGGTTCCTTGCTTGTCTGGAGACACAGCCCCATCTCAGCAGTGGTACCAAAGCAGAACGTATGAAGGCAACCTCCTTCACAATCACGTCATCACTTAACCCACTTACAGATGCTTTAAAGACCACCAATACAGGAAAATCGAAGTACCATAGGGACTTTCTCACTGCCTTATAAAGGAGAACACTTTCCCTTCTTTATTCATTTAATTTTCTATTACAAATCAGAAAAAAACATTCTACTCTTTGACCTTAACTAAGGCAGCGTGTGTGGTGTGGGTCAGGAGATGGGAATGCTGGCCACTGACTTCCTTGAGAACTAAGACAGGCTTCCACCTCGCTTTCCTCACTTCCAAAGGGGATCCTGCCTTGCTTAGCCATCAGCCCCTTCCCAGCCCTCATGGCCTATTATTTAATATTAGGGGACGTCTCCACAAGAACTAAAAGGTAGTAAGTGGTATATTCAGAGATGAGAAAATGAGATATGTAAGTAATGGGTATAAACAGTTCTGGAAAGCATAGCAAATGCATTAATCAATGCTATTCTATAGAGTGTAGAGTAAGAAAAAAGGAAAGTGGGATTCTTGAACACTAATCTTTATATTGCAGCTATCTAAATTAGCTTCCTAGCTGACAGGTTGCATAGAAGAGGGATTTGGATATGCTCAGCAAGAGTTGTTGAAAGCTGACAGAATGTGCATGTTTACATGGAAGTGCCATGGAGTAACAGTTTGGGTTCAGGCTGAAAAGAAAGATACGGGGAAGAAAACTTGCATATATAGTAAAAAGCACTTACAAATTATATAGGCTTCATATGAAGACAAAACCCCAGCCCAGTCTAGCTGACTACCCTGGGCTCATGTCTTCAATGGTTTCCAAGTTTAACCCAGATCTCTGGCTTTCCTTCTTGCAATCACCACCCCCCTCCTTTTTTTTTTTTTTTTTTTTTTTTTTAACAGTTTAAGCACCCTTACCCAGAGGTACTTTCAGTTCTTGTTGCTTTATAGATACCCTTGGTCTTTCAAAGAGATGTTAAAGGTGTTTGTTGCTGTTGGTGGTGGTCTGTGTGTGTGCTTGTGTTTGAGAAAGGGTCTCCTATGTAGATCAGGTTGGCTTCAAACACTACATAACCCAGGCAGGCCTCCAGTTCAAGGTGGCGGGTGGTTCTGCCTCAGCTTCCCAGTTGTGGTGTGTGATCATCATCACACCTGGAAAGACATTATCAAGATCAACATATTGCATTCATTAAATATAACTTAGAAAATGTGTAAAATGTATTTTTTTCTTTGAAAAACCAAAGAAGATGAACAAAGCGCAAACATAGCACATGGCTATTTCCGTGGAAAGATGTATTTGAATGCTTTGTGGGTGTCAGGCACTCTCTGTCCACCTGAATTGGTCCCTGTAATGAGACATGATTACCCCATCTCCCTTCACAGTCATGGAAGCGAGACTCCTGGAGATCCAGTGGTTTTCCTGACTCTTCCAGGTCAGTAAGCTGACAGAGGTGGAGGATGAAGCCTGGGCTTGCTGGCTCCAAGTGTGTACCTGCAGCATCCTTTCTGACCTGCAGCATCCTTTTTCTCACCTGCAGCATCCCTTCTCACCTGCAGCATCCTTTCTCACCTGCAGCATCCTTTCTCACCTGCAGCATCCCTTCTCACCTGCAGCATCCTTTCTCACCTGCAGCATCCTTTCTCACCTGCAGCATCCTTTCTCACCTGCAGCATCCTTTCTCACCTGCAGCATCCCTTCTCACCTGCAGCATCCTTTCTCACCTGCAGCATCCCTTCTCACCTGCAGCATCCCTTCTCACCTGCAGCATCCCTTCTCACCTGCAGCATCCTTTCTCACCTGCAGCATCCTTTCTCACCTGCAGCATCCCTTCTCACCTGCAGCATCCTTTCTCATCTGCAGCATCCTTTTTCTCACCCCTCTCTAGAATTCATGGACAGGCAGGAGGAAATGTTGGACACTTCTTACCTCTGGTGTTTAGATATTAAGAGAAAATTAATTTTTGAGCTTTATTTACCAGCCTGGGTTACTAAAACTTTATATCCATCTTCTCATATACACTTTTAAAGAAATCGAATTCCAACGAATGAATTAAAAATTAAAATTTTAATTAATATTAAAATTTTACATTTGCCTTCAATGGATATGAAAGCCCTTTCTGGAGATCTGGATTAAGCAAAAGAAACACTACCCCAGAGATGCGAAGGGTATCCTTGACTACACCTCTCTGACTTCTCTGCCATGGCAGAGATTCTGTATCTCATATTATCGTGTTCTGGTTGAAAGCTGATTATTTCATGGGCATAATTCTGTGTCCAGAAAACCATGTGGCATTTCAAATGTATATAAATACTTTTGCAAATAGTTAACAAAAATACAATATATGGATTTAAAAACAAATTTACCAAGTTAATGACTCCAGTTCTTATTTTTGTTAAACTGGAATAAATGAACACAACTGGAAGAAACTTCTTTGTTTCCCTCAATAAATATATTACAAAATATGACCTTAGTCATATTTAGATTAAACACCTCCCTATTTTAAATACGGTGGCAGAAAATATTTGCCCCCAATTGCAAAAAATATGTTTATGCAATGCTCAAGAAGTTGTTATCATTTGATTTTCTCTGGGACATGTTTTAATTTGGAAACTTGAAAATCTAGTATCTGTTTAAAAATTTTCAATTCAAGAAAAGCTGTAGGCGTGGGTGGTAATTACTATAGGCCTGATCAGATGGAACATGGCACTTCTAGAGGTGCTGAAGAGAGCCATTTCTTGATGTCAGTAAACGAGTTAGTTGCTTCCTCAAGAAAAGCAAGCGGGCTGATGCACTGTCTTCCAAACCAAATCACTTAGTCTGGTGCAAATCGTTTCAAAGGCTTCCATACTTTCATTTTCAAACTGGATTTGAAGATTCCTCCCGTTCAGATTCTGTGGAGAGCACTGGCTGACAGAGACTGATAATATAATTGGGCAAGGCTCCCCACAGAGAAACTGCAGAAAACAAATTGCCCAGTGCTTTATTTTCAGAGTTAAAATTTACCTTAATAAAATCAACAGAAATACTGAAAAGAGTGTATTCAACCTAGATATAATGCTCTCCTCAGACCTCTTTCAGATTTGTGACCTATATAACTTGAAGGGATAAAAACGTTAAGAGTCCCACGCAAATGTTAAAAGCAAGTATCTGTAAATTTTGCAGTATATACTTCTTAAAATGAAAAGTCCCACATCTCCCCCCTCTCTCCCCCGCTCCCCCAACTACAGTTTAGGATAGAAGACAAAAACATTTGAAATGTGGGAAAAAAATGAAAAGTTGTGAAGAAATACTTGTAAGAGGGGTTAGGAAGGTTCTCAGTGGGTAAAATGTTTGCTGCTGTGTAGCTCAAATATGAGGGTCTGAGTTCGAATCCTCAGCATATGTGTAAAAGCCTGACGTGGTGGTGTGCTTCTGCAGCCCCAGTACTGGGGGCAGACCTACACAGATTCTAGGGTTTACTGGCTTGCCAGATTAGCTGAAACAGTGTGCTCTAGTCTCAGTGAGACACTATGTCTCAAAAAGTCAGGTGAGCAGTGCTAGAGGAAGATGTCAGAAGCTGAATTCTGGCCTCTACATATGCATTTACAGGGAGAGCTCTGCATATACCCATGTCCACACACATACACGTATGATACAAACAAAATCATATATATGTACATACACATATATACATACACACATATAAAGCAATACCTATCTAAGTTTTTACTTGAGTCAGTGGAGACCAGACAAAAAAATTAAGCAAAAATTTCAAACAAATTTTATGTCTAAAATGAATCTGGTTCAGAACATGTCAGTAACAGTCACTGAGGGTCAGAGCCCCTTGAACTCCATACTGAGTTGGCAGTGGAGTGACTACATTGGCCTACCTGGAAATGTGCTGTAAGTGACAGACAAGCTCACTTTGAATTTGACCCGCAAAATAAGTTTGACACCCTTTAAACTTCTGCTCTTTATCTCGTCTCTGAAAATGGCGTTTAGAGTTTCTTCAGGGCCTGCTTAGACTCCCCAACTCTTAATTGGATATACATATAGGTACAGTGTCTGAAGGAAAGCTTTGGTAATTATGTGCCTTGCTGTCTTGTTTACATTTATTTAGTGGTGTTTTGTATGTGTGTGTGTGTGTGTGTGTGTGTGTGTGTGTGTGTGTGTGTGTATGAGAGAGAGAGAGAGAGACAAAGAGAGACAGAGACAGAGAGAGACAGAGAAAGACAGAGAGAGACAGAGACAGACAGAGAAGAGGTCAGAAGACAACTTTCAGGAGTTGATTCTCTCCTTCCACCATATGGGTCCTGGGATTGAGGTTTGATGACAAGAATTTTATCTGCCTAGCCAGCTCCCCAACCCCAACATCTGTGTTTTAAATACAAGTTAATTTGCTAAAACTTTTTTTTTCTAATAAAGTCCAGAGAATTATGAGACTTGATTATGTTCTTCTTGTTGCTGTTTTTCAGATAAAGCTCTACCGTTTGGGTAGCTTAATCTCCCACACACTGTTGGGTGACCAGCATCACACTGATTACTATGAGATTTCTTCCCCGAACCCAGAAGCCATTTGCCTCATTTCTAGCTGAGGCTTTTCCGTAGAGGAATGAATTCGTACTCAGGCCTGAAGTCTTTATTTCGTGATTCTCCACCAGCCTCTTACCCAAATCCTCAAATTGCTGACTTTTGCCTTGATAGGATTTGGTGACCTTGTTTTACTTGAAGTAGAGGAGAAAAATAATATTTGGAAGCAGAAAAGGTATTTTTAAAGTGGGGCCTCAGTCCCAGGGGCTTTGCACATACTAGGCAGGCAAGTGCTTTTACACTGAGCTACATCCCAAACTCTTGCTTTTTTGAGACAGGATCTCACGACAGAGCTCTGGCCAACCCTGACCTCTCAATCTTTTGGCCTCAGCCTCCAGAGTGCTGGAGTTATAGATATGCACCACCATACCCAGCCACATACACATTCACATTTTGAAGAATTAGTTTTATATATAATGGCCCCCGAATATTTTCATCACTCTAAAACCATGCTATGTGGTTTTGATCACATTTCCATAGATGTATAACTACCACTCAAGAGAAAAGCGGACCGCTGCTTAGCTATAGAGCCCTGAAGTGCTTGCGCCCAGATCAGGACATGAATAGCTGCCATGGGACCTACTTGATAGTAGTTGCTTGAACTTGGAGATCATTAGTTCAGCAGAGTTGATGCTTTAAGTCAAGGTGCTAATTATGCCCCCCCCCACTTTGGTATTATTTTCCCTTAAACTAATCTTCACCCTCAGACTTAAGAAGGCAGGAAAGCAGGTAAGGAAGAACCAGATGAGCAAGACCAGTGAACTCTGCACTTGAGTAAAGAAGCCAAATCCAAACATCAGTTTGATCAATAGGCAGATAATTCTTAATCAAGGGCTCATTGGGAACTGCTAAGACTCTCTGTAGTGTTAGGATTTCGTTCTTTTAAGGACCAGGCTCGTTCAGGTGCTATCTCATTTGGACTTTAATTTGTTGTAACATTCCTCCAAGAGCTATTACAGCATACCACATCACTGGACCCCATTTAACTCTCAAACCACAGAAAAGCTGGCTGCAGCATCAAACAACACTATTAAAAATACCACAAGGGAACCTTGGAGCAGGAATTCCAGGCACAAGCAACTTGCCTAGGGACAAATAGAGGTTGTAAAGCATTTGACCAATGCTGGACTGAGGTTTAGGAAAATTTCAGAGTCTGAAAAGGTCGTCCTTACGGTCTGCGTATTGGTTCCTAGGGCTGGTTCTCTGTGCTTACACAGGTTAGTTGAAAGTTGAGAGTAAACACTGGCTTTTCCACCCTAGGTCTTTTTTTCTTTTCTTTAAAAAAAAAAAAAAACAGATTTGGAACCAAAAGCAACTACAACTCAGAAGAGCTTGGCAATATTATCTTCTCTTATTGCTGGCCTTTGCAAGTGAACAATACATTCCCAATAGAGATTTAAATTTACATCAGAATATATTCATTGTTATCTGGGAAATTTCCTTCAAAGTCTTCAGACTAAGACAATACACACACACACACACACACACACACACACACACACACACACACATATATATAATGTGCTCACATGTGCATGTGGGCATACATGTACGTGTGTGTGTGTGTGTGTGTGTGTGTGTGTGTGTGTGTGTGTATTCCAATATGCTTCTGGAATTTTCTCAGAGTCTCTATTATACTCTTCATAACTATTTATTTTTCCAAGAGATTCCTGGAGCATGGGAATACTGAGTTTTTTCCTGGTCATTTGGAAGTTTTTCTTAATAGTACATACTTCAGTTTATAATATTATATTCAGTACTATTAATAATACTTTATTCACATATCTTTCCCTTAACCTAACCCTAATCATGGGGACTAAGGACAGTGATAATGCTCACTTGGGGCTACCATCGCATCCCAAGAACTTTGACTAGTGCCTGACACATGAGGAACTCTCAGGAATTTTTTGCTTATAAAATACTTTCTGGTCATTAAGTAGACCAGGTGTGAATACCTAACCCCAAAGCAGTAGTCAATGAACCTGTAATATATCACAGCAATGGAAAGCTACCTAATTACAGCCATACATTTGTGAGCTTTAACTGCAATTATAAATGGGAAATTACAACTAAAGTAATTGGTGTCAAGAATTACAAAACCATCCTCATTGTCATTATTACTGACACCATCATATACAGATGGCTTGAAATAAAATTTTGGCTAAAGAAGTCTTAGTAAGTCATGAACCAACTAGGCCAATGAGAAAGCAGATGGCATAGGCATGGAGTATGTCTCCAGAGAAGGAAAAGAGGTCATGTATACGGACAAGGAAGAGATGGACGTCTGAGAGTGCTACTGTGTTCTTGTAAGCACAAGATGAAGTTTCACATCACTTGAGTTTTGATGACCTTGCAGGACTTTACAGCTTGGCCCACCTGCATCCACGTAAGAGTGTCAGATTTTGCTTTAGTTCACTCTGGTAACCAGCCTAATCTGGTTAGGATGCTTCCGTGTGCTGATGGAGGGAGTGCTGTGATTTATCACGTGAGGAAAGAATGTTTATCTATTGTCAATAGCTTGAGAATCTGGAACATGCTTCTGGAGCCCTTGGGGTATTTCCAGGAAAAGTCATGGAACAGATTTGATTCAAGGAAATGGCACTATGTTGTCCTATACTGGCCTGTTTAAAATATGGTCACTTGAGCAACGTATGATTGCGCACATATACTACGTCACAAGGCACATTTACTACAGGATTGCACATCAGTATTGCAATTGGTTCAGCTCTAACAGATCTGAATTTGGCTTTTATCTGCTATCTAGAGCATAGTTACTGTTAATGGGGGTGTGTGGGGGAGAGAGGGGAGATATCTTGCACTGGAGAGCACCTGAAGCTCAACAATAACCTAATTGGTGAGCTATCTGTCAGGAATGAAATCTATTTTTATAATTATAGTGTTTTCTGTATGGGGACAGAATGAATGACCAAGGCTATTCTCACTTATATGTAGCTTCTCTGACGATTACAGGCAGATACCATTTCTAAATGAGACAAGAAGATTCTAGGAAAGATAGATAAAGATAGATAAAGATTGACACATCCCTGGGAGAAGCTGCAGTGAGAAATGAAAAGGTGATGAGGGAGATGATGTTTGTTACAAACTCAATGATCCATTGACCAAGATGGTTTGGACTTGGAGCAGGCAGGGAACTATGGTAGGAAGGTATGTGAAACCATTCACCTCAGGATCGTGAAGCATGGAGAAAGAAAACCATGAGGCTAGGGCCCTGTGATACCTTCCAGGACATGTCCCCAATTCCTTGAAGACCTTCCACTAGTCCCTCCCTAACTCCTAGAAGTTCACCATTTCCCAGAAGTATCAGTAGCCCAAGAGAACAATGGTCTTGAACATAGGTTCTCTGGAGGAGGTTTACTATCTAAACTATTACAGTGGGGTTAGAGAGCTGGGAAGGAATAGCGTGGCAAAAGTAAGGAAAGAAAAGGGAGCTGGGAGAAGAATGGAAAGTAAAAAGGCAGAATGGAAGGAGTGGAAAAAAAAGAATAGAAAAACAGGATACAGAAAGGACAGGCCATGGGGCTGAGGTTGTTTGAAGGGCACAATCACATGTTATTCTCAGGTAACAGAACCTGAAATGTAACTGTTGGAATTTAAATCTTGGCTCCATAATGTGATGACTAATGTTGGTTGTCAAACTTGACCTACATTTGAGATCAACTAAAACCCAAGCTGCTGGGCACTCCTGTGAGGGATTTTCTTAATCAAACTATTTCAAGATGGAAGACACATCCTAAATTTAGGCCACACATGGTGGCAGCCACATAAAAGGACATGGAAGAAGGAAACTGCTTTTTGCCTGCTTGCCCTCATTCTTGCTGGCGAGTCCATCTATCTCAGAGGTTCTAAACCTTCTTAATGCTGTGACACTTTAATAAATGTTGTGGTGACCCCCAATCATAAAATTAATCTATTGCTACTTCATAACTGTAGTTTTGCTACTGTTATGGACTATAATGTAAATATTTGATATTCAGGACATCTGAAATGCGACCCCTGTAAAAGGGTTTTCAACCCCCAAAGGGGTTTGACCTACAAGTTGAGAACCACTGATCTATCTTGCTGCTAAGGCATCCCTTCACCTGTATTAGATCTGCAGCTTTCCAGGAATCCTCCAGGACTCCAATGCCAGATTGGGATTGGAGACATCCAGCCTTGTAGCATGAACAACTACCAGGTTCTCAGCCTTTTGCAATCAAGGGACAGGAGAGCCAGTGTTGGAGTAACTGGATCACAGCCTACAAGCCAGTCTAATGAAACTCTTTCTAATATACACATTCAGTCTGTCAGTTCTGGTTTTCTTGACAGCCTCAACTAATACACACAAGTTTACAGAATAACTGCTGTAGGAAGTGGCCCAAGCTGCTCTAAGCCTAAGATTCTTTTCTTTTATAAAATGGAGTTAATAGTTTTGCCGAGAATAAGAATCATGCGGATCAGGTTTTAGCATGCCACCTGCCAGAGTTATTATTTCTAGGGTTAACAGATAAGAACAGAACAGCAAAGGTCAGAACTATGTGAAAGGAGAGGGCGAAAAATGAAAAAGAAAGAAATGAATTTCTATTAATCTTAGTCTTTTCTTTTTCTTTTACTATCATGCAGGCTCATGCCTATTGTATTATTTTCACCTATCCTAATGACACTTGAAAATATACATATACATGTACATATCTTGAATATACATTTAAAATCCATTCTTATTAACTTAGTAGTACTTTGCACAAAACACATTTACATTTCCTTAGAGTTGAATTTATTCCCTAGAAATGAGTAAAGATCAAGGCTACAGAAAGTTAGACCAGTCATTCCTAAAACCATTTGTTTATTTCCCGTCCTTTTTACTGCATTGACTAGCTACTTGATGGAATTAAACTCAATTGACTGGATATTTTGAAATGTGTTAACCCAGCTGTAGGCAGTGAGGAAAACAGAGCCCTTAGTGTTCTTGGTGGTGTTTCTTTCCAAGTTTCTCCCCACAACACAAACCACTTCCTTTTACTTGAAAGAATTCTGCTTTTCTCATTAGTCTCACAGTCCAGGGTTCGGTGTTGACTACTGAGGCGGCTCTCGGTCCAAGACCATGAAACAACGCAACAGAACCAGCCCACCACATGAAAGGAAGGCATTATTGGGACCATCTTCCCCTCTTGAACAAAGGATAAAAAAATTAGAGGGAGAGAAGCTAAGGAAGAAGGTGTGAGAAAGCCATTGGGGTTTTATTCCTTCATGGGGAAGAGGCCAGAGAGAGGCAGCCGCAGCGCAAATCAGAACTGGAAAACGGATGGTACAAAAAAAAAAAAAAAAGAATGTCCAGTTGACTTGACACTCATCACCGCAACACTGTGTGCACCTGGCACAGAACTGCACACTTGTCAGATCACAGACATGCTTCCCTAGTGTTTCCACAAAGCTGAATAAATAGTGTTCTCATCCACTGGCCTGGAGTTGTTGGGGGAAAGGCCAACTTTTACTGGCCACTGTAAGGCTACTGTCCTTTTGCAGGACCATGTGAGTTATTGAAAATATTAGCCAGGGAAGCCTATGTTAGCAAGGGCATTGGTTCTCATATTTTCCTCATTCTGTTTCTGTGGGCTAACCATATGGACAGGACTATCCATCATCAGCTTCTCTCAGCTCACTTTTATCTATCAAAAGGGCTAAGAAGTGTACTTCCATCCCAGTTTCCTGGTGGTTGTAGGAGGAGAGCATTTGCTATGCTGGTTTATAGATGTTTTGTTTTTACTTGCTAGTGAGCCATTTCAAGGACTCCTGTGAAGAGTAACCTAAGACCTAGCAGATCATCTTTACTTCCTGTCTGCGAAGCACCCTGAGGTCAGGCATGAGGCTGATTCCACACCCTATACCGACAAAGACACAACGAAAGAATTGATGTAGTATGGGGCTTTTGGGAATACAGCCCCATAACAAGCTGTAGGGAATCCTCATCGCTGTGATGCTGGAGTTAGGTTCAGGGTTATCAAGCACACAAGTCCAGAGACTAGGCAGGCTTAGCCTGGTTCGTGGGGCAGGGTTTGCATTTTAGGTACCCTCCCAACCCCAAGGTGCAATGCAGTAAACTGGGCAATTGTAAGGGAAAGTGAGTTCTAGATAAGGGGACATGAAGAAATGAGTGAAAGGAGAATTGTGAGGCATGATGAGTGGGTTGAGAAGTCCAGTACTGATCAATGAGAAAGGAACCTGGGAGGAAATAATGACTGGAGACAGGCCTTAAATATGTTATACCAAGGAGGTTAGATTTTCTCTGTGGCTGATAGAGAACCACTCTTGGCAGATCCAAGTGTGGAAACACACACCCCTTCATCAAGTCAGTCTATTATTTCTATTTTCTTTAAGCAGGAGAATTATATTTTTAGAGTAACTTTTCTTTTTTGTTGTTGTTGCTGGTTTTTTTTTGTTTTTTTTGTTTTTTTTGGTTTTTTTTGTTTTTTTTTTTTTTGAGACACAAACTAGGTTGTGTAACAGCCCCAGCTGTCCTGGAACTAGCTCTGTAGACCAGGCTGGCCTGGAACTCACAGAGATCCACCTGCCTCTGCTTCCTGAGTATTGGGATTCAAGGTGTGAGCCACCACTGTCCAGCCAGAGTAAGTTTTCAATGAGAAGGATTTAGTTGTAGCTCAGAAAACAGCACAAAGGAGAGAGAACTAGAGACCAGACATTGAAGGATATGTTTTTCTAACTTTGGGATCTGTCATAAGACATATACTTTCATGGCAAAATGTATGTGTGTACTTAAACACACACGTAGTGAGGATTTTATAGAACATTTATCCTTGATATCTTAGATGTGGCTGTGTACACTACAATTTTCTATTCAGTTTTGTATCTTTCTGAAAGATAAAATGTTAGCTACACCTGTTTGAAAAATAATACCCCAGGTATTATTGCTGCGATTCTGGGGAGAAGGAGTAGGTGTAGGAGCTAGGGATGCTCTTGGATGTTACAAAGAAAAACCACAGATCTGAGAAATGTTTAGAAAAGAAAAAATTTTAACAATATCAATTTGATGGAGGTATATATGGCTTCTGTGTTTTAATCTGGCATAAAACTACTGCATTAGACCAGGCAGGAAAAAAAAAAAACACTTTAGCAAAGAAGGATATGCAGTCAGTTTGGATCATATGATTGTTTGGAATATGACTCTGGGCTTTGGCATGGATAACTGTGAAACTCACTCGAATAAAGAGAGAATTAGGGAAACTGCCTTCATAGTAGTATGAATTGGGGAAATCGCTTTCACAGTAGTATGAAATACAATTAATTATTGAAGGGGGTGGAAACATCAAAAATACCTAGAGGTTTTCACTTGAAGAGAGTCGAGGAAGGCAGACCATGAAGGATGGAGAAGTGTGTTCAGACAACCTTGACTATCTGTGAGACCTGTGATAGAGTAGCTCCCTTGAAAGCCTGTTGAATAAGTATTGAGAAATGAGTGAACAGAGAGATAGAGAAGAAGGCCTGGAAACTGTGTCTTGGAGAGGGCAAATGGAAGCTCACTGTAACTGCAGCCTGGGCAACTGGAGTGGAGGTGTATGTGCGAAATGCCCACAGTTAACGGAAGAGCAAGATGGGGGGCAGCAGTTGGTCTGGGGAGGGAAGGATGGGGAACTGGAGGGAGGGTTAGCAAGGAGCCGGAGTGGACCTCGCTCCCGTTTCATTTTGTGTTGCGTTTAAGACTAAGGCATAGGGATACAAAAAGAGGCAGAGTAAAAAGGGAGCTTGGAGATGCAAGGAAGACGGATGGAGCAAGGGCCTGGAAAAAAATGGCAGGAGAGACAGACAAGGACACAGATGGAGGGGCAATTAGGGACAGCAAGGAGAAGGGACCAGAAGGACAATGAGACCACCATGGATGGCAGTAAAAGTATGCACATGATGAAGAAGCTCACGGCTTGATGTTAACCTTCCCATGGCCACAGCGGAAGCCATTGATGAAAGGTGATGAGTGAACCCTGGGCTGAGAAGGCTTCCAAGGAGGAATATTTAGAACAAACAGGAAGAGGAGGGGGACGAAGGGGGCAGAGGGAAGACCAAATGTCTGTCCCAGTCTTCTAATCCTGTGAAAAGTCTTTTGTTTTCTTTGGCTCGGGAAGATCATATAACATGATGGGAAGGGCGGACTGTGGGCCCCGAAGAGGCCTGGGGTTTTCCAAGACAGATGAGAAGGGGATGACAAGGAACTCGAGAGAAACCGGAAGGTAAGGAGAGGTCTGAGAAAGGCTCCTCGGCTGAAAGGAAACCGAAAGCCTTGAATTAGGGGATTGCCAGGGCAAAACTTACTTACTACCAAGATGCCTTTACTTACTACTGGATGCCGTCAAGGAAATTGTAACATTATGCGGGACTTGTGGGGAGTGTCTTCTAGAAGGAAAGGTTGTTCTTTCTCCCCTCCCCCACCTTACTACTGACCTCTTAGATGTGAAGGTACTGGCTGACACAATCATCTTGGAACACAAGGACAGAACCCATAATCTAGGTACAAGGAAATCCAGGGAAGAATCTGGGTCCTTGATAGTCTTAGAGCCCCATATCAGTGTTAGACTTTTCACTTGGGGTCCTTTCCACACGAAAGAGAAATAAACCTCTGTCTTGGTTAAAACAGCATTAAGAAAAGAAATTTTTTCTCGTTCTTTGAGATGTAGTCTTAGTCTATAGGCCACGATGACTTAGAACTCACTCTCTAGCCCAGATCAGCTTTGAATTCATGCCCACTCTGCCTCGGCTTCTCTGGGATTACAGGATAAGTCATTATAGCAGAATTTAAATTCCTTAACCTACTTTACTGTGTGTATTTAAGCTATACAACTGACTGTGATTTTGCTTTTGCTTCACCCCAACCCCTGTGGTGGTGCTAGGAATCAAACCCCAAACCTCACCCAAGCATTCTTTCATTGAATTGTACCCACAGCCTAACAAGTTGATGTTTTGATATAAATATTGAAAATTTCAGATGTCTTTTACTCTAGCTCAACCAAATTGTAGCTAAAATAGGACGGCAAAAGAATGGACCACTTATAGAGCCTTCTTGGTAGATAACTTTAGCCTTCTGTGACATAATGCCTAAGCAGGGAACATATTCAATAGTACGCACAAATGACTTTGATCTTTGTAGGAGGGTACAGGCTGCTTTTGATTTTAGTGAAAAAGAAACAAAAGTCAAGCTTGAATTTCTTCATTAATTTTTTAATAACAAAGAAAAACAAAGCAACATGTACTTAAAAAAAAACACACCCTTGTAACATCAGAGTCTTATTTCAGCTTTTGCAAAAGATGTATTAAAACTAATGACAGCATCCACCCCTGAAATGCTACATTCCTGCTGTATGTATAATGATACAGTTTCCCCCAGAGGGTTCCGAAGTTCTATAGTTCAGCATTAAATGGTTTAACCCTAAGCTTAGTAAATCACTTGTGTAACTTTGTTTTCAACAGTGACTAAACAGCTGTAGTTTTCAAGGTCGGCCAAATCATCTGTCAGGGTCACATGTGTTTCACACATCCAGTAACATATATGGGTTCAATTCCACCCCAGATCATATGGAAAAAGACATTTGCAAGCAAGTGATCTCAAACCATGTTTCCAAACAGCTGCTGTGGTTGTCCAGCTAAGAGTCACCATGGTGAATCACTTGAGTTTAGGACTCGGTTTCCAATCACTCAAACAGGATATTCATTTCAAATCACAACTTCAGCATGCCAACAAGACCAGTTAACTCTTCATAATGACACACAGTAAGTATTCATGAAAAAGAGCATATAATATAATCGCCATTGTTATCATAATGGTACTGTTTACAACAAGTGAGAAGTCTATGCAGTGGGGATAAAAAACACCACCAACCAAACTCATAATTAACATGGAACCTAGTTAAATGGCTAAAGAGGAAGGACTTCACATAACAAGACTTGGCTAATACTTCTTCCCTACAATTCTTGCTCTGGGCAACACCAAATAAGAGCAAAAGCCACAACACCCGGATGCTAGTGACTCCTTTAACAAGCTGTAGTAATTGGTATCATGGAGCCAGACTGATGGAACTAAGAGGGGATGACCTCAGGATTTAAGAAGTTTGGGAACAGAAAAACTCAAAAAAAAAAAAATCCACATTTTAATTCAGACCATAGTTAGAAATGTCTGGCTCCAACAGAGAGAAAGAAACGGGTATTGATTTTTGTGGGCTGCTTCTGCTAACTCCAAAAGAGATAATTGGTGTTGAATGGCAGCTCTTACACTGAATTTTTATTGAGTTTTCATAATGTTCTTGGTAGATGTTCTTCAAAGTTCCAGTCAGTCTTCTCATCTTGCTTATGTTTTCCTGGCCTAATGATCCTTCAAGATTGAGACATGCAGAAGGAAGAATAGTGTCTTCTAATAATTGAACTCTTTTCCATAGGGCTCAGGCATGGCGTCAGTGTTTTAGCAAGGACAGCAGTAGATCGTGCTGAAGGGAAGTAGCAGTGCAGACAGGCAGAGGCAGATACCTGCTCTTGCTAAGTATGGGCTCCAGTTGGGCTGCTCAACTCTGAGTCACTTGTGCAGTTGAGTCCCTGAACATGTTTCTGTCCCTAATATTTTGTTGCCGTGGGCAACCATCAAGTCCACATAAAGACTTCTGCCAGCTGGAGAGGATGCCTAACCACGGGAGCCAGAATTTTCTTTTAACTCCTTGTTGGAAGCTGAAAATGTCAAGGATGCCCTCTGGTATCTGCATTAGGAAGAGTGGAATTCACATTTGACGCTACACACCCTTTTATTCATTTCTCAGCAGGATATAATTAAAGAAAGTAAAACCAGTAAACCAGAAGCATGCATTTTTAAAAATAATGAGATATTGTGAAAGAGCTAGTCATATACTTAGACGTTATTTCTTCTGATACCCCCATTTTATAAAGGGAAAAAAAAAACAGGCTGAATTACTGAACAGGAGTTAGATAGGGAGACAATAACAGACTTGGGATTTTAGTTCTGGTCTCTAAACTTTGATGTCACTGCTTGTGCCATGACTGTAACACTCCCAGTGACAGGTGTCAAAGGAGCAATTAATAGTCATCTGTGACCACCTCTCTTTCCTAACAGCAAGTGGTCCTGTCTGAAAAGAGACAGCATGCTGGGCTAGAGAAGCCATCAGAAAGCCTCCAGCTGCCTGGGGATGGCTCATTCACACTTTCTTTTCAGATAACCTGACCACTGATTTGAGGAATGGTCAAGCCAGGTGCAAGTATCATGTTGGCTGAAAAGCATCATGGCTTACTTGGCTTGATTTTGTCTCTGCTGCCTCAAAAATGTTATGACAATCTATGTGGCCCAGTCTTGCGACTACCAAAGATTCTCTGTTCCTCTTTAATATGTGCAATTATAACATACCATGCTCTTGGGAGGAAGGCCTACATTTTACTTATTTGGTTTTTCTGAAATTCAGAAAGCAAAAGCAAACATGCTTTTATTGGTTGATTGATGATAAGCCTTTATTAAGTTGATCAACTCGGCATATACTAGCAACTTATTCAGGTTTAATAATCCTGGAATTTATAATAGTGAAAACCAAAGAGTGAAGAGACTCCAGAGCAGTCAAGAAAACACATTTACAAAATATGTTTACTGTATCTTCAGTACATTAGGCTATTTTTTGAGGTATGAATTAGTCTTGAACCACTTACTTTTGAGTTAATTTGCTCTATTTTTATGATCAATTCAATAGTTTGGTAATCTTGGTGGTCAATAATAAAGAACCACAGGTAAAGAAAGATGTCAATAAGGCAAAACTGGGTGATGTCAAGAAGTGACCATTGAGCAGTGCTACAGTTTGAATGTGTCCTTTCTTAAATCCAGGGATGTCAATGAGTATTGAGAGGAAGGTTTTGAAGTGGTAATGACATCATGATGCTCCATCCTTTGGGAATGGAATAAAGTGGTCTGATAAAAAGAGTGAAGGGGGAGAGTTTTTCTCATTGGCCTTTCCACATCCTACCATGTTAGGATGTAATGAAAAAAAAAAAAGCTTTTATTCAAAGGCAGTGCCTTGTTCTTGGACTTTCCAACCTCTAGAATTATGTGAAAATCATTTTTTATAATTTAAGAATTGGCCAATCTGTGGTATTTTGTTTTGGTCACACAAATTGACAGAAACAACATGGTAGCAATGGATTTACAAGGCTTAGGCTGTGTGTGTGTGTGTGTGTGTGTGTGTGTGTGTGTGTGTGTGTTTCTAGGAACCTAGCCCATAGTGTGTGCATGATAAGCAAAGTCCTCTACTGTTGAACCATTCCCCCACCCATTAGTCTTTTTTAATGGTACAGGCAAAGAAGTCCTTCATGGACCATTTACTCTTAGGCATCCCTGTGAAGGACAAGGAGAATGAAAGCAGAGGCCCAGGGTGACTTAAGTCACCAGGGTGATCACCTTACAGTTCTTGCACTCTTTCAAGAGGTGAAGGATGAGCGGAGTACCTCTAAAGACTTTCTGTATAAAGAATTATGTGGTAGGAGTCTTAGCCAGGGATTGTGTCTACACTTGTAAACTCAGTATTAGTGAGAATGAAGGCAGGAAAATCACTACGGGTTCCAGGCAAGCCCAGGCCACATAGCGAGTACCCAGAGACCCTGTCTCAAAATATTCATGAGTCTTGCTTTTTCTACATTTGATGTGTGGAACACTTTCCCTTCAATGAAGTGCAGGCCGTCTGGGCACTGAGGAAAAACAGTATTACACTTGATACTGGAATCCAGAACTTTACCCATTTTCAACCCACATGTATTAGCAAGGATTACAAGGTTTAATACATTCTCAGAAGTATTTTACATCTACTCAGTAGAGTCCTACAATAAAGAATCACCACACATCTGTCTCATTTCACTAGTTCAGAACCTTTATTACATTTTGTATTGGGATGTTGGGGGTCACTTTTAAAGTAGCCTGACCCTCTAATATGTTTTCCTTTACTCTCTGGATTTCGCTTTTTAAATCCTAAAGGGGTTGCTGATCAGCAGACAAGTGTGTGGGCCAATCATCTCAGTGCCCAGCACAACATTAATTTGCTAGCTAATTACACCTGGAAGGGAGTAATTTCTTCAATGCCAGCCAGAGTGTACCTGTGTGCTTCTTGTTTAAAAAATGGCTCCCTTTTAATGAGACTATTCTCTGTTGGTACAACCACAGTCTTCTTCACTTCCCTTTCCCCTTTCTTTCATTTAACCACGTCCAAGCCCTTCCCCCCACCTCATCTGCTACATCTTCAGTGTTTGCCTTCAGATCTCCCATGCAGAGGTTGGAACTGATCTCAGGTGCCATTTGATGTTTATGTACAAACAGGGCTGGCGGGTGGTGGCGGCTCCGCTCACTTTCCCAAGAGAATCTGTCACATGCCCACGTCAGCTCTCCTTTGAAGGCTGGATGTGAGACAACCACAAGGCTTCATTTTGCACAAAGGATTTGAAACCTGCAGGTGGGACTGCCCAAAATAACAACAATACTTTGAACTTTTACAGAACCTTTCATCCGATGATTCCAAAACATTTCCCCTTATTAAATCCTTTGGAAGCTGATAGGCAAAATAACCCAAGATACACAGATGGAGGTCTGCTACACGAACTGGAATGGTGTGTTTCAAGCCCTCACACAAGTGAGGAAGCGGTGCACAGGGCACTACATTGTTTGTGCAGACACAGCACATATCTCATCTGTGATATTTTATTTTCCAGAACTCTAAGAAAAGTCAGCCAATTTTCTCTTTAGGTTTGCTGAATTCTGGAGTTATCATTTCCACATATATTTGTGTCCAGAACTTAGTATAGTTTTGCTCTTAATTTAGCTTCTACTTCTTGTTCTAATGTAAAGAAAATCAAAGGAAACAATGTAGAAATGGATTTTGGCTATGGTGATGATAAATAACTGCTTGATGTGTGTGTAGTGTGGTGTGTGCATGTATATGCTCATATGGGTGTGTGTATATGTATGCTGGTGTGCTTGGACGTGTGTACCTATGCCTCCAGAGGGCAGATGTAGAGGTATAGTGTCTTCTTCATCATTTTCCACCTTGGTGTTTTGTTTCTTTGTTTGTTTTGTTTTTTCAAGACAGGGTTTCTCTGTGGAGCTCTGGATGTCCTAGAATTTGCATTGTAGATTAAATTGGCCTCAAACTCTGTCTCCCAAGTGCTGAGATTAAAGGTATATGCCACCATGCCTGGTTCCACCTTGGTTTCTGAGACAGGGCCTCTCACTAAACCTGGAGCTCATCAATGTGGGTAGCCTGGCTGGCCAGCAAGCCCTAGGGAATCCTCCTGCCGCTACCTTCTCAATGCTGGGATTACAGCCATGGACCACAATGCCCAACCTTTCCATGGCTGCTTCTGGGGACCCAAAACCCAGGTCTCTGTACTTATATGGAAACTGCTTTACTTATGGAACCATCCCTTCTGCCTCTTGATTCTTAAATGAACAGGGCATCATTCAAATCTACTGAGTTCTTCTGGGATACTTAGCATTCAAACCTCTAGCTTTGTATTCTATTTCTTTTCTTAAAAAATTGTACTTTTACAAATTTTCTGCTTTTCTCTTGTCTTCTTTTGCTCTGTTCTCTCCTATATGTTCCTATGAGTTAGGAATATACATAACTAATATTAGTTTATATATATGTATGTATGTATGTATAACTAATATTCAGTGTAGGAAGTGGAGTGCATGCCCTTGTTGTAAGATAAATAGTTATGAAGGAAACGTGTCTGGGGAATGTTTATCAGACACTGGTTCTTATTTTACTCGTCCCTATTATATTAGTTGAAAAACCCCTCTTTTTCTGCCCCATTTCACTGGTTTCTTTGAGGCTTTGCTTTGACCAGCTGCCGAGCTTATTGTGACTGTCCATTTCCATCACTGAAAAAGTGTTCTATAAATGCAATTCAAACAAAATGCAAGGCACTTTCACATTGTTTCAAAGTCAAACATGCTTCTGAGGGATCTGATTCGTGGCAGATGGGGAACAAAACCTCCCATGGGGGAGGGCCATTAATGAGTCTTAATTGCATACACATGAAAATGTAGTGACTAAGATTGTGTACACCATTAGGAATTTAAACATGTAGAAAGAACTGGCCAGAGAAACAGGCAAGCAACTTTTGTTGTTGTTTTGTTTTTTTATTTGTTTGTTTTGTTTTGTTTTGTTTCTGTAGGCACAGCTCTTCTCTTAGGAACCCAGACAATAAGGGACAAGTCAGAAGAGGAAAGTAACTAAGAGAAATACTGCCACTGTCTCCACCTCACCTCTTCCTAGGCCGGGCTTCCAATTCTAAAGACAGTCCATTTGCTTTTGGACTTCACTGGAGGAAGTGTCCTAGCACGTTCAAGGTCAACATATCCATTAGTGTGACTCTTCTTTGGTCCCACTATGCCCCAGATACGAAGCTTGGTGCTTACGCATCTCCTTCAACCCTCGCTTGACATTCCAAGATCCATTTGCTCTGACCTTCAAATTACAGATGAGAAACAATGGCCTGGAGCAAAATTTCCCCAAGTCAAATGGTGAGCAGGGGCACAGCCAACATTCGCTGAAGCTAAACGACTCATCCTAACATCTCTTATAGGAAGACATCTTTAGAAATGAATCCCAGTAACAGCTGTACTCTCAGTCTGTGTTAACTGGGCTTTCTTTGCGTGAGGTACCTTGGTGTGGTGATGCCAGTGAACAGGCCAGAGCTAGTCATTTCTGGGGGCAGTCTGGTTACTGTCAAGCATGATGAGAAAAGCATGACTCGTCCCAGGTAAGAGGAATGACTGTGCTTAGGGTATGGGAAGTCTAGACTGGGATTGAGGTTGAGATGATGGACTGCCCGCCATAGGGCGGGACTTACTACAGGCTGCGTGATTTTGTTGGGGTGGGAAATGTGGTGGCCAAGTAAAAGCATACAGTGAGAAGGCAGTACCAGGGGCTCTGTAAGAAGCAGCTGTGAGGACATACAAGTTCTTCAAGCCTCCTGTTGGGCACTATGCTTCATAACCACTGACTTCTTAAGTGGTTAAGTTATGTAGCATTTTACAGCTGGCTTCCATTGGTCAAAGGGATTGCAACCCATCCCATCCCACCAATGGACCAAAATGCCTCTTTCTAGATGATGTAGCTTGGATTCTGAATAGCCCCCAGAAGGGCATATGCTAACTCTTTGGTCCATATCTAGAACTCATTATAGGTGGGGCTCAGTGGAAGGTAGCTATACCACTAGGGCTATCCCATTAAAAGCAATATAGCATCCTGTCCTTTCTGTCTCTTAGAGTTGGCTATGATGAACTGAGGAGGCCTTTTCTTCCATATGCTCCCCTGCTTACATACTGTGGTGCTTCGGATCAAAGCTACAGAGTTAAGTACTGTGGAATAAAATCTCTGAAACTGAGTCAAAACCAATCAACAAAAATAACCAACATGGAAATTTACTGTATCGGACATTGTTCTTCTGATTCTTTCTTTTTGGGAAACATATAGCTGTCTGAATGTATGTACCTGTGGCTGCTACCAAGAGCTCTTAGATGAGTGCTAGTGTGTGGATATTCACACCCAGAAGCTCAAGACATGGACCTTCAAATGAACTTTCAGCGTAACTCATTCATATCCCAGGGTTCACTTAAATGATATTCTTGGAAAAATGAGGAGGATTGTGAATGACTATCACTCCCTCTCTACTATCTTGTCCCTTATTGAAATTTAAATGAGAACAACTTATTAAACAACTACCCACTTAGATTGCTATTGAGCAAAGATTGTAGGGATGCGCTTTATCCCTTGCTTTGGCTCCCACACTTGAAAGTAAACAGAGGGCACAGGCAACAACACATGGCCTTCAAAAGAAGCACAAGCGAGGCACCAGTAAGTGTAGGGAAGGCGAGGGGTGGAGATCAGTTCTAGAGCACATGACGAACAGGCACAGGGCTCTGTGTTCAATTCCCAGCGCTCCAAGAGACAAGGAAGGAAGGAGCAAGAAAAGACAGGAAGAAATATAGTTCTATTTCTTTTGGCTGTTGTTGTTTTTCCAGACAGGGTTTCTCTGTGTAGCTTTGGAGCCTATCCTGAATCTTGCTCTGTAGACCAGGCTGGCCTTGAACTCACAGAGATCTGCCCGGCTCTGCCTCCCAGTGCTGGGATTAAAGGCGTGCGCCACCACCGCCCAGCATAGTTCTATTTCTATATACACAATTTGGGCAAATAGCAGTAAGTTAGTAGCCAGTGACTTTATACACTGTGAGCCCCATGCCCAACCCTCTTCTCCTTTCTTCCTTGGCTGCCTTGAAAACATTCCTTCTTTACTGTTCTCATACTTCTTTCTCAGCCCCACCCCCTGCAAATCTCTGTGTCATTTCTCCAACCCATTTCTACTCTCTCAACTAACACTGTAGATAGCATCTTTTGTTGTTGTTGTTGTTGTTGTTGTTTTTCGAGACAGGGCTTCTCTGTGTAGTTTTGGTGCCTGTCCTGGATCTCGCTCTGTAGCCCAGGCTGGCCTCGAACTCAGAGATCCGCCTGGCCCTGCCTCCCGAGTGCTGGGAATAAAGGCGTGCACCACCACCGCCCGGCTTGCAGAGAGTATCTTATCTCTCTAGAAGAAGACTTCATCCTGTCCCATTTTGTCCTCTTTCTTTCTCTTCTATCCTTCCTGATTCAATATTCATTCATTTATAAACCCTCTTTAAAAAAATTACTTAATGTTCTCTGTTACTCAGTGGAACACATTTTGGCTTTTTAGGTCCCCCCAAATTCTAGAGTAATATTTCCAAGGCCCAGGAGAGATATTTTATGCCTGGGTGAGTACTCAGAGCTTGCAGTTCTTCCCAGACCAGGGATTGAATGAATAAAACAGTAAATCCAGGAAGACACTCAGAAATGAAGCTTTCCACATGATCATATACAAATAACGGAGATGTGTGCAGGGAAAGATGCCTTTAACAGCCATGTTTTCCACCCATGGACGATGCAGTGGGTTGGAAATGCTTCCCTTGAGCTGCCCATGCTGTAACACAAACTACAGCATAGAAGACAGCCTGCAAAGAGCACCGGATGTTTGGGCCTTGGCAATGTCTGGAGGAAGGGTACTTGAGGGATGGAGGGAGGGGGAAATGTCTAGAAATGTGGTACCCGAGAGAACAATGGATGTGAAGATCAAGATGCAGATCCCCCACCCCACCCCCGATAAGTGGAGATGGTGCTGTTCTTTCAAAGGCTTAAAGGTGAGTGTTTCTAGAAGCAGGAAACAAGGCAACCCAAACACTGCTCCAGGACTTCTCGGAAATGCTCATATCATCTTTACTTCTCTAGCCAATTTTCTTATTGATAAAGATGGAATAGCAACAGTGTCGACCCCTTTGGATTATTACAGTGCTGTTTTGCTTGAGACAGGGTCTTGACTCTGTAGCGCTGGCTGGCTTGTAAGTCACTACGTAGACCAGGCTAACTTTGAGTTCACAGAGGAACCACCTGCTTCTGCCTCCCAAGCATTGGGATTCAATCACATACACACAATGTTTAATTGGCAGATGATACCATTTCTCAATATCAGTATGAATTATATATTGAATCAATTTTAAAGCAATTCTTGAGGCAGTAAAAGAAAGAACACTGTGAATGAACTGTCCCTCTATTGAGGGCTAAATTACTCAGGGTTACATTTAAACAGTATGATCTGAGAAATGAGCTCGAAGGGGATTTTAAATCTTTTGTCCCCCTACAGCCTTTGCATTTGCCAGTGTGCCTAGAACAGTTTTAATTCTCAAATGGATGGGAAGCACACAGTGCAGGAAGGAGTGGCTGAAGAATGCAGCTTTTGTTCTTTTTTTCCCCTTTGGATTTTTGCAAAGGAGACTTGGTACTGTGTTTGCAGAGACAAAAAGAATACAGTTACTAAACTGTATTCTCAAACTCACTCCTACCTGGCACACAAACACGCACATGATGCTTTATTCTTTTCTCAGACTGCAGCAAGCTGGGCTAGTTAAAATCTTGTATATATTTTGAGAGATATCATAGATGACGACCCTGAGGATGACGAATGTGATGACGAAGATGTCAGATAATAATGTCACCTTGTATTTCTTTCTTCTGATCCCCGAGCACTTCACACACATTATCTCACATATTCTAGATTGCACTGTCATGTGTGTGTGTACGTGTGTGTGTGGAGGGGTAATATTCTATGCATTTTTCAGAAAGACTAGAATTGCCAACTATTTATCAGCAACCCAGGGCTAACACTTTACCTGGGCAGTACTCTCACCTACTTTATTCAATATCCTATTCTGTGTTTGGAGCATCAAATGTTCCACCTGCAACCCTTTGTCGGTAATAAGACTTAGAGCCCTATCTCAAGGATTTGGTTCAGAAACGCCCAGGATTCAGTTTTGCTCTTCATTTGCAAATATCCCACAGGGATTCCTTGATGTAGGCCCATAGGGAATTTTGATTCTTTTAAAGCACTCTGATACAATGAGAAGTGGGCATTGGCAACATACAGATTTTTTAGCTACAGGGTAGTTTTTCCCATGAATTGAAAAATAACACGGGCCGGGCCGTGGTGGCGCACGCCTTTAATCCCAGCACTCGGGAGGCAGAGCCAGGTGGATCTCTGTGAGTTCGAGGCCAGCCTGGACTACCAAGTGAGTTCCAGGAAAGGCGCAAAGCTACACAGAGAAACCCTGTCTTGAAAAACCAAAAAAGAAAAAAAAAAAAAGAAAAATAACACGGTCTTGCTATGGACTCATAACCAGCAGAGGGCTTCCATCTTCAGGAAATAGTATTTGAAATTACAGCTAATACTTGCTTGTCACATTCTGCGACTGCATTTGTCATTAGATTATGTGTAGTAGTGTTCTATCTGTGCTCTGCAGTCCCTCATTAACATCTAACAATACCTTCAATTGAATCCAATGTGTATCAAGTACTGTTCCGAATAAAGCTTTTTCTAAATTTTTATTTTTTTCCTCAATCATAAAAAAAAAAAACTTTCCTAATGAGAATTTCAATGCTATCTAATATTTGGGATATTTTAAAACTTCTACATACTTACAATGCGGTGATCGATAACTTTCTATGTGATTTCATTCTTTTAAATGTCTTCTTCATCTTCTTGTGTCTTCGACCTCTGAACACAGCTGAGTCTATTCTGTCATTTCTGTTCCCCACCAACCGCCCTAGGTTAAGGAACACCATCACTATTGTGTATGCAGCCCACACTGTTTCCAGTTGTCATCCAAACACATATCTGTTCCCCACATTGAAAACTGACCAATAACCCCAGTTTCACTTTCAGAACCAGAGAAACATGAAAAAAAAAAAAATGATGGTACAGGGAGTCTGGTTGCAGCTCAGTGATAATGCATGTGGCTGGCATGCTGGAGACTCTGGTCTCAATCCCGGCATCACAAGAACAATCAAACAAAGTACTGATGATTTTCAATTCCACATATCATGAGACCCATGCTGTTTATATAGAGCTCCAATAAGGTTGCGCTAATCTGCCTTTGGAGTCTCACATCTAGTTGCAGCTATACACTTTTAACTTGAACTGTTCTTTTTTGTTCCCTGTACGCTGGCCGTGCTTCTATGTCTCACTCTTGTTGGTTTCCAGTTTCAGGGAATCTTCCCCTAACTCCAAGGGGAACACTACATTCTTTTCTGTTTGGTGTTGTCATTGCTTTTTTCTTTTTCCTTTTTTTCTGAGACAGTCTCACTGTCCTAGAATTCCCTATGTAGACCATGCTGGCTTCAACTTCACAGGGATCTGCCTGGCTCCTTCTGAGCACACCCAGCTCACCATAGTCTTTTCTTTTGAGCAGTGCTAATTAATGATCAGGCCCAGGGGCTCGCGCATGTTGATGAAATGCTTAGCCAAGGAGACACCCCCACCCCAAAACCCCAGCTCAGAGTTACCCGGGTAGAACTGTTTGCTTCTCACAGTCTCATTCACTCTGCAAGGAGACACCCCACCCCCTTCACACACACACACACACACACACACACACACACACACACACACACACCCCAGCTCAGAGTACCCAGGTAGAACTGTTTGCATGTCACAGTCTCATTCACTCTGCTTTCCCGCCTGGACTACGAGTTCCTTGAAACTGGCAGTCAGAATCTACTCATTGTTTCCTGTGATTCATCAGGGGCTGGAAAATGGAAATGCCTGCTGCTGACCAGATGAACAATACTGACACATTATGAACACATTCTGTATCTTTTTTTTTTTTTTTTTTGGTTTCTCAAGACAGGGTTTCTCTGTGTACTTTTGGTGGCTGTCCTGGAACTCCCTCTGTAGACCAGGCTGGCCTTGAACTCACAGAGATCCACCTGCCTCTGCTGCCTGAGTGCTGGGATTAAAGGCGTGCACCACCACCGCCCGGCTTACGAATATATTCTGGATATGAAGCATTATACTCACCAAGAACTTAGAATTAACTAGAGAAATGATAAAGGTTTAAGGAATTTAAATAAATTGATGGAAATAATGTAGGTAGGAAGGAGAAAGTTGGTTTCAGATCCCAGAACCCAATGGCTGGACTTGACCTTAGGTTTTGCTAAATAAATGAATCTCAAACACTGCCCCATTCTCTCAACTAAAGTTGTAATGAAGGATCTGAATCAGATTCAGGTGATACACAATTGAGATGATTATGGCATGTTTTCTTTGTTTTGATGTTTGTAACTCAAAGTACAACTTTAACTAGTTCCTGGTGAAAAAGTCACTGTCTGATGTGACACTTAAAAAAATAGTAAGAGATATAACCCAACTGTCCAAATAAAAGCAAGAGAAGGCAACACAAGCTATAAGTCAAGTAAAAGGTCAAGAAAGCAAATAGCCTTTTACTGTTCTAACAAGCTCAGCTAATAAAATAGTCATACTTACACGCCGTCCAACAAGGCTTTTCATTTACCCCAGAGAAGTCTTTTTATTGGTGAGGAGGGGAGTTTTCATAAAAGTCAACTATTTTAACTTTAAAAAAAAAATCAGAACTCCTAGGCATCATTATATGGATCAAATAAAAAAGCAAAGGCCTGCAAACAATCCATATATAATCATGGACACATGAAATCTTTATTCAGACATCTTACACGTAAGACACCGGCAGCATTTTCATAGACGCTCAGAAACAGTCCACTGAGCATGCCTTCTCTGTAGAGACGGGTGCTTTGCCACTAGACTTTCTCTTACAAAAGGAAAATTGAAGAGCTGATAGAACACAGCTGGGGATGGGGGGCGGGGACTCTCTGACAGTCGCTTGCGCTACTGAGGTCCTTATGCACTGACTTAACAGACATTGTAGTTCATTTTCTCCTCAGGATTCATGCATCTCTCACACACAGATCTCCTTTCTTGAAGAAAGGCCCCCTATATAGATATCCAGAAATACATGTGTGTGTGTGTGTGTGTGTGTGTGTGTGTGTGTGTGTGTGTGTATGTTCTTTTTTATTGCATATATAATATATTACATATTAATAATATATACTACTCATTTTATCACACACATGCATGGGACACACAGACTAAAAAAGAAGATCTAGACAATGACTAGTATCATTGCTCTCACCAGAAAACATTGGTTCCTTTTCTTTAGTAGGCTGAAAGCATTTACACAAGCAGCCCCCAGCCTTGCAGAGACCACTGTGCTGCTCATTACCTTGGTTAGTTGCGTTACCACCTTTATCAGGTGGATCATCCCTTTTCATGCTTCAGAACAATGGCTACAGAAGGTTAAGTTTCTTCTCGTCGAGTTTTGACTAGCTACTATCTGGACACTTCACTTTTTAATCCTCTGCTTCCTGGTTGACAAAATTCGCTTTGGAACAAACATTCTTTTCTTAATGGAACTGAGAGTATCCAGGTTAAAATAATACGCAGTGGGACGGTCAGTATTTTTTCTGGACCAGAACTATGTTACCACTGCTTTATGTTAGCCACTTTCTTGTCACCTCTACAGGCGCATGGGAGGCACCCTTACTGATGTGTTGCTTTGATAGAAGACCTTAGAGACAAAATCAAAAGCCTTTTGTTTAAGGTTGGCCATCTTCCCACCTCTATGATGGCTACTAGATGTAATTCAAATAACCCTAACTATGAAGACATTTCCAGTGAGAAATGGGGCCAGGATACTTTGCAATTCTTAAGTCCATGTGCAAATAATCTAAAGCTGCCCCTCTTACCCAGAAACCAACATTCTTTCATGTTCCCCGCCGTTGCTTTAAAGCATACATTTCTTTAAACCTAAGGCCACTTATTCTAATGGGTTATTTTATTGTATGGGTGCGGGAGAGGGCTCAGGACCTTAGACGCAGAGAAAGGACACAGGTTTATTCCCAACTCAGCCACAAAGTAGCGCTTTTCTCTCAGTGGCCTCAGTTTTTCTCATCTCTCCAGTAAAAAGATCTAGGTAGATTTTCTCTGAGTTTTATTCATGCCTGAAAACTCTCCATTGAAGATGATTAAGTAAAGAGAATGAAAATAGCAAAAATAAAAAACGCCATGAAAGTGATAGTGAGAATGAGAAGTTTGGTGAGGTGGCTGCGGGAGTACATTTTTAAACATTGTTTCAAAATGAAACAAATGCTCAAAAGTACTGACTCTGCCCTCATCATGATGTCTCTACTCCAAAACACAGGGCACCCTTGGTCCCCACACTGTCAGGGCTCCGGCATTTCTGCCTCTCTGCTGCCCTCTGCTGACCCAACACTCTCCTCGCTTCTGACACAAGTCACTGGCTCAGGGCCTTTGCTGGTCAGCCTTCCTCTTAGTGATAAGGGAAGTACTGAAAATGCCTGGCTGTTATTGCATGAAAACATAGTCATCATTGAGATGGACAGAGCGAGAAAAGACTGAAGGCCATTTCAGTCCTCCGCAACTGCCACACCCCCAGGTGGAGAACAGGTGTTAGGAACAAATGGGGAACATGGGGCCAGACTGTCCAAAGAAATACTTGGTGAGCTACTTATGTCCTGCTGACCCAACTTTACTCTTTATATAGCTTATCTACTTGTATTCTTGCAACAGTTCTGAATGTTAGGTCCTCATATCTCCATAAACAAAGCTAAAGACACACTCAGGCTCCAAACATCGCACACCTTGAGGTGTGCCACTCTGAAGGACAACACAGCCAGCTGGCAAATGTCTCTTTGGTAACTGTCCTTCTAGAATGGGCCAGGCAAGGACTGTCATATTATCTAAGACGTATGCATCTGCCCCTCCTAAATGGAGATAATGACTGGCAGGTGACTACAAAGTTTTAACTATGATGATGGGAAATGAAAATTTTCTTTGGCTTTAATGCTTAGCAAATAGAAGAAGGTCGGGGTGCTACAAATTCTATCAGAGAAACCCTTAGAACGTGTGGCCACCTAAGTTTTGTAAGTCTTTTGTTTTTTAACATGAGTCAGCTTGTGAAAGAGTTGCTGCTGAAGAATTACAAATCAAAATTAAGTTCTTAGACTTAGAACCAAAGTCTACTTCACAAGTCACTACAGCCCAGGGTTTGTGATGGCAACAAGGACAAAGGGCATAGAGTTGGGACAATAAAAGGCCCCATCTTGGCAGATGCAAGGCATGCACTGCGCCGTTTGGACCGCTTTGGGGAATATCCATGCATTTTGTTTTGAGCATCCTGTGGGCTTATCTTCCTCTCTCTCTCTTTCCCCTTTCTTCTCTCATCTTTTTATTCTTTCTGCTGCTCCCCACTGTGGATGAACAGGGGAGGGTGGCCCTAAAGTTCAGATTGAAGTCCTCAGCCCCAGTGTGATGGCAGCTGAAGGCGAGGCCTTTGGGAGAGAATCAGACCATGAGGATAGAGCCTCGTGAATGGGAAGAGAACCATTATTGAGGATCCTAGCCTCCTGCTCCTTTCTACCTTGTGAGCAATATGAAAAAGACAGTCTTCTGCAGCCAGGAAGATGGTCCCCAGCAGAACTCAACCCTGTTGGCAACCTGATCTCAGACTTTAGTCTCCAAGATGGTGGGAAAATAACTTATATAATTTATAAATAAACATTCTAATGTATGGTACTTGATAAAGCATCCTGAACAGACATACCCAGTTCTGTGTTCATAGTGGATCCTAGAAACAAAACTTGAAGAGGTATACCAATTGGTGAGATAGTAACAAATTGGACTCATATCTATAAGGTGAATGGTTACCACTGTACAGATGAGTGCACTGAGTCAGACAGAAGGTACAAAATCTGCTTAGGGCCACACAGCTTTCACAACAAGACAGAGTAACAGGTAAAATACCCACCCTGCACAATTCTAAGGGTACAATGGTGTAGGCTATGCACATAATAGTCTTCTTAGCTAGTCATAAACCTAACAGCAGCCAGGCTTCACTGTTCCTCCAAATTTTAAACCATTTTCTAGGAAGACTTATCTGAAAGTGTCCTCGCTCACTTTTTAAAAAAATACTTTTTTTTTTTTATCCCTCACAAGACTTCAGTAGAATGATCGCCAAGTTCTAATAGTAGGCAGGTGAGCCCTGAGGGAAGGGACTTATACATGCCATCTTTCGTGGGTATCTCAAGACTCAGATGGTTAAGTACCAACGTCTCAACATTATTATCATTACTGCTCCCATTACAGTTCTCTCTCTTAGCTTTTAGCTTTTAAGCACTTGCTTTGCTAGAATGTCTGAGAAACTAGAACGTTCCCTCCTCTTGTTCCCACCTTGGTTTGCAAAGCTTGGGAAATAAGCAGGACTCCCATTCTTTCCTCAGGAGATTTCCTATTGTGGTCTGTAACAGCTCAGCTTCTCTAAGCAGTTAATGACAGCTAATTAGCTTTCCATTCTAGATAAGATGTTTTTGTAGGCCTCGGGGTCACAAACTAGTGGGTACCAATGAGGCCTTATTCATCTTAATTGCCTAAGTCCAGGAGATAATAACTCCCTCTCCTGAGTGGTCAGTGTGATGTAAAAATCGCATAAAGATCCCATGTGGTCCTTCACTTGTTATGATCAGTTCTGTGACCTTGAGTAGAACCACTCTCCTGGGAGTCTGGTTTGGTTACCATCAGGGTGGTAGTGGTAGTGGGGAGGTGCATTGACCACTGAGAAACCAACCATTTCATGTTGGACATAAATCATTTCACTGGTATCCTAAATTGTTCTTTTGGGAAGATGTCACTCTGGTTATGAGGTAGTCACATGTACGCTCAAGACAAAATAGATTTGAGGACCACACATTCTGCTGTAACCCCAACTGTGATCATGCCTATTATGCAAGGGGTGGGGGAAGCACAGCACCTATCCAGGGGGGTGCACTGAGTGACTGAGCAGGGTCCTCAGGCTCCATGGAGTATTCCTCACTAGGAACACCATGCGTGTGCTCACAAAATATGCCTGTCTATTCCTCGCCATCCTCAGGAAGCCGCATAGAAAAGAGGGACCCATTCCATATTGCCATCCTTGTTTAGGCTCAGTTATACTGTACCGAAGTGTCTAAAGAAACAATTTGTTACTCAGAGAATTCATTTTAGTAGGTAGGAACTTTTAGTATTCATCTCTTAAGATCAAGAGTCAAAGTGGAGAACTGTGGACAGACTGAAACCTTATAATTCATTATCATCACAAGCAGGATCAGGAGAGGGAACCAGGGAAGATAGAACTGATCACTTAATAGTTATTAAAATGTGATCCCCACTTGATGGAACACTCAAGAAAGAAAACAACATTAACAACTATTTCAGAATCATCTGGGATGTGGTAGCAATAGAAAAGGCTAACACATTGGTCAAGACAGAGTTAATTTTCCACAAGGCATGTTCACTAAAAATCACATAAGGGCCTCCTCCTCATATTATGGATTGGGGCTTAAAGAAGACACTTGAACCAAAAAAATTGGTCTAGTTTGGAGAGTATGCTAATTTTCTTCTGGTAATAATTTTAGAAATCATGGGTTTTCTCTTTCTAGGCAATTATTTTAATGAATCAATTGGGGTTTCAAGAAACAATTAAATGAGCTCAGTTTGGTCTCAAGTTCAGCAAAATGAGATCATTCTTTCTGGATTTGGTTCAGCTGAGGTCAAGTCCCCTGTCTAAAAGAAAATAGTAGGATTAGGGCAGTTTTATTTTATGTTCTGTACGTCCTTTGTATTGTCTTTTATGCAAACACTGAGTCCTCTTGTTTGTCTGATAAGCACTTCATGAGCTCAGCTATTTCCTGAGTCCTGGGTTCAGTTCTTATTGAACACACACACACACACACACACACACACACACACACACACACTACACTAACTTCTAAACTTGTTCTCAGCTCTCTGAGTTCCAATGAGAACTGATGGAATAGTAATGATTTGCCTCGTACATAAAACTGGGCATTGAATAATCAGGAATGTATCCTTTCAGAGTTTTAAATATTTATTTTTGTCTGTGCATGTATTTGCTGTATGTGTGCCGTGTCAACATGTGGAGGTTGGAAGTCAGCTTGTGAGAGTTGGTTCTATTTCTACCATATGGGTCCTGGGGGGTTGAGCTCAGGTCAGGCTTAGAAACAACCACATTTCCCTGCTGAGCCCTCTTCCCAGCTCCATTTGTTTTTTGTTTGTTTGTTTTTTTCTTTTCTTTCAAACTATGTCGCTTGGGATAACCTCCAACTTGCTACATAGTGTCCTGGGCTGGTCTCAAACTCACAATCCTTCTCCCGTAGTCCTCCAAGTGTGAGCATTGTAGGCATGTGTCACTAGGCCTGGCTTTACGATTTCCCTTTAACTAAGTTATGTTGCTAGATATATATTCAGATCATACTGAGTAATCATTGTACAAGTAACGCAACCGCTCCAGATACAAATGTCTACGGTGATGCTAAACCATGCCCAAGCGCTGTCACCTCTGTAAAAACATGGTACGCCAGGAAATATTTTCCAAGGAATAGCACAAATGGAAAGATATGAGACAGCAGTTCTTAACCTGTGAGTTGTGACCCCTTGGCGGGGGGCAAGAACATGTGTGTCAAACGACCCTTTTACAGGGGTCCCACATCAGATATCCTGCATATCAGACATTCACATTAGTATTAATAACAGTAACAAAATTACGGTTATGAAGTAGCAACAAAAGTAATTTTATGGTTGGGGGTCAGCACAGCGTGAGGAACTGTATTAAAGGGTCGCAGCATTAGGAAGGTTGAGAACCACATCGTGAGACCAACAACAATAAGGAAACATAGAAAAGGGAAACACCATTTCTTTAAGAGTTTAGAATCGCAACATAACATGGGTGTTGGGAACAAGGCGTGGGGCTAAGGCTCGGTAAACCAAAGTTCTGCCCAGACAGGAGACGAAGAAGCTCCCACACATCTCTTACCTGTGATGGTGGCTTTGTTGATGGATGGTTGGTTGCACATGGGTGATCTTCTAACAAAGAGAGAAAACACAAAACAGTGAGTGTGTGGTGATTTTTTACTTCAGTACCCTAAACTGTTTTGAATATACCATTCTAATCTAGAGAATTAAAGTTATGACATGAGCATAAACACTTTATTCAGATTAGCCAGAAAAGTTCTTAGACGCCCTTTCGCTGTGCCTCAGACTACAGGTAAGAAAAGAGGGATAGAAAAAAAAAATCAGCTTGAATCTTGTAGCTGAATATTGGGGGAGATAAAACAGACAGGACTGTCATAGGGATGTATTCAGAGAAGGCATTCTTATTGGCCGGCTGTATGTATGTATTTACTTAAGTTAGGGTATGCAGAGCAAAACAGACTTTTTGAGTGTGGAAATGTGGTCAGCTTATAAGAGTTTTCTCTGGTGCAGTGTTAGAAACTTATTTCTGGTTTATAGTCTCATGATTTCTTGTACATTGCCAGGAATGAATGATTCCTTCTAAACAATCCTGCAAATAGAGGAGGTATGTAAATGTTTTTCCTTCCAGTTTCTTCATTGAGACACATCTCTGGCATGTTTGTTAGAGAGGTATATTAATAACTTGTCTAAACAGATGCCTTAGAAATTTTGGTCCCTATAAACCCATTGTTCTTTAAGAGACTCCATTTGGTATTCTTCACTGCTTCTTCAGTTGTTTGCCAGCTTCCACGAGACAATTATAAACACCTTTAAGAAAATGCCTGCTCTTCCATTAACCAATATTCCCTATGAAAGCCAACACAACGCATATAGTATTCATTCGGCCAGTGCTAACTAAATTATGTTGAAAAGAAAAATCATTTATGAGACATCCATTAAACAACTTGGAAATACAACTTTTAAAAGTTATTTTGTATAACTGGCAGCCTTCAAAGGGCAGCAATATTTAAAAATCCTTCAAGAAACAGATATGTTGCAAGATGTCTACAAAACATCGAAGGCCTTTTGTATGTGTGTGCATGCATGTGCATACACATGCTTTTTCTAGTGGTTGATACTTCTAAGCCCTACACTGTTGTTTCATTTAGTCCTTATGACAAGCCTCAAGGCAGGTGAGCTGACTGTGTGTATTTTGCTAATGAAGAAAGCAGTCAGTTTTGAGACGTTGAACGTTTTGGAGTATGAAAGCTGAGATTTGAACTAGAGGACTGCAACACTAATGGTGCCCTCTGTTCTGCTGTCTTACTATTAGGAGTGTGCATGTGTGCATGTGTGTGCACGTCAGAGAGAGCTATTAGGAGTGTGCATGTGTGTGCATTTCAGAGAGAGTAAGAGAGAGAGAGAGAGAGAGAGAGAGAGAGAGAGAGAGAGAGAGAGAGAGAGAGAGAGAGAGGAGTTCTTTACACCTGCCCTGATGATAGGCTGTGTCTCCAAGCCAAGCTGCAGGACACCTAGGGAACACAGTCTTAACATTATATAGGCTTTGACCGGCCCCACTCAGTTGCACCCAATTGCACCACTGATCTTAAGTTTATTGGTGCATGTTTTGTATTTAAATTTTGTATATGACTGAAAATGTACTGAGATTTACATCTGTATTATTTTATATTTTTACTACAAAATAACAAGTGAAAGTGTGAACTTGATAAATGCTTTAAAAAAGAAGAGTTTAATGTTTTAGACAGCTGCTCTCGTCTATGTAGTGTGGTTATGTTCTTGCTGAAGGTTTATTCTACACAAGTGACAGAACATGTTCAGGGTGGCATTGCTGTAGACTAGAGTTTATTCGAGTAAGTCATATATTGATAAGAATTTTAAGTCACTCCTTGTTCTATAAAAATCTAGAAAGTACTCCCTTGGCATAGGAATATCAAATGAAGATATTGTGCTTTTCTATAGTTTTAGAAAGCAAAATCATTGCCTTGTTACTATTTGTCTTTTCCTAGGATCAGTTCTGTGGCTTACGTGTGGGAACCTGGCACCCCAAAGAGTGAGAACAACCCATAAATATTGACCATTAGATCCATGAGGATATTGGTATATCATTTAGTGAAGAATGAGCCAAACTTCACTTCTGGGATATATATGGCAAGAGAGCGAGATGATAGAAACTAACAGTTGGTTTAACAATGTCAGTGATGAGCTCAGGTTACCCACCTGGGGTAAAGCCTAGGGCACATTCTCCCTCAAGTCCTTTCTTAGAGAAAATAAAGAGGCGCATACCCTCCCCTAAGTGTGATGGTGAACTTGGAAATGTTCCAGTGGCTATGAGTGCTCATCAGGCAAACATGGACCTCTCTAGAGGAGCTGTCTCAACCTGTGGGTTGTGACCCCTTCAGCAAACCTCTATCTCCCAAAATATTTACATTACGATTCATAACAGTAATAAAATTACAGTTATGAAGTAGTAACAAAAATAATTTTATGGTTGGGGTCACTGCAACATGAGGAACTATATTAAAGGGTTGCAGCATTAGGAAGGTTGAGAACCACTGCTCTAGAGTTATTATGCATGTGCCCTCTGCCTTCCCTGAACCAGTTGTCAGGAGGTTAATTTCTGAATTATGATACCCCAGGAATCTGGTTTAACTTTAGCCAGGGGGTGAGGTACACATCTGCACTATCCAAATGTACCAGTTCTTCTTGTAGTCTGCTGTATTACAGATGTTCGTTTGGCAGGCATCGATCACCATGGGTATTGTAGAGTCAGTCAAGCTAGATGGACATTCCAGGGTTACCTATGACCTCCGGACTTTTTTTTTTCATTTAAATCTGCTCTGCCCTTGTAAATCAGTTAAAAATATCTCCTTGGTATAGAATGGGCACCTCCTGCAAGACACGAGGGGCAGTGGGAGACCCTCACACCTGTCATACCTCACACCTGTCAGATTAACTGTCATGAGTTTAAATGCTGCTTACTGAGGTGACAGTATCTGAAGGAAACTTAAAGGAAGTTTTGTCTCTTATTTGCCTTTTAACGACAAAGAACTGGATTTCTCAGATGAAATTTGCAATGAACAAGTTTGAGAGCGGCATACAATGGCTTTATTTTTCCTGCTGAATGAAGACTTTACGAAAGTGAGGTGTTCCTATACAGTACTAAAAGCCCAAGAAGCTTGCTGAGGTCAGCATGACATGGCCCAGCTGGCCATGCTGCACAGAAAACGCCATTGGCAATAAACGGATTCCTCCAAGCACATTCTCGGGGATGGGGGTCGGGGGTGGGGCAAACACTTACTACCACGTGACTATCTGCAGCACCTGCAGGGTGGTTGAGCTGTGTTAGGATGGGAGCTGAGGATACAGATGTGAGCAAATTACAACCCATGGTTAATTTCCAAAGCAAGCAGACCCATCCGTGATGGTGCTGTGAGTAACTGGCTGAGGACCTCTCTTGCCAGGTGGTTTCTGAGAGATGGAATCACTGCATTCACTTGTCAAACACCAGAAGGGTCACTACAAAGTACTTCTAGAAAATGAAGCAGGCATTGTGTGAGACAGAGCGCACAGCCGGACAATGGCCGTGATTCAGAAATGTCTAACGTATTGTCTTGAGTTTCAGTTCAAGTTGAGAAGACGCTAATGGTTCGGGCAGAAGGGGAGGGATAGGGCGTAGCTTACTTGCTGGGTGCTCGATCTTGCAAATTAGTTAATGCAGCAAAGTTGTTTCGTACGGTTCGCAGGCTTGCCAAGACCTATGGTGAAGAGAGAATTCTTTAGAGTTCTTGAACTGTGGTCAGTTGGAATGCAGCTAGACATGCTTTTTAAAGTAGAAATTTTATATTGCTTGCAACTCAGTTTCTTATACCATTACAGATTCTTCTAGAACTTAGTGAGTTTTTAATCCTGATATATGAAATCCAGGGAGGTTAGACTCCCAGGATTTTGTAGAAATCCCCTCTCACTGGCTTTGCTTGTGGTAACAGTAGCAGCAGTATCCCCATACCCTTCAGTCATCCACACAATGTCCCCAGTAATTGCTATTATGACTATAATACAAAACACCACGAAAGGCTCATTTTAGTGATTCAAACATACAATTAGTCTTGAATTCTCTTAGGAAATTCAAGATTCCTATGATCTCAGGTCATCAGGTGAAGTAAGTCCAGTTGTTTTTCCATATTGCAGAGGACTAGGCTAGCTACTTAGTCCACAGCTAGTCTTTGCCTCTACAGCCATGGTGTGTGTACATTGTGAAATATAAGAAGTCCCCAGAGAGTCGTTTATCACAGAAAACGATAGTGCCCTATACAAAGAGTACTATTCTGTACACTTCCTGGAGCAAAGAAAGTGTTCAATAAGATTGTATTGAAGAAACGAATTGGATGTAGTACATCCACATGTATGTGAATGTGCCTGGAAGTAGATGGCCCTACCTCTGCCAGCCCCTTTATTCTAACTCCAATCAGAAACAGAAGAGGGCTAAGGGATGGAAGTGGGTCCTACAGAGAAGTTACAGGAGCCCACTGACCCTCACTTTCTTCTAGAACAGGCTCCTTTCCTCAGGGGTGGACTCTTTAGTAGGATTAAAGGGTAAGACCTCAGTGCTTATTAGAGGTCCGAGTTTGTAAAAAGCACAGAATCCACATGTCCTGGTATACATCGTGTATTAAATGCACACACTTGGACAAGCTGTGACACCTCCTGTACCCCTGTTTCCTCGTGTGTAAAAGAGAGATAGTGCTATCTAGCCGTCAGGGTTGTTGTGAAGGTTAAGGGAAACTACAGCTCCGTGCCAACGACATTGCCTAAGCGAAAAGTATGCAGTGACCGTGTGTCCATGATGGAAACTTCCATTTAACTGTCTGGCACACGGGAAATTTGCATAATGCTTGTCAGGGGCAATACATAGAATTCTCAGAGTTTTCATTGACCTAGTGGTTCGAGAACTGTGCCCCGAGTTTCTTCATGGGACAGTGATGCAGACGAAAGCCACTCTGTGTCTCGGGCGTTTGTTTTTGGAAGTTGAGGGGAACTTGTGCAAGTCAAAGGGAGCTGTTTATGCTCTCAGCAGTGACCTTCAGCAGTCCCCCTGAAGGAGCTCATGGTGCCTCCTAGGAAGCCAGCCAGTCATTGGAAAACCTGGCTCATTATCACACACAGCTCTGAAAGGTCACACCGCCTGTGACGGAGTATCCAAATGGCTAGCTGCTGACGTCAGACCACAGTGTCTTTCATGAGGCATGAAATTCTGAATGATGCAGAAATAAATGGATTAATTATCTAGTCATGAAATCACGCTGGCTTAATTTGTGTTTTCAGATGTGAATATCAAACATGTTAACAAAGCATTGAAATACAATTATTGCATCAGCTAATGACTCCCTTTTTTAGACTAAGAGTTTAACCTCAGAATTTTGAGAGAATTTTTCACTCTTATACAAAATGCTTAAGTCCAGTGTATCTGGCTACTGAGTAATATGAGCAGTAACTGAAGTATTTTACGTCTGTAGGAAGTATTTTGCAGGTAATTCACAGTTTTTTTGATCATTTAAAAACAAACAAACGAACAAAACATTAGTCCATTAAGGAAAACCTTAGTTCATGGACAAAATCTCTTCCATGGAGAGAGGTTTGTTTTGTTTTGAAATGGGGCTCACTGTGTAGTCCTGGCTGGCCTAACACTCACTATACAAGACCACACTGGCCTCCTATTCACAGATCTGCCTGCTCCACTCCTGGTTTGCTGGGGTTAAAGGTCCCTGCTGCCACAGCTGACCTATAGAAAGTTTTTAACTTTTGCTAGACTAGTAAGATATTTAACTGAATTACTTGTTTGGTCTTTATCATCTAAATTTTATGTATTCATTTTAAGCAGTTCCTATCTTTGGATGTTGAAGAATTTAGCCAGAAAAAAAAATGTTGTCAAGCAGAACGTATCTCCATAATCAAGATAGACATCAAGTGATTGTTATTTCTTTGAACAGGAAGGCACATGGAATGGGGGAGGGACATTTAAGCATCACTGAATACTATTCCATTTCTTAACTGCTCATTCTACTGTTATTATTCCTGCCTTATGTATTTACTACATAGACAGTGTGATACATTTCAAAATGAAAGTGAGAGAAGAACACCCCCCCCCCAACCCCCGCTCAGGCATTGGCTGCCTGACCCTGGCCTTCTGACTTCCAGGCTATTCCTTCCCTTGTGCGATTGTGAACTCTGATGTAGAGAATGACATTGAAGATACCCGGAGGTGTGGCTTAGATCATTATTTTGGTTTGTGGCGGGACAAAGCTTGCTTTGTATGTTTTCTGTTTAAATGTTCACAGCATCTCCCACTCTGTAACTTATATGATGGTGGCAGAAATGTGAAAGGAAGTTTTCCCGATGAATCTGCCGTATTGGATGTTGCCCTGGGTCTGGGTGATTGACTGGCATTCTTCATACAAATATTATTAAGTTTTTCTCTTAAACACTCTTGTCTCTCAGGACACAAGGAGGGAAGCAAGCCTTGCCAGACAATCAGGAAAAGAGGAACAGGGCTTACTAGAGCCCCTGGGTGAAGGTTCAAGTTCATGGATTCTCTTCTAATCCAGAGCAGCTCTCTGCCATACACTCAGCTCCAGCATCAGAAGCTGAAACCCATGCTCTGCAGCACCTAGAATTTTCTTGTCTCTTTAATGCTTATTATCAAAGAGTCTCTGCAGTTTCTTCCACATGGTTTAGACTTAGAAAATTAAAATCATTGCTTTCTCTTTTGCCATTCTCAGTAAACATATAATTGCCTAGGAAAAACAAACACCTAACCAAACAAACGTGGGAATGTTGAAAAAATATAAATCTTAACAATGAATAGTGATAACATTACAGGAAAAATTGTTCACTGGCCACGAGGTGTGAATATTCACAGACACAATTCTCAGGCTCTTTTAGGGTCTTTCAAACAGGAAAGTGCTAGTTTCATTAAACAGCTTAAGTGAAGGAATGGAAATGTTTTCCTGGATCGTTTTTCCAGCCCATACACAGGCTATGCCACTGGGTGGCAGTAGAACACAGACTGTGAGATTCAGGGCAGGGAGGAGGCTGTGTGTCATTGTGAGGTCAAAACCCTTACTTAGGCTTCACTTAAGGGAAAAAAAAAATAATGGAGAATTATTTACAAGATAAAAAAAAAAGTTACTTTGGTTGAAAAGCAAACCTCTACCCAAGTTATACTTTTGTGAATACACATGAAGTGATTGTTACTGTTATGTCAGAAAGTTCTTAGTGATTCCTTAATGATTTAGCCATGTTAGAACAAAGCTATCTAGAAGGATGTAATTCATTCTGATGATATGCAAATTTTGTTTATTTGTTTGTTTTTTTTTAAAATAAAAGTTGAACAGAAAGCAACTGAAAGGAGACAATGATCTCCATTGCCCAGTAGAGGTCCCCAAGTATTCAATGAATTTGGTCACATGATCACTTCTCCTAGGTGGGATGGGAAGGGGCAGGCAGCTTAAAGGTGTATTGGGGATGACCTGTTACTAATGGAACAGTAGTTCTCCATTGTGTTAACAACCACTGTATTTTTTTTTTCCTCTGAAACTATCTAGGTATTGTAGTTTGTTTGACACAAGGAAAAGGATGCAGTTGTTCCTACCCTGTGTATTGTTTTCAGAGCAGGCATATTTCCTGTATCCAAAGGACACAAGGATGTTTGCTTCCAGGGACCCAGGTTTTGGATGCTTATTACCAGGAAGCCAGGGTGGTCACAAACAGTGGGGCTGTGGGGGAGAAGCAGCTGACTACAGAGACAGTTTCCCAGCTTCCAGAGCACCTTTAACTCTGGTGTGCATCAGTCCTAAGGACTCTGGCTAAACTGTTGTTATGTTCAAAGGGAAGAAAAGAACAGTGGGTATGTGGGGCAGGTCGGGGTGCGGGGGTGCCTCCCAACACCAGACTGCATGCCTAAGGAAATACACCAAAAGATTTGAGCAGAGAAAAGAATCGTTCTAAAATAAAATACACAAACAAATTAAAGCTGGCACCCTTTTCTGTGGGTCAGAGAGCCTCAGAGCTTATATAAGAAAGTTCAAGAACTTTAGAGTATAAGAGTTTGGAGTTTGGATGCTAGTTAGTACCGAAATCTTGGTATGACTTGGACATCGGAATAAAACTTGGAGAGATCCTGTAGACTCCTTTCTGGTAATTAGATCTATTCAAGATGTTTGAGGTCCCTTCTTGCTCAACAACACAACTGGTCCTCAACCATTCTATACAAGTTCTCAAACACTTTAAGTCATTTTTATCATCTCATATCTATGCCATGGAGTTGAAACATTTTTGTTTCTTACGCACGAAGAACTCAAATGTGTCACTCAGCTAAATCTTTGTACAAATAACACATGTTAAAAAAAAAGGAGTAAATAAAGTATCAGGTTGAACGGGATTATTGAATTTCAAACACAGATCATGTACTAATTATACTAGATGTAATTTAATCTGTGATACAGTCTTCTCCTTCGGGTGCTAATTCCAGTTAAGGAAATAGGGGCCCTCTGAGTACTATCACCCTTAGGTAACTTGTTATTTGAAGTACAGGCACTGCTTGGGTCTAGCAGCTTTATCCAAAGCACATCTGTAGGGCTAAGGTTACATTCTCCAGAATTGCCTTTTAATTATTCGAATAAGCCAAACAATTTGCATCCCCACACCTGTGTGTGGTAAAGTTACATCAAGGATCAGAATAAAAATCCCCACATCACATGTGTGAATCTTTAAGAAGCCTGCACACTCCAAGCTGTGCTTACCTGAGCAAATGGAGTCACAATCAAGTCGTCTCCATGTCTGAAAAACAAACCAAATTCAGTGTTAGAAGTCTCCAATAAAGCTCTGACCACTTTTGATCAACATTAAATGGTCCATTCCCCTGGAAGAGAATCCCATTGGGAATTACAGTAATTCCATCTTTCTCTTCAGTACATGCCCTTCCCAGCCACTGGGTTGAAAACATCTTCTGGATGTCAAACATTGTTCATCTCCCTTGGTCTAAAGAGGGGATCCTTGATTACCAACCAATGTCAATGTTGCCTTTTAGGCACAAAGGCTGTGCTATAAGTAGAAAGGGGTTCTCAGCTCTGGGCCTGCGGTTTACTCTTGACTTCCCGTTGCAGATCTCAGCCAGGGATGCCGTGCAAAGAAGCAGCTGCAGCACTGATTTCTGCGAGTGTACCCTGGGCCATCTAACATTTGTAGGTGATTAGCATCAAGTGATCTGTATGGTCATGTGTAAGCCTTGGATAGGCCAGGAGCCGTACATGACACGGGACTGCATCATCCACTAATAAAAACCCCAGGAAACTTTTTCGACTGACTCGTGTTCCAGCCACAGTACTTACAGGGGAATGTTACCCTGTGAGGGCTGTTGCTACAGTAACGTCACCTCCAGTAGACTGGAGATACAAGAGCAAGGTGTCCATGTGACATGTCTTGGAGAAGCAGGGAAATGCAAGAAGGCATGCAACATTCTTCTTGGAAGAAAGTGGGAAATTGGGACCCTGGACTCTTTGCAATATTTTTTCAGCATGAATGAGTGGAGGAAAGGATGTACCAGATCTCAGTGGGTTATTTCTTAATCTAGCCAGTCACAAGCTATTTTATTCAATCATTTCATTTTTACTTATCTTGAAAGATAGAGGCTTGCCTGGTCTATCAGGCCCATCTGAATTTTTGTTGCTCCCACCTTGGCCCTGTGAGTGCTGAGATTTCTAGTGTACACTGCCATAGGCTACCTTAGAAAATATTGTTTTTAATCAAGTGAACGCAGTTATTTTACACATACATTTCCTTGACATAATCCTCACTGAGTGCCATTCGCTTGAATTGCCAGCTTGTTCCCGATCATCTGAAAAGGACCCAAGTCCCCAAACCAACGTCTATGAGTCCTGCAGTACATGGAGCAGGTTGATGAACTTGTAATGGTTAATGATAATGAGACCCCCATCGCGGAAAGCAGTCTGCTCCCTAGGGAATACTACAGAAAGAAACACATGCAGAGACTTCCAGAATAGACAGAATAAGCCATTGCAAATCACTGTGGAAGTTAGAGTCATAATGGTCTTGAGTCTTGTGATGTGGAAGGAGGTACCTTATGACTGTTTACCTACCCTGGTCACCCTGAGCTAAGTAAAAGCCATTCCTGTGGCCACAAAGAATCCTGCCTCTCCCCTCTTCTAAGAGAAGGACGTGCTGGCTCCTGAGCCAAAGCTACTGGGGACCTGGGGGACAGGCTCAGTGGCATGTGTTGACAAGAGAAGTGGAAGTCCCCCCATTCTCCGCACCTATGTCATCATCCCCTCACCTCTGTGTCCCTTACTGTGCTGTTTTCCACTCTCATTTCTGAGCTAAAGATACAGAAAGACAGACAAAAAACCAAGAGATGCAAAAGCAAACTTTCTTAGGTACAGCACTTCACTAGGAGACGGGCACTGCCATCCAGAAGACTAATTTCAGCCGGATTCAGCTCCTGAGAATACAATTCCTTCAGTAACTGTTTCCGGACTGTGGGAATTGGAGAGACGTTGCCTCTTGTTAATTTCAGTGTTGGAGGCCTTTACGATGTTTTCTTTTCCTTTTCCCTCTCTCCCTCCTTCCCTCCCTTCCCTCCCTCCTCTCTTTTTCCTCCTTCTCCTCCTCCTCCTCCTCCTCCTCCTCCTCCTCCTCCTCCTCCTCCTCTTCTTTATCAACATAGTCTCATCATATAACTCTGGCTAGGCTGGAACTTGCTGTATAGACCAGGCTAGCCTCGAACTCACAGGCCTCTGCCTACTGGATGCTAGGATAAAAGCCATGGCCCATCAAGCCTAGCTACCTGTTATTTATTAAAGTAAGATTTCAAATCTGGACCTGAGGTACAAGTCCACAGTCCCTGCTACTGAGGGAGCTGAGGCAGAAGGAACAAAAACTCAATGCCTGGTTGCACTACAGGGTGAGTTGATGGACAGCCTGGGCAACTTAGCAAGATCCTGTCTCAAAAATCAAAATATATCTAAAGGTCTGAGATATAGTCCAATAGTTCACTGGGAGCATGCTTACCTTGCATGCATGATGTCCTGTGCTCAATCTCTAGTAACAAATACACACACACACACACACACACATGCATGTACACACACACATCCACAAATAAAATCCCACAGATTTCACTAAAATACACTTAAAAATTCAATATAAGTTTAAATCATAATAATTGTAAACAGCCACTATCAATATACAGCAATAATTAATATTTGTCCAATGACTCACTGTGCAAAGAATTTCAGAATGAGTGTCTATTGTGGGTGAGGAAAGGGAGTCCCAAGAAAGACACAAAATCATGTCTGTGAAGATATTTGAAGAGGACTCAAATTCAAGTTGTATGTCTGCAGGGCTCTGCTCTTACACATACATGATTCTCCATCTCCCATGACTTAACCAATGTCAAAAGCACTCCAAAAACAATGCTGACTCTGTGGTATAGTTTTCACTTCATAAAAATATCACTAAGATAAAATGTCATCAGAATAAATACAGAGTGATAAAATAAAATTAAACAGCAAATAAACACAACCAAACACCACTGCACCAGTGACTTAATAAAACCAGCTCAGCTGTGGTGATATATTGTGTATGCTCTACAAATAAAGCTTGCCTGAAGATCAGAGGGCAAAGCCAGCCACTAGGGAGCCATAGAGGCCAGGCAGTGGTGGCACACACCTTTAATCCCAGCACTGGGGATCTCATGTCTTTGCTCCCAGTACGTGGGGGGCTCACACACCTTTAATCCCAGCACTAGGGAGGTTGAGATGGGAAATGATATGGCTAGGCAGAGAAAGGAATATAAAGCTGGAGGAGACAGGTGCTCAGTCTTTTCGGCTGAGGAGTTGGTGAGGTGAGAGGTGGCTGTGGCTTGTTCCTTTGTCTTTCTGATCTTTGAGCATTTACCCCAATATGATATCTGGCTCCGGGTTTTTATGAAGACCAATTAGGCTTCATGCTACACTCATCCTTCCTGATGATCTTCACCCCTTACAACTTGCAACTAAATAATAGAGAAACTAGTGAAAGGCCATTTACTTTTGGATCTAGAAATAGTTCTATTCTAGAACTAACATACAGGTCACAAGAACTCTGAAGAAGGCATATAATAGACACTTACATATTGATATCTGTAAGTTAGCATGTATGTTTTATGTATATATGTATATATATATTATACAGTGAATATATATATATATATATATATATATATATATACACACGTGTGTGTGTGTGTGTGTGTGTGTGTGTGTGTGTGAAGAGAATTTCCAGGCTCTCATTTTCTTATTATAAACATTTATTTTTATGCTAAGTTTCAAAAAAGGAAAGAAATGTCCTAGGGGGCAAAATCTCACCTATCACCTATTATTGGGCATTCAGAAAATTGACTTATTTTTCCTATTTTACTCCACAGGGGAATTTTTATCAGACATCAGCCTTGTATATATTACATATGACTTCATATAATTAAAGGATACCATGTAAGGCTGAGGATGCAGCTCAGTGATAGAGTAGTTGTTTAGCATGTACGATGAGGTTCCAGGCTCCATCCCCAGCATCCCACACCCCTCAGATATCTATATATCCATATATTTTTATCATCTAGCTTCAGAAAAATGGTGTTACCTTAGAAGGAACTTGGTATTCTAACATTTAAAATATTGCCTCACTTCTAATAATTTTAATAATTAATAAACAACTCCATCACAAGAATTTAAATGGCCACTTTATAAAGGAGCACAGGCACTCTCCAGGTAAAATGTACCAATGATTGATAGGTGTTTAAGAAGGTACTTAACAGCACCCAGCATTGGAAAAAATGCAAATTTCAACCAAGTTATCAGCTCTCACCTCTTACAGTTCAATTTCATTTTCATTTTAAAAGGCAACAGATTGCCAGGTGGTGGTAGCTCACGCCTTTAATCCCAGCACTTGGGAGGAAGAAGCATGGGGATCTCTGTGAGTTAGAGGCTAGCCTGGTTTACAGAGTGAATTCTAGGACAGTGAGAGCTGTTACACAGAGAATCCCTGTCTTGAAAAACCAAAAAAAGAAAAAAAAAAGAAAAGAAAAAAGGTCACATTTCCTTCATGCCAATGGCAGTATAATGGGCTCATAGAAAAGCAAAAGGTGAAAGATATTTCAAGATAAGATGAAAAGTGACAACCAAGGACACAGAGGTGTAAGGGACTTGGTGCACTGTCACTAAGATTGTAAGTGGCTCCAGCTACAGAGGAAAGTGTTTGAAGTTCATCCAAAGTTGAATATATTACCCCTAGAAGACATATCATCTATTCCTGGGTATATCGCCAAAGAAAATGAAAGCATCATGTCACAGAGATATCTGCATTCCTAGTTCACTGCAGAACTACCCCCAGCAGTCACAAGCCATGCATGACACATTAAGTGTCCATCATAGGTGGGAAGATAAATAAAACTTGGTATACATACCACACAGACTATTACTCAGAATTTAAAAAGAAAACCATTTGTCACAAGACATATGAAGATGAGGTACACTATGCTTAGTGTAATAAGATAGACAAATACTGCACGATATCACATCTGTGATATCAAATCAAAACAGAACAAAACACTGAACTTAGAGTAGCAGAGTGAAGCTTTGGTTACTAGGGCTGGGAAGTGAGGTGGGGTTAAAAAGCCTGATGAGGAATAAGCTCATGAGATCTATAGCCCAAATTGATGGCTACAATAAACAATAAGGCACAATACACTTGAAAATTTCTAAGATTATTTCCACATCACAAAAGCAATATAAAGTGATAGATACATTAATTAGCTTGGTCTAATGATTACACAATTTAGACTCATATTAAATCTTTTACTGCATATCCCAAACACAGACAATGTCTTATTTGTAGGCTAAAAAAATACATTTTCAAAAAGAATGAAGAGCTGGTTGATCTTTGAATCAACCAAACCAAACCAAACCTTAACACCAGGTATAGTGGCACATGCCTATAGTCCCAGCATTTGGGAAGTGGAGGCAGGAGGATCAGGAGTTCAGTGTTGTGGTTTACTATATAGTATTCAAAGCCAGCCTGGGTGACAGGAGACTCAGCCTCAGAAATAATAAATAAAGCTGTAGAGATGGATCAGCCAGAAAATCGCTTGCCTCACAAGGCTGAGGCCTGAATTCGATCCATGGAACACATATTCAAAAATCCAGGCATGACAGTGCATTCTTGTAATCACAGAATTGGGAAAGATGGATCCCTAGAGCTCACTGACCAGCCAGCCTACTGAATTTGGTGAGTTCCAGACCAGTGAAGAACCATGTCTCCAAGCAACACGTGGATGATGCCTAAAGAGCAACACCTAAGGCTTTCCTTGGGCCTCTACGTGTGTGTCCCTCATATACACAAATGTGTACCTGCACACACATCTGCACATACATACAAGCACACCCTCAAAAATAAGTGAACACATAAGCTTCAAAGCACAGATCCTTAGTTTTGGGCTCCCATGTGCTCAGATCTCCATTAAGAATGTGCACTGTTGATAATGCATAAAGTGAGCATTTATTAAACAACATAAGCAAACATTCTGTGGTCTGACCCTGAACGTGTGTTGTAAGACAGAAGAAATTTTGGCTTCATTCAAGAAAATGCATGATAACAAATGAATGCCATCCAGTTCGTTCGGCTCTATGGTGGTGCAAAAATGATTGATTCTCACATTTATGTACAGAGGTTTCCAACTTCAAAGGGGCTTAGAAAATGTTGGTAGACATGTGTACAAAGCTTAATAAAGACTGATGCAGCGGAGGGGATTTTCCAGGAGCACTGACGTCACAAATGGCCACTGAGGGCTGTGAGTACTAGGCTGAGTTGGCTGTTCTTGACAGGAGGGAGGAAGACGCAGAGGGCCCAGTACCCAGAGCACAAGAGGCTACACAAGTGTCCTCACTCTGTGTTCTAGGAACAGGCTCTTCTTTCACTGTGTTCGTTGACAGGACTTTCGTTTATTCCTAACGTCACTGGCCCTGCTCTCCTGGGCTTTCTCCAGAATGCTCGTCTGTGTGGGAGATTTATAGCTAGTGAGTGCAATCCTCTTAAAGGTCTGCCTGTGACAGAATGGGCCTGGTAGACTAAAAGGAAAGGTCTAATTAAACACAGAAGACTTTTTGTGAGCCTACTATGGGCCAAAAATCGAAGGGCCTACAGGATCTAATTGTTAGGACTCTGCTGCATTAATGGACACTCTCAGATTCCCACTCGAAGACGAGGAACCAGGATCTGAGAACCTAAGTTCAGAGACAGTTACAGGCTTGGCAAATGGCAGAGGTCATTGGTTTCCCGAAGCCAGTCTGAAACCTGGAGCTTGTTTGGCAGAGTTCATTGGTCCTTGTCAAAGCAGCAGTAAATATGCGCTGTGCAGTGAAGCGCTGATGAGCTTCATATTCCTTTGGATAATTTATCTTTTTCCTGAGATTATGCTTTTTGTGTTTGTGTGAGAGATTATCATGTCATTAAAAATTAAAATGACATGATATTTTAGCCAGAATTTCTTTAATATTCTTTACATGGTTAAAAATAAGTGGTCAGAGACCTATGTTGGTCTCTCGGGTGCTTTTTGACATTTTAATGGGCCTTGAATCCCAAGACATAGAGAGTGCTGTGTAGCTGGATATGAACCCAAACAAACAAATAACAAACAAACAAACAAAAATTTCCACGTTGCTTTGGATATTTTGTTTCCCAGTTGTTCAAATGGATTCAAATTATTGTGAATATCAGAGAAGTACAACATCAGAGTCTTTAGAAAAATGTAACTCAATGGGAACTTCTGCAGTCATGGAGATATTCTCTGTGCGTGTGCGCCATTGACTACGCTATCCATCACATGCAAGCAAACATATCACAAAGCAAGTAAGCACAATGGGCTTTGGTGGTTGTATTGATTTCTAAAGTCCCCAGAGTACCAAGCACGGATGAGCTGAGCATTCAGCCTTGCTCTTCCTGACCATGAAACAGGGACTGCAAAGGCTTTGGTTCTCGGGCCACTCAGGACATTTTCTAGAAGACATCGTCCTGTGAATCATCTACATGATATCATGCCACACCACAGCCTCTTGCATTTGCAGGGGCGTTGACTTACTATTCTTTCGCTTTCTACTTTTCAGTCTTTTGCTTCGAAGGAGAGGAACTGATGCCTGATGCACGTTTAGACACAGTGTAACAGTATTTGGAGACGGCACTTCCTTCTTGACCCAAGGTCGGGAAAACCCCTAAAGACTCAAGGCCTTTGAGGGAAAACTGACACAGGGTCTGAGAGACTCAGGAGGGAATCCAAACCAAAGGAGAAACTTCTTCACCAAACCCAAACAGAAGCATTCAACATGCTGGAAGTCCACAAGCAAAGCTTAGGGACTGTTCTCATGACTTGATTTCTGAAGGAAAGCTATAGGTGCAGTAAGGCATACTTTATTCCCTCTTTATCTGTGATAGACTATTTAAATGTTTCTGACTACAAGGAGGTAGAGTGATTTAGTGACATTCCCTGGTAAAGCTTACCTCCAGGACACACCATATAACCACCCAGCAGTGGAGCCATGGCTCCTTCCTTATATGGCTCAGAGAATAGTACCGGGAAGACTGAAAACGGCTTGCTAAGGAGCCAAGACTGACAAGCAAAATACATACTTCAAGTGACTGATGTGTAAGTGGAGCAGGTATTTATGCTGGTGTCTCGATATCAGATGTCTGTCTCCTTTCCTGTCTAGGATTTTAAAAAATAAACAAAGACAAAAACATGATATTTTTGTCTTGTTTTCATGGATCTGCGTTGCCTGCAGAATGAATGATACCTTGAATGGCCTCACTGCTGTTCATTCTGTGTAGGGGGTAATAGAACCAGCCTCATTCAAGCACGCCAGCTAGCTCTACATTTCTTTCCTCAGAATGTGCTGGAAAACACGCTGGGTGTCTCCTAGAAAAATCAGCTCTTCTCTTTTTCCAAGCCTGCCACCATCCCCCTCCTTCTAACCACCCACCACCAAGATTTAACAGTTCAGAGAGTTTCCATTTTGTGATGCACTGGAACAGGGTTCTCATCTCTGTCCTCTTCAACATCGAGAGGAAAATGGTTAGAGGTTGGAGAACAAGGGGAGAGCCACCAGGCCCAATGTCCACAACTAGTTGAAACCATAAGTTCTTTTCAAAAGGGCAGGAGTACCCTATTGTTTTAGCTCTGGTTCTTTTTATCTAGGGCCATGTTACATGAAAGCACTATCCAGACAAATGGGTTAGCTGTTTTTCCTTGAAGATGGTGTTCAGATTTGCCTGACTTTAGTTAGTTTATAATTCACATATTGCTCTCAGAGATTCTGTTTCTTTAAGAGCACACTGAAAAAGGAAGCAGGTCTTCCTTGACCACGATAATCCTAGCTTGCTTTCTAGCAGGAATCTGATGCCTTATGGTGTGGGATAATTATTTTCATTATTAATCTCTTCTCACTCCACATTTTAAAAAAGTAGTTGTTACATTTCATAAACAGTGAGATAGTAGTATAATTATGCAATCAAATGTTCATTTTTCTTCAAAGATTTGCTCAATGCCTAATGTCACATGGCTTTTGTTTTATATTATTTTTACTCACAAAAATAACTTATTACCGCACTGTTTGCTTTACAATATAGTAGCTTAGGAAGGCATAGTGATGTTTTTCTCATTTATAACTTTTTTTTTGCCATGAAAGTTTTAAGGTACATAGTGCATATAAAGACCAAGAAAAGAAAATTGGGACTGGAGAAATGGCTCAGTAGCTATGACTTGCTATGCAAGAATGAGGATCTTAGTCTGGATTCCAGCACCCACATTTAAAAAAAAAAGCTAGGCATGGCTAATTGCCTGCCTGTAGGCCCAGTACTGTAGAAGGGAGACAAGGGATACCCAGGGTTGCTAGCCAAGAGTCTAGTTTGTGATGCGGGGAGAGACACTGTCTAAGGAAATAATACAGAGTGATGGAGTAGGGCCAAACGCTGTCTGGTCTCTGCCTACGTACATAGGACCCGTACATACATGTACATATTCATCACACTCATATACATACATGCTCACACATTCACACAAACCTACAAAATAAAGAAAATTGCAATCTGCATTGTGTGGTGCATGCCTGTAATCTCAGCACTGGGAAGGCTGAGGCAAAATGATGGCTGTGAGTTCAAAGACGGCCTGGATTACACAGTGAGATCCTACACAGATCAATCCATCCATAGAAAAGAAAAAAAGAAACTTGCATGTTAAATGTTTGGATACAATCCACTGAGGATGTAATAGAAATACATATAAATAAGACATTCATGAGATGTTTTGTCAAAATATACTTTTCTCCCTAATTTAAAACTACTATTTATCTTCTTATATCTTTTAAGATTTGGGGAAATGTCTTCTTCACTTTGGCAATAATAACTGGGACAATAATATGCATGCCTCAAAGATTTTATTATTTTGAAAACTTGCATAACAATGCAATAATACCATCCATCATGACAACATGTCACTCTGTTAAAGTCTTCTCATGTTCACTCTTTGTCCTTACCATGTTAAAGGCAATCAAAACATTAGGATTGTAATTAAAGTAAAAATACAAAATATGTGTCAGCAAATGTGTTAAGTTGCTTAGTTTGAAGACTAAAAGATCAAGCTTAGTTTGGATTTTGCCAGTAATAGAACTTGTTTGAGTCTGTAATAAAATATCTCAGTTATTGACTAAAGCAAAAAAATAAAAAAGACTTAAAGGAGAGAAAAAATAAAGAAGGAAAAAGCTAGCCCAGTGTCCACTGTTCTTCTCATACTATGCAGATGTGCTTCTTGAGATTTTAAACATTTGCATCAGTCTGTATCAATACCACACAGTAACAATCACACCTGAAGCAAGCTACAAAAGCAGAAAAAGAATGGGCCACCTAGATTGTAACCACAACTGTGTGACTTTGGATGATAATCAAGGATCTGGACAATCCAGTATCCTAACACAATCAAGACCAGGACACATTGTCTACTCCAGAGCTTGTGATGGTGCTTAACCTGTTGTCTCTGGTTCCCTGCCACACCCCATGCCCCAATAAATTGCTCCTCACATGGAAAGTTAGTCTAGCTCCAATCCTCAGGATATAAATAAAACAAATACCTTAACATGGAACTTTTCAAACTTAGTTCACAGTGCTTCTGATACTTCATTAATTTTATTTATAACACCCCCTTTGCCATAATAAGTATCTGTTAGTTCCAATTACCGAGTAGTTAGGTCCAAACAATTTTATAAGGTTTCCCCTAACAACTCAGTACCTATTAAGCACTGTACAACTTCTTGCCATGGAAAGAGATTGGATATTGCCTCTCATATTTCCCATCCGCATGGACTTTTATTCAGTAATTGCTTTTCATTCATCAACCGTCAAAGATCCAGTTTTGTAAAGACACAAGGACTCAAATGGCTGCTATGATCTAAAGATGAAAACCAGAAAAAAATGTAAAGCTATTAGTGTTACAGGTGATTGACAAATATTTTGTTGCCCTTGGAAAGTTAAACCATCCCTTGCACCTGTGTAAGTTCCCTCTGGGCCTTATTGTCTCAGTCTCTTTAATCCAACATCCTCAGCTGGGAGAAGTCTAGAACTGGGAAAGCATGCTTAGGCATTGATAACTCCCTACTTCAGTTGATGGAAGATGGCTTTCAGCTGGCAAATCAATTGACTGCAAAATGAGTTTATGTGATGGTTAATCTTGGTTGTCAACTTGGCTACATCTGGAATCAACTAAAAACCCAACCCCACCTGTGAGGGATTTTCTTGACTAGATCATTTGAGGTGGAATGGGGCACCCTAAATCTGGGACACCTGTGAGGAATTTTCTTGCACTCTTGCTGGTGAGTTCATCTACCCTGCTCCTGAGTCATTCATTCACTGGGATCAGGAATTACTACTTCTTCCAGCATAAATTGAAGACCAGCAGCTCTCTATGACTTTCCTGGGGCTCTGGCAGCAGATTGGTACTCTTGAGACATCCAGTATCCCAGATTGAACAAATACCAGATTCTTGGCCTTTCCGTTGTGAGACAGCCATTTTTGGACCATCCAGACTACAGCCTGCAAGCCACTGTAATATATTTCATATATATTTTCATTCTATCAGTTCTGTTTCTTTAGAGCACCCTGAATATACAGTGTATTAAAATCTAGAATTTATCTAAGAGAGGTTATACATTGTTGCATAGTCCAGTGAGGAAGAGAATCTTGGCAATGGACCATGTCTGTTTTCATTTTGATTTTTCTTTCTGAGACATTTCAGAAAGAGTCCAAGGAAGAATTATTTAACCTGGAGTGAAAATATAAACAGATATGTAGGCAATCCTTCTGCCTTCTAGGTCTGGAGGTAATGCCACCAGACAACTAAGTAGGACAAGTAGGTACAAAGTTCACGCACAAGAGAGTTCCCAAGAACAGGAAGTTCTAACTATCTGTAAGGGACACAGAGACAATAAGTCAAGTGTGTCCAAAGCTTCTGTGGTAAGATGAATCCACCCAGATCACTATGCCTTCAAGCCCTCCTGCATATTCTGTATGTAGGAACACAGTGTGTAAACATGAATGAAGAGTTGTCTAGTCATCTCTGGATTCTGTATGCCATGGGCTGTTCAGCAGAGAATGGGAAAAGAGGTCCAGTTATCCAGGTATACTGATTTTAATCTGTTGAAAGACCTTGCTGGTCAGAGGTCACAGTCTATCATGACCTGGCAGCTTTTTCCAAAGCTCAATGACATGGGAACTCCCTCCCCAGCCAGACTTCCTGCTTTCTACCTGCCCTTATCTGGAGAATGTCCCTGGGCCAGGAGGACTAACCTTATCTGAAAATTGTCTCTAAGCTCGGATGCCTGATTTATCTTTAGGGTGACCCTTGGTACATTTTCCTGCTAGAAGCCTCTCCTGCTTATACTTATATGGTAACTAAGACTTATACTAGGAGCTTTGCTGTTATAGGACCCTGCTGCCACATACAAAGCCTTATAACTGGACCATACCATGTAATGCAAGTTAGGGTTTGTCTCCAGACTCCCCAATCCTATATATTTTCTATTACTCTGGAATAAAGCTGAGCTGATTCACTGAAGTCATCTCTGGGAAGGCTGTCTCTGTCATACCCACAGCCATCTGAACCCTGTTCTCTGCTTCTGCTCCTTCCACCCTCACGGATCAATGTGCCAATGATCTGGAGTAAGAAGCAGAATCACGTTAGTCTAATTGGTTTGAGAGGTAGCTTACAGTCAGTGGATTACAGTTTCATGATTAAGTGTTCTTTGTCTTGTGTGGTGGTTAAGCTTGTTGTTGAGTTGGATGAGATTTAGAATCACTTAGGAGACGATTCTCTGAGCATGCCTGTGAGGACATCTCCAGGGAAGTTCACCGAGGTAGGAAGACCCATCCTCATTGTGAGTTGCACCATCCATTTACCTCAAGTTCTAGACTAAATAAACCAGAGGAAGAAAGTGGAACATCAACCGTCATTCCACCTCTGCTTCCTGACTGTGAATAAAGTCTGACAGGCTCCCCACACTCATGCCACCACAGCTGGAGGCGCTCTTACTGCCATATTCTCTCTGGTATGGTGGACAGCCCTCTTAAAACTGTGAGTGGAATGCAGTCTCCCTTCCTTAAACTGCTTTGGGGGTTGGTATTATGCCACAGCAATGACAGAAGTAAGAAGCACACCTCTTATCATTGTTCATTTTCCTGTTAATCTTTGCAAATGTATCATTTCATGATTTCAAATGCACACAACCTTAGCTCTTTGGGTAATGGACATCAGAACTTGCTGTTACTGTGACCCTGTAGTAATCTTAAATTTATTTTGAAAATCTTTGAGAAACATAGAATCACCTGTGTACTATGCTATTCTTGTGTTTCTTGTCACTGTAGTGGCAGCCTTCATTTCTCTGGTTGTGTCTACAGTTAGATAAATGTTTTGCTATGAAGTGTGATTCACGTCTACTGTTCCTATAGTTAGTTCCTGACTATGATCATGCTAATACTGCTGTGTTTCTTATCTTTCTCTGTGTATGTGTGTGTATGCTTGCACTTAGGTGTGTGCACCTGTGGGTGGGCAGGCATGTGTGGGAGGCATGTGCACCTGTGTACACATGTGTGTGAGGCCAGACATTGACAGGGAATGTTTTCCTCAATTGCTTTATCATCTTACTTTGAAATCATAATCTCAGTCTCTTGGTGGGCATGGAGCTCACTGGTGCACTAGACTGACTGTTGATCTCCAGAGGATCTCCTATCTCAACATCCCCAGCTCTGGGATTACAGGTGTGTATCGCTGCCACACCCAATTTTCACATGGGTGCTGGGATCCAAACTTAGGGGCTTATGCTCATATGACAAGCATATTACCAACTAAGTCATTGTTGTAGCATTTGTATATAATAAATGGAGAAGAAGCTCCTGGTAATTGTCTACTTTAAATAAGTCAATATTTATGAGTTCTGAGCTTTGTTTAATCCTATAGAAATGGATACATTTTCTGATTCAGATGCATGGCTACCTTATTGGTTTTGTGTACTACAAGATTTGTCATAGTTTATTTTTTACTAAATTTTTATAGTGTTTCATGGCAATTCTGCTGGTCAAATGAGTTTTGTCTTTCTACTCACAAATACTGTTCACAATGGTATCATCACAATAATGTTCTTTAAAAAGGATCAAAACTTTTATTGTATTTTGAAAAGATGAACATTCCTAGACTTTGGATCTCCTATCCACAAATGGCATATTAATATCCCCATTGAAAGAACTGAAGGATTAAGCAGCAGGTATGAAAATACTCAGAAAAGTGAAGTGTAATATCCACACACAACATATGTTATGACCATAACTATTATTTTTTTCTTTGTGTGTCTCAGCTACTTAATATTTATTTACAGATGATAAGAGGATGTCATTTTGTTAGGAAGTAACTGTTTTCTTTCTTCTCATTTCCTAATTAATTAAACATTATACCCAAACTTACAGAGAATTTGGTTTTTCTAAAACATTTCAGTCAAACAAATAACAATAGATTCTCATTGACACTAAGGGATTTTCTCTGTTGAAAAGCTAGATAAGAGTAATATATACAGAGTCAAGTCTGCAAAGTAGATTTTAATAACATCATTTTCTATAAAGCACAGTCGAACTGGAGTGGAGCTATGGACATTGAACAATCTTCACCACATCAACATAAACTAGTTAAAGGAGTCTGAGGTTTACACACGGCCACATAAGCTATCAAATAAAGAGAAAGCCTACTCATGTATGTGTGGAAGATAAATGCTGTATTAAATTAAATACGAAGCCATAATTATTTTGTTTATCGTTTCTCAGCAAGCATGAAAGGAACACCTCATTTCTCATAGGATAATACACAGAGGGACTCAGAAAGCTGAGCACGTCAAGACATTATTTTTCAACAATACACAGAGTTGCATCATGGTCTGATTCAATTTGTCATTTGTACATGAATCCTCTGAGCAGATAAAGGAACTCTTGAATTGGTACAGGGTAAAACGAGGCCATCCTTGTATAGGGCTTTGGAAATAAAGGCTCTTTTAGAATGTGAAATATCACCAGCTTTTCATAAAATGGAGGTGCACATTTAGTCTTTCCTAACTTGAATAGAAGGTATGAGACACACAGCCTATGCATTAGCATCCCAAAATTGTTTTACTAGAATTTTAGAGAGCAGAACATTTAACCAATAAAATAGAGTCCAGTTACTCACTACATGCTCATCTCTGACCTTTCTTTTTAATATTTTTGATTGCTTGACAGTTTCTTGTATTCAATTAAACAAATTCTAGTTGTTTTCATTTCCATTCCCTTCCTCTCCTACTTTCTTCTCAACAAATCTTCCTCATACTTTCATTTCTTTTTTGTATGTGGTCCACTGAGCTTTAATTAGAGCTTCTTGTCTGTTAATTAATTGCCTACAGTCCCTCAGGAAGAGTTGGAGCCTCATGGGCCCCTTCCCCATTTGTGATGAAAGTCTGGCAGGCCCAATCTTACGTAGGTCTTATGCAGATAATCACAGCTGCAGTGAGTCCGTGAATGCAATGGCTTCATCATGTCATGTCTAGAAGACCTCTTCTTGGGACGTATCTCTCTGTCTTCTGGCTCTTAAATTCCTCCCACCCCTCTTCCTCAGTATTCTGTGATCCTTGGGAGAGGTGCTACAGCTGTCTACTTTGTTGTTTCACCCTTAATGAAGTTGGACTAGACAGCATTTATTGACTCTCTGGGAACTCTTGGGTTGAGTAGTCCTCTACTAATCTCTCTAGTGTGTTGCTCTCTTGCACGATCAACTTAGCAGCCTTTCCCCGCTGTACTTAAATCTAGAGAATCACATATATTATGCTAGCTAGGCACTCTGTCACTGGGGGCTACACTTTTTACTTTGAGGCAGGGTCTCACTGTGCTGCCAGGATGGTCCTGTGCTCCTTCACCTGCACGTCTTTAATAGCTGAGACAGTCTGAATTTATTACCGTCCTGCCTCAACCTCTGAGTAGCTGAAATGACAGATGTGTCCCACCAGGCCTGGGTATGTCATGGCTCTGTCCTTTCACCTTGTCCTCAAGCTGCCTATTCCACTGTCATTGGTGTCAACAGTTAAACCTCCAGTTTAAAGGACAAGTAGACATCATTAGCCATGAATTCTCTAAACCTTTTGCCCCTTCCTCTCTATACTTATATTTCTTCTTTTACTTGTTTCCTCTTTGTCCTTCCTAAAGAATACACTCCCAGCCTCTACTACTTTTCCAGAAACTGTTTCTTGAGCTCAAGATCATATTTGTCTCAGTAACTCTTTATCTGTAATCCTTTTTCTGCCTGATTTTTAGTCTCTAGCTTCTCGGCCTTCACTCAACTCAAGTGTTATTAATTTTAAAGTTTTTCTCTTGAATTTATTTCTTCCTTAGTCAGCTTTAACTCTCTTACTCCCTTTTCTCATCAATTTTCTAATATGTATTCACTGGTTCAGAGAACCACCTTCGATTCATTCTTCAACCTATTGGGCTTCTAACTCCATTGTCTGATTAAGGTGCTTCACTCAAATGCTATCTAAACACCTAGTAATTATAGAAAGTAACTGACCTTTGCGTTTCTTCTAGTCTGGTGGACTGTTATTTCTCATCTTTGTTCTTCCCTTGCCAACAACTGTCAAGTTTTTTTTATACTATTCTATATAAGCTGAATCCACTATTCAGTGTCTGGCATTATATTGTTCACTCTCTGTCCCTTGTTCTTCACGTAAATACTACTGTCATTTATTTACTTAGTCAGGGTCATAATTATGGCACTCCTTTTGTTTCTTTTTCTCTACCAGCTACACTACCTCTCCCCCCCCCCCCGCACATGCTCACATGCTCACGCGTGCACATACCCACACCCACACACACACCCTACAGTTCTGTTGGTAGGCCTTGTGTCTCTTACATTCGGACCAATCTCTTTGCTGCACTCTTACTTCCTTGATCTAGATCTTCATCACATGTGGCCGATTTTGTTTCTGTGAAGTTTGATATGGACCCCTTCCCTTTTTATCTCTTCAATGTCCAATCATTCCAAAATAGAATAATAATAACCCAAATATAATAAAAATGAAACATGACCAAGGCCAAACCCTAGCTAAGATCATCGGTGGTTCTCAGTTCCCATGGACTTTGAGTCTTCTTCCTCTCTTATTATGTTTTCTGTTCACACCCAGCCAAGTGTCATGCCTTCAACCTACCAGAGTCTCCATACTTCACATTTTGCAAATCTGTTCCCTGAACTCATTATTTTCCTTTCCATTTCTTTTGGGCAGAGAACTTTCCATAGACCCATGCTTTGTATTTGCGTAGTGCTTTGTAAAACCTCAAGGGTGGTCCTCATATTTTATTACATGTGGTTTAAAACCAGCCCTTCCTTTCCACAGATTAGGAGCTCAAGGAATGCTCTTACTGTGTTTGAACAAATAAATAAACATCCTATGGGCATTTTTAAACCTACAGAAGAGGGATAAGGATAACACAGAAATAGACCCACTGGCAAAGGGAAGTGATCTAGGAAGAAGAGTCATCAGGAACATGACTTCTGGGGGAAGAAGGAACAAAGAACTAAAGGTTACAAACCAAGCAAGGACATCTTCATTTCTAGAAGCCCAGTCAGAGCTGTTGCTTAGTCTATTGCCTTGGTGATCATTTAAGGTACCAAAAATAACACTAGACCCACAGGGGTCCTATATAATGACCTGTAAGTAGGTTCTGAGATGGTGTCCTAAGAAGATGTTGCATGTAACAGGACAAATGTTTAGATCCAGAGGAGAGAGACTAATTGTATCCATTACCAAATATGACATTGCACATATTAAGTGAGACTAGGAACCTGTGCGGAAAATTTCCTCAATGCAGAAAGAATACGAACAGTATAGTAAGTGTACAAACAGAATGTGCTTGGGAAATGAGTTGATAAGCTCCATGTTATCTACAAACCTGTTAGTTTTAATTCATTTCTAATCTGCACCATGTCTTAAAATAACTCAAGTATAATATTGCCTCTAGTGATTTATGTTCAAAACTGGCTTAATTTGTATAAAACCCCTGAAAGATCTGTCCAGTTTCAGGTCTGTACACATGTCAATTAAGATATAGTCAAGACACTGTCCATCCTAACATCATAGGGGTCTCCAACCCGAATTTAAGGTTTTTTAAATATTAGAAAATATACGTGTGGTTGAACATCTAAAACACAAGTCTTACATAAATATAAACTGATGTTTTAAGGGTAATTTTCTATTAAATGTTTAATTCTACTTTCCCCAAACAATACGTTTTCTGAGAAAATGTTTCTCCCTTTAATCAAGAGTGATAGTGTACTCAAGTTAACTCTACTGTTTATCTTCAACTTGGATAATTTTATTCACTTTCTGCACCAAAGGATGATGAAACAGTTAGATGAAATCATCATTTATGACATCATCCACTCAGAGATGCATTTGCTCAGGTTTGTCCTAGGTTCTTTTCCCTTTTCTTCCCACCCTTGTACTCACATATCACTGGCAATCGAGGAGTTCCTGGACATAGACTTTGGAGAGAGGTCATAATCGCTGTCGGATCGATACAAGAAGGACTCCCGGCGTTGACTGTGGACAAAGTTTGCTTGGAGGATTAGCCCCGATCCTGGGCTGGTCATGGGATCCAAGGGACTCCGTGCCGCTGACGTACCATTGTCCACGTCGAAACTATGGATAGAGGAAGAAGAATTGCATTGGTGGGAGCACTGGCATGCTAGTATCTCAGCAGAGGAGTTAGCTTGATTTGGGGAATGATGGCAAGATTTTATATCTAATTCTTGCTAGAAAAAAATTACAACGTTGAACTAGAGATGTAGCTTAGTGGTAGCGTGTTTGCATAGCCTAACAGCCTGAGTTTGAGCCCTTGTACTTCACACAAACAAACAAAAAACAAATCCACAATTGTAATTATCACATTGGCTGGACATTCTTATTTTCCTTGGATTTTAACAATTTATAAGGCATAAGTTTTCTTAAACCAAACTTCAATTAAAAAAAAAAAAGAAAGTCATTTTGCAAAAGTAGCTCTGAGCATAGAATTACTGTTTAGAAACGAAACAGTATTCATAAACAGTATTCATAGAAAAGAAACAAATTCATAATAATTCAGTATATATTTGAGTGTGGTTGAACAATGGCCACTGTCTAATGTCACAATTCACCTGAACCTGGCTGGGCTGGGCTTTTTTTCCCTTTCTCACACTACACTTACTCAATCATTAATTTCTCTATCCTTTGCTATGAATATGTACCAGCCTTTACAGTTGTCTCTTGAATTCATTTTCCAGTCTTTATCTAGTACCTTTTTTACCTTCTTAAATGCAAAGATGACTGACTGCAGCAGCCTTCAGTTGAAACTCTTCATCAACTCACGTTGCCTTCAGAATCAACACAAACTTCTTGACTAGTCTGAAGGTTTTGCATGTCTCTCAATGGCAAGCAACCACTTTCTCAGCCCAACGTACACCCTAGACCATCAGGCACTTTGCTATCAACTCACGTTGAACTGCCACCCCTTCTCTCTGGCTAGTATTTCTTGAATTGCTCTCTTGATTACCCACCTCTCCTTTGCTAAGACAACTGACACTCATTCTTCAGGACTTAACTTTTTTTTTTCTGTTTTTTCGAGACAGGGTTTCTTTGTGTAGCTTTGTGCCTTTCCTGGGACTCACTTGGTAGCCCAGGCTGGCCTTGAACTCACAGAGATCTGCCTGGCTCTGCCTCCCGAGTGCTGGGATTAAAGGTGTGCGCCACCACCGCCCGGCAGAACTTAACTTTTATTTGAAAGTTTTTTCTGGAGATCTCAGAGCCTTGTGAAATACCCTTCATGCTACCAAAGACACTGGCCTGTTCCTTGGCAATTAATTGAAAATGTTTGCTATTTTGGTCTTCATTTCTATATTTTTGAGCTCTCACAAAATGGACTTTGAAATACCTCAGCATTTCAGGAGCTCTTTCAAAAACTTTTACTGGATGGGTCCAGGACCTGTGGTTAGACAGGTTATAGACCGAAAGAGAGAACCTGCTACTATTATGCTGCTAAATGAATATAGTATTAACTCAACTCCTAGTGACTTATCGTTATGCCCATAGATTAATGCATTTCCATCTTTCATCTGAGAAACCTTTTATTTGCAATAGATGGTGACTGACATTGAGACCCACAGTGCTGGCCTACATGAACAATGCTCTGTGGTTAGTTTGCAACATGTCCATATGCAACACACACACACACACACACACACACACACACACACACACACACACACAATGTTGTGTCCCAGGTGTCTCAAGTAAGCCAAGGTGGGGAGGTGGGTGAATCATTGATCACATATGCATCTATGATCGAGCAACACCTGAATCAACCTCAAAGAAAGAGGGAGAAAATTACAGTGTAGTTCAGTTAACCAAAAAACTTTTCCAACTTAAAATTTTCTGTGTGTGTGTGTGTGTGTGTGTGTGTGTGTGTGTGTGTGTGTGTAGGGGTGTGTGGTGGATGTACATGTTTGTGTATGCATGTAGGCCGAAGGTTGATGTTATCTCCATAAATTGCTTTCAATCTCATTTTTTGAGATGGATTCTCTCATATAACTTGGAGTTTACTGATTGATGGGGACTGCCTCACCAAAGATGGGATTATAGACATGAACTGCCCATGACAGGCTTTTAGCTTGCAAGCAGGAGTTAGGAACTCAGTGCTTGTGTGGCAAGGATTTACCAACTAAACCATCTCCCCAACCCTTAAGATTTTCTTAGAATTGTGTCATCTTATAAATGTACTTATTTGGTTCTGTCAAAACACTGGCAGATTATCTAATTAAACATTCACTTTATAGACAAAGAGGACAGGTTCTAGAAAAGCTGATTGATGAAAGTCACTGAGCCAAGATTTAATTATCTATTGTTCTCAAAGTCCTGCTCACAGAGTGCATGCTTCCATGAGGCACAAGCACATGTCAGTAGCTGTGGACCAAACAAGAGGAATCTGACTCGCCTGGGTAGGGTCATTGCTTTGCAGGCACTTTGGCTATCCCCAGGAAAGCCGGGAAGGCAACGTTTTTAAATCATCAAAGAGGGATATCAGGGGTATTTAGGGATGTACTTCTTGGATGTTATTCATTAAATAAGCATTTACTAAACACTTATTACCAGTATACTGTGATTAAAAACATAAAAGCAATAGTATTAACTCAGGCTGGGATGCCTGTGATGTCTCCATAGAGGAATAGTAACTAAAGCGGGCTTTTGGTGCTACTCAATACATGTTTGGAAGATACTATTCAGAAGAATAGGGAGGGACGGGAGTAGATTTTGCTTTAAGGAGACAGTCACAGAGGATCCGAGGATGGAAATGCTCTACAAAGCATCTGTGCTTGCTTCCTCTTATGATTTCGCAGGATAATGTTAGGGTTTAAATGAAACAGAAGGAAGGCTCTTGCTACATATTCTTCATAAAAAACAAAGAAAATAGGAGAGTGTGATTTCGGATTTACTTTTTCTCGCTTTAATTGGATCAATGCTAACTGAATTACCAAAAATCATTCATTTATATTTTTAAATACAGTATTTTTTCAGTTCAACTAAGAAAATCTTAGCATATAGAGACACCCTACTGTAGTTTTCTGAAAAATATTACCAGATATCTGAAAATATTTTTGCAATAATACTGTCTGTGAAAATTAAAACATTTAACTGGACACACACAAACAAATGCCTGGTCTGAGATATAACTACGATCTTTGCCGTTTGTCTGTAGATGTAATATAACACTTTGTCCACTAGATGGAGAGAATGTTCTTAAATATGGAAAATCTATTTTAAAATAATGTGAAGGCCTAAATTACTTACTAAAGACCCACAAAACCCTCATAAATATTACCTAAAATAATGCCTCACATCTATTAAACTGTTTATAAATATTGATTAAAAATTACACCAATCTATGAAACACTTGTGTTAGCTTTACTTTTAAATTAATTCATTTCTTTCTTTTTCAAAGAGTGATCAGATTGGTTTATAACTTATAAGCTCAAATGACCTTCCAACCTGTCCCTAGATTAGCTGGGACTGAAGACACATACCACCCATGCCTGCATGGCTAAGAATTTGCCTTAGGACCAGGCTGACAAAGTGATGCTCAGAACAGTGACTGATGTCTTATTGAATCTTTACATAAAAAAACAAACAAACAAGCAAACAAACAAAAACTCAGGAAGATATCACTGAAACTCTACAACACATCACTGAATACATGTTATGCTGGGCAAAGTACCATGAATGTCAATGATAGGCTGGGAAAGCCTAAGTTTGGGAACACGAGTGTTCTCAGAATACAGTTTGATTTGGGAGGTGGGCATCTGGTCATGCTAGATTTCCATTATAGTAAATGCTTCTAAAATCAAAAAAATCATTATCAAGAAAAAGAAATATTACTGATAATACCAAGTTCAAAGCATTAACAAATATCAGTAGTAGTGAATGACCTTATAGAAAGTGATTTTATATGAAGAATTTAGTGAACAAGCTTTGCAGTCCGTCTTTGTCCTTAGATTAATACTGGGTAAATACAGATATATGAAACACAGCACTTCTCAACAAGGCATTAAATTCTAGGTAACGGAATAAAACATGAAGCAATTGTGGAATAAAGGCCAAACGTATGTATAGCACCAGTTATAAATAGCCTAAAAATAATAAAGCATAGCACTGTGTGAATTGGGTAATCAGATATTCAAGAGGCAACATATATAAAGGGAGCTTAATGCTCAGAAGGAGTAAAAGGTCCAGGCGGTGCAGAGGATGGCAGGGGTAGAGGATGCCCAGCCAAAGTGAAGCATCAGAAGCAAACCAAAAAAGGGCGGTAGGGAATGTGAGTCAAAGAGGACACAGTGTTGGGCTGTATTTGTGGGCTAGCGCTGAAGAGCAATGGGGATATAAAAGTGGAAATAGTGCATGGTCCAGCCAACAGGTAGGCTGGATATGTTAACAGAAGCCAGGCCAAGGCATGTTGGCATCTGCTTGCAGTGAAGAGATATGTGGAAAGGACCCCCAGCCCCTTTTAGCAGCTGTCACCGAGGAGTGAGGTGCCGGAGACTATTTACTTTTCAGTCGCCTACGTACATATGGCTTGGTTTGTGAAAATAAATGTGTTGTTTCTGCAATGGCGAGAGAAGGAAAGCCACAAAAGAAAAAAATAAAGAACCAAAGGACGCGGAAGGAACTCCTCCTAAATGAAAAGCTTCTAAACCAAATCCTTCAAATGTGAGAAGGAGGGGTATACCTTCTGAGAGGTCTTGTTCAGTAAAAATAACAGAAGACACTACTTGTTCCTCACAAGGGGGCTGATAATCGACTCAACATTAGACTATTTGTGACTGGCTTAACTTTCTGAAAATTAGCTTCATTTAACTGAGAGCTAATTCATGCTGAACTAGAGATGGCTTCAGATGAGCCACTCAATTTTTGGAGCGTGGCCTCACTGATGGTCCTTGGTATCAAAAAACCAAGAAAGGGATGTGGGAGAGGCAGTCTTAATTCAGTTGATGTCAAAGAGATGAGGAGTGACTTTCCTAAGCATCTTCTGGTTCACACATAGGCCTGGTGAATTCTCTGTAGATTCACTGGCAGTCAGGTGGAGTCTAAGGCACAATATTATCTGAAGCTTGGGAAAGTAGCAGAAGAATCGAGGAGAGGGAAAATATCCAATTATAATAATGACAGTGATAATAAATTTTGGAGGATGCTCCACGTGCCCCACACTCTGCTTTCTGCATACTGTCTCATTACATCTTCACCCTTGGAAGTGGCCTCAATATTTTCTAGTCAACCAAAAGGAATCCTGAAGCCTAGGAAAATGCCTCTATAATAATATGTTTGGAGCTATTCTTATGAGTCTGTTTTATACCCAAACTGTCGGACTCTAGAGCCTGGGACTATGCTTATGTTTATATTTCAAAGTCTCCTGTGACTGTAAGAAAACAGAACACTTCTTAGCACCCTTACTAGGGTGGACCTTTCAGCATTAACTCTTTGCAAGCGATACCCTGATAACTCACAGGTCACATATGCCAAAGCTCATTCTGCAACCTAGCATTTTGGAATTTGCTAAATCCTTGTTTTTCTAATTTTGAACGTAACAGTAGGGTATAAAGCAGTTTCCTCCACAGTCTGCTTGGAGGGTTCCTTTGCAGAATCTGAGGATTGTCTTGGAAATAAGGGACTGTTTGGAGGTCTTCGAAAGGTCTTAGCTCATGGAAGATAGTGAGGTGCTATACTGTCTCATGTACTTGCTTCCCTTAACGCAGTAGGACACACACATCTCACAAGAGCTGGCTTTCACCAGCAGATGGTTACAAGAAGGTGGTGATGATACAGCGGCATTGGTCCCTCGGAGTGGGCAGTAAGAGTCAGGACCTGTTGGCCTGATGCATTTAGAACTCTTGAAGGTGGTATGTGGCCGGCCATCTCTTTCTGTGGAGCTTTCCTTTTTCAAGGGACAGACAGAAATCAGACGAACAGGCCAACAACAGAACTGCTCCCAGATCTCTCCATTCTTTCATTTTAGTGCAATCAATGGATGGTAATGAAGTCTATATCTACCTCCCATCCAGCTGCCTCGGCTGTTCCCATACTTCCTGTCTACTAATCGTGGAACTGTTTGCATTGCTCATCCTTTTAGCCTGAAGGTACTCTGATGTTCTGATGGGAAGTATTTTGATTCTTGACCACCATGTGGCCTCTCTCCTGAGCCAGGACTCTTCTTCTTTCCTGAATAAATGGATCATTTCATATACTGTAGCCCTTAGGATCCTATACTTAACACTGACTGCAGGTTTGGGGCTTGAAGGAGGTGAGGCGCAATGAGGCACCGTGGCTGGTCTCCTGGGAGTCTATGCCAACATGAGTTCCCGGACTAAGCATTTTGCTTGGGGCTTCCAAGGGAAGACCCAGCTGAATGCTCATGTGAACCTTCGGACTCTCAACTAAAGCCGGGGGCAGCTACGCACTGCTTCTGACACGGTGTGCTGACAAGGACCGTGTATTCACAAGGCAGGTCATTTGCTCCATGGTACAAGGTGAAGGGATCTTGAGAGAGTTTAAATTAGAAAACTAGGGTTAAATTTCGAATCTTGGTTCTGTCACTTATTAGTTAGGTATTCTTGGCTAAGTCATATACCTTCTTAAACTCCTACTTCCGGATAAAGAAACAGGTAGCTCTGGGGCCATGACAGGATTAGAAGAGAATATGTGCAGAAAGCATTTACCTCATTGCCTAGCAGCTAGTACATGCCCAGTATAGCCATTGGCCATTGTTTTAGTCTTGTTAATCGTTGTCTTCCACTGACATCATCCACCAAGACCATTGTTTTTATCTGAGTCGCTCTGTGTCTAAACACAACACTCTGAGAAGAATCCAAATGGAAACATGAGGGAGGAAGGGACATAAGGGGAGTGTGCCTTGGCCATCAATGAGGTATCAGATGCCTAGCCAGATCTGTCACAGCCTCAGTGGCTTCGAGGTCCTCCACCCTCATTGTAATCCTGGTGTGATAACATCCTGACAGGGAGGGGGTGGAGACTGTTTTCTCTAGATAGTCTTCACCAAGGAGAGGAAACAGTTTCCTGGGGGGAATAGGAAGGCACAGAGGTTGCAACAACTCTGGCAAGGATGTAGCTGCACATAATGGTTAGAAACAATTCTTTAGTCCTTTAACCACAGACACAGGGTGTGCCTGGAGGCAATTACCTTGTTACTTAGTTTCTTTGCCTAATGGCCCCCAGGGTATGGAATCCCTTGCTGTTGGCTAGCCAAAGGGTGCACTTTGGTATTTCACCACTGGGGAGGAAGAGGAAGGCTAACATCAAGTATAAGGACATCTGGATGATGATTAAAATTTTCTCTTCATATCAATTACTTCACTCAATCTTACCAATACCATATGGTTAGAAAATTTGTTACTTATGAGCACTAATGATATGGGCCCATTCTAAATTTCTCTGCAAGCCAGATAGCATCTCTGCAATAAAGAAAATACCTGACAGAATTAACTATTTTAATTTTTTTTTACAGAGCATTTATAGAAAACTGCATTTTATAGTGATAGGCACATGTGACTCTTTCTCAACCCAAAAACTGACCATCGAATGTAAGGCGTTTTACAATCTTATTAGATTAAATGTTGCTGTGGATGTTAGTTTGCATTATTTGTGTATTTCCACAGAGGGTAGGCATTTAAGAAAAGGAACTAAAGGTCTATGAAAAGTCATAGTGTACCAGTAAAGCACTTGATATTCTGAGCCTTTTGCGACTTCACAGAGTTGTCCCCCCCACACAGAGAGAGAGAGAGAGAGAGAGACAGAGACAGAGACAGAGAGAGAAAGACAGAGAGAGAGAGAGAGACAGAGAGAGAGAGAGAGAGACAGACAGAGAGAGAGAGAGAGAGAGAGAGAGAGAGAGAGAGAGATCATCAAGTAAATTTTACGTTTTCACATACGGTTTTCATGAAGAAAAACCAGACCCTGACAGTATGTACTTATTTATGAGTGAAATGATATTTGATAGTTTACTAGTAAAAGTATCAGGTGATCTCAGGGAACAACAGTCGTCTATGGCTTGTCGGTGACAGTCTCAAACAACACAGGATAATAAAGGAATGGAAGCTGAAGATGATAACTGGAATTCCGTACAAGAGAAAATAAGCTCGTGCATTTTGGTCAAATAATATGGCAAGATCCCCCCCTTTTTTTTTTTTATGAAATACTTCTTAGACCAGTGTATGGACTAAATATTCACATCTGGAAACTGTCATCTACCACATGACTGTGCTTGAAGGTAAGGCCTCTCCAGGGGGGACAGCCGTTAAATGAGTTTGCGAGGGTAGAGTCTTAGTCCAATAGGGCTCCACAAAGTTGTCCTCTGAATCCCACGCGTGCTATGGCATAAGTGCACCCACACCACACGCACAGCACAGCACACACATATACAACAATATTCTAAGCCGTCTTTGGCTATTCAGGGTCTTTCGCTGCTCCATATGAATTTCAGGATTGCTTTTCTACTTCAGTGAAAAATGTCATTGGGATTTTGCTGGGCATCACAGAGAAACTGTTGGTTACTGTGGGGAGTACGGACACAATATATAAGCCTTCTAATGCACAGACCAGCGTAAGCAAGGAGACCAGGGACAGATAGGTACAGTTACTTCTAATAATCTTCCTCACAACAAAGGAAATAACCGAAATATGAAAAAACAACTTACAGGTGGATAAAAGTATCTTCAAACCAAATTTCTAATAAAGGGTTAATGTCCACAATGCATACACAACTCCTGCATTATAAGAGCAAAATATAAAATAATGGAATGTCTCCCAATTAAAAACATCCAATTGAAGAAGCAGATATTTCTCTAAGAAAGGCAAACCGCCAGCATGTATGTGAAAGGGTGTTCAGTATCACTAATCCTCAGAAAAATACAAATGAAAATCACAACACTGCATCATGCTAGTTAGCATGATAATTGAAACACACGCACACACACATACACACAGACACAGACACACAGACACAGACACACAGACACACAGACACACACACACACACACACACACACACACACATTGACATGGTTGCACCAAAATTAGAACCTCTTTTACACTGTTGATGGGATTATAAAGTGATGTGATTGCTATAAAAAGTAGCCTAGACCTTCCTGATAAGGTTAACAATAGACCCAGTTCAATTTCTGGATCTTTACCCAAAAGTGCGGAGATCAGTGCATCAAAGAGATAACTTCATTTTCATGTTCACCATAGCACTAGTCACAACAACCAGGATGTGGACATCACCAAACTATCCTCCAAGGGATGACAGGTAGAGAATGGTATGCCCAATTGTACAGGGCACTATTACTGAGCCTTGAGCAAGTAGAAAAGCCTGCCATATTCTAGGACATGGATGACAGTTGACAAGATTAAGATAGCAAAACATGTCAGTCACAAAAGGACAAATACCACAGGGTGCAAGAGAAATCTAAGCAAGCTAAACTTATAGAAGGAAGTACAAAGGGGTCATGGGAGCATGGGGAAGGGGAGATGTTGAATTACTGCAGTTGTACCAGTGACATCACATGAACAAATGCTAGATATCTAATGTGTCCCATAGTGCCCATAGCAACCATAATTACTCCATGTTTAAACACTTAGCAGGGCAGTTTTAAAGCCCGTGAGTTTTTGTTTTACCTCAGTGAAAAAGTCAAACAGGGCTCTCAGGTGGGCCTAGCATGAGATGGTTTTGGTGAGACGGGAAAATCAAAGCCTGTGTTAGAGAGGCCTGCAGTCACCTACAACTAACCGAGCCGTGGAACTGTACACACCTTCAATCAGCAGACATGCCGGTGATAGTAAGTGGAAGTGCCTGCTGCTGAGCTTGTCGGCAGGCCCTGACCTGACTGACAAGGCTCTCAGCTCCCCTGTAATTTAAGAAGGAAGTAAGGAAGCATGGATTCCTTTGTCCACATCCGGTTAAGTTGGTCAACTCTGACCAAAAGCCTGCCTACAGCTTCAGAAAGATCCAACTCTCCAGACTGGCTGTACCTAAGGGTCAGAACAGTCCTGTGGGGACTGACTCAGTTCCCTCTCCTTGTTCTGGATCCATCAGGCTGTCTCCAGTACTGCCTTTATCAGAGTTCTCAGACTCCAACAGGCAAAGAGGAGGTAGAGAATGTTTCTGTCTTTGTGTTGGTTTTTTTTTTTCTGTAATGTAGAACAAACTAAAATTGCTTTAAGGAGCTTGCACTGGAACACAGATATTTTTGTGGTATGGATGCCCCCGCTTCTTCCCACACTCTCGCACTTATTCGTCAAGCTGCAGACAGAATAATCCTGCTAAGATGATAATCAGGTCTCTGCAAAGTCCCCACTCGCCAGTCCCCAAGTTCTGGCAGTGGCCACAGGCCCTTGGAGACCTAGCTCCCCGCAGACTGTCCTCTCAGATGGTTGCTTAGTGTCTTTCTCTCCACTCAAGTGTGAAGTGTGTGCGTGTTCTCTCTCAGGGCCTTGTGCACCTTTGCAGCTTCTATCTGAATAATGTTTTCCCCAGTTATTAGTGCAATTTTACCATAGTGAAAATTTTACTCATAGTGAGCTAGCCTCGTACTGTCTTATGTAAAAGTGCCGCCCTAGTCTCTGAGTTTTAACTACTTCTTTCTCTCTTTGTCTCTCCAGCGTTCACTAGCCTCTGATAAACTAATGTTTATTCATTACCTCCTCCTTCCCATCAGGATGTATGTTCCACATGTGCGGATATTTTTATCTGTTTTCTTTATTAGTGTATCAGCATCATCTACAATTGTACCTTGTACATAGCACTTGCTCATTGAAAACAATTTGAATTTATAAACACCTTTAGATTTAGCCCTGTTGTCTACTTGCTATTCACTGTGGTTATGTATATGGCTCTCTATTTAAATAAATTTTATTATTGTTGTTGAAATTTGATTAGTAGTTGGCCCTTTGTTTAAGGAAATGAGATTGAACATTCCACTTAAAGAAATGATCTGGGAAGGAACATGGAAGGAAGGCTGAAGTCTTTTTTTTTTAGATTTATTTATTTACTTTGTATACAGCATGTATGACTAGAAGAGGGCACCAGATCTCATTACAGATGGTTGTGAGCCACCATGTGGGTGCTGGGAATTGAACTCAGGACCTCTGGAAGAGCAGTCAGTGCTCTTAACCTCTGAGCCATTTCTCCAGCCCCAAGGCTGAAGTCTTAAAGAACTTTTCAATCAGGAATATTTTGCGTATCTTCATGTCTGACCAATAATCAGCCATATGATCAGGAGGTGCCTGGATTTTGTGGCACGTAAAGATCATACAATTGTGAGAGCTCACTTTGAAAAAAAAATCACCAAAACAAACAAACAAACAACAACAAAAAACACACCACCACTGCCACCAACAAAACCCTTACATTTGTCAAACTATGCAAAAAAAAATCTGTAACTATGTAGTACCTCCCTCTTCTGGAACCGGGAAGGAATTAAAGTAAGCAACAAGCAGGAGCCTGGGAGCTGATCTTCGCAGCTCCACACAAACAGGAATGCACAGCAGGAAAGAAAGGAAATAGTCCAAGTGGTATAGCATTGTTTTCTCTAACAGGTAAGTGAGAACCAGCATTTTTCTTTGGATCTAGTGCACACTTCTGACAGGGGGTTCTCTAGTGATGATCATTGCCTCTTTCTGAGAAATATATGGGTGATCTCATCAAATAGGACATTTAATCACTTTGAATGTCTGAAGAGAGTCTTCTTGCAAGTGTGTTTTCTCCCTAGAAACTAAAATTTCCTTTGGAATCAGGTTTTTTAAAATGTGATTCTCAATCACTTCTCTGGTTATGATGTGTTTAGATTTACACAAATTAATTTTCCCAAAACTTTAATTGAAGGGATAAGAATTATTAAATGATGACTCCTTCATGAAAATCCTTACCAATAAAATACTATAGGCTAAATAAATTAAAGAAGTCAAGGTAAAATTATAGTGAAAACAACATTGTAATAGCCATTCCATAGTTTCTCTTAAAAGTATAATGTGATCTGATTTTTTTCCTCTAATGAATGCGAAAATCCATACACCATGTTTTTCTCTGAATCGATACTCTCCCTTAAACAGGTCAGGAAACCGTTCCCCAGCCCTGCTATTAAGTCTATTTTGGAGAAACAATGTTATTCAGTTTCCAACCTCAGCCACCTAAACACATGTGTGTTCCACATTCTGCACAGAAGGGAACGGGAAAGGGCTTTGGAGAGTTGTCCTGGGTGAGAGACTACCGCTTCCCTCCTACCAGGGTAAAGGATCTACCGGCACACTGTCTTACGTTGTTCACAAATAGCCGCTCTGCTCTGGACTCACTTTACAGGACACCATGCAGAAGAGAACAGAAATTGTGCATGTATATGCAAAGGGTTCCTCTGCGTGTTGTGGCTGTCACACTGGGGGATTACCGTCACCACGTTTAAGGCTGTAAGACACTGGTCGGCTGTTGAAAAGGAAGTGGGAATCTCCTTTAATACTGACTTTAATGGGTTATGCAAATCTTCATAACCTTGAAATGGTTTTGGATGCAACTGTGATGGAAGAGAAGAAGATCTGGGAAAAGAGTTCTGTAATCAAGACCATCAATGTGGCAAATCCTGCTTGTTGTCTGCCAGATTCCGTTCTCTGCTTCTTCCTGAGCACAGATGTCCCCATTTCTTGGCCATGTGACTGCATGTGAGCAGAAATATGACATGCTATCCTCCCATACCTCCCACCACATGCTTGCCTAGGTATTCCATCTCCTTCCAGGTATACGAAGACTATGCCGCAGCAGGGCAGAAGGTGGATGTATAAGAGCCTGAGAATTCCTGGTCGCTGGTCTGAGAACAAGGCCTTTCCAGGCTCTACTATAGAATGTTACTGACATGAACTCATTGTTTAAGTTGTTTATCCTTGCAATTTGTGAGCACAATAATATCCAACACAGTTTGTTATACCACAGTAAACTTGCAGTGCCAACTAAAGGTACATTATACTTTCAAATGTCTCATATCAATGTATTCCAGGACCAAGAATCTTTTTCCTTTTGCTTCTTATGTTTTCTTTTATTTTTTTCCTAGATCCTTCACTAACATCTGCTGTCATTAAGGGATTTCTAATCATCCAAGAAGTGCATAAGGGGTAAGAGAAAATAAGCTTGCTAATATTACATGAATTAGGATGTTCTATAGAATGAAGGCGAGTCCAGTTCTTCTTTGTCTCAATGGTAATCACCAAATGTACAGAGCGGCAGCTCAAGCACAAAGCCAAAGCATGAACTCATCCCTGGATCATAGAGGAGACACAGCACCAGAGTTACTAACACTCAGGATCTTTTCTCCTGCTTCACTTGAGCTTTGGGGTCCCAGAGGCAGAAGCTAGCCTTGTTCAGAATTTGATTCCAGAAAATAATGGCCTTCTGCACATGCATAGCTCTCTGTGTAAGTCCATGGAAGGACTCTAGAAGGACTTCATAATTCCTTCAAATCTAAAACAGTACCATTCTTTGTTGTCTTGTTCCTTTACAAGGAAGCAGAATTGAGTTGGTTCTTCAAAGTGGGGATGCCAGAGGTTGCATCCGATGCAGTAGGCCCTTCCTTGTCAGAACTCACAGACAGCTCTAGAACTAAATGTACTTCTCCAATAGAAGGTAAATTAATTACTTGGGCCTCCTATGCTGTCTCCCAGGCTATCCCAATTGGTGCCAAATAGAATGTCAAACATTAAGCTCCAGTATATTCTTGGTATAAAGATCACTTAAATGATCAACACAGAAATTAGTCATCTGTCCATTCTACTAATACCCATCAGCTACTGTGACAGCTAGGCTGGGAGCCAGAAACAAGACTTGAACAACTGTGGTGCCACAGTGCTTCAGCTCCTAGTCACCATGGCACTGTTGGACTCTTCCAAGGTGACGGAGTCTATGGAGATCTGGTCATACATCCCGTGAACCTGCCAGGTCCTTAGTCAAGATAAGGGCATTGCTGTTTGCTAATCACCTTTGACTGCTTCTCTAATCACGCCCAATGGAGAAGTAATGTCCACTGCTGATCCTTGGGGCTTTGACACTGGCTATGTGCTCAAAGAAAATCATGCCAGGTTTATTTTTCTAGCAATTAAAATTCCTCTCAATTTAATGCCATGACCTCTCTCAATTACTGAGACATATTTTTTTCATTTTTTTTGTGATGACACTTGTATTTTCTGCATTAGTTCAGATATGCAATCATATGTATTTTGTTTTCCTTTCCTTTTTTATTATAGAATTTATTTTGTATTACCTTGGCTCTCTTTTTATTTCACACTTAAAAAAAAAGACTTATTCTCTTTTTTTGAGTAGTCCAAAATGGTACAAGGAGATCTAAGTATAGTGTAAATAAAACCAACTGTGTAGCACACGATTTCAGTCCATCGGGCTTGCTCTTGCTGCAGAAGCTTATGCCAGAATCCTCTGTTGGAGCCTTTCCTAATAGCCACCGTAATTGTAATCTTTGGCCTATAAAATAGGTAGTATTTATCTCAGTCTACAGCACAAATATGTATCATGTATATAGTATTTAGTCTCCATCTGCAGAACAGTTATACACCCTGTATGCAGTATTTAGACTATCTGCAGCACACATATGTAACATGTATATATTTAATTTGTCTGCAGCATTTATACATTATGAATACCACCGGTGATTGGGTAATTGGTGATAAACTAATTACAAGTATGTTTACTTTTACAGAAAATATAAGCTATATACCCAGCTACCACCCAGGCCCAGAACCAGGGCTATGTGTTGGCCTACTCCAACATCCACCTCATCTATGAACTGCTGGAGCATGAGAAGGGGCTGGACCTGCAGATCCAAAGCTGTAGGATCTCCATGACACAGGGCAACAACAGGATATCCAGGAAGAGTCTCAGTGAGGGCCAGCATCAAGAATGTAGCAGAATCCAGAGGCCTCGAACAAGACCAATGGCTCATTGCAATGAATGCTTGCAAGTAAAGATGTATGGACTGAAGGGTGTACTGTGTGACTCACTGTGTTACACTACAGCTTCCACACCAAGACTTTCCGTTTGTTTGTGTTTGCTTTTTGTTTTTGTTTTAAATTTTATTTTGGGGGCTTGCAAGGGCAGAGGGTGGATATGAAGGGACAGGAGATGGATGAATGGAATCAGGATGAATGATGTGAAACCCACACAGAATCAATAAGAAGTTTAAAAACAGAAAATATAGGTTAGAATATAAGTCCTATTTTTTCCATACATTAAATGGAATTTAAAAATAACCAAGGTCAGTTTTTGTATTTTTAAAGTTAAGATGAACAAAAACAACAACACACACACTCACAAACACAACACCATGAGCTCCCATTTTGCTGACCTCTGAAACTGTCATTTTGGTCAAATTTTGAAAATAGGCCTTGAGAATTACAGAGTGAGCAGATGGCTTCTGGTTCTGTGGAATTTAGAGCTAAAATTTTAATTTATAAAAAGGAAAAACATTCAAATCATGTTCATATTAGTTTTGCTCTCAGTTTTTCCCTAGGAAGAAGCCACTCCTTAAACTAGCAATAAAATTATGGATTTCCATTCCATGCATCCCCCATCCCACAAAAGCACCTCAGACCGCATGAACATAATCTCTTAGGATTGTGGTAATTTACCACTTACCACATGCAAGATCCCCTGATGGCCCCCTATCCTATCCAGGCAGAGCAAAAGCCTCCCCACAGGACTTCCCTCTTGGGCCCTCTCACTTTGTCCTACATTTCTTTATTACCATTATAATTATTATTATTTTAGTTGGGTACATTTATGAACAACAATCTGTTAATGTATGTATAAAATGCTCAAGTTAGGACAGCATCACTAACACTTTACACAGTAAAAAATTGATTAGCAGATCACAATTGTATGAGTTAGGTAGAGCCAGGTACTTAAATGCATGCATCCATTATTCCCAAATATTTTCAAAATTTGATGAAATTCAGGTAATAACTTAGCTACTAGGCCGTAGGTGTAGTGTTATTTGCTCTCCCCATGACCTTGGGCTATATGGCCCAAAGGAGGCGGTGCTTTCTGTTGTTGTATGTGACCTCTTATAAGGAGTTGGAGAAGGGTCACATAACTTTTCTCCCTGCTCCTGCCTGTAAGGTGGATTTGCTCCTGGTCAGATCAGAGGATGACTTCTGCTGTCTACTCCATTCTGTAATTGTGAGTGTATTTCCTCAATTTATATCTTAATAAATTCTGTTACCCATTAATAGACTCACATGGATTGATTGTAAAAAGTGGCGCCCAATGTAGGGCTTGAACCCACGACCCTGAGATTAAGAATCTCATGCTCTTCCGACTGAGCTAATAAATTCTATTACCCATTTAATAGAAAAAAGAGCCCCACATTGGGTGCCTTCAATATTCCCTATTCCAACTGGACAGCAATGAAAGCTCATACTCTTTGGCCCATGGTTTGGTGGGGGGAGGGAGAGAGAGAAGGAGTCACGTGGGTTTTGGGGGATCTCTCCAATCACATGCCCTGCACATCTACAGCATTCTCTATGCTGCTCTTGGGATTTCGTGTATAACTGAATGGAAGAAGAAAAGCGTGAATGAAGAAAAAGGAGGAGGAGTGAGAGATGCATGGAAAGAGAGAGCGAGAGAAGAAGAGGATGTAGATATCTGGATAGTGTTGGACTAGTCACTTAATCTGTCCCCATTTATCATGGAGGTATAATAGTGCCTTTGTAGAGTGAGTATGTTGTTGAGCCCTATGTACTTGTGGTTACTTGTATTTCAGAGGCAAATAGCCATAAAAGCCACACTCAGCACACAGATAAAATACTGGGTTTTTTTGTTAGTTTATTTTGTTTGTTTGTTTTTTGTTTGTTTGTTTTTTGCTTTTCAGCTCAAACTGAAAATTTATAAGACAGGAACAAAAGTAGCATCCTTTAATCCCCATACTTGGGAGGCAAGGGCAGGAGGATCAGAAGTTCAAGGCCATTCCGGACTACAGAGCAAACTGAGGCCAACCTGGACTAAATAAGACCCAGTCTCAAAAAATGAGGAAATAAACAAAAAGTATCCTCAAAACTGGTTCTTTCATATTTCCATCTGAATTAATTCTGAACAGTCCTTAAATGGGCACCAGGAAAAATTCAAGAGCCTACATAAACAAAAAGAGAAATGTTCATTTTGTATTTAAACACAGTGAATATAAGTTCACACACATTGGTGAAGAGAGTAGGAAAAATAAATCACTTGTCTTTTGGAGAAGCTTGGAATACTATGGCTTTTATTTTCATTTGAAATAACAAAACATATCCTTTCCTTTCACTGGTCCCATAACTAAACAGAAAGATCTGGGAGGAGGAAAAGGTTGCTACACATTAGAGACTTTCCTAAGAATTGTAGTTATCTTTTTTGAATATTATATCAAAGCCTGTATTTCACCAAAGAATCTCATACATATATTTAAAAATATTTAAAATTTATAATAAGAAAATGCCTTATATGTGGTATTAGGTAAGGGCAAAGGTATGCACTCAAAGATGGTGGTAATGTGAGCTTAGTGTCCTTTGGGATAAGTAGAAACGTGAGATATTTATTGCCTAGACATCATGTTGAGATGACCCCAGAAAGGTAAACTTTGGTATGGTAGAGATTAAGTTGCAACTAAAGGCCAGGTATTCCCGTTACCAAAATAAACACAACTTACGCAATAGCAAACATTGGAGAGGAATCAAAGAAGCAGAGTTTGGTGGATTAAAGGACACACACGGTCCTGGGGTTCAACACGTAGTTCCACCACCTAGGGTCTATGTATGGGCACAGCAACTGCTGTTAGCAGATCTACACATGCCCCCGAATGCATCAAAGCAAGCTTGGCCCATATCCCTAAATGTGTGGCCTGTATATCGACTTTGCTGAATTGCATTTCACAGGGTGCTTACCATCTGTCAAGCTCCCCAACTAGCCCTGCTCTCTGAGTCTGTCTTCCTGAACAGAATGAAAGCCGCTAAACTCGCTGCTCCTGATGGCAGGCTGCACAGTCATCACTATCCACGAGCTTGGTTACGCCTGCTCCATGGGCATTCTACCAAGAGTGACATTATATACATAGCTAATAACAGCAGAGAACATCTTTTTAGTGTTTTATATCCACTGTCTCATTTGGATCTTTATAACTATGCTTGATAAAGAAATGATGTTTAGAGACATCACTGGCCTTAAGTTTATGTTTCCATCTGTCATTCCTTCCTGCCTCTCTAGGACCCAGTGGTCCATATTAAAATGCCGATGCAGGTCCCCAAAGCATCATATGAATTACAATAGCTTTGGAATCAGACCTAAATTTGAAAGTGTTCTCTGTCTTTTGGCTAATATGAGACCAATGCTACTTGGCCTCTATGAGCCTGGGATTCTCTTGTTAGATATAAAGAACTCACATTTGAAGGCTAAAATGGGTTAATGAACATTAGAGTTTACAGGTCAGAGTGTTAAGAGCAGAACATGTTCAGTAAATGTTATTTCCCATTTTTTTCTTTCCCCTATAAGTAAGTATGCTGGAGTGTCCAAAGACACTGCTTTGGTATTTTATTATGGTGGTTGTAATTTGATGGCTGTATGCATCTTGATACCAGTAAAACACTAATGAAACTATCACTGTCAGTCCCTTTCAGTTACTACCACTAATGGCAAAGACACTTTTCTCAGCTCAAAGAATGGCTATTTACAGTCTCTGTCAAAACAAACTCTATCATTCCTTTGACATTAAGATGCTTTTCTATGTGGCTGTGATGCAATCAAGTCAGAGAGAGGATATAATTTTAATTCTGGTTTTAAATAAAAAAACAACATAGGAATAGTTTGCTTACTGTAGACAATGAAAGAGTTTTTGAGTAGCATAAGCACATTCAAATAGATGCTTGGGCGACATGTTAGGTTTGGCCAGAGATGATAAAGTTACAAAGACTGTCCCAGGTGTATGGTTTCTGGAACTTAGAGCTTGCTTACTTGTTCGCCTGTAGCTTTTCTCAGGCCTGCAGGTATTGGTGGAGAAATGCAGGAAATGAGAAATGACACATACCGGTTAAGCACTGGACTCTCAGATCATGGCCTCCTCATCTCCCTAATTCAGCTGATAGAACAAATGCAGAGTTCCAACACGCACATCCCTGCCCTGTACTCATTAGAGGATTGCCTCTGCTCAGGTCACTCTAAGAAAAGTTTATACACATTGCCACCCTGTAGCAGAGGATGTCAAATTTTGGACATTGGTATCCATCCTTAAAAATCAGATGACTTGGAAATATAAGCCTGAAAAATCATAAACATATCCACCCACTCCCATATAACCCCTCCACACACATTGTGAATTTAATTCCAGAAAGTTAGTATGGGATAGTGGTTAAGACTAGGAACTTGAGAGCCAGAACCTGGATTAGAAACAGGATTTTGCCGACTTACAGTTCTGCAGTATAAACTACACCAACTGCAAATTATTTAACCCCTTTAAATTCAGTTTTCCTCAACTTCAAAATAAAAATAAAAGCAGCACCTAGATGGTGGGTTATTATGATGGTTAAGAGGACAAAATACATCAGACATTGTGTGACAAAGCCCTGCATAAATGCTTGCTATTATTTTAAGGTGTTACAGAGCCCCAACACTATTTATGGATAACAGACTATGAATTTCTGCTATGAAATAGTACCATGTTCAAACCAATGAAAAATAAAGTCCTTTGACGCAAACAAGATCCCATTGAAGTGAAGCAATTGTCTCTAAAGGGGTATTCAACTGCCCAGTCTGGTATCCTAGGCAAGTAGAATGATTGGCCAGCTCCATCATCATTGTTTTATGGAGAGACAATTGGGCCGCCTCTGGCACCGGACAGTACCAGTCCCAGCTAAAAAACTTGGCAGCCATTTGTACTTGATTAAAAAAAGAAAAAGTTTTTTTTTTTTTTTTTTTTTTGTTGTTGTTGCCAGCACCTTATATGGTTATTGTCGTCTTCCTGGCATGTTCTTTACAAGGTTCTGTAAATGAGGAAGAATTCTTACAGATCTTAAAAAAAGAATATCTGCCAGATGACCAGCCAGTGTTGTCTCTTTCCATGGACCCAGAGGGAAGATAACCCATCTTGACAAAGTCACAGCTCTGGGAGAGATTCCACTAAACACAGGGACTTATCTGTGTTATGTGGTTTAACTAAACACAACTTGAAATCGGCCTTGGAGAGGAGCTTCCTTTGGGGACAAGGCAGAGATTTTGCTGGTGTGATGATTGATATTTTCTCTTACATTCGACTTGTGTTTCAACACAGCCTATTTTAGCCTGAGTAGATTCTTGGCCAAATCAGTACATTTTGAAATGCCTGGAATATCTTGTAGCTAGCCAGAAATTTCGGAAACATTAATCTTCAGCACAAAAGAGCCACATGTTGAACAGTGCCCAAAGGTTCTGCATCGTATTCTTTTGCTCCGAACGATTGCTGCAGACAGCAGCTGAAAATTAAGGGACTTGGTGTCTCCGGTGTCTAGGACAATTCTGGCACCAAATACAAGAACTTCGTAACTGTTCATGGGATGAATTCTCTATATATGGATATCTACACGTCCTTTCCAGTCTCTCCTTCTTTTTCCATGTTGAGGTATGGTCTCGCTGTGTTAATTGTTAGCTCTCGAGTTCAATAGATGATCCTCCTGCCTCAGCCTCCTGAGTACAGCAGGGACTCCAGGCTCATTGCCACCGTGCCTGCTCTGAACTCCCTGTTAGGTTTATTGACATGTTGGTTGTGGGGGGTGGGGTTGGGAGAATTTACTACATTAACACCTGCTGAGCTGACTCAAGGTACACATTACAGTTCAGCAGCGGCCCAGAGAATCTCATAAGCACTGAATCCACAATCTTACTTGACCAGGTCCTATTGATGCTCTCTTAAGGTGTTTTGTGACACATTAAGTCCCTGCTGCTCTGATCTCAACTCAGTTTCAAGTTCAGTGAGGATAAGAGGTGGGGGGGGGGAGAAATCTAGGCAAGATGAATTCATCCTTGTTAGAAGAGTCAATAGTATGGACAATAATCAATAAACTACCAATAATGCCAATCATTTAAAATTACATACACATTTACACTTTCTAATGCAAGAATAACAATCTGATGTGGCATCTGACAATAACTGACAATTTGATTAAGTGTCGGTTGAAGTTTTATTGCCTTTTAAGAATTGTGTTTGATTTTTGGGGGGCGGGGCACGGATCATTCAACTTAACGCTTATAACAATCCCAGGTAGAAGAGAGTAGAATTACCACCTCCTCTTCAAAGATATGGAATTGGAGGCTTATCTCAGTTAACTAAATTGCATAATGATTTAGAACTAGCACCAAAGCACCAGGGTCAGGGGTTTTTATTCTTTTATTTTTATTTTTTTATCGTTAAGCCATTATCCCTGATAGCACATCCTTGGGCAGGCTTCCCGTCTCAGGATTAACTGGAGTGCTTGTTTGAATGAACAGTCTTAAAGGGAGAGCTAGCACTTTGCATACCATCACACATGGCATCATGCAAGCACACAACACTTGGGAACCAATTCTGAGCAGCCCGGGGCTCACAGCCTTTTACCACTAGGCGAACAAGATTTTGAAAATGATTCTTGTTTTATTTTAGAAGCTGTAGTTCTAAGAGTCAAAATATGCCATGGAATTTAAGAGAGACCTTGAAGTAGTCCCTCATCCAAAACTACATGAAGAACCATAGGCAAGAGAGGAAAGTGAGGAGCAGGAGAGGGGAGAGCAGACCAGCTGGTTGTCCAGTGCCAAGTGGCCAGCCCTAAAAACATGTGGATAAGTTACATTTCACAGAACGAACAGGATATATATTCATGTGTGTGTGTGTGTGTGTGTGTGTGTGTGTGTGTGTGTGTGTGTACACATATGCATGCAGTAACAATTAGTGAAAAAAGATGCTATGAATTTGGAGGAGAGTTGGGAAAGATATTTGGGAGGGTTTGGTGAGAGGAAAGGGAAGGGAGAAACGTAATTATGTTATAATCTCAAAAATTTAAAAGAAGAAAAAACCAAATCACTGCCTCAAGAGTATTTAAGCAGAGAACCCAGTGTGATTCTCTTCTGAGTTGAGAGTGAACGTGTACCTGCTCTGCTATTTAGAAGATTTTCTTAGTTTGTGCATTTTTGTCTCTTTGGGGGACTTGACTTTCCTACGCACAAAACATGCAGATGAAATCTTATGAAAACGCAGAGTAACTATTAGTTCTTTTACAAAACAAATTTGTTATAAAATTTCTTTATAGAGATTTTTCTCCTCAGTAGGATTAAGACGTGCAATATTGCATGCATTGAATTTACAGATATTTAAGGTTTTTGACTCAGTAACATTGTTTTCCAAAATTTTGCCTAAGTATTTAGCAAAGTAGAAAGATTAAGATTTCTTTTTAAAAAGATACTCAACAAAACAGCTAAAAAGGAAGAGAACTTTAAATGGCTTGCAGTGAGAAAAAGTTAGGTAAATGATTTTGTTCTAGATATAATCAACTATTATTATACCACAAGAATGTGAGACATACCTAGAATCCTACATGATGTGAGAAGATGCTTACCCTTACAGGGCATGGGAAGTGCCTGTTACGTTACTAGCTTTTGTTTTGTTTAATTATATTGCTCGAGCTAGCCTTGAATTCTTTTTAAAAGTATTTAAAAAAATGCTATCTCTTATACATATGAGTGTTTTGCCAGCATGTATGTATATGTGCACCTGGTACCTGGCAAGGCCAGGAGAGGGCATTGGATCCTCTGGAACCAGAGTTACAAATGATTGTGAGTTGCCATAGTGTGGTAGGAATCGAACCTGGGTCTCTGGACAAGCAGCATCAATCTCTTGATCCTTCTGCTTCTGCCTTTTCACTGCTGCTGGTATTACAAGGATGTGCCACCACTCGAAACTAAAATAGCATATAACAGTAGGATGCACACATAGATAGTCCCTGTCTAGCCGTTGTTCGGCATAGGATTTTCAACCTGGTGATTAACAAGCACACCTATTTATTTGTTGTTTTCCTTTTGTTGTTTTTACACATTCTGAGCAGTGTTCAATATCTTACATGTGATCTTTGATACTGTGTTGGAAAACTGGCTTTGTGTTTTGCCCAAAAGAAGTTATAAGAATGTTTAGCTCTGGTTTTGAGTAGCTAAATGTATTCAGTGCTTTTTATTTTTTTTTTTAAACTTTTTATTGGTTCTTTGTGGATTTCACATCCTGTATCCTAATCCTGTTGCTTTCCCCATCCCTTCATATCTGCCTTCTGCCCTTGCAAACCTCTAGATAAAATAAAATTTAAAAGAAAAACTAAAAAAAAAAAACCCAAATAACAAAAACAAGCAAACAAACAAAAACAAATCAAAATCTCATCGTGGAAGCTGTAGTGTGACACACTGAGTCACGCAGCAAACCCTTTAGTCCATATACCTTTACTTGTAAGTGTTCATTGGTCTGGTTCGAGGCCTCTGGCTCCCACTGCACTATCAATGCTGGGCCCTCACTGGGACTCCTCTTGGATATCCTGATTTAGTGCCTTTTCTGTACAATAATTTTAGCTTATTATGGGTTTATTGAAATATAATCCATTGTAAATGAAAATGTTGAATATGGCAGTCAGTATATTTGAAATGTTCAATATCCATGACCCAGTTTTCTCAAATTCATATATATACCCTAAATATATTTTGGAATGCACACACACACACACACACACACACACACACACACACACACACACACCATACGAACTAAACCAGTTTGCTTTAATGATAGCTATCTCTGGATGCTGTGATGCCATTATATTTACATTTTATGAATGCACTCTCAGCAGTTCCAATTTTTGTACAATGACCATGTGTGTACTTCAAGTTAGGATAATGTGTCACTGAGAACTAATTCAGCGAGAAGCTCCTTTTGAAGTGCATTTGTGACACAGAGGGCAGCCTATGTGCAGAGTGCCCCTTGCTGACAACAAGGCCTCTGAAGTAACCCTCCCAATGATCTCACTGAAGGTAAGTGGAGTGATAATTGTACTGCCAAGATAGTTCCAAGCTCAAATGTCCCAATTCTGAGCTTGGGTATACAAGGACATGTTGGACGTGTCACTCAGTGTCAGCTTCCTCTAAAGTAGTGGTCAAATAAGTGTATGATTTTTGCCCCCAAAGGAAAGCAATGTGGTTGTAACTAGATACTATAAATATGTGGTCAGAGGATCTGTAAGTAAGCAATATCGCATAAGCCTTCTTGCAGGGTACTTTTCCTTTTGAGATCTGTGTCAGACTCACAGACATGAAGGCAGCCAGGAAGCTGTTATCTGTTTACCCTTAATTTATTTTTAAAACTGTGCATGCCAGCCGTGGGAGAAACTGTTAGAAAAATTTTAAAGTAGCAATGAGATCTCAGAGTTTTAGAAAAATCTTACCAAACAAAAAGTTCTGCACACCACGGAGTTATAAATCTTAGTCTCACTGAAATGTCATTTTCAACTGAACATATGTGGTGGGACTTGAAGTCTTGGCCTCTACTCTGGCTCTGTCAACAGTCCTGTGCCTTGGGCTCTCCGCCCCTCTGTATCTCATTTTTATATCTGTAAATATAGATAGGATAGTGTAATATGTAGCTAAGGCTGGCACCTGAGAAAATGCTAGCAAAACACAGAGCATAATCTCAGATACATTATAAATATTGAAACCATATTCCTTTTCCTTTCTGCCATAGAACAGGCTTTCAGAAATTTTCACAGCATTCTAATTAAGTAGGAACACAATACAATAAATAAATGTGTTCGTGATGATACACGCATGTTATCATTAATGCTGGAATAATAACTAATATCTGTTTAAACAATAGCTGAAACTTTTCTGAAATCCCTTATTGTCCAGGAAGTTTTCTTTAGTGGAAGACGCCCACCAATAAAATATGAGATAATCTATTTATTTATTTTCTAGAGAGTTTTCTTTGTATGAAAAATGAAATCATATCTAGTTAGAAGTGTCCTGATCTTTTTTTCTTTTAAAATATAAAGACAAGTCTCTCAGAGGGGCCTTTAAAGCCAATGACAATAAACACACTTCAACCTTCATTTGGCTTTTCTGTAAGTTCTCTCTGAGTGGTTAGGTTATAAGATAAAGAATAAGATTAGTTAGAGCTTGCAGCTTGTACTGCTTAAAGATATCAGGACAGAATGACGCTGGGAATTTTATACTCATTATTCTAATAACACATAAATGAGCAACAAGAAATACGCAATCATCCATCATGTCATCTGTCCCCTAGTAAATAACAAAAGTAAATGTCCTTGTTCTAGTTAAGTCAAGTGTGTACTCAGTAATTCTGATATAAAAACCAGTCACCAGATGGGGACTACAGTAATCTTTGGAGAAACTTTCAACCACAATGACTAACAGTCACATAATTTTCATACAGCTGCCTTGGTGAGAGACACATAGCCATTTATGGAAATCTTCTGCATGGTTGCTCCTTGTTACGCAGAAGGTTGAAGATGCATGTAAGTCAACATACTATTAAGAAGTAAACTTGCAATCAACTTGTTCAACATTTTGGAATCTCTGTCATTTTTATAGTTCTAGATGCTGATATTTATCTAGATAAAGAGAGACTCTGTTATTTCTTTGTCAGAACTCTAAAAGTAAATATTTATAACACTGGTCTAAATGCTCTATCAAAGTATAAGGACATGTATGCCCATGCTATGCCTACATGAATTTAGTTAGATTTTATAAAATTATTGCAGTTACAAGCCATACACTTCTTTTACTCATTTTTTTCCTACAAACTATCTTTGTACACACACACATACACACAACTATACACGATTATGATATGGATTTTAAAATATGCCATATGATTGATCACATTTGTCCATATCAAGAACCACAGGTTTGTAACACAACTCTTAAAAGGTCTTATTAATAAAAACAAACCTGGAACCAGATACTGGGCTGAACACTGAAAGATCAGAGAAGCAGAACAAGCCACAGCTATCCTCACCTCAATAACTTCTCAGCTGATCTTGGTTCTTCAGACTGGAATCCTCTGACTCCTCACCCAAATAGATCTCAGATGAACTGCTGCTGAAAGCCTAAAAGCTTAACTGGTACTCATGCTTTATATACCTTTCTGCTTCCTGCCATCACTTCCTGAGGTTAAAGGTATATGTCACCATGCCTGGCGGTTTCCAGTGTGGACTTAAACTCACAGAGATCCTGATGGATCACTGCCTCCCAAATAATAGGATTAAAGGTATGTGTGTGTGCCACCATTTTCTGGCCTCTATGTCTTTCTAGTGGCTGTTCTCTGACCCCAGATAAGTTTATTAGGGTGCACAATATATTGGGGGACACAATATCACCACATAGAGTATTAAAAAATTGCCTTTGCCATGAAACTGTTAATCAGGGACTATAAAAGTTGATTATATGAAGAGCTGTTCTCCAACCAGTTACTGACATACATCACACACCACATTTTAAGTTATGGTATGTACATATATTTAAAAGCATAAAGTAGTAAAGTTCTCATTTATAGGGCATGCTGGGTTTACAATGCTTGTGGGTAACACTTGTCAGTGGGCAAGAAGCCCGTGTTTATCAAATAAAACCCAAAGGATGAAGAAGCTCTGCTCATGTTCAGGCAAGGCCAAGGTCAACTCAATTTTCCAGACTTTCCAAAACAGTAATTACAGGATAGGTGGAGTTAGAAGTGACAGATTGAGAGGGTTATTAGATACAATGGTTTTTTAAATATTGGTAACAGTTGGACAGTTGTGGATTGTTGGATTTCTAAAAACCTTAAAACAGGATGCAGGTCTTAGGTGTCATACATTGAGAATTCCCTATCCATACAGTAGGCACTTGCACAATGAGAAACTACAACTTGACTACATAGGTGGGCTGGGGCAACAAGTCCATCTGTGTGCCTCTCCAGTGTTGGAATTTGTACTGCTCCCAATTTTCAGGATTCTTTACAGTCTTAAGAAGTACTCTTGACTTTAAACAGGACCACATTGAGGACCAAGGGTCCTAGGTCAAGCCACAGGAATTACTGCTTCGGCCAGGATGCCCCGTGCAGTCGGTTCCTGCCACTGCTGTTCCTCCTGGCTGCTTGGTGAGCTCCATCATGCCTACTTAATGTTCTTGTATCCATCGGATTCCTTTGACCTAGCTACTGCCAGACCCCAGCAACTTCTGCTCTGGTCTAGTGAACAGGCTCCTTCTAGATGCCAAGGTCTCTCTCATTGTCCTAATTCTAATCAGCTCTCTAGGAGAAGAAAGAGTAAAGGTTTCTGTGGTGATTTGCAAGGGGACACTGCTGAGGATATCACTCTGTATAAATAAAATGCTGATTGGCCAGTAGCCAGGCAGGAAGTATAGGCAGGACAAGCAGAGAAGAGAATTCTGGGAAGTGGAAGGCTAAGGCAGAGAGATGCTGCCAGCCGCCATGATGAGAAACAACATGTTAAGATACTGGTAAGCCATGAGCCACGTGGCAACTTATAGATTAATAGAAATGGGTTAATTTAAGATATAAGAACAGTTAGCAAGAAGCCTGCCATGGCCATACAGTTTATAAGCAATATAAGTCTCTGTGTGTTTACTTGCTTGGGTCTGAGCAGCTGTGGGCTAGGCAGGAAAACTCTAGCTACAGGACACAGCCACACAGAGCTTTACAAGGCAAAATGCAAATACAGTTAGACAGTTATAGATAGGCTAAAAATAGTAGTTTTCATTGAGTATGTTTCATCGTGCATCATACATAGTTCTTTTATATATGCTTATATTGTTATACTTGTAGATTATAATTTTATAGCTGATAAGTAAACAAGTGATAGACAGTATATAAAATTTTACATGGTCATAGGTAAAGTGTAGAGAAAGTTGCAAATGGTTCCAGGATGTTATTTGGGCACAAAATAAACTTACATTTAAATAAATTCTGAGCATATTAAAAATTAATCAAAGAACGACTCTTCTAGTAGTGAAGAATATAGCTAAATATCTACTGTTTGAATGTGGAAAATCCCCATATTGTCATATGAAGAAAAAAAGCAAAATAAGAATATATACAAAACTATAGAAAGTATCAAAAAATGTTCACAGGACTATTTAATTATAATAACTTACACAAAAGAGCTCAATTATCTAACATGGAATGATTACATGAAAACAGCAAGAAAAGCTCCAGACCCCTAAAGAAAAACAGTTAAGAAGCAAACAGGAAATTCACAGAAGACAGATAGTAGAATATGAAGAACAGGTTTATGTAAACTGACTGGTCAGAAATACTAGGGAAAACAACATTAAAATAGTCCTTTAGGCTGGGTAGTGGCGGTGCAAACCTTTAATTCCAGCACTTGGGAAGCAGAGCCAGGTAGATCTCTGTGAGTTCGAGGCCAGCCTGGTCTACAGAGTGAGTTCCAGGAAAGGCTCAAAACTGCACAGAGAAACCCTGTCTCAAAAACAAACAAACAAACAAACAAACAAACAAAATAGTACTTTAGCTCATGGTATAGGTGAGTATTTTTGATTGTAAACATTGTGACAGTAGTGTCCTAGGATGTGTTGCTTGGAATGCAGCCTACCTAAGAGTAACAGAAATATTTCTGCAATAAATACTAATAGTATTAAAATACTCATATCCTTTATCATAATTACCTTACTAAAGTCATAAGCAGAGATAAACCAAGATTTCAGGAATAGTCAAGCCAAGTTAAGAGTATTCCTTGCTAATATTTTTAGTCACTAGCAATAAATTAAGTATTTAAAATTAGATGTTGGACTAAATAATCCTAATAATATGTAAATGTTTAGTTTGTGAAAAATTTTCAATTTGGAATATTATACATGCATATAAAGAATTCTTAAAATAATATTAACTGACATGGGGTAATGGTTATTGTACAATGTGAAAATTGAAAAAGTTAGCAATGGTTATTTGGAAACAGCTATGATTATTTATGTCCTTTCATTTCCACATTTTTTTTAAAGAATGTAGAATGCACACCATTACAATTAAAAATATTATTTTTAGGAAAAGAAGGTATATGGAGCTACTATAAATATTGTAAGTATTTTAAGATTAAATAGTAACAGTTTTTCAAAGATTCATTTGTTTATTTTATGCACATGTGTGTGTCCTATGTGATTTTTTTTTTTTATGTATACCACACTGTGCAGGAGCCCACAGAGGATAGAACAGGGCATTGCATTCCCTGGAATTAAAGGAAGTTGTGAATTGCCGTGTAGGTGCTGGAAAGGGAACTCAGGTCCTCTGTAAGAATTGTAAGTGCTCTTAACTATTCAACCCTCTCTCCATTCCCTATAGCAAGAATATTGGATTGATGAATGTGGTGGCTTGAATAAAAAATGTTCCCCATAAACTCATATATTGGAAAACTTCTTCCTCTTTTTTTTTCTTTAATTTTTGGTTTTTTGAGACTCTGTTTAGCAGCTCTGGCTGTCCTGTAACTCACTTTGTAGACCAGGCTGGCCTCAAACTCACAGACATCCATCTGCCTCTGTCTCCCGAGTGCTGGGACTAAAGGCATGCGCCACCACCACCTGGTTATATTGGGAAACTTGGAACCCTATTAGTGGCATTTTGGGATATAGTGATGGAACCTTTAAGAGGTGGAATCTTATGGGAGGAAATATGCCACTGAAGGTGGATTTGGGGGCTTTGTGTCTTGACCAACTTTCTGTAGTTGAAAATGTCAACAGCCCCCTTTTTGCTCCTGGTATCATGCCAAGACAAACAGCCTGCCTAAGCCTTAAGCCTGAGAAAAGCTGTGTATGTTGTCAGCGGAAATAGGACTGTCCTAGTCAATTATATCATTAAAGGAGTCTGGGGATATTGGTCACTGAACTACACTGCCTGTCTTTGGTTTTGCTTAAGAGTGATTGTTTTCATGTCCTTGTTCTTCCCTTTTGGAACAACATGTGTTTAATTTTTTTTTATTTGAAGGAAGCCCACTGTTATGGGTTGTTGGAATTGAAAATAAAACTTAAAGATTATTTATTTTTATTATTTTACCTTTGCATATGTGTAGGGGGGTTATGGGCACACACACACATATACACACATACATATTTCTCAAGTTCAATTGAGGAATTTCCTAGGTCAGACTGGCCTGTGCACATGTCTATGAGGCATTATTATCTTTATTGTTCACTGATGCATGGGATGTCAGCCCTCTATGGGCAGCCCAGACAAGTGCTCCTGGGCTATGTAAGAAAGCTAGCTAAGCATGGCCCTGTGAGTGAGCTAGAGAGGGAGTCAACCAGCAGCATTCCTCATGGAGGAACCCTCATGGGCTCTGCTTCCAGTTCCTGCTTAAGTTCCTGCCCTCGGTGATGGATACTAACATGGGAGCGTAAGCCAAATAAACCCTCTTCTTCCCAACGTGCTTTGGTTCAGAGGGATTTTATTATAGTCACAGAGAGGAACCTAGAACAATGCCTTTTTCTCATTGGAATAAAATATAAAGGGCCCTTTAGCAATAGAATGCAGTTAGAATTTGTGAAATATTTACATATTCATATAGACTTGGGGACAAATCATTCTTGTGTTGCATTTTAAATGTTCATTTAGGCAGTTTCCTATAAGGTCTAATCCAAGAACCCATCTTGCAGTGTGGTTATGATAATGTGTACAAGTGATTCTGCCTCAGCAAGCCTCAGCCTGAACACAGGGGTGTCAGGTTTCCCCGCATGTGGGTGGATGCCTTGACAATCTCATTTTTCTAATAACTTAATAAAGGCTGAATATAAGGATTCAGGTCATTTTGACTTTAAGTGAAGTGTCAGTAAGAAAGGTTAGAATAAAATTCTGGGCCATTTCTGTCTGCTTTTAATGTCTGAGTTTCGCAGCTGAGTGGTACCCAGAAAGCAGTGCCAGTCACAGACCTTAGGAATTGCAATGATACCATGATCATTAGTGAAGTCTCACCCTCTCGTCACGCTACACATGAAACTGTCAAGGAATTTCGTAGCATTGGGGGGGGGGGGCAGGGCAAGGGGCTAAACTTGGCAAACTATGAAGTTTTTATAACACAAAATTCTTTGCTAACTTGATATTTGATAAAGCAGTTTCCAGTTGCTTCCTGAAAGCAAAGTCTCCATTTCTGCAAAAGCTTCTCTAATTAGTCAGTGTCTACACTCCTAAAATGCAAATATTAGGGGTACAAATTCAGAGGGCAGTTTGACACTCTGTCCATTTAGCTGAGTAATAATAGTAGTGGGTTCACCCTGGGGCCTGTCAGCTCTTCAACAGTTCACATCTTTACATCCATAGAAGAGTGTATCTCTCAGGTCTCATCAGAGACTTCTCTGCTCGGTAGGTGGTGGTTAACACAGACACTCGGAACTTGACAAAGTGCAAAGAATAAGTGTCAGTGGTGTCCTCAATTATAAATAGGACATCTATGTCACACCCTTCACCAAGGCTGAGGGACCATCTCCAAAGTGGGTTGGAAAGGTTGTAAGCTCCAGAAATTAGGGAGGACCATACTAAAACAGTGTATTCTAAAACATGACAGGACCCTTGAAGTCAGGCACTCACAAGAGCTGTGGTTGTCTGCGCAGCATACAATCAAGCCAGTGAACATTTCAGCAGGGATGAGGGAGGGGCTCAGGAGTCTCAACCCCTAACTGAGGAGCCATTGACAGTTGATGGCTTCTAGGGGAGTGTCAGTTTTCTTTGAGGGTGTGACCCCTGGTACATCAACCAGGCTCCAGTGGAAGGCTGAATACCCATGAATATATGGGCGGCACAAATTGGACTCAGTGAGCTTTTTAAAAAGGGAAACGAGTGGGTTATTTAAAAAGAGTGGGGGCAGGGGATATATCTGGGAGGAGTTGAAGTTGGGGATATGTGGTAAATATGATCAAAATATATCATAAGACATTGTCAGGGAATTAATAAAAAAGACTACATTTTAAAAGCCCTGCTAAAAGGAAGACCTACCTATCCTACTTTGAGAAGATGTAAGATGTTTAATAAAGATGTTTCATATTTAATAAAATGAAGTACAATAGAACTTTTTATTTGTGATATTTTCCCCCTAGACTCTTCAGAAATAGAATGATATGAAGCAGGTTGACTGGATGTGTTCTGAGTTGTTCTAAAGCATCTCTGTTAATCTCATTATCCAGCCGCCTCTAACTGCAAATACAGTTTCCACTCAGTCTCACAGCAGGGTGCAAATAATCCACAAAGAGGAATTTCAACTCTAAATATAATCTGTAATATAAATATTTGATAAAGTCAAATTATTTCACATTATTATTTCTATTGATTTAGCTCACATACATTTTTCTCTATTTTATTTCTTTCTCTTTTTTCTTTTTGAGTCAGGGTCTCACTGTGTAGCCCTGGCTGTCCTGAACTCTCTATGTGGACCAGACTGCCCTGGAACTCACAGAGTTCCTCACTTGCCACTGCCTCCTAAGTGCTGGGATTAAGGGTAGGTGCCACCATGCCTGGCCCCTTTCTATCTTTCTTTAAATTTTTTAAATTGTATGTATGTATTGTATTGTATTGCATTGCATTGCATTGCAGTGTATGTGTGCGCGTGCGTGCGTGCGTGCGTGCGTGTGTGTGTGTGTGTGTGTGTGTGTTGGAGCAAGGGCACCTGCCAAGGTATGTGTGCAGAGGTAAGAGGACAACTTGTGCAAGTTGGTTCTCTTTTTCTACTATGTGAGTTCTGGATGCTTAAACTCTTGTCATTAGGCATGGTGACAAGCTCTTTTCCACATTGAGGTATCTCACTGACCTGCCATATTTTTCTAAATGTACTTTTAAGGAAATGCCATATTGACTATTGATATTTGTTTTAAAGTTCATATATACTAAAGGAACCAAAGTCATATTATTTTCAAAACCAGCTTTGGTTAATTTATCTGAAAAGCACTTGGTTTTTGAACATTAAGAAGGTGATGAATTATGCTTGGACCTAGAAATCATCTGCTCCAATGCACCATGCAAGGCAACATCACTCACTGTGGTGTGGTATCATAGGATGGTTCGGTTAACACATGCTTATTGAATTAATGCATGAGTCTTGGAAAGCACAGATCAAAGAGAAATACAATTTGGCTCTTTTCTCCTTATTGATAAAGGAATTTCGCCAAGGGCAGAAATCAGAATTTCCTGGTGTGTTTTACAGAGTTGCTTTAGATTTTTCCTTAGGAAAATAGAAAAATACTGAGCTATGGCAGCTAATTTCCTTGCATTGGTGAGAACGACTACAGAGACATCTCTGATGCTTTCCAGTACTTAGATGAAGGGACCCCAGACATACCAGGCCTGCTTCTGCATCCAGGCACATTCACATCTGCTTCACCCTCTGTTGCTGATTGGCAAGTTCCAGACGCCAGCTGTGTATCAACCTAGGCTGTTTCCTTTTAAACCTTTAATGCCGACTGATTGGAGCAGACATTTAAGAAATACTATTTCAGAGGAAGAGTTAAACAGGATCTGTTTTTGAAACGATACCTTGACTTGTAAAGACAGGGCATCAGTCAGTAAATGTTGGCTCTAGCAACTGAAAACGACGTTGGCCCAGGCTGATGGCAACAAGCTGGGCTGTGCAGAGCCAAGAGTCTGACTGAGAAAAGTCCAGGTTAGTAAGGCCCCAGCTTGAGCATTTGTTAGAGAGGGCCAGGAAAACAGTCCTTTCTCACATTGGAGGGTCATATTATCAACTGAAAAATTCATCTGTGCCCATAGGAGGAATCCCACAAATTCAAAATGGTGAGTACCTGATTCGCTTCCATCCCCAATTCTTAAGTATCTGGCTGCTACCTCTCCTAAGCCAGTAACTTTCGCCATCATCCTGAGGCATACCAGATGATGCTTAGAAGGAAGATGCATTTATATAGACTATGCTTTCAGGTATCAAGGAAGGAATATCATCCCTTAATTTCTTCACAGGAAAATATACCAAAGACTAATTGAATAACAGTCCAACCACTCGGTAGAATAACTTTCTATGGTAAAGGAGGATGAGACTGAAAATAAACTTGGAAAATAGAAAAAGAAAAGATAAACATAAGCTATCATATGACCCAGCAGTCCCAGTACTTTATCAGACATCTGACCAGGAATGAAAATTTAAGCATATACAAAATTGTTTACATAAATGTTCAATGCAGTGAAAACAAAATGGCCATAAGACAACCCAAAGGTTTACCAACTGATGAATGAATGATAAAAAATATTTGGTTATAAAAAAGAATGAAGTCATGCTACTGATACATTCCTATAATCCCAAGTTCTCGGGAAGGAATTGAGGTGGAGAAATTATGAAAGCAGTCTCAATAAAGACAAATAAACAAAAAAAACACTAAATGTAAAAGTCTGTTAAAAAAGAAATCTGATAACAGCACAGTATATATGCTCCTTGATAAGATGTTAAATGAAAGAATCAAGTTAAACATACTACATATGATATCAATACCCTAAGCAGGTAAATCCACAAAGGTTGGGTCACAGGACAGAGAGGGATAGGGAGCGTGAAATAGCATCTAAAGAGTTAGGGGCTTCTTCAAGCAGTGGTTTAAAAGTCTAGCATTGATTATGGTTGTATAACTATGGATGTAGCAAAAGTAGTGGACTCTACAGTGTGTTTGGGTGAATACTCTATGACTCAGATCCCCCAAAGGCTGTTCTGAAGAACAAAATGGAAACAAACAAGAGGAAACAAACAAAAACAAACAAACAAACAAACAGGAAATGACCAGGTTGAAAATGAAAAGCCTGCAACAGTCCACAGACCCTTCCTTTTTGTGTGTGCGCAAGGAGGGGCTGGGTAGTGTCCTCACTGTTTGTATTTGAACAACAGTAAGAAAAACACCCTAAAACCCAAGGGGAGTGTATACCTGTGAGCATGGGTATGGTGTTTTCCAGTCATAACCAGTTTGCACCTCTTGGAGGCAACTCCAACTCCAAGGCATACCTCCTTGTAGACTCAATGTTCCCCACATTGACTTACACACTGTACAGTCATGGACATGGTCAATTTTCTAGTGTTTTCTTATGAAAACCATTGCAGAACACTTTAGTACATACATACTTACACCTAAATCCTAGCAGACAGAATAACCTTTTAAAAGATGGGTTTGCTAGACTCAACAGATGATGTAACAAATTCTTAAAGAAAGCCTATCTCTTCCAGCTGATGACAGCCATAACAGCTGGAAACCTCCAGTGAAGCCTAGTTGCAATGACTGAACAAAACACACTTTAAAAAAAAAAAAAAAGATTCAATGAAAACCTGGAATTTTCCCATTCTTTGTAGATGTGCCATTAAAGGAAGCATCATAATAAGTTCTTTTTAAAAATATGTAGCTAAAATCTACATGGTGTATTCTACATGAGTTGTGGAACTTGAGAAAAAAAGAAGCCTCCTTTTAATAAGCATGAATTGATTTGAATTCATTATGTGGTTTTCCAAATGCTTTGCACATTTAAAATGACCTTTTAGCCTCTGAGTAGGAGTCTTGGAGTAAAAGGATGAAGAAAATGTGATTCAATTAAGATACACATCAAGTACCAAGATTTAATTATATTATTTGAATTCCCAGAAGATAAAACTGTCGTCAGAGACAGAGAAGGAGAGATTAAGGGAGAGGGGGAGAGAGAGAGGGGGAGAGGGGGAGGAGGAGAGAGGGGGGAGAGGGGGAGGAGGAGAGAGGAGGGAAGAGGGGGAGAGAGAGAGGGGGAGGGGGAGAGAGGAAACATTAGGGACAGCAGTAAACTTGGCAGCATTTACTTGTGTGTGAAGTTTTAATGATGTGCGGAGACGTGCCCAAGTGTTCAGGGAACACAGTGCTATGTTTGGATGTGGGCCACTCCTCCCTGCCCACCTCCCACCCTCTCCTACTCATTTTGAAGTTCATTTTGAGTGATCCTGTTCAGCTGCATTATCATCTTCACTTAAATGGATGTTTCTTGGCAGGACAATCCTGCTTCACTATGGTTCTGGGATGGTAGATACTAACGTACAAAATGTTACAGTTGGTGAATGTAATAGCGTTATATATCAATCTTCAGTGGATATAATAATGTTGAAAAAATGATAATATAACATATTTCCTAACAAAACTTTCCTCCAGTTGTTCCTGTTGTTATTCTTTGTCATTGTTTTCTTCTTTCTTGAGTCAGAAAATACTGGGGAAATGAAGGCTGAGTTTAGAAAGGCAATGGGCACAGTGCTCTGTGAAGAGCTGATTCTACAAAGCAAGAGTACATTTAGTGTTTGAGGTTGCCGGGATCCATTTATAACTATGTAAAGTCCACACACCGTCCTCACAGTCTTGTCACTGAGAAATCAGTCCCTGGCTTGTGATAGGTGCCGTTTTCCCATCTTCCCTGATCCAGCTTGGGGAACTGAAGCTCACTGCTGTTGTGTGTTGTAGGTTCATTTGTTTGCTTGTTTGTTTACTGTAGACAGATACCACTATAATATCATCCAGGGATGACTACCCCAACTAGTTCATATAATTCTGCAGCAGCATGGCATTCTCAGGTCCTTGATCCAAAGGATTTTTTTTCCTTTCTTCCTTTGGTGAAGTTTTGGGGGGATCTCAGACTACCAGGGCACCCAAGAAAAGGCTAATCTCAGACAAGGCGTCAAGGATCCAGAGAACAGTGCAGTCAGGGGTATATACAGAGAAATGGCAGCAAGAAGCCCATTTCAACTTTTCATTAGGAATCTGCATGTGAGGTCTGTACAAAGACTTGTTTTAAGACAGTATATTTCTTCCTGGAATGGTTGAAAAGGTGACCCCATTTCTGTTGCTCATTCTGCAGGATAGTCAAGGCTACACCACTTTGGCTCTGTACTTCCTAGACTGAGCCCTTCCATATTCAACATTTCCTGACCATACCTACTAAAGTACATCTGCAGGGTAGACAGACAGACAGACAGACAGATAGAAACACACACACACACACACACACACACACACACACACACACACACACACCATACTCACACATATGTGCACACATGCACATACATTTTAACTGAACAGGCTGTATTTTTCTGGAGCTATACTTAACCACAATATTTTATTTGTTGAATTATGAAGCTTGGTAAAGGAAGGAGGTACCATTTCATACCCAGGGTCCAGCACACAAGAGGAACTAAATGTATATTTGTCTATACAGAAACTACTCTATACAAAACTGTGGGAAGTTATCCTAAACAAAAGTTTTATTATTGAATTATTTTGCATATAAGAAGTAGTTATATCTTTAATCTATTTGAAACATCATTGTAAGCCATTATTAAACCTATGTATATTTAAAAAACAGCATAAAGGATCATGTCTATAAATAATATTTAATTTAGAATGCTGTGGGATGTTCTGTATGTTAAATGTGTTACTCTGATTGGTTAATAAATAAAACACTGATTGGCCAGTAGCCAGGCAGGAAGTATAGGTGGGACAAGGAGAGAGGAGAATTCTGGGAAGTGGAAGGCTAAGTCAGAGAGACACTGCCAGCCGCCGCCATGACAAGCAAGATGTAAGGTGCCGTAAGGCCATGAGCCATGTGGCAACTTATAGACTACTAGACATGGGTTAATTTAAGATGAAAGAATTAGATAGCAAGAACCCTGCCACGGCCATACAGTTTGTAAGCAATATAAGTCTCTGTGTGTTTACTTGGTTGAGTCTGAGTGGCTGTGGGACTGGAGGGTGAGAGAGATTTGTCCTGACCATGGGCCAGGCAGGACTGGAGAAAACTCCAGCTACATTAGAAGACATCTCTTTAAGAAGACCATGTACATCAAAGTCCTTCTGAAGTAGAAACAGCACTGGTTTATTTTTTTTATAGACTTCTAAATTTAAACAAACTAGAAACTTATATTAAACCAAGACTCACATTTGGTTTAGTTTTCAAATTAGACAACATTTAGGTTTTACCTTAATGATGGTTTCTTACTAAACCTTCTACTCTTGTTAATATAATATGGATACATTATATATTGGGAAGTCTAGGTTTTATTTGGCATCATCTACCATTTTGTAAGGAGATACTATTCTCCTATCCTGAAGGATAACTTGGGCCAAAACTATCATGAAGTTGTACATATAAACATGACAATATTAATGAAATTCCCCCTCCTGAAAAAGAAAAACTGACAACCACTCATTTTGTTTGGTGCTTGATTATTCGTGGGCTTCATTTCATTGCATGTTTCAAAATATTTATAGAGAGCACTTTCTTCTCACTTCCTCGCCTAACAGTCACAGGATCTGCACGTGTCCACACACGATTCACTTAGTTTCAATTATGACTAGCCTTCCAGATTAGATCTTTGTCATGAGGGTTTGAAATTAACAAGGAAGCTTACGTCTATACAAAATTTACAAGCCAGCTTAGTGAAATTAGAATGTCTAAAGTCTTTGAGGCCAAAGGAATTTGGTGAGTACATTTATAAAGACCAAGCTATACATGTAAGTATGAGTTCTGCTTTTTCCGTCTCTTATGTTCACACATATGGCACAAGTCATGGAAGCACATGTGTTTGGAACTTTGAACAAATTATCTAGCCTATTTAAATAAATTATCTAAAACTGTGTCTATTGGAAATTCAACCAGTTTTTTTACTTTTAAGAAATGAATGGTAATTTAAAAGAATGAAGCTGTACACATAGAAGCAATTTACAAAAAAAAAAAAAGTTCAAATCACCAACAAAACAGAACTAGGAGAATAACCTGACAAGACATTGAAAAGCTAAGGGGAGGAGGCTGGAGAGATGGCTCAGTAGTTAAGAGCACCGACTGCTCTTCCAGAGGTCCTGAGTTCAATTCCCAGCAACCACATGGTGGCTGACAACCACTGGTGCCCTCTTCTAGCCTGCAAGGACACATTGCAGGCAGAATACTGTATACATAATAAATAAAATAAATCTTTTTTTTTTAAAAAAAAGAAAAGCTAAGGGGATTCCTTAAAAAAAAAGGCGGGAGATGAGGGATGTGAGATTCACAGAACGCACTTCATAACCAAATCATCCAGTTGCCTTCTGAACTCTGAGGTGCAGAGGAGAGGAACTGCTCACATTAGGCCCTGAAAAGGCAACCCATGTCACACAGCACAAGTTCTGAAGCCAGTGAGTTCAAAGTAAGGTCTCTAGAGCTGGAGCAGTAGTGCCATTGTGGCTACATGTGTGACAGACGCATGGAATTTGTCACTCATTGTCAAGGTCTACTGATCATTTGATATCTTTTTGGCCAATGGGTTTTCCACCATTGCAGGGTGCACTGTGTGGCAATCTTAATCCTTAAGGGCAAGCACTTCAGCTGAACTGCAGAACGGCATAAACGACATAAAGGCCATTTTCTTCCTATTTCTTGGATGGGATATGTGCGTTGACTACTCTTTCCTGCTTGATCCATTTTTGGTGAAATGACCTCACTTAGACTAAAGTGGTCATGGGTTAATCACTGTTGCAAAGGATTATAAATGCAGTCCACCATAGTAATAGGAAGAAGCTTAACTGAGAGGCCTTGCAAATGATGATAGCAAAAGTGAGTTTATTTCCTGTTAGTTTATTCCCAAACAATAGATTAAACTTTTTTTTCAAAATTTGACTCTCTCTCTCTCTCTCTCTCTCTCTCTCTCTCTCTCTCTCTCTCTCTCTTTCACACACACACACACAAAAAAAAAACACACACATACAAATTAAATGCGTCCTTGGGATTATCTGTAGGGACAAATTTTGACCAATTATTTCAAGTATTCATTCTATACTTTTTTTTTTATTCAAAATTCATTTCTTTCTAGCAGTTTTCTGCTGTGCTTGACTTATGCCTGCTCTCTATGCATACATTAAAATCTCCTGCTTTCTATAGTTTATATTAAAAAGAACTAAAGCTGAATTCACGGTAAAATAAATACAAATAAGCCCGTCAACTCTAAACTTGTTTAGATAAAACACATTTAAATATTTAACTTGGCAGGCACAGACTTCTGTACTCGGAGGCTACTGAGGAAACCATTTATTTAGAATGAAAATATCACTTAGTAAAGGAGCATAGATACCTAGTATCCCACCATCATCACCACCAAAAACAACAACAACAACAAAAAAAATCTGTGTCCAACCCACAGAAGTTATTTTGATTAGAAGAGCTCAACTATATCAAATTTATTGCATATTACCAAGCCTGAATTCAAGTACTGAGGTTTCTAAATCACTCTACACCGACGAATCTCTGAAAGTGATGAGAACCCCTTTAGATTCTAAGAATTGTCTCCCATGAAAGTAAAACAAAAGCCAGGGATAACAGCTGGTAAAATCAGAACTCTTGGACCCCACGGGAATGTTCCACAAAGCCGCTGCACAACATTTCAGGGCTATGTACTGTCTCTCCGACAGCTGCTGAGTAAGAGTGCCTGTAGGCGAAACCGGCTTTGAAAACATTGCTAATTGAAGTGGTGTAAAATGGACTTTTACTTTTGCAAACAATAAGCCCACAGGAAAGAAACTTTCTTTAAGGACCTTAGTTTTGAAAGCTATAGAACTACGCACAAGAAAAGGTCAAGTAGCTCGAAATAGTCTGGGTACGGTGGTAGAATAAATCACTTCCCCTGTAATTAAGGACTAAGCCTTAATTTTTCAGCATTCCAAAATATTAGAGTCTTAACTATGGGAAGGTTAAGAGCTGACTTCGTAATGGGAAAAGTTCAGAACATACGCAGGAATGTTAACTTTAAATTGCTCCCTGACTTGGGAGGTCAGAGGTCAGGGCTTGTGAGAGCTCTGGGATAAGCTGATCTCTGTTGAAGCTTTGGAATCTGCCTGGGTATGACAGCTACGTTAGGGTTCCTAGATGCTCAGTGAAGATGAAGTGAACCTGAATAAGGGGGTCTCTCAACTGTACGCAAGCAATACTCCTGGATGCATGAGGTGGTTGGCTATGCCAAGTGGGTCGTGGACCTGTGTAATCCCTTCTATCGTTTCTGTGGGTATAATTCATCTTTACTTGGTGATGCTGGAAAGCATTACTCATGCAGCAGACAGTGTTGAGGATTTTACTTAGATGTATAGCTTCTAGAATGGGAAATATAGGAAAGACAAACAGGTATTCAGAAATGGATGGTACCAGACTTCTCAGTAAAGGTGGTAAACTAAGAGTGGTGGAAAAAACATAGGAATTAAGCAAAAAACCCTCCCAAAGACTTTATAACTCTATGCCATAAAAAGAAAATCCCGTCTTCATGACCTGGTCAGTACAATCTTTAGCCAAGGGCTATCTAGTTAAAATATCACAAGTAGCAGTAGATCATAACATTCTTTGTCACAGAGCAATTAGCTGTTCTGTAGGGACAAATGGGCTGCCTACTGACAGTCCAGGAGGAAGCAAGCCTAGAGCTAGGAACAGAGGTCTATCCCTGAGCAAGGATGAGGAAACCCTGTAATGGGCTTACATGAGTGACTAGAGTAACAGCAGATAGAAAGGGCAACATTTCAAGGACTATAGCAGAAAGATGATACATAAGGTCTCATAAGAGCATAGGCAAAAGGGTCTTGTTTCTGAACGGGGCATCTACTAGGGCTGGCTATACGAAATGTCCATTGGGAGTGGAAGCAAGCTATAGAGTATGGGCTGAAAGTGGTATTCAAATAGTTATACAGTGACAGCAGTTACACTTAAAGGGCTCTGCGACCCCACAACAGTTCTATACATGTGAACCCCACTGCTAAATCTGCACTTAACTTTAAAGATCAGTTTTGGTTCTAGGGCTAGAGCCTTGGGACTTGTACATAGCAAACACCTGCTTTATTATGGAACTGCAGTCCTAGTCTCATAACAAGCATTTCAAATTATCCTATTCCAGTATCTTATATTGTGCTATAGTTTTTCAAATAGTGCTCTCATGTTATACGTGAATTTCTATTCTTAAATAATCGTTGACTTAATTAACTATACATCAGCAGGGAGGAATGAATCATGTCCATATCACCATGGAATTACCATCCAAATATCATTCTGCAAAGGGGCTGGGGTAGGCAAACATAGTAATGCACATTGCATTATTCCTTTTCTGTACAATCCATTTGCTTCAGTGGGATAATCCTTTTGTACTCCGTGAATGTGTGTTGCCCTCGTTGGTTAATAATAAAGCTGTTTGGTCTATGGCGAGGCAGGATAAAGTTAGGTGGAAAAACCAAACTAAGGAGGGGACAAAGAAGGGCAGAGTGGAGGAGACATGAGCCAGCCACCCAAGAATCAAGATGCCAAAGAACCAGTAAGCCACGGGCCATGTGGTGATGCATAGATTCATAGAAATGGGTTACTTCAAATGTAAGAGCAAGTAGTAATAAGCCTGAGACATTGGGCAAACATTTATAATTAATATAAACCTCTGTGTGGTAATTTGGGAAGTGACTGCTGGGTATTTGGAAACAGGCTGGACAAAATGCTCCTCCTTCATTTACAATATGCAGAGAATTATAACTTGTGATTTTTGAAATCACAATGAGTGTCACCTATAGTAGGGGGTAGACAATAGCTCAGTTAAGAACAGTGATTTCTAGTTCCTATTAAGACTACTTTTAGCCAGAGTTGGGATTACAGATGGGGCTTTTGTTAACAAGAATTACATTTCCCTTTTTGATTTACAATGTCCCAAAAGATTTTACACATTTTGAATATACATCTAGAATAGGAGAGCGCTAATCAAAACACTGTCACACAAACCACATGTATATGATGTTTGAGATGTTTTTACTAGAGCAGCTTCATCTGCATGCAAATTTAAGAGTTTGTACAAATCAGGACCATTTAAATGACAAGTAGTCAAACAACACCAGATATCACCAAGTAACGACCAACACTTTGGTTTTACACTTTTAGTAATTATTCATAATAAGTAGACATTAGAGACTGTATGATATCAATTGTTTGCTCTTAGTACCTACTGCATTTTTGCCATCTGGAGTCTTGATGGCTGCAGACCTCATACTGAAGTGACACCCTGGACTTTAGAGACAGACCTAAGTAGATCTCATATATTTTGCCCACTTTGTTTTTCAAAGAGACAGAGAAAGAGGCTTGAATGAAAGGGTAAACTAAAGAGGAATCCTGCCCAGACTGTGATCTGGTAGGGAGACTGGTAGGGAGACTCAGCTATAGATCTGTGAAGGATGATCTGTGAATGGCCTGTAAGACGTGGATTTGTGCCTAGTAATTTATGAATGAAAAATCTGTGAGTAACTGATTCACAGAGCTGCAAACTACACAACCCAGAATGCATTTTAGAAGCATGTTTAGACAAGCTACAGTATCCTGGCAGTGTATTACTGAAGAACTCAGTCATCACACAGCCCCAACAGGAAAGTCTTTCATGGACACACCAAGGGACAATGCCCAGACCCTGAGACATTTCTGCCAGTTTGAACATTTATGTAGGGCTTCCCTCCCAGAGGACTCTAGCTGGTTTGTAGCTAAGACATAGGTGCTTGGACTTCTAATTGACCATTTCTTAATGTCATCTTGGCCTCCATTGGCCTCACCTCACACAGGAGTGTCTTCCTGGAATCCCATTGTGAATATGACTTATCCAGATTAGCTTTCTCTGAGGAAGTTCTTCCTTGTGAGATGTGTCCAAGAAGAATGTCTCAGGGAAAAGGAGCCTTAGTGGACTAAACCAGTTTTCAAAGGTAGAGCTCTAGTTTATTTAACAAGTCACATCAATTCATAAGTTTGGAAAGTGCCTACTATATCATTTCCTGGGCATGTACAAGAAGCCAGCCCCGCGTTGAACACTGTAGGCATGGCTTATTTAATGTGCTAACAGAGAGGTCATTGTTAAAAGGCAATGTTGTAGAATCTTAAAAATCGCATGTTGAAGGAAAGGGTATCATTTTCTTCAGTGATGGGACCACTGGTAAGCTGCCCTTGTGCCAGTAAATAGCCTCCCCCCCCCCCCCACTCAGGCAAGGAATTCTGAACTCAGGGCATCACACACAGAGAAGATGTGAAAGTAGGAGGGAACTTGCTTAGAAGAAAGGCTTCTGTGAGAGAGGAAGGTGGAGGAGAGAAGGGACTAGAAGGGGAAACTGACTCAAATTTATTATATAAGTGGAGGAAACTGTTTAAAATAATGAAAAAGTAACCTTAAAGTAGCTCACTTAGTTTTTTAGAAAAGCATACGATGCTGGGAATTCTTTTCTATGCCACACAAGTTCGGCTGAGTGACCTCAGTCGGCCTTGGCTTCCTCTTCTGTAACACAAGGAGTAAAATGAAAACGTGTCATCAGATTTTCCAGGAGGACTTCGTGGGGTTATTCTTACAAATACTGATGATTGCAGGCACACCGTAAGCACTCAGTCAAGATAAGTGGCCACATTTGCTTCTGACAAGAGTATGTTAAGAATCCAGGACTAGTGGGGTGGTGGTATACGCCTTTAATCCCAGCACTCTGGGGAGGCAGGGACAGGAGGATCTCTGTGAGTTCAAGGCCAGTCTTGTCTACAGAGGGAGATCCAGGATAGCCAAGGCTGCTATATGGAGAAACCCTGTCTTGGAAAAAACAAAAACAAAACAAATAAACAAACAAACAAAAGTATGTAATGATTGTTGGCACACATTCAGGAGGCAGAGAAAGATTGATCTTTGGGAGTTCCCTTTATGCCTGATCTATATAGTGAGTTCCAGGCCAGCTAGGGCTACATAGTGATGCCCTATCTCAAACTAAAAACAATAAATAAAACAAAAAAAATTAGAAGATATATTAGGAGAGAAGTAAATTTAGAATTTCAAGACATGAATTGCTTAGCTGTATAACTTGCAAAAATTTAATGATCAGAGTTCAGTTCCTGTAGTAGGGTGAAATGACGTCTCATTCCTTTGAGAGGATTGCTGAGGCCTTGGTCTCTACAACTCCCAGTTTTAGGAAGCTATGAGAACTAGCATGTTGGTTTAGCAGATGAAGGTACTTGCTGCCAAGGTGACCTGAGTTCAATCCTTAGGATCTACACGATGGAAGGTAAGATTCAATTCCTGTGAGTTGTCCTCTAACTTCCACACATGTGATGTGGCATGTGCTTTCGCACACTCACATACACATGTGAGAGAGAGAGAGAGAGAGAGAGAGAGAGAGAGAGAGAGAGAGAGAGAGAAATGTAATTTTAAAAAGAAGTTATGCTTGAAATATGGATGGCACAGGTCAATTTCACAGTTCTAAGTGTAAGTCTTAGATTACATTGAAGTCAACTACTAATAATAGTAAAATTCAGCTTTATACATTGTCCTGTAGTCGATTAGTTTCCAGATCCCTATTTCATTTCAAAACACATTTTAGAGTTTAATTTTTTTTCTCTGACAAACCCACTTACTATTTCAGTGGTGTTATTGGTTCTAACAGCTATTCTTGATCTCACTTGACCAGAAATGTTAAAGACTAACAAAACGTTGCCAGCGGCTAGCTGGGGCTAGGGGTGGGGAGAAATAGATTATAGGTTATGCTCTGTGGTCCCATTTATTTAAAAGAGTTTATGGTTCTCCAAACTGGTCCAATGCCAGAGAGGAAGAAAACAGTGCAATTTATAGTCTGGCCAGAGTGGGAGGGTCAATGAGCGGAGTGACTCGGGAGGAACTGGCCAGCTCTCTAAGGGATGGCGCTGTGTCAAAGCCCATGTTCTATTTCTTACGCATCTCTAGGGTCCATGGTGGAAGGACTGGGTGTAAAACTTGGGAGAGAAGACTGTCAAGTACGCAGAAAAAGGAAACATGTTCTCAGATGCACATGCTAACAGGAGACACTTGAACTTCCATAAAAGGCAGAAGGAGAGACTAAGCAGCAGCTTGCTGAACACTTTTTCTTAATACCACCAAGGAACATCAGATATAGCTAAGTGTAGCTCTTGAGGGAAAACAGGCCAGCCAGGGCAACAGCAGAAACCACGGGGAAGGTTTAACTTTAGACAGAGCAGGGTTTTCCTGCAGCTGTGTGATTTTTACTGCTCTGCAGCTCCGGTTTTACCCAGCACAGTTGTTGTGACGGCACCAAGTTTGATGTCGGACAAGCAGCAGATACTCAGGACACTGTGGCGATCAGCCTTCCTCGGTCCCCATGCAACTGCTACAGTAGACTTGGGAACCACAGTCCGTAGCTGGCTGGTGATGCAGCCACAGGTCAGGTCCCTGCTGCTCTGGAACAAAGTTGCAGCAGCAGAGAAAATATCACAGAGTCTTATGAGATGTTAGAATGCCACTGGCTGCAACATGACATATTTTACAGTGACTTATTCTAAGTAAAACGGTGTTCTGTAAACTCCTTGATACAAAGAGTAAGTTCTGCGCCACGTTGTAGTAGGATGATATCATGGATATTTGGAATTTTAGTCTTCTGGATTCTACATATACATGAATGCTTCACATCAATTAATTACACAGCGTTGAATGACTCACCTCAGATGTATTTGAAACTCGAGGAAAAATTGGGTACAATGGGGGCAGTCTTGTCTAGGAAGTATGAAAACAATCATATACAGAAATTACATCTAATGAGACATTCAGTGAATCACCCTGGTGTCATTTACAATTCAGAAGGAATATTTTAAAATACAGAATGAAAAGAGGCTAGGAACATCAACTTTCAAATGCCAGAGAAGAGACCGTCCTTATCAGTCTTTCTACCTGCTGATAACCACAGGTTAAAATTTAAGCAGGGAGAGTAGTAGTATTCAGTATAAACAAAGCCTGCTGGTCCTGTGGCTTGAAAACATGGGGACGAGAGTGGGAGTGGGAGTGTCGGTCAGCCCTCTCATCCCAGCACTCAGAAGAATGAGGAAAAAGGATGTGAATTTGAGCCATATAACAATTCAAGGACAGCCTAAGTTACATAGTGTGATCTTATCTAAGAAGAGAAAAGTCAACAAACTAACTAGCCAACCAAACAACCCAAAACACCAGGAATGTGTGTGTGTGTGTGTGTGTGTGTGTGTTCTAACTATCTTCTACCTTCTTGTATTCTTTCAAGTGTGATAGAGAAACAGGAGGGCTTTTACCGAATGTGTGCATATGGCGGCTCATCTGTCAGTAGTGTGATTAAACAGAATAGAAGGGTAGAAGGTCAATCACTCGGGAAGCTGGGAGTCAGTTATCAGTTACTTGGAATTTATGTCTCCCCTGTTGTGCTAAGAAACCATCCCCACAAGTCCTGCAGTTCTCCCCAATCACCATTCTTTTGAAGTTCTTCCTAGTTTATGCTATACCTGACTACACAGACAGGTACTCGGGCAGCAGAGGCATATCTCAGGTATTGTCTCCGTTAGTTATCTCGACAGTTACATTGAACAGTACCTCATCCTAGATCCCTGTCTTTGTGGCCACATGGTGCCCCAGCCTTTCCTCTAGTCCCTTATCCCTAGAGAGACAGTTGTTTTTTCTTTCCTTTTACATTTGCTTATTTAGGATGTATATGCTTGTGACTGCCATAGCATGTGTACAGAGGTCAGAGAACAATTGGTTCTCTGTTTCCATCCTGTGGGTCCTGGGACTGAACTCAGGTCATGAGGCTTGGCAGCTAACATCCTTAACGGATGAGCCATCTCACAAGCCAAGAAATAGAACAACTGACTGAAGTATCATCTTCATCCCCTATGTATTGACTATGTAATATGAACTTTTCTTTCCTCGTTCTCCCCTCTCTCCCTCTTTTCCTGCTCTCCCTCCTTCTCCCCTGATTCTTGGACAAGGTCTTCCTATGTAGTCCAGACTGACTTTAAAATGTCCTATCCTCCTGCCTCAGTCTCCTGAGTTCTGGGTCATAGGCATGTACCTCTTTGTATTTTCTTTGTGACTGTCTTCCTTTCTAGCTCATTTGAGCATCTCCAGGGCACTATTGGTCTTGCTTTTTGCAGACTCCATGATCTCTGTGTGTTCAGCGTTACTATCATCCAGAAGATCTATGCGTGTCTCTCAGGCAACTTTCTAAGAGGTAAGTGAAAACTCCACAAAGACCTTCATCTGCAGCTTTGTCCTCTTTTGCTTAATCTTACAAGCACCAGTTGGGGGGGCCCAGGAGTAACCATCCTAATTTCATGATTACATTCATGCCCCAACACCTGCTGTTGCGATAAATCCCATGCTATGATTGGAGTGAGAGCCAGAGGGACTAACAAGCAAGCTATTCCTTTAGTTCTGATAAAGGCAATTTTTAGTCATAGGGTCCAAACCATCATACCCACAGCTCAATAGGGAAGAAAAGAGTTCCAGTTGGGCCTAAGTGCTACTACACACATGAAAAGAGCTGTTTCATTAATGCAGGTGCTTGAGGAAAGTACTGCACGAGGTGCTGTTTACTAGGAACTTGATTCTCAGAGTAAGGTAGAGTGTGGACAAGCTCAGTTGCAATAGCCAGACTGAAGACGCACCTTCTTCAGAAACGTTCAGTCCTAATTCAGCATTTCCTTACCAATTACCAGGATCAGTTCCTGACCCTGTCAGTCACACACAGTTCTAATGAGCAATGATAGTCTCATTTCCCGACAAGTCTAAAGTAAACTTGCCAAACAGAGACATGAAATAACACAGGTCTTAAATATTGCATCTCTCACTAACTCTTCTGTGGTTTCTTGTGAGATGCGTCTATGACTCTAAGGTCTTGCAAGGCAGAGTAAGTTCATCCCAGTTCACGGGGCCCAGAACATACGAATCAAATGACTTTCTAGGGTTAAGGCAGTGTTGCAGAGAGGATAACTGTAAAGGAGTTCAGAGTTCTTAGCTTAGTGGCTCCAAACAACATTCTGTGGGACCCCAGGACTCTTCAGAGGTGCTGGACTCTTCAACGAGGGGCGTGCCCTAAACTACAGGCAGCAGTGGCTGCTGAGAGCACATATATGTGGGAGGATATATGGGGGGGGTAGGGGGGCGGGATAGAAGGGAATGTGATGAAAATTGCACTCACATAAGAAATTCTAAAAGAAAAAGTGCTCCAAGATAGGGGAGGGTTTAGAAGGGAGCAAAGACACAAACTTATTGTTCAGTTTGTTGTTGTTGTTTTTAATGGAACATTTTCTTTTTTAATTGAAAATATCTTTTTTTCATATAACATATTCTGATTACAATTCCCCTCCCCCAGCTCCTCCCGGCTCCTCCCCACTTCCTCACCCACCGAAATCCACACCCTTTCTTTTTTTCTCTCTTGTGAGTGCTTTTACTTATATGCATCATCCATATGATGCTTTTAAAATATGTATCTATACATCCAATGCACACACATATAAACATATTTTTCCTTTCAAATACACACATGTGCTGAGTCAAGTCACATTTCATGTGTAAAGGGCATTGTACTGAAAGTATATGTCTGAAAGCTGCTGGCTGGCTTACCCTCCCCTTTCATTTGGTAGGTGAATGGACCAAATTACAAAGGGACCAAATGGTTTCTAACATGTAGTGCATGTTAGAAGCAGAATGGGAAAAAGGTTTATTTTCAGAAAATCTCTCAATTTATGACATTAAAAAGGCAAACGCATCTGCAATGGGTTTCGTGCTCTCTTGTTATGTTTTAAACAACATTCAAGGCGTCCCAATCACTTCTAAAAGCAGTACATCTCTAGGCCTGCTCCAATACACACACTCTATTAATAGAAGTAATTGGATTAAACACACGCACCACATGGCCAAAACAGCAAAACACTGACAACTGTCACTCAAGCAAATCATTTGTAGGTTGGAAATATAGTAAGTGTGCAAATTCTGTCGATTATCCCATTCACAAAGTTTCTAGAATACAAGATCCAGACGGGGAGATGATATACCTCTAAAAGCCAACATTTAACAGTGTAAAACTTCCCACAGTCTCAGACATTGTCCTTTTCCCCCCTACCCTCTCAGAGCTTGCCCAGAACAGAATTAAACTTTCTAATACAACCAGAAGGATGATCTTAGGCTAAGTATTCTCCTTGGTAAGACCCAGGCAACCTTATACACAGCCACACAGAATATAACAGCCTAAATGATGTAACTACAAAAATCTTTCAGTTTATAACACTCAGCCTCGAAAACATCAGCTACCATACTTTTAAGAAGAAAACTTTTACAGCTTTTGGTGCTTTTAGCTGTACTCACCAGATGGCCAATTTTGTAGTCACTAAAAATGCTAATTATACAGACAGTAGAGAGAAGCAACCTACTGACTTGAAGGGAACATTATCTTTCAAATGAACACATTTGGGTTCTTCTCGGGCAACTGCTAGTTACAGGCCTGGCCCAAGTCATTCTCATCTGTAGACTCCAGATAGACCACCTCCCTCCTTTCAATGACTTACAATGTTTTATATGTTAATTTCTCCAGTGTTCTCATTCATTAAAGGCCCTCCATAAAACAGAAGCTAGAAATAGTGTTATTAGAGAAATAGAACCCCCGTTATCTGTTAAATTACTAAGCAGAGGACAGTAATAGTATTTGCAACTATGTACAATATGTGAGTTAAATTGAAACAAGAGGGAATGAGGATGAGCTAGGGGGTTATACGTAATTTTTCCATCAACATAGTAGTCGGGGATGTGACATCTCTTTTCTTTTAAAATACTCAATTATAAAACTAGTCATGCTAGCCTAAGCAAATGCTTTTTTACTGTGGCCTTAAAGCCAAAATAACAATATTCAACCCGCCTGAAATTTTATGATCTTAGGAGAAGAGAGCTAATAAAAAACCAAAGTGCAACCATTTATTGATCTGAGCTGTAATGTGATTCAGAAAATTTTATCAGTTTTTTGTTGGGATGCTTACCAATTTTGGATCCTGAGGAAATTGGTCACATATATGTGTATATGTATATATATATATATATATATATATATATATATATATATGTGTGTGTGTGTACTTAGCTTGTTTAAATACAGAATCACATTGTTAATGAAAGTTTCATAAGTGATATTTTCCCCATGAAAATGAGACCATGCACGACAGAATTACAGCGAAAAGCCTGCAATCTCCCCACTTCCGTTCCCGTCACTTTTACTTTATAAAATAACCACTACCAAAATGTTGGAATAGAGCATCCAGGCTCTTTCTCCCTGTGCATAGAATTTTATATGTTCAATAATCAGCTTAAAATTTATTCCATAAAAGCTGGAGTCATGTTTAAGGACTGCAGCTCTTCCACTAGATTACTCAAGGATCTTAATTATAATCAGTGACGACAGAGCGTTCTGAGGGCTGGGAAAGAACAAAGGTGGTTTTGTTTACAAAAGGTTACTTATATTTTGAAGGTTAATTAATAGTTTGGTTCTTTTACTTAAACTGAATCACACATGTTAATTAAACTAATAAATATTCCTGGAATATGCTTATAAATGATAAGTACTATAACAGTTTCGAGGAATGAAATCGTAGTTTGCTAGGTAGCTATGAAGTAAATCAACATTTGAGACATATAAAGTTCAAACATTTATGGAAGTGAAATGCTACGTTTGGTGGCTGGAGAGATGGCTCATTGGTTAAGAGCACTGGTTGCTCTTCCAGAGGACCTGGGTACAATTCTCAGCACCCACATGACAGCTCACAACTGTCCCTGTCCGTAACTCCAGTTTCAAGGGACCTGGCACCATCACACAGACATAAATTCATGTTGTGCCTGTGCAAAACATGAATGTACATAAGAATAAATAAATATTAAAAAAGGAAATGTCATATTTTATTACATAGAATTTGAAGGCTGAATGTTAATACTGAAACAACAGGAAATGCAAACAAAGCCCTACCAATAAACTTACTATTTTTATCAGATTTATGAGAACAACAAAGTACATATATCAAAGTTTTCTCAACTCATGCTATAAAAGTGTTAAAGAAATGTTTGAGAATCTGTGCCATAGTCATTTTCTGCTGGAACGTGGTGTGTAGTGGGTACTCAATAAACAGCCATTGAATGAATAAGCAGTCCTTATTATTTAAACATAAAGATAGTTTGGTTTTTTTACTTAAACTGAATCACACACCTTAATTAAACTAATAAATATTCCTGGAATATGCTTATAAATGATAACTACTATAACAGTTTCAAGGAATGAAATCGTAGTTTGCTAGGTAGCTATGACGTAAATCAACATTTGAGACATATAAAGTTCAAACATTTATGGAAGTGAAATGCCACGTTTGGTGGCTGGAGAGATGGTTCTCTGGTTAAGAGCACTGGCTCTTTCTAGACATAAATTACATATATTACAAGAACACAAACAGAATAATTTCACTTTTTTTTAATTTGTGAAGTTTTAATTATAACAAAGATTGACCTTTTCGGTAAATAGCATAAGAAGGAGAGTGTGAAATATTGTGAATTTGTTATGCAATCACGTGACTGCACCATAGGTCTGATTAAGGCAGGTGAGAGTAGATGGCCTGTTACAGTACATATGGAGAGCAGCAGACAGGAAAAGACCAACAGGAAGTTGTCTGAAGCACTGGATACTTGCTTAAGACAGGTAAAAACCCTCTAAGGATAGTGTTTGGGTTTGGGACATTCCTGGAGAAAGTAGGCAGATGATTTGCAGAAAGTGGGCCAATGAAACAGAAAATAGGTTTACATAACCAAAGCAAGATGGTAAAATAAATAGATGAGCTTCCAAAATAATAACAACAACAACAATAATAATAATAATAATTGGAATGGAAAAAGGATAAAAGGTAAATTAACAGGTTTCTTTCATGAAAACTCAATTGTAAAAGGACAAGATGGCTGAGGACCTAGAATAGCAACATTGTTCAGCTAAGCTCAACAAGGCTGGTGGAGAGGTATATAGAGAGATGTCAAATTTTAGGTACTGGAGCATGAGTATGTGTACATGTGTGCATGTTAGTGAGTGTGTGTGTGTGTGTGTGTGTGTGTGTGTGTGTGTATGTAGAATGGTAGAATTATGTTTATAGTCTATAACACTCACAGTCCAAATTATTTGAAGTATACAATGATATATTCAAACAGTTAACCATTATTCTTCAGTTGGATGTAAGCTTAACTAGAGATGTTTCTGCAGTACACAGTTATATCTAGGGATCAGTAGCATTAGAGTGACATTCAGTCATTATACAAAAATCACTTCGGCAGCAACATGATGTAGATTTTTCAAAGTCAAACAGAAAGACAGATTCATTAACAAGTCAGTATTTTAATGTGTGTTTTGAATCGTGGCGCCATGTGTTGATTTATCTCATACAACTTAACCAAAAGAATAGCTATGGTCCAAACAGTCTGTGACACTCACTGACACACAAAGGTTGTCTGTGCTAGTAACTACTGCCAATTGAAATAAATAAATTATTGTCAACTGAGCCCTGGAGCTAAAAATAAGTCTCAACGCTATTTGTTTAACTGCGATCTCCCCCCCCCCCGACTTATTTGGGATATAAATCAGAAATATGTGAAACCCACTTACATTTGGCAGCTTGTGTCAGTGATTCGCACTAGCTAAATAAATTTATAAAAGAATTTTATGCATTTCCCAGTAATTATTTTGTTGGGGGGGGGGTTTGCCAAAAAAAAAAAAAAAAAGACCTTGCAAGTATGTCTCCAGTTAAAAACTGTCCAATCAACTCATAAAGTTATGGAATGTGTTCTTTGAGAAGGGATGAGAAACATTACAAAAGATACATTCTTTTCTTTCTGGAATTTATTAAAATTGACAGAAATACAACTGAGGGGGGGGCATTCTTGTTTCCAGTCTACTGGCAAGCACTAGCATAATGGCAGGGGACAATTAGCCACCCACATAAACAAAAGCTAGCTCTCCTATGCAAACAGTTCATATTTAGATGTGAGTTTGTTTGCTTACATAATACATCCCAGACTTCGCTGGCTGCCTGATTCCACCTTAATTTTTGCTTTCATTTCACTTATTTAAGTGTGATTGTTTCTACATCAAAGAAGTGAGCTGAATTGTTCATTTACAACTGTTAATGTAAACAATCCATAATATTTTCCTCTGATGTTGCCATAAAGAATTCTATAAATATCTATTCTAGATACCAAACTAACTTTATTGAGAAGATTTCTTTGAGCGTCATATGTGTAGAGCATATCAAATTAGGGTTAGAGAAAAACAGCAGAATGCATATTAGACTAAATTGAAATGGGCTTACATTTCATTAATGTAAAACTTGTATGTTACTCTAAGCATATTAATAAAAAATAATGATAAGATGATTGAGTGGTAAAGAATTTGATATGGGTTTAGCAACATGGTTTTATAGTCCAGGTGCTTTTCTATAAGTCATGAAAGATCTCAAGCATCATTAATTCCTAACCCTTGCCAGCACCCAAGGCAAACTTCGAAGGACTCAAAAAAGGATAAGAAAACACACCACTAAGCCAGACAGTGAGAAGTGGCAGGCTTTCATTTTAAAAACCACCACTTTCTTCTCTCCCTTAAAAGTTGCTATTTGATAAATTGCCATGGTCCACAAGGAGTTAAACACACACACACACACACACACACACACACACACACACACACACACACCTCTCTTTGTATAGAACAGACAGGTTAAGGAGGGAAATAAAGAATAAGGGAGCTGCCAATTAAATAGGTTCTTCCTCAAAGCTTTCACATCACACCTCATCAGCAATTACTATGTCAGACTTGAAGGGGAAGAAGGAGAAGGAAGCTTGGGGGTGGAGGAAGGACACTTTACCAAACTGCCTCCGTAGTCCTCAGGGAACTTGTGGACCTGGATCTCGGCTTCATAATAATGCTCATTTTGAAGAAGGGAGATGGAGAAGGAAAATGTTCAAGTCTTCTGATCAATGCACATCAGCTAGCTTTCCACAAAGAAGGCTCTGAAGGTTCTCTACGGCCAGGGAGGCTGTCTCCTGCCTCAGCTCAGTGTTGCAGGCAGCAGGCGGGCTTTCTTCTTTCATGCCCAAGCCCGGGGCTCTTCCGAAGGGAGTTCCTTCTCTGCCCGCCTTGCCAACAGAGGAACTGGATTTTGAATCGCTTCTCCATCTGGGTCACAAGGGAAGCCAGCCCAGGGAATGGGTCACTGAATCTCCTTTTTGCAATTCCATAACGATGAGGACGACAGACTTAGAGGTCCCCCCCCCCCCCCCCCTGCACTCACTCAGGTAGAAAAAAGAAAGTGCCTGGCAGCCGGGTGACACACAGAGGGCGAGCTGTCAAGGAAGTTTCATTTCAGGGCGACCATCCGCTGAGGGGGACAATGCTCTCCCTCCGCTGAGCAAAAGGGGGTCACGGGGAGAGCGGCTGGGCTCGGTGGGCTGGGTGGGTCGAGGTACCTGCCAAGCCAATTTCCGCTGTGTCCCCTGAGGACGCGGCTGCAAGTCTTTGTGAATGAGAACTCTCTCATCCAGTCTCACCAGGCAGAAACTATTCCTCAAGGGCTGAATGACGTCTGTGAGAAGGCAGTTCAAAACATCGCAGGGAAGTGAGAAAGGGGAAAGGAAAAAAAAAAGCGCCCAACCGGGCCTGGTCAATTGCTGACTTACAAAGCCAAGGGGCGGAACTCTGAATCCCGAAAGCAGGAGGGCAAAGCAGCCACGCAGACAGCAGAGCTCCGGAGACTTTCAAAGCCATGCCCTCCGCTGGAAAAGCAGCTGTCTGTGTTACTCAGGGAAAGCCTCCCTCCCTGAGCACCTTTATGTGGTACACACCCCTTGCCTTTGAAGTTTTCTCCTTTATCAAAAAACCAAAGGAAGCACCACATGGAAACATGGAAAACTGAAATTTTGCTCCAGGACCGAAGTTGAGGGGATTTGAGAACCTCTTGGAAATTCATTTCCATCACATTAAAAAGAAGAAGAAGAAGAAGAAAAAAAAAGTCACGCTTTAGGTTAGCACAGAGATGTGAACTGTCCCTTGGAAATTCAACAAAGCATCCTGGGAGCAGGCTACCTTGGATGAGGTGCTGCTAGGGTATTTAAACTGAAAAAGATATAATGTAATCTTAGTGGAAAAGTAGCTATGCCTACTCTTGCTGTTTTCTAAACCTAATTTTTGTTAAAAAAAATGACATGGAAATGTCATTGATTTGTATATGCAGACTTAGGTCGGGTGATTCTCAGCAGTCCTTCAGTAAGGTATGAAGCTTTGTATCATGCCTAACTTTTACTATTTTCAAGATCCATACCTGCCCCACAGGTGGGCATCTGAAATAATTGGTGCTATATAATAGCAAGTGGTTAGCTCTGAGATCATATACATAGAAGTAAGCCACACTGCATGGAATCAGTAGGCAGCATTTACATACAGTTGTGTTTATAAATGTGTAACAATAATAATCTAAGGAAAAGAATTTGAGAGGGAGTAAGGGGAACCTGGAAGGGGTTGGAGAAAGAGAAGGGAAGGGGGATATTATAATTATATTTTAATTAAAATTTAAAAATATTAAGAAAAGAATACTCTTCTATTATGGTAGCTACACTGTAAGCTGGTTCCAGATGCTCCAGCTGCTGACAGAGGGAACGTTCCCCGGCCTTGTCCATCCCTCTGAACATTTACACAAAGGATATATGTTCCTCTGGGTGTGCCAACTTCAATTATGTTGAAGGTGAATTATCAAGTGAAAATAAGCATCCTGAATCTTCAATGACATTCGCCGTGCGTTGCCTCCCTAGTATGACGTGAACTTGGTATTTATTTAGCATTTGGAGACAGGATGTTGGAGTGTGGTTGTGACCCACCCAAACAGCTTGGAAAATGGATGTAGAAAGAACAAAGTCCGGTGGAGACTGGGGCCACTTCTTACAGTAACAAGCCCGCCACACCTCAGCGTGCATTTTGATTTTGTCTTCTGTGGAGATTCTCAGGCTCCATAAAGGAAATATCAATAAACTGCTCCCCACGTATTTCTCTCTATAAGCCTTTCAGTTTTCCTGTACCATCCAGGGACATTTGGGCCTTTTTACTCCTGGCCCCACATCCAGAGTATTGCTCATACTTTCCTATAGTTCATGCAGGCTACCTAAACACATACTTCTAGAAATTCCACAGAAGCTAGGGAAGTCACTGGTCATGTGTGTGTGTGTGCTGGGGGAGAGGGGTGTTTCTGGAAGGTTTACCTTATTTATTTTGGGAATGTAAAAGTGGTTAAGAAAAGGGGAAGCTCCCACTCAAGTAGAATTAAACAGTGACTCCTCATTTGTAAAAACCATTTTCCTTGTCGTAAGGTTTACCAAACATTTTCTGGCTGTCGTTGACAAAGATAACAACGACTAGACCGCACAGCCTCTGAGCGCCATGTGTTAAGCTCTCCAGAAGTAATCACCCCCGTGTTCTTGGCTCCCCTGAGAGGATGCTGTCCCAGTGAGATTAGTGACTTCACTGCCACACCCTTCTTTGTCACACATGCTGCAGAAGAAGCACACACGAGTGACTTACGTGTCTACACTTACTCGGGAGTCCAAAAACCTTTCTCAAAGTTCCAGTCCCATAGGGACGCATGCATACCCTCCCCACCCACCCAGAAACAGGGACTAAGCCAGGAATCTGAAAACACGTGCAACTAAGCAGTTCTGTGGAATGGCACATCAAGTCTGCCATTATAAAGAAGTGATAGCCCAGGCGGGCGGGTGGTGGCGCATGCGGGCACTAGGGAGGCAGAGGCAGGTGGATCTCTGAGTTCGAGGCCAGCCTGGTCTACAGAGGGAGTTCCAGGACAGGCTCCAAAGCTACACAGAGAAACTCTGTCTTGGGGGAGGGGAATGTATATAAAGGAGGACATTTAAGGCTGTAGAGATTTGATTTTTTTTTTTAAAAAATTAGGCTTCCACCGCTAACACTAAAGGCAGTGATTGATTTAAAATAAAACAGAGTGGCACTTAGCTCTCCTTGTTAAATCCTACTCCTATCATAAGGTATTTTTTTTCCCCATGAAAAATTCTAAAGTACTATTTAGACATTTGAGTGTCCAAATCAAGGGGATACAACATCCCCGTTTTACACGATGTGTGATGATGGACAGGTTGGCAAGGATGCCTGTGTGTAGAGAACTGGACCTTGTGAAGCTTGTGCCTTTGTCCACAGAGTGTGGAGGGGTCACGGTGGATGAGAAGTTGCCATGTCTCCACTTCTCTGGTCTACTTGGTTTCACAGTGTTATGTAGATTGCCTTCTAATTACTTGAAACTGCCCTTTGATGGACAGCTACAGGTGGGAATACTGAATGGGTCCCTCTATCTATATTTTGTTGAATGAAATCACCATGTAATATGATGCTCCTCAAATTTCACTCATTTGGACACTGCTAGTTTCCTCTATATTAGCAATCTACCTCTATCATTACTGATATTTGAATCTATACTGAATCATTTTTTGAATTTAAGCTAAATCTAGAAAGGACTTTTATATCTATTCTGAAAATGGTTTGATATACTGCTTCTGTTTTCTCCGAAATACAATTGAATATTCACAGAAAAAATATTATTTTTAAATTACCTAATATCTCTTGAATATAGTTGTACACTAGGACCCACAATGTAGTGTAACAACTCTCCAGGGAAATCTGCATTGCAGTAGACTGGATGTATCTGCAGATATGATTTAGCTCTCTAATCATTTAGTTGGTGAAAGTGACACTTGTCAATAACATGAATTAAATATGAGACATTAACTGACACCAGCTAAACAAGGCATTAAGGAGGGATTTTTACCACACAGCCTAGTTTTTCTCAGATAATCTTAAAGTTACAATACCCAGCCTATCGCCTAGTCTTCTGCCTTCCCAGTATACTTCTACTTTCAGATTGTAATAGACACCATCCGCTTTCCAAACTGTCAAGCGTAGATGTGGCAGAGCCATATTACGAGCTAAATATTCAAGCCTGTCTCAGGCACTTAAGTTCTGAACTACAAATGCGTCAAGTCAACTCTTGAGGAAAAATGACCATGGGTATCCGTTCTTACCGTTTCCTGGTATTTTACACTGTGTCTGAACCTCAATGAACAAGTCACTTTGAACTCTTGCAACATTTCCTTGTTATTGAGAAGTACCATGTCATTTTCCTTTTGTGGAGGGGAATTTTGAGTTGCAAGAGATTCCTAAATTATCAAGTTCCTAGGAAGTCCAGAATATTATATTTTGAAGGCTACTTTTAGACTTCTTGTTTCTTTCATAAAATGTCATTTTTTGTTTGTTTGTTTGTTTTTTCGAGACAGGGTTTCCCTGTGTAGCTTTGCTTCTTTCCTGGAACTCACTCTGTAGCCCAGGCTGGCCTCGAACTCATGGAGATCCGCCTGCCTCTGCCTCCCGAGTACTGGGATTAAAGGCGTGTGCCACCACCGCCTGGCCTATAAAATGTCATTTTATAAAGTTATCCCTGTTACATATTAATCCCCCCCTCTCCAATGCTCAGCATGTTATACTCCATATGCTTAGGTTTCAGGTAGTATATTTTTTTCCCCTATTTTTTGTTTTTTTGAGACAACAAGGTTTCTCTATTTAGCCTTGGCTGTTTTGGAACTAGCTCTGTAGACAAGGCTGGCCTTGAATTCACGAAGATCCGCTTGCCTCTGCCTCCTGAGTGCTGGGACTAAAGGTGTGTACCACCACCGCCTGGTGGTAGTATATATTCTTTTTTTTTTTTTTTTTTTTGGTTTTTCGAGACAGGGTTTCTATGTATAGCTTTGTGCCTTTCCTGGAACTCACTTGGTAGCCTAGGCTGGCCTCAAACTCACAGAGATCCGCCTGGCTCTGCCTCCCAAGTGCTGGGATTAAAGACGTGCGCCATCATCACCCGACAGGTAGTATATATTCTTTTTTTTTATTATTATTATTATTTTTTTGGTTTTTCAAGACAGGGTTTCTCTGTGTAGCTTTGCGCCTTTCCTGGGACTCACTTGGTAGCCCAGGCTGGCCTCGAACTCACAGAGATCCGCCTGGCTCTGCCTCCCGAGTGCTGGGATTAAAGGCGTGCGCCACATATTCTTAAAGACTCATCACATCCCTTCAAAGGAGACAAAAATTAGTTTCATGCACAAAAACCAAGCAATAATTTGTTGAAAAAAATTGAGTTAGTTATATCTTATCATAAAACGTTTCTCCATGGTGTGTGTGTGTGTGTGTGTGTGTGTGTGTGTATGTGTGTGTGTCTATATGTGCTGATAGCCACAGCCTCCTCCTGTGTTATTATTTGTGAGACTTTTCTTTTAGATGTAGTCCTATTTTTCTAGAGGAGGATCTATACCTGCTTATAAATGTTTCTTGTGTGGGAGGAGATGGTTCTGGAGATACCAGTGATGCATTTGAGGACAATCATTTAGTCCTTCTGTTTGCAAGGGTACCTTGCTTCCTTGGTCTAGTAGCCTTGAATCTGTCTTCCCTGAAATGAGAGGTAATTTAACTCACCATGCTGAGAAAGGGTGAGGGCTTGCAGACCAGTGCATATTACACATCCATCCACACATCTTCTATTTTTTTTAAATCAAACATTTTCCAAAGTTCATTTGCAGTATTGGGGATAGCTCAGCCTTATTGTGTTCCCCCTTTATTTGGGTATGTCATTGGCCATTACCTCATGTGCGTGTGCACACACACACACACACACACACACACACACACACACACACACAAACAAACTGGCTAGGAATCAAAGACAACTCCTAGCTTTCTCAAAGACATAGTGTCCATTTTTGTTGGTTTTTTTTTGTTTTGTTTTGTTTTTTGTTTTGTTTTGGGGAGGCACTAACTAGTTATTACTTTGACTTTTTTTAAGAGCAGAACTAGGAAAGCAAAGTCTATTTTCCACTGTAAAAGCTTACAACTACATAAGCTTCATTTTAGAAGGAAGTCATCACTATGTCTACTGAGACTTAAGCACTTTAAACTTTTCTGTATCACACAGCTATATTGAGATCTCAAATATAGTTAAATAGCAAACGTTGGAAAGATTTTATTTTTATTATTTTTAATTATGCATGAGTGTTTGCATTTGCATGTGGGTTTGTGCAAGGGGGTGCTGGTATCTGTGGAGGGCAGAGGTGTTGGATACCCTGGAGCTGGAGTTACAGATGATTGTGAGCTGTCTGATGTGGGTGCTAGGAACTGAACATGGGTCCCTGTGAAGAATAGCAAGTGCTCTTAACTCTTGGGCTACCATTCTAGTTCCTTACTAGTAAATTTTCATTACTATTTACAGTTTAACTTTCCTATGGACACTGTTCAGTGGTGTTACATACATACATCTACACCACTGTGTCGCCCATCTTCACTCCATCTCCACAACTCGCTTTGCTAAGTGAATATTTGTGCCCACTAAACAATAGCTTTCTAGTACCTCTTCTACTAGGCCCTGGCAACTATCATCTTTTCTTTTTGTTTCTAGAAATGTGACTAATAAATATTCGGAGTGGAATAATAAAACCTAAGTTCTAGTGGTGGATGGGATCTCAGAGTCAGTTTTCACTAATTCTCTACCGATTGACTTTGAAGATGAAACATCTTTGTCTTGACCAGTACTTAGTACTTTAAGACACACACATGCCTTTCTGCTATTGTCTAAATATGTGCATTTTCAGCGCATACCATGATAATCATATTGTAACTTCACCCATTCTGAGCCCAGTGATTCCTAATCAAGTGATTCCTAACTCCTGATGCCAATTCCAGAGTATAAAGCAAAAACAACACATACTAAGTAGAATATATATCAGAATAATATAAATATATATATATATATATATATATATATATATATATATATATATATATATATATTTGTATTTAGGTTATAGATCATTGTTACAAATGGGGCCCCTCCTTTCTAACACGGTGAGAAAATTTATGGTTTTTATTAAAACAGGGTTTGAAAAATAACTTGTCAAAACTGCCCAAAGACGTTTTTAATGATAATGCATCCCTTCAAGCCATAGGTAATGAACAAAACCTTAGAAACGGAACTTCCTTCAGAGCTCTGTAATTCCTTTCTTTGGTAACATCTCCCTGTTGTCGTCAAGAGGAGTGGCACATGAGTATGGTCCACTCATCCCTTGCCACACGTTACAAGTAAGTTTTCTCTGACATACAGCATCTGCTCTTTGAGATAATGCTTAGCAATTAGAAAGAGTCTGTAGCATCAGGTAAGAAAAAAGACGCGGAGTCAGGCTGTCTGGGTCTAATGTCAAACTCTCCCAATCATTGGTTGTTTATCTCAAAAATTATCTAACTTTCTCTCACTTGAACACACATCTTGACATATACTAAGCACTCAGTTGAATCATACTTGGTATTAAAAATATGTTTGGAAAGAAGAACTAATGTGATTTGAGGGAAAGCAGGTTTAAAACTTAAAAGTATGTGCTGCTATTTCACACAAATACTTGTATTAGTGTTTGGATTAAAATCATTACCTTATGTTTTTATCTTAGTTGATACTCAAAGTTCCTGAATACCTTTATAGAATCCATCATATATAGTTTTCCTGTCTCCTCTACATCAAAAGTTTATTTCCAAAAAAAATTGAGCTATCTTTCAAAGATACAAAGAATACATTAAATTTTCCGATTTAAAAAAAAAAATGTGGGGCCGGGTGGTTGTGGCACAGGCCTTTAATCCTAGCACTGGGGAGGCAGAGGCAGGCTGATCTCTGTGAGTTTGAGGCCAGCCTGGTCTGGAAAGTGAGTTCCAGGACAGCTAGGACTGTTACACAGAGAAACCATATCTCAAAAATAAAAAAAAAAAAAGTGTAATATTTCTCAGAATGCTACTTTTATCCCCCTTTGTGTATGAAACTAAAACTTCTGCTATGTGGCTACCATCATCCAGCCTCACCCGACATAAATTTTGAATGAACGTTTCTGGAAACTAGCCACCTCGCACTTAGAGATTCGGTCAGGTTGGTGCACAAGCTGGTCTCCCTCCCCTTTCAGAAGTGTGTTTGCCCTGCTCTGGCAGGATTAGCCTTCTGGCTGGTACCTCTGTTCTTCCTCAGGAACTAACTCCAGACTCTCCTCCCCCAGATACCAGTGATACACTCCTTTGGGAGTGCTTCTCCACTTCAGAATCACTATGTTATCTTCATTTGACCTAGCTATTCATTGGGAACTAAGGAACTGATGTTAACAGGATCTGTCCCGAGGAGATTCTTGGACCCCCATAATGCTGGGGGTTCCCTGAAACCAGGATTGTTTATTGACTTCTGTATTCAGAGTAACTACTACAGTGTCTGGTTCTCATGTTTATTTAAGAACACAACAAACCCTTGGTCACCAGGGGAGGATAAGCCTTTTACAAGTTCCCTTCCTCTGTCTTTTGCAGCATTTGTTTCATGGCTGGAATTAAGCTTCTAAAAACCTCTATTCCTAAAAGTTGCTTCGTCCACTGTGTGTGTGTGTGTGTGTGTGTGTGTGTGTGTGTGTGTGTGTGCGCGCGTGTGAGCATCCACCAAAATAGAGACCCTACAATATCCTTATGAGAGATAAAAACATCCACTCAAAGCAATAGTAAAGTATAGGGCAGGGTCTGAATGTAATGTAGTTGATCACAGTGTCACTCTTAAGAAAGAAAAGTTTCTTTCGGAGTATTGGGAAGAGAGAACTTTAATCTGGGGAAGCCATTCTGCAATGTGCCATGCATCCAAGATAGCAATAGGGACCTTTTGGAAGCTCAACTCAAAGGAATACTTTTTCATGAAGTCCTTCCCTACAGCTTGAAGGATGATGGAAAAGGGGTTAAATGAGTGTGGGGGAATATGTCCCCATCAGTCCTCTATTCACCTATGAATGAGATCTGTGTCTCTGTGGTGGAAAGTCTGCATCCCAGTCAATGTTCTCCAATGCTACCTTGAGCCACTAATAAGTAAGTGTTCTTGAATTAGCATGCTTGTGTTTCTATCAACTTCCATAGAACATTGTAGAAATGCAGTATTTCCCTAAAGAGGTGAATGAAAGAACCAGGGCAGAATGTGGGCCTTGTCATTCTAGAGAAAGCGAGCCAAAGTCTACAGAGGAACTCTGCTTGTCCTGTGCTGACCAGGTTCAGGGCAAGATGCTGGCTGGGTTCAGTCTCTCCTCTAACCCATGACCAATCAATGAGCCTGACACTAGCACTTCTGCTACCAAATCACTCAGACAGCTGAAGTGTATACATTGTTAAAGGCCATGCTCAAGGTGAAACTTAGACTCAGTTGCCAAGGCCAGTTCAACCTGAGGAAAACTTGGACCTCAGGATGAATATCCAAATATCACAGTATGTGGCATCTTAGCAGAAAAGTAATTTTAAGTTTGTAGTTCTTAATTTTAGCCAAGGTAGTTCACAATTAGCAAAGTGGTACAAGAAATAGTGCACTATCTGGGAACACTGAATGTGAAATTAAGTGAGTTTTAGATAAAAATGGTGTCTAGACAAAGTTAGGATCTCTGCCCTAGTTTTCTTTGGTGTTTGATATTAAAATTATTAAAAATTATTTCCATAGCAGAAATCGAAACTTCTGAGCTTTGTCATACCAGACAGTTCGTACATAAATGAATGTGCTATTCACTAGCAACATTTTTAAAAAGATGTTTTCTGTTGATTCTTCCCCTAAAATGACTAACTTTCCATTCTATTTCTAAGCATTGTCCATGAGTCTAGCATATTGACAGTCTGCTTAGTTGTTTGCTTATTTGTGCAGATAGCTTTGGGAAACAGGCTGGGAAAGCCGATGTAGACACTATTTAACCTGACCTTATCTATCAGTCTGTGCTCTTCTGGGCAGAAAGGCAGACTGTTCATTCCAAGTGTTCAGTGGACTCTAAAAACCCACAAACACCACAGAACTGCGGTCTTCAGACAAATTGCTCTGGTGTGTCTGCTGGGTTCTTAAAGAAGCTGCTCTCTCTGCTCTGTCTGCAGGAAAGCTGAAGCTCAAATATGGCACTTGGCAAAGTTTCTTCATGGAAAACTAAAAGAAGAAATAAAGCCAAATGCTATTTTCAGGGCAGAGTGTTATTCCATATGGAGAGCGTGTATGAAGGCATCCTCCTACCCAGCCGTGGAATTCAAGCCTCCTTTTTAGCTGACATTTCTGCAGTGAGCCGGATTCCTCCAGGACAGAAACCGCTTCCTTTATTGACTCTCTGGCTTCTCAGAGAATGGTTCATTAACCTTTTTCTTAAGGATCACCGTAGGGTAACTGCAAATTATTATCAACGTGCAGTCATTTTTAAAGACATACAATAGAAGCCATTTTTAAATCACAATTTACAAATGAGAAGGAGCTCAGGGTTGGACACCACTGTGAGCTTCATACATATTGTTCCCCATAGATTAGAATAGGCTCATTCTCCCCTGTCATACATTATTTCTGCTGTAATAAAATAGTCTGGACTATTTAATTTTGTTTTTAAATCCTGTGGCTACCACTGGATACATATAACGACGGGCAGCCCTGGCTCCTTTTTAGTCATCTGGCATTTCTGAGGATATTTGTGAGATGAAAAAGTCATCATCCCACAAGTCCTTATTCAGAAGCAAATCATAAAATTTTTATGATTTACTCGCTTTCAATTATTGCAGTCGACGGACTGTTATGCTTTGAACACTTAATGAAACTCCCATGTCAGTCTTGCAGTTTTCTTCCTATATTTTTGGAGCTGCTGATTCCAGCCTCCCCCCATCTTTTCAAATCGTCTTACAGGCCAATGGAAATATCATGGGAGGTAAGCATTGAGGTCCACGGTGGCTGCTGAGGATAGCAAAGTCCATGAGGGTGGGTCAGGGAGGGCAGCTCTGGTGTGAGGTGTGTTTCATGGCAGGAGACATTTGGACTGTTTCTAGGTACTGCTTCTCTGCCAAGTCAATGCATTTGAGTTACCTTTGCCAACGAGGTTAAAGTAAGGTATTCACTGAGGAGGGGAGGGTTGCCTTTGTATTATGGATAATTTACAGAAAGTGTTAAGCGGTGGCCGTTACTTCTGAGAGTCAGAAGATACTGTTGTCTTTAAGAACTTTTTGCTTGTTTGTTTGTTTATAAGCCGTTCTGTAGCCTCAGCTGTCTTCAAACTTATGGTGCCCACGAGGTCTCAGCCAAACGGCTGGGCTCGCAGTCTTGAAATCCCATAACCAGCAACTGTAACCCTTTCTTTCCTTCCCTCCTTCCTTCCCTCCCTCCCTCCCTCGCTCCTTTCTCCCTCCCTTCCTCCCTCTCTGTTTGCTTCCTTCCCTCCTTCCTTCTTTCCTTCTTTTCTCCTGCCTCTGTCTGTCCCTCCCTGCCCCCTTTCCCTCCTCCCCCTGCCTCCCTCTCCTCTCTTCCTCTTGCTGATTCATAGAACTGAACATAGGAGATTGCAAGATCAAAGTATCAAGTATTCATGTTTGGGATGTTGAACAGCCACATAAAAAAGAGATTTTTAGTAAATCCTCTTTTAAAATATTTATCAACTGGCTTGTAAACTGAGAAACCTGAATTTGGTGGGTGGCCTCCCAGGCTGAGTCCTTAGGAAAGGACCAGCGCACCAGGATAACCACCCAGCATCACTCAGTCTCAGGGATGCCGTCCTTGACTAGGGCTATGTTCCTACTGCACTAAGAGAAAAGGAAGCACAAAGAAAAGATGGAACAAAGCAAAGAGGCTGCCAGAGTTTAAAACTCACTCCCATTCAGCTCAGCTGCTCAATGGATATTGAGCTCAAAGTCAATAGCTTTCTTTGTAGTGAACTTTGCTTTCTGAAGACAAAGGGAATGTATTGTTTTTGAATGACCCAAGATCTTCCCCAGAAGTTGGTATGGCCAATGTTTTTCTTTTTGTTGTTGTTGTTGTTCTTAACAAATCTGCTCTACAATGGAAAGACTATGGCTTTGGTGACGCAAATGTGTTCTTGTCTTCCTGTAAAACGGCTGGGCACAATGCAGGTAGACTGTGAGGTCAGATTTCAATGCCTGAGTGGCTCTCCTTACTCAATGGGAAGCACACACCACTGAAGGCACTTTGGCTCTGGGGTCACAGGTGCATTCCACTGGATGGCTGTGAGTCACTCTTTCGTAATGAGCTCAGCAGTAGCATGGAAAGGTCACCATGGGCTCTACCACCCCAGGGGTAGTAAAGTTGTTTGTACCTGCAAGCAATCCGTCCCTGACTTGAGATCATGTTTTTGAGAATACTAGTCTTCAGTTTTTGTTGGACAGGTCAAGGAAGGAAGGAAGAAAGGAGGGAGGGAGGGGGGAGAGAAGGGAGAGGGAAGAAGAAAGGAAGGAAGGAGGGAAGGGAGGGAGGGAGAGTGAGAGGGAGGGAGGGAGAAATGACTGAAGTGGATTTAATTCACTCCACAGAACATTCTAGCAGTCCTGGAATGATTAAAACTATTTGGGGACATTTACTGTTGATCTTGGATTCTAAGAATGAGGAGAGATCTAAATTGAAACTGTTTTGGGATGCAGCCAGTTTCACTTATGAAATAAAAGTAAAAGGTGCTTTGTGTGAGGAAGCATTTAGCAGGTCCACTTCATATTTGAGGTACATATTACACGGTCTTAGGGTGTACTGCCAGCATGAACCACAATGTGAATGGTGCTTTTGGACTTGTATAAACTGATGGACTTGTCCAGTTTCTTAAATGGTGAGATAATGCGACTCTTATTTTTCTATTTTAAATAAACACACACAGCTCAAGTTGAATGGCCGGATCTAATACTCTTAGCACTACCAAGAAAGCTTTATTAGATAGTGGTTATGAATACTCTAGAGTTATACTACCAAGATCAACACTACCTCCTTTTGCTCCTACCTCAGCCACGACACTTATTCTGTATGCCTCTGTCTCCTCAGACAACAATTATGAAACTAGGATGTTTGAGAATTAAATTAGTTAATGTAGATAGAATAGTTGAAAAAAAAAAAGTAACCACAGCCAAAGCCTTCAGAGCTCTGTTAACTCTTACTGTTACAGGAGACATAACAAGTCTGGATAGATGACTCAGTGATTAAGAGACTCTGCTGCACTTCCAGAAGACCTGAGTTAGGTTCCCAACATCCATATGTCAGCTCACAGCCACCTACAATTCCAGTTCCAGGGGATTTGGTATCCCCTTTTGGCTTCCTTAAGCAATTAACTCTCTCTCTCTCTCGCTCTCGCTCTCTCTCTCTCTCTCTCTCTCTCTCTCTCTCTCTCTCTCTCTCTCATACACACACACACTTATACATGCTCACACACACATGTACTCACCCATGCATGCACACACACACACACACACACACACACACACACACACATGAATCAATAAGAAAATAAATAATTAATAAAATAAAATAGAGAGAGCCTTCCTTTGGTTCAATCATCAGAACTCTGAAGTAAATAAAATCAGTCACCACTATAGTGTGACGATTCTGCCTTAAGAAATCACATGGTTCCAGAAGAAACTTTTCATGTGTATATCTAGGACTGAGGACCATAGGCAGTTAGAGAAACATTAAAAGTGGGATCTGGGACTGGACTTTCATTAAGAGTTTCAAAGCATTTGCTTGAGGGATTACATCTACTAGATATTTTCAGATTTAGTTATCACTGAAAGCTACTCAAGAAACCCAGGACATTTTAGACATGGGTAGAAAATGACAAACATAATTTTTTTAAAAAAAAAGGTTAATCAAAAGCTACAAAATTAAAAATAGTCACTTTCTATGCACTCCCCTTTCAGATGGGACTAAAAGTCTGACACAGAGGCACAGAATATTGTGAAGGTTTTCCCTTGGTGATCTGTTGTTCACCAAGAGCCACTCTGTGATGCCGTTAACCAACTTATCTTTCTATAACTGATAAATGTGTTTAATAACCTTCAATTTTACTTTGACAAAAGACTATGTGTAGCTCAGCTTCTTACCCCTGTCCTAGAGATACAGGGCAAACACAAGGGAATCTGCAGTAAACGGAAGCTCTATGGGGTGTTGACTAAGTGTCATGTGTTGTGTTGGCCCACGGCAAACTGTGAAGTCAGAGGCATGACCTTCTTGATCTAGAACTGTCTAGACAGGTGTTTGATAGACATGCCCTCATCTAGTCCCCCAACCCCCATCACCCTGATTCTGAGGTATCCAGTCATCTCCTATACACCTAAGTTGCCTATGGCCCTCGCTGGACATGGGGTAACACATGGTGGTACGAACTAGGAAACTCTGGGCCACTGGTTGTAAGGTTAAGAGCTTTTTGATGAAGGTTCCACTTTCAGATAATCTTCTTGGTGTGTCCCAGCTTGTACCTGCCAATCAAAAATGTAGCCAACATCATGTCCCCCGTACATCATGTCCCCCGTGGAGTGTCGTTGATGATAGTTACAATGTTACAATGACCGGCCCTTCTAAGCCCGTGTTCTTCCTGCTCCCTCCCTTCCATAGCCTCTATCTCAGAAGTAATGCCAGGACAGGGAGGGGATGAGGAGACAGAGTGTGAGTGTGGAGAACCCAAACAGGTTCAGAATGACAATAGACACTGATTCATGTTTGTCCTTGGTGTCAAGGCAGCTGATATTTGGTCCCACCCTTTTATCCGGGTATAACAGACCAACATGGCCAGCTTCTCCCACTTGTGAAGCAGTGATGAGATTTTTCTGTTTTGAGTGGTGCTTTAATTCGAAATTCCAAACACACTGCCTGACAGATTCTGTGAAAGCCAAAGAAAATAATTGGGGGTTGGGGGGAGCAGCTGTGTCACCCAGTTCTTTTAATCACTGTCTAAAATGCAGATGACTGTTTTATTCTTCTTTAAGACATTCATTTGTGGGGAGTAGCTAATGTATCTGTGAGTTCATGTTTAGCTACTCTTTTAACACTCTGTGTTTTAATGGTAGATATAATGAAAAGCAATAATGTAGCACAGTGGGATTAATTGTAATTTTTAACATTTCAGGCTTTCCAGGAGAAAATTTTTGAGTCAGAGAATGATCTCTGACAAAATTGGTGCCTACTTCCAGGAGACTGGATCTTGATTTTAAAACTCCCTTATTGCTGCTATCTCACTAATCATTAGCCAACAACCTGAGTAACTAGTTGAATGAGCAATTTGTTTGGGTTTAACCAGATGAGGCAGAAGGAAAAACATTTATTGAACACCTCCTACCCATTTGGCACTTTATCTGAAGTTCCTTTGTGAGGTACTTGGGACTATTCCTTATTTTACAGCTTCAAAGTGATGTTTGAAGAAGGCCTGCTTAACTCCTGGGGACTATGCTCTCCCACTACACAAGGAATATACTGACGTTACCAAGTATTAACCCGGGGGTTCTTACCAGGGGTGATCAGAAACACACACACACACACACACACACACACACACACACACACACACACGGCATTTTCCAAACAAGATTAAATTTACTTCGGTGGGCGATGTCAGTTACCATATGACAATTCAAAGAAAGCATTCTGGAGTTGCTAACTGGAGTCTTTCTGCCCGCCTGTGCATTAGCTAGATTAGTTTCTCATTTTCCTTTATTCTTCCTAAAATCCAATGCAGGGCCAGATGTGATCAGATGTAATTGGATGGCTTAACCCTTCACGCCTTTTCTAAGTGCAGCAGGGGGATCTGATGAGATTGGAGTGTGGGAAACAACAGACTGAATGCTTATAGGTCACTATGGCTAAGACAAACAAAAGGGGAAGTATTTACTTTAGAGAGTTTATAATAAACAAGGTGATAGGGAGCCTGGTGGTAAGGTCTGTAACGCCCACATAGCTAAGTAAGTATGGTAAGGAAGTTGTTTACAAAAACCCTGTATTACTTAGTGTGAGTAAAACACAATAATGTGGTGTTTTCATGGGTGTTGTAGGTCTGTTAAATCAATTATTGATCAACAGTATCGAATCCAGATATGGGAATGTGGTTCTTAAATTGCCAGTCATTTACAGCAAGAAAAAAAAAAAAAAAAAGAAAGGACAGATTTCTTTCATTTGTTCTAGGCCAATAAAGAACCCTTTGCCTCTTTTCTTGTCCCCTCAACCAATAAGCAGGAAGAAGCCGATTGTGAAATGGGGAGAGGTCAGGTTGGGACACAGATATTTTGGTGTGATTTTGACCTTTATTTTCCTAAGTGGAGCTATGACATTGTTTGAAAGAGAGTGGCAGAGAAATGTGAGAGCCTCTTAGAAGATTTAAAACATTTCTAGACTTGGTCCAGGGAGGTTGGCTCAGTGGTAGAGGGTATGCATAGTACATATGAGTCTCTGGGTTCAATCAATAACTTTAACTCCAACACCCCCAACCCAAAAGAGAAAAATAAACCAAAAAAAACCCCTAAATAAACAAAACAAGAAAAAGGAAAACTACTAAATGCCTGATAAGAGGTATACAAGTATAATGGTTTAAATTTCAGTGTTATGAGTGTGTATCATTTTGGGTTTTATGGGGCTTTGACAACCAATTGGCAAACTGCTGATTTAGAATCAGTGTGACCATAAAGTGAAATTTAAAAATGACGTGTTTCGATGTATAGTCTATGGTCACCAAAACTGAATTCTTTTAAAATATTTCAACTAAAATTCCTCAGCCTTAGAACATGAAATGTATTTCTCTGTGTTATAGTGATCATTTAGATCATGATTGTGCGGTAGAGAAAGTTGCTGCAGCTGTACTCTGGGTTTGCGGACAGGGCAGATACAAATGATTCAGACAAATCCAATCGTATCTCTGGGCTTGTGTCCAGTGTAGCTATGAATGTAGCCCAGCGTATCTGTAGACAACCATATCATAGAGCAGTAACAAAAGGCTGGCATAAAGCTTGAGTTTATTTTTGTTGTGTTCTTCTTCATGTATGTTTAAAGTGTTCTCACATGGGTAAAAGTCAGGGGAGCATCTTGGTCCATGCAGAAGTGGAAGAGGCTATGGTTAGGTGATGGATTAAAGCAGCCTGTGACCTCAACAATGGCCCAACTGCACAGTGAATTCTAGATGTGATTGGTGTTAGTTCCAGTTGTCGGGGGAGGAAAGAAACCATTATCAAATTCACTTGCTGACTGTTGTAAACTTGGCACTGAGCCCAACTGAGGCAACCACGCCATGGTAAGTACAGGACACCTGCTCTCTTCAGCAGCATGAAAATTTCTGCTGCCTTATATATGGACAGGAGTGGAGAAATGAGAAAACCCGTTCTTAGGCACTTTTTTTTGGCTCAGCTCATGCCAGATTCAAGCCCTGCCTTTTTGCCTCAGTGGAGTATTTCCAAGTCTATGCTGGGTACTAGACTGTGGTCACTCAAGAGTCACTGGTTGTGGCCTCAGTACAAAGGCATGTATCACTTCCTTCAGCTGTCACTCCGTGGTGATAACTTGAGATATAGTAGCTGGAGACATTTGCAGACCACATACCAGCTGCTTCTAGACATCGGTACATAGCAGAGCCAAAGATGATGTTTCTGATACTGCCTAGGTGTTGGGATACCGTTGCCCAGGGCTTGGTGGCACCCATGGTAAGAAAAGAGATACCCTGTCAAGGAAAGGTTTTAGAAGGCCCTTTATAGAGCCAAGCATTCACAGCCCGCAGTAGATAAGGCCAACAATGCACGCATGCAAGTGTTATCTGCCGTCTTCAGTTTGTGGGAGGGAGGCTAGCTCACTTTTTTCAACCCATTATCGAAATCAATTAGCGCATTGCTATACTTAGATAGTCATTCTAGGCAGGGACTAGCAGGCTTCCTCGATAGCCTTTGCTAAGCACATATATTTCAGGCCTATACCGTTTTACATGTCTACACTGTCAAGACATTGGAAATCACAGGCAGAGCGGTCTAACAAAGGGCTACAGCTCCATCAGGCAAATGGAGATAAATGATGCCCGGCTGCATCAGCTTTTATAGGCAAAAATGACTTAAAACATTTTTGTTCCTTGTATGAGAACTGAGCTTTCCAGACACAGGAGGTGAACCTGCAGGAAGACTACACAAAGGTATACGTGGAGATGGTGGGAGACAAGGGCAGGCAGTGCATTGCCCGGAGGAAATGAAAAACTCTAAAGCTGCCCAAGGCATTTCCCTTAATTTTTTTTCACTCAGGTCCCCTGAGGTCAAGATGCTTAATATTCTCAGAGCTAGAAGCAGCCTGGACTATGATACACTGTTCATCCTGCCTTTAAATCATCACAGGCCCTTTGTGGTAACAGTTGACTTGGTCCTTACTCAGAGGACACACATGCTTGTGCTGTGTGGTCTCAATGTCTTGGAAGTCAGGTGAATGAAACAATGTTCGGAATTTTTTTTTGTCACCAATCTTACTTCCTTTAAGGGCAAGTCTTCTAAGTGCAGATACACAGTAGATATATGAAAATTGTCCTACATCTTTAGCCATTGCAGGAAGGCTCATCAAAACTATGGTGATATCCTACCTCACTGCAGTTAGTAGGTAATGAGACAAAGAACAACAGCAGGTAAGGATGCTGGGGAAAAGGATGCTTACCTTATATACTGCCGATAGGAATGTAAATTGGTACAACCACATGAAAGTCAGCACAGAGGCCTCTCAAAAAATTAATAACAGAATTATCATATGATCCTGCTGCATGAGTCCTGGGTATACACCTGAATGATTGTAAGTCAAAGTGATACAAATATCCATTTACGTCCATGTTTACCCCAACATGATTCATAATAGACAATATATGGAGCCGTCCTAGACGTCCTTCAACTGACTAGAGATAAAAAAAAACGTAGGACATGGGCAACAATGTTGCTTTCTTCAGCCAAAATTGGAATGTAATCATGGTCATTTTCAGGAAAATGGATAAAACTGAAGATTATTAATGCTAAGTGAGATAAGCCGGACCCAGAAAAACAAATCACATTTTCTCTCATATACACAATGTAGACTTTGGGAAAAGACAAGAAGACAGGAAGGTGGCTGTTAAACAAGACCAGGTGGGAGGCAGGAAAATGAGAGGCAGTGATGAATATGTACAAAGTCCATCATCTGCATGTATGAAAATGTCAGGAGGGGCTTTAGAAGACAACTGTTTCTATGCACAGCTAGCCTGAATAATTGAGTTTTGTTGAATGGCAGAGTAAGAGATGGATTCCTAATAGATGGATGCTTAATTTCTTGAAAAGGCACTTTTATAATTATAACATTGTTTACAATAAATCGAGTGAATTGTTGCAAATCAGTCTTTTTATTGTTTCAAATCAGGAAGTTTGAGATTCAGTTAGTATTGACATCTACCTACTCATCCATTACATGTCATGTATGTTACCTACCTTTTACATATAAGAAGAGTGAGGTAGAAAACAGTAGAACAATTTAATCAAACCACATGCTGAGAGACAGGTGCTTTTCCAATCAGAAGGATAAGAAACTCACTGGGGAGAGGCATGCAGTAATTATTTAAAATTACATAGCTCTATGTATTCAATTTGATTTGCATCTACTACTGTAGTATATATTACATAGTTAGGCTAAAACTGTCACAAATATATCAAAGAATCAATTGAAGAAAATAATAAAAAGGTTCTGAAAGGAGAAAACTTGTTCACACATTCAAGATTCCTAAAATATAACGTACAGACACAGAATAATGTATAAAGGGCTATGGAGAACAGTAAGCATAACTGTGTTAGTGTGGTAGAAATAGAAGCAAAATGATTTTGCTTTTGTTTATGCTTCCCTAATTTATGAATGCATTCTTAGAACTCACAATGAAACTACAAATAACTATCTAAACTCAACATTTTTCATTTACAGACAATGTTTGCTGGTGCCATGCATTGTGACTCAATTTATATGCAAACAAATTTTTTTCTAATTATTTATTGTAATGAGACACTCAGGAAATGCTTCCCCCTTTGTCTTGAGAAGACAATAAAAAAAAAAAACCCAGCTTTTATGTCATTTTAGGCAACCATTAGTTAAGATAACATATACAGGCAAAAGAACAGGTTATCAAATATGACAGATATTTATTTTGAATCCCAAGCTCCTCTTCTCCAAGCGTTCCTAATGTAAAGAAGGATGGGCTATTCATCACAGGGATGCTGGGCTCTGTCACTACATCCCCGTCATTTCCATATTTATCTTCTTCATTGTTTTAAAGTATACTCCCCCAAGGGAAAATAATCTTTAAAAAAATGGGTTGGGTTTGACTCAAAACTCTGAAAATACAAAGTCTAGTTTCGTGTTACGTTCAGGAAATATCTACCCTCCTGGTATAATACTTAAGAAGCGACTGGATCCTGTCACGCCTGTAACTTGAATCTCCTGACCTTTCATGGTGATTTCACCAATTGAAAAGAGTGTCACACACTCAGTTGTGGCAAGGAAACAGACATTTGCTCACAGTCTGTAGACTCTGGCTCAGCTGACAGGAATTTTCCATCAATAGTGAGAAAATCATGGAAATGACATAGCTACCCTTGGCTTTGGATAGGTGCTATGGAAAATCCAGCCATAATTCTACTTGTATATTTGTGTCCAAGAAATCTCAGATAAATATCCTTAAAAGACATTTCTAATACCTGTCAGGGGACTTCTAGTTGCAGTGTCAGATAGAGTCCAATCTCTGTATTGAGTATGTCCATCTTTTTGATTGTGGGTCTTAACCTTTAAGAGCGGAGCCATTTCTCCCTATGTGTTTGTAATACATGACACAGTAAACATTTCTGCTGGGAGAAGCAAGAGAGTATTCTGTTCTGCAGTAGTTCCTACAAACGCTGCAATGAGTTTTCCAAGGGCTTTAAATTTTCCATAGAAGACCAGCTCTGGAAATGTATTTTTCCAAATGCAGGTGGGAGGGTGCCTGCTAACGCCTGTGTCAATTCTACAGGAAACAAGAGCCTCACAAAACAGGAGACGAAAACTCTCCACACCGCTTTTGAAGTAGTGAAGCGAAGCTGCTTGCTGAGGGTCAGAGGGGCAGCCACCTCAGCTGTCGTCACTTCCAATGCTAGGATGGCCCTGGTCACATTCCAGCTACACCTCTCTGAGTCTCTGGCCAATATTGTGCTCTCGTGTTCATTTGCCAGGGTCCTAGTAGCTAGGCTACCAGCTGTGGAAATGTGTGTGCATATGCAAGTGCGTAGGTAAACTCAATAATTAGAAATGAGAATAAGAAAACTCAATAATTAGAAATGAGAATAAGAACAATACTAACCAAATCGCCTAAGTAAATTAATACTGGTAAAACTCTTACTTAGGGTATTGTTTGGCTCTTAGTCTAGAACCATCAATATATCAAAATAGACATCTTTATTAAAATATAAAACATTTTTATTTCTAGACCTTATGGATAGCAATCTGCATGTGAAGGCAAGGTATGATTTATGTGGATTTTTTTTTCAATTGATAAATTTGTCTGTAGCAAGTAAAATAGAGTAAAGGTAAATTTCCAAAGCCTGTTTCTCCAATGACACAGCCCATATCAGATGCAGAAAAGCACTTCACCCATGATTGAAACACGGAGTGTTAAGGGCATTCATGCTAAGATAGATTGAACTCAATTTGTCCATCATTCCATCTACTGTGCAGAGAAAGATGGGTTTCGTCCCCTCTTTCTCAATCCCTTTCTGCACTAGCTTTCTAAGTCTGCACCTGTGTTGGTTTGCATGAGGTTTGTGTCATGTTTCCTAATTCATATCTTCTTCTCAATAGAAGACACTGAAACTGCCTCCATCAGAGCTTTCTTCCCATGACATGGTAGTGACACAACCTCCAATCTGTTACCTAATATGCACAAAGTATATATGTGCTCATGGGTTGGATCGGATTCCTCAGCGATGACCCCTATGACCTCTAATATGTAAGGGTCTCAGTAGCATTTGTAAAGGAGTAATGAAAATCTATTTGCCAGGTTTCATGCTTTTGTACTCGCTCTGTTATTATTATTATTATTATTGTTGTTATTATTATTGGTTTTTTCGAAACAGGGTTTCTCTGTGTAGTTTTGGTACCTGTCCTGGATCTCACTCTGTAGACCAGGCTGGCCTTGAACTCACAGAGATCTGCCTGCTTCTGCCTCCCAAGTGCTGGGATTAAAAGCGTGCGTCGTCACCACCACCACCACCACCACCCAGCTCACTCTGTTATCTTTATTTGTTCTTAAATATCTCCTTCAACATTAAGGAAATGATAGAGTTGGGAACTGATCCTTAAGAGAATTTGGTGCTGACATGGCTAAGTAATAATGTGAAGGGAGCTATGGGTGCTTGGAGGGGTACATCTTCCTTCACTGTCTGCATCCTCCCCAAGTCACTACTCATTGCAACAGCATCTAAGTCCAGCATGGAATGACAAAAAGTGCTAAGTGAAATTTGGGAAGGATGTAGAAGCAGGATGTGAGGGTCCCTGAGTATGATGTGACCGTGTCACTGCTGTCATACTATAAAACCGTCTCCTGAGTCACGGTATATTCATGTGTGTCCAAACTCACTGTACTCAAGCACCATGAGATTATTTGAGTTTGAAAATATGTACATTGGTTTGATGTATTGTAGCTGTATGTCTTTGATTCAGATATATATTTCTTGCTTTTACATAATCATTAGTTTATTATTTGGAGGCAATGTGATTTGAGGTCCTGAGTTCTCAGATGTGTAACTTGGTTGTGCGACACTGGGGGACTGCATAGGCTCTGTGGGGCTCGCTCACAGAAATAATTAAGATACAATATTGGTACAATAATCAGCCCAAAGACCTGCTCCAGCTCCACTAAATGTGCTGGGCTTTTGGGAAGAAGCCCTTCAAACTATATAATTAGGAAAACAGTTCAATCCTTTTTACTGTTTTAGTTACGATCACTATTAGTAGTATGGGGACAAGATGCAACACCAGCTGGGTGGTGGTGGCGCACGCCTTTAATCCCAGTACTCGGGAGGCAGAGCCAGGAAGATCTCTGTGAGTTCCAGGCCAGCCTGGTCTACAGAGCGAGATCCAGGACAGGCACCAAAACTACACAGAGAAACCCTGTCTCAAAAAACAAAAACAAAAACAAACAAACAACAACAACAAAAAAAGATGTAGCACCAACCTCAAGTAGAACCTGGGGACACGAACTCCTATTGCTCCATGAGACCAAACACAAGTAATTATGAACACAAAATGCTCCAAAATCTGCAGTTCCTATTCTGACCACTTAACCCAGTGACCGGCATATTAGGTAGCCATGCCTGTGGAGACTAACTGAAGTTTGGAGCAGAAAGCAATGTCCCTCTTCTGAGATTGTAATACTGATTGACATAAAGTGCATTGATCACTGTAGTTAGGAACCAAGAGGTACCCAAAGCTCTATAGCTCATAGGTCAAATCTGATGGCATCTGTCTAGCCCATTGTTATGTAATTATACTATTGTTTAGCAAAAAGTAACCATCTCTCTATGCCCCAATTCCTTCCTCAATGACACGGGGCCTGGCCATATTGTTTTAATAGCTAATAGCATATGGGCACAATCAGTACGACCTGTTCTAGGCTGTGGTCTTTTGCAGTATCAAGAGCCTCGCCTGCCACTCAGAGTTGCCAACTATTATGACAAAAGTATGCTCAGAGATAGATAGTCTGAGAAGGAAAACTCCAAGGGAAGACATGACAGCAACCTGTAGTGGGAGATAAAGCTGCCTCCTCCCCCAGGCCTAAGAGGGAGGAACCAACGTTTATTCTTGCACGCTACTGAAAATTTTAAAGTTGTTTCTTGTGCATTATCCCTAAAGCAATGGCTTTATAAAATAGACTAGCACATCTCATAATTAAAGAGCAATATAGGAAACGTGTTTAAATTGTTTCAATTCAACTAGTCCACCGAATTTCTACTTTATTTATATATTCAAACTTGTCCTAGCAAGCTACTCCTTATCGTTTCTCAATTCTGTGTCATAATGAGTAACAATGAGACCCCACTCTCTTCTGTCCCCACTTTTTAATCTTTGTATACGAGACTCCACTAGAATTAGTATCTGTGCTTTTTCTATTTTTTATTATTAATTAATTTATTTATCTTACATCCAGACCACAGTCTTCCCTCCATCTTCATCCTCTCTTCCCATTCCCTCCATCCACCTCCCCTCCTCCCTTTCTCCTGCTCCCAGTTCATCCCTACTCCCTAATTGCTCTCTCAGAAAGGGGTTGGCCTCCCATGGGCTTCTGCAAAGCATGGCATATCAAGCTACCATAAGACTAAGCACCTCCCCTGTATTCAGGCTGGGCAAGGCAATCCAGCATGAGGAGTATGTTTCCCAGAGCCAGTCAAAGCACCAGGGACAGCCCCTGTTTCCATTGCCAGGAGCGTCACAAAAAGACCAAGCTACATAATATGCACGTATACGCAGGCTCCCTGGTTGTTGGTTCCGACTCTGAATTCGCATGAACCAGGCTAGTGGTTTCTGTGGGTTTTCCTGTGAAGTTCCTGACTCCCCTGTTTCCTACGATCCTTTCTCCCTCTCCTCAGCAGGACTCCCTGGGCCCAGTGTCTCTGAATCCATCAGTCACCAGATGAAGGCTCTCTGCTGACAACCAGGGTGGTCACTAATCAGATCACAGGGGATGGCCAGCTCCCGGCTATGCACCCACTGCTGCCAGCAATCTTATCTGAGGCCATCCTTGTAGACTTGGGGAAGTTTCCTTCACATCAGGCTTCTACCTGGCTCTGTAAAGACCCCCCACTCCAGTCATCTCTCTCAGCAGTGTTCCCCTCTGCCCACCACCCCTCAACCCAGTTCCTCAAGTTCCCATGCCCACTCGCCTCCACTCCACCCAGGAGATTGCCTCCATTTCCCCTTCCCAGGTAGAGCCATGTGCCCCCCCCCCCACATTGGGTCCTCCTTGTTACCTAGCCCTTATGGGTCTGTGGATTGCAGCACTATTAGACTTGACTTTACAGTTAATATCCACTTATGAGGGAGTACATACCATGTTTGTCTTTCCGAGTCTGGGTTACCTCACTCAGGATGAATTTTTTTTCTAGACTTTGTATTTTTAACAAAGAACTTCGGATTCCACTGCCTTTTCCTTTGTTCCTTAAACACCTTGTGGCCCTCTTGCTTTGCTCATATTTTTTATAGCAAATTCTAGTGTGTCTGGTACTACTCCTCTATCACTTACCATTTATTATGCCACCAAATATCAAAATGTGCTCCCAGAAGCAAGCTACCAACCTCAATTCCAGACAGAAGAGACCCTCCCTCTTAGGTTGTACAGTTCACATCAATCCACCTATAAACTGATCATCATTTGGATAGCCTCCCTCTAAAAACGCCATCGCCATCTCCCTAGTATCTCAACCAGACATCCGAGTATACTGATCCCTCAGTCTCTCCTCTCCAAGTAGCCAGCCCCGTTTCTCTGAAACTCTGAGAGCCCTGTAACACCACCCCTGCCTCTCCAGCCTCACGGACACTAGCTTAAGACACCTCGCCATTTTAGCTATAATTGATTCTCACAATTTCTCCCTGTCTGTGGCTTTGACTACTGGGAGTCCAATTCCCCACGGCAGACAAAAATACTTTTGTAAACTATGCATGATGCCACTGGATGCTTTCCACCTTTCATTGGCTCTAGGAGTTATGAGACCTTTTGTGATCCGCACTTTGCTCCCTGAGCCTTACTTCTGACTGATTCTTCCATCTCTGACCACTGGACTCTATAACTTAAGGCGAATTAAATTTTCTGTATCACCCCAGACCGCTATGTTCCTTCTTCTTCTCGGACTCCCAAGTACTTTGCTCATCACCATCATCCTATATCCCTTGGCTCTCTCCCCTTGCTCTTTACAAACCAGGCCAAGTAATGCCTTCTTTAGAAGTTAACTCTGACCCTCGCCTGGCCTTTTTGCCCTGAGAAGCTGTGTCAGATGCTTCTCCGAATGTACTGGTAGTCCTGCATCTATGTGCTTCCCTATAGCACACTCTATGGAAATTTGACTTGTAACTTAATCTGTGCCCCCAGCAAGAGCCCCAGAACCTCAGTGTGATGTAAACATCTGCATATGTTTGTGGCTAGGTATGGGAGGTCAGCCTCAGCCCCAACTTCTATGTGGAAAGCCCTCACAGCTTATCAAGGAGATATCATCCCACAACAGTGACTGCCTAAGATGTTGGCAGGTGTGGAAATTTGGCAAATTATTTGAAGGGAACTGACCAGGGAGAGTTGCCCAGGAAAGGGCTTTTTCTATACTAAAAGCAAACATGAAGAAAAGAGTATTGTTTTTCTTCTGACCATAGTGATTTGTGAGGTGTCTTTTTTTTTTACTTTTCTATTGCTGTGAAGGGATGCCATGAACAAGGCAACTTATAAAAGAAAGTATTTAGTCCAGGAGCTTGCTTATAGTGTCAGAGAGTTAGAGCCTGTGACCATTAGTGTGGGTAGCAGGAAGGTAGGCCAGCAAGGCATGGGAGCAATAGCTGACAGCTTACATCTGATCCACTCGCATAAGGCCGAGAGAGAGAGAGAGAGAGAGAGAGAGAGAGAGAGAGAGAGAGAGAGAGAGAGAGAGAGGGAGAGGGAGAGGGAAGGGAGAGGGAGAGAGAGAGGGAGAGGGAGAGGGAGAGGGGGAGAGGGAGAGGGAGAGAGGGAGAGGGAGAGGGAGAGGGAGAGGGAGAGGGAGAGGGAGAGGGAGAGAGGGAGAGGGAGAGGGAGAGGGGGAGGGGGAGAGGGAGAGGGAGAGGGAGAGGGAGAGAGAGAGAGAGAGAGAGAGAGAGAGAGAGAGAGAGAGAGAGAGAGAGAGAATGGTGCGGGCTTTTGAAATCTCAGACCCCACCCCCGTTGATACACCTCCTCTAAGACCACACCTCCTAATCCTTCCCAAATGGTTCTACCAACTGGGGACAAAGCATTCAAATATGTGGAGCCTATGGAAAGCATTCTCATTCAAGTTACCACAGATAACTTACCTGGGGCATATACCTTGAGATGATAGGGGAGTAGGCAGAAAACTCAGCATCAGTTATGGAGAGCAAACCAGAAAGGACTGAGTCTTCACCAAGCACTGGCTGCTAAAGGGTTAGGTCAATGATGTTCCAGTTTTCTGTCGCTTATGGCCACAAACATTTACCCCTGTGTGTGTGTGGGGGGGGGGGGGGGTGCGGAGAGTCTATCCTTCTGACTTCACTGATATGGATAAGAACTTAGACTTGAACTTAGAACTGCCAGATAACTAAGACCGTAACTCAGAAGGCTGCATGGTATCATACTAAGCAGTAAGAAAGCTTTCTTAATGTGGTATCATTGGCAAATCCCAATCAGCTTCAAGGAATGGCAACAGTAGTCTTTGGATATATGGTCCGAGACATATGAGTTAAACACAGAATTAAATGTAAACTCAGAGGCCGCCAGAAATGTGGCCCATATCAGTGATTTCTGTGTACTACTCTCTGCCGTTCCTCTCCTCTTCAGCTCTGGTTTTGTTTCGAAAGCTAGGGATCTTAAACTGGAAGAACGCACCAGTACATCTTTTCTAAACTCTGTGCAGTTGTTCAAGAAAGGGTCAAGATGTGCGTTGAACCCACAGTGCCATTAACTGTTCATGGAACTGAACTCTAACTGACACAGTGGCCTTTTTGCTTCTGTAGAACATATCAGAAACAGGAATTTGAAGAGCAGCCAGGCACACTAATCCTTTCTGTACTCTGATTTTCCTACGTTTGATATTAAGCATCTCTCAAGGATGACCTAAATGGCAGTCTGTTGAATAACAGTGCCTTCTCTGTGTCAATAGAGCCAGCTCTTCATTTTCATAAACAAATGAAAGACATTGGCCTGTGCAATGGCCCAGCAGGTAAAGACGACACTTACTGCCAAGGCTGAAAATCTGAGTTCAACCCTCAGGCCCCAGATTGAGGAAATAGAGAACTGACACCTGAAAATTGCCCTCTGACCTCTGTGGCATGCATATATACACACACAGACACAAAATCAATAAGCAAATGACACAGAAAAATAAATAAAAGACAATTACGTGGAAAATCAAGATGGCTGTTTGATAATATTTTTTAAGTTGGTTAATAGTTTATCTTTTATGCTGCAAAGGGATACATACACACACACATACACACACACACACACACACACACACATGCATGCATCTTCCTGCAAAATAAGGTGTTTGGATAGGCAGAAGGTATTTCTTCCTTGAAAGTTTGGTAGAAGTTTTATCTAGAGCCATCTAAGCCAATAACTTGAAGCTTTGTTTATTCTATAATTTAGAGAGAGGTGGCCTAAACTTGTTCTTTTACACTGAAATCAAACTTTAAAAATAAGTAGTAACGTTCTGAAGATTTAAAGTGCATGATCTTTTTTTTTTTCCACTGTAATTCTAACACCACATCATCTAACAGACATGGAAAACATTCAGTACATGAAACACATATAACACAAATTGAGATGTATCCAAAATATAATAAACAGTCTGATTTTGAAAGAACTAAAAGGCAAATAAATGGTAACTAATAAGTTTATATTAACTTAAAATTAATTAATCAACTTCTATTTATTATTGATATATTTGTTGAAATGCTAATATTTGCTTAGGACAAACTTAAGGTCTATTTTTAAAATTAATTTCACATTTTAAAGATGTTTTTAAAATGTGGCCTATGAGGCAACTTAAAACTGCATATGGAGTACACATTATATTGGCGTTGGGTAGTCCTGAGTCAGATCTTCTGCCAGCTTCTCTCATTCTCTCACGTGATCCACCTCTCATACGATGCCCTGTGCAGCAGATATGGCATATGGGTGATCACCAACATATGTTGTATGATAAAATAAAGCATGTAAGATATCTGATGTTGGAAAAAGCATTGCTTTCCCCCCCCCCACTGCTTCATCTAAAAACAGAAAATTGAAGGGCAAGATGACTGCCATTTTTTCAAGTTCCTATAAATTTAATGGCTTTATACCATCCCTAATTTCAAATCCATGGATATAATGAGAGGCAGTTCATTTCAGATTCCTAAATATTCCCAGATAATCTCTTATGTGCCAGAACCTGTGGTGATATAATTTTACACCTACACTCCCTCTACTGTATTTAGCATTATCCATTATTCTTGGGAACTCTGAGCAATTAAAGAATGCACACATTACTATTGTGCTCAACTGCAGTCTCACATGTTAACACAGAAAGTAATAAAATTCATACGTATGCATACGTGTACATACAGAGCTGGCTCTGAATGAAGTACTGGAGGAGAGAGAGAGAGAGAGAGAGAGAGAGAGAGAGAGAGAGAGAGAGAGAGAGAGAGAGAGAGACTAATTTTTTAAAAGCAAAAATGTAAGTGTCCATGCAAAATCCTGCAGCTAAAAATGTCCTACTCTTCTGACCAGTAGAAAGTGCACTGTGAATCTGCATTAAAGCCATCTTTGTCCTCTCTGAGATTTGCCTGGGTCCACAGCGAGCAACGCAGCTTCTAGGACTGAGGGAAGCCTGTGGGTGAGCGATGAACCACTGCTAATGAGCTACCTGTAAAAGGCCATACCACAGAGCAGAACGGCACCTGGGGCTCTGTTGTCAAAGGTGCTCAGATTGGGCAGGCCAAGAAATGAGAAATGGAACCATAATGGCTAAAACCCAGCTGCACGCATTCACTTAAAGAGGCTTGCTCTCAATGCAAGCACATTCACCTATTACTTTGGTTTTCTCTAATTGTTTTAAATATTTCTTTTAAAAATGCTTCTA